>NC_058032.1:12981086-13676087 GCF_019176455.1 Solea senegalensis
AAGGACGGCATAATCCCCTGCTCCTCCGAACATGTGCGAGAAAGAGGGCCATCCGCTCTTACATTAGTCTTTCATCGAAAGATCCTATTTATATGCCCAGTTACCCATGCAACCCTGGACCACAACAAACATTACGCACCTCTTGACATCATCTTGAGGCTATTTCAGACCCTCCACTGCGTCATGATAGAACACGAGAAGACACTCGCTGCCAAAGCTGTGTGGATACTAACTTAGTGATGCAGTAGTCATCCACAGTTTGGCTTTTTCATATCACTCCCTTTCAGCTGTTTTCAAGGAGATCCGAGGAGATGTTAAGATTTGCCAGAGGTCGCTATTAGTGTTACTTGTCTTGAAGTTGCTGCCTTCAATGCCCTTGCACTAACAACTCAATGTCATGTTGTGTTTATGCAAGCAGCACAAAAACCTAGGGCAAAAGAGAGTTCTCTCAACTCTGACACTGCCTTAGTGAGGCACTAAATGTGTTATTTATCATTAAAACACTGCCATGTATCTGTCATGTTGTGCCAGGGGGTCTGAACCTGGGGAAGAAGATCAGTGTTCCAAAGGATGTGATGATGGAGGAGCTGAATCTTCCCTCTAATCGAGGCTCACGCATGTTCCAAGAGAGACAGAAGAGAGTGGAGAGGTTCACCCTGGAGAACAGCGGTGCTTACAACACCAGTGATGTAAGAAACTGACAGACGTGACATCAAGCCATATTAGCGTACACAATATGAAGAACTTGTGTGTCTGGCATGTTCTTAAATCCTAATATGTTTATTTATTTATTTATATGTTTATTTTGGTCATGATGAGGATTCTCCAGATTAACAAATAACCAGAAGGCAGAGATTAAATTATCCTGACTATTTGTCAGTTAGTGCTGTATCTATTTCATTTACATAGCCAAAGTAGGTGCAGGCAATTATGTTACACATTCGGGGAAGTGGGGTTTGCTTAAGCCAGGCTAAAAACAACATGGCAATACCCACACATAGACGTTGCGCAGTACTGTGTGTACAAACCGATATAATAAGACAAATAGGCTATAAGATAGACCAAATTGCAAAAATGACTTCAGTTGACATAAATTTCCAACTTCCCATTTTAGATGCAGCACACAGTTAGAGCCCTTCCTGCTACATGTCCCCATGTCTTTCAGTGCCCGCACTTCACAATGCATTAGTCCGTAACCCGAGCTGTTACAACCCTGCTGGCAGTGACAGAGGACATTTTAGTGTTCACACAGAATATTGCACAGGCCCCTTCACTTCCTGTTTTTAAAGACGCACTTCTTCTCCTTTACCTTTGACGCAGAACTGTTGTTTTGTCCATTTTATAGCCTTGTGAATTCATTTATTTTCACCTGTGTTTTATGTCATTTAAATGTTATTGTAAAGCACTTTGGGCAACTGCATTGTTTTTTGTTTAAATGTGCTCTATAAATAAAATGGATTGGTTTTGGATTGGATTTAGCAGTACTCCTAAAAAAACCTCAGTTCCATCTCCATACAATTAGCCAAATGTCTCTCAGAAGAAGGTGTCCCAGTATTTGTTGAGTAAATGAATTCACAGAAATCTAACTTGGTTCCTTCAGGTCCATCTCGAGGCCACCCCTCCCCCACAAATCATCCCAGAGCCACAAGGAGGAAAAGAAAACCAGGCTTTCTCCATCCCGGGTAAGCATAGCCTGGTCATGAACCTACAGAAGACTGTGTCAAAGAAGGGTAGACCCGACGTCATCGCTCCAGGTACAACATGGTGATGAGAGCATGTCCACATTCTGCCACGGTGCGACACAGTGTGGAGACAAAGCCGGTGCTTGAGTAGTGCATGGACACTCTATCTCACGTGGATGTGCTAGTGTTTAACTTTCATATAGAAACATGCTGAGCAAATACACTGGCTGTTATTATTGTTGTCAGTGCTGGACAAGTGTTGGCATTTTGTAGCGAGTAATTATCTGTGAGCATCTCGAGTGCTGCTGCATATTTGGTCTGACAGAAGGCACCACTGTCAGTGTGACTGATGGTAAACTGTGTTAATTATCAGCTTCACACAGATACCTAATTACTGTTATTCCTGTTGTTGATGATAGGAGTAATATCAAAGATATTCATATGTATACTGTATTATATCCATTTGCTTTGTTGGGGCTTGATTTTCTTTTTTATCTAATTGGTTTGATATCTGAAACGCATCACATTTGCCTTCACTTTATCTATGCCCCGTTTGCCCACTGACATCAGACTTGTTATTGCTTCAGGATACACTGGCCCTCTGAAGGGAATTCCTCATGAGAAGTTCAACACAACAGTAATCCCCAAATCCTACAGCTCCCCGTGGACGGAAGCTTTGGGGAGCAGTGAAGACCTCCTGAACAGCCTCAATATCCAGCTGCCCCAGCTCCCAGAAAGGCCTGCAAACTATCGGTGCTTCAACAGGTAAATCTGCACGATCATCTTAATAAATCATGGACCATTAAATCCTCCTCTGGTGGAGGCACAGGAATCAGGACCCACCCATCTTCAAATAGACCCACAGATGACTTAACCGTGCCATCAATCACATCATCTCTTTCCTTTGCTCCACTCCATGTTTCCCCAGTTTGAAAATGAATCCAGTCTCTGGCTTGCACCTCCTCAAATTGTGGCTATGCGACGGCTATTTTGAACCCAGCGTTTGAAAGATTATCTGCTGGGGGGCACTGAGCTTTTTATGTCTCGACAAGATAGATTGCACATGAATCACCTTTCTCATGGCACACAAGGAATTGCATCACAGTAGTAAGGCAGAACAAACGTTAAGCCTGGGCAGATGAAGAGGTAGAGAATACATGAAACCTCAGACTTAACTCAATTAAAACAGTCAATCACACCATTTCTGCCAGCCAGTCTGGAACTTCACCAGCAACAAAGGGATCTGTTTACACCCACAAGATTATCATGGTATTTTGTAGCCTTAATCAAATCTGAACTCCACACATGGTCAGAGCAGATGTGAAAGAGGTCGAGTTTTCTGCACACCTCCTTTCCTGAAAAATTCCTGATGGTTTGCTCTTTACAGAACACTCAGTTAATATCAAATGACCAGACGAGACATTATTGAACATCTAAAAGCCCTTGCCCCCACTTTTCCCCCCAGCTTTTACGGGAAGGTGTATGAACCACATCATATCCAAGGTCACATTTTCCCAGTAACATGAAACACAACGCACTGAACCTGCCTCTTCTGTGTTTCTCAGATCTGCCATGCCATTTGGGGGCATTATGGCCAGCAAGAGGGTGATACCAGTGATTGACTTTGAGGTAGTGGAATCCCACAATCTGCCAAGCATTGCCCTGGACCGCATGTGCCGACGCCCCAACTTCAACAGGGCACCCAAGGGATGGGGAGTTCATTACAACCCTGAATCTAATGAACTGTGAAGCAAAACTGATAAGCCAAAGACTTTTAAATGCTGACCTATGCTTGCTTCTCTCCTACGATGAAAATAATCCTAATGTTCATTAGTTGACGTAAAAAAAAGGGGAGGGGGAGCCTGCATGATATCAACACTTGCTAACGTGGCAAGAATTGACAAGCTGAGGCAATTACTGGATGCTTAAATAAGTTAATACCACAGTAGATTCTAGGACAATCTCCTGACTTTACTCAAAATACTACAGCAAGTTTGTTTTTCTACCACAGTCAACACAAGCGATAAATCTTTACAGAAATAATAACATGTACACCAAGATGATCAATGACAAAAGTTGAGTCATTTTAATGACAAATGAAAACATAACACAAAGTAAATGTCACATTAAAAGTCTTAATGTTGTGGAATATTAAGATTCTGTCAAATAAAAAGGTCAGTGAAACTGAAAATGAATAGGTCTTAAACATGTTCCATAACAAATTAAATGAGTGATGCTCTGGGCAAGTTGACAACACACAAATTAAACCTAAAGTTTACATTTTTGTATATACAATGGCTCGGACCACACAAGTCCTTTAAAAACAACCCTGGTTGCATTGGTCAGTGTCCGAGTTTGCAATCTTTTGCTTTGTGAATTACCACTGCTCAGATTCTGTTCTGGTACATTTAAAGTATTCAAACTTTCCAGTCGTGACAAAGTCTAGACGTTAACAGATTGTAGACGTTGTCTCTCCAGACACAAATGGTGCTCCCTCAGTTCATTCACTACATTGCAGGTGTAAAATAAATCACATGCCCTCCAATAAGAAATAACTGTCTTTCCTGTGTATTTACTGTGTAAAAGTACATTTCTAGGTGTCAGACCCATTGAAAGCGCCCAAGGTGACAACACCTGATCAGTTTTGCGGAACATAATCACAACATAATTTTACTATAACAGCTAATCACCATGGCGAGCACCATGTGCAGCATGGGCGCCCATGCGTTGAGGATCCTGGGAGGGATAGTGGATTTGACCAGGAGGTCTCATGTTCATTGGAGGAGGCATAGGTGGAGCCATGTGACCCATGGGGTGAAACATTGGAGGTCCAAACCCTGGATGAACAAATGATAAAGAGAATACAGCATAAGACATCTACATGTCAGGGGCTGTGTATATTCCTGTTAATAAGATATAAACTACATATGAGTTCAAAGTAATGATTTTACCTGGAGGAGGTGGATTGATCCCAGGAGGTGGGGGTAGAGCAATGTTCATGACAGTAGAAGTGCCAGGGTCCAGATTGAAGTAATTGGCAGGAGCCTCTTCATCCATGGCTGGAGGTGGAGGAAGAGCTGCGACACAAAGAACATACAACAAAATGTGTTAGTGTGTTTATGTCTACATGCATGGCCGTCAGTGACAGTCCCTTCAGTAACCAACTGGTTTGAAACGGTGAATCACATTCAAAAGAAAATGATCCTAAGTACAAACGACAAGATAGTTTAAATACTCATGGCTAGTCACTATGCGCAAAACAATTCAACTCTCTGTATGTTGACTCACCTCCAGGCAGACCAGGGACAGGATCAAGCCTAGTGCCCATCTCACTGACACCATCTTTGATGCCCTCCTTTCCTCTTGCTGCCTGAGACCTAAAAACAAACCGCAAAAGTTGTATAGACTCATCACATACTTCAAAATACCAACGCAGTATGAGCAGCAGCAGAAAAGTGTCCAGAACAGAAAATGTAAAGTATCCCAAAGGACAATGTGATTTTGCAGTCAGTTGTCACCATTATTAGTAGAAGTATGAGAATTCCATTTCTATAAAAGACACTATACTGTACAGCTGCACAATCATAATCTTACCTTCCCCACTTGACAGTGAGCCTCCGCCCGTTAATGATCAGTTTGTTGAAGGACTTCTCAGCAGCCATCTCGGCTGACTGTCTTGTGGCAAACTGGATGAAGGCACACTGCTGCCTCTGGACTATGGTAATAGTGCGAATCTCACCAAACTGGTAAAAGTGACTCCTGCAACAAAACAGATTAAAGTCCAAAAGCAAAACAACACTGGGTAAAACAGTCTAAAATGTAACCACTGTCCACAGTCAATGACACCAACACATCTAAAAAGTGGAGCAGAGGAAATTGGGACAGAAACTTACTTGAGGTCTCCATCTGTGACAGTATCTCCCAAACCCCCAATGTACAGGGTGGTGATAGACTTGTCATCTGGTGGGTCAAGTCGGGGCATAGTTGAAGCTCTTTTCAGCAGCTTGTCTGCTACTGGGTCATTGATACCGTAGTAACGGTCTTTTATGTTTTGGTCAGCCAGAGGGTCATCAGGATCTGTGGGCTTTTCATGCCTTTGTGGAAAAAAAGGGAAAACCATGATTAGAAAAATCATGCTCAGTACTAATGCGACATATAAATGACACTCAAACTAAAGAAAAAAATTCAGTTTATGAAGCAGTTAATTATTTCAGAATTCAACATTCAACCCATTGGCTCAAATGTACCCCCTAATTCAAGTGCAGGTGTCACTCACCTGTAAGGACACTCCTCTCCTCTTTTACACTCTCCCTTCACCCAGAAAGAGCAGATGTGGGGCCGGTTTCTCTTGTAATATGGTGTTGTACGTGCCAGTTTCAGCAACATGTCACTAGAGCTGGTAGCCTTACCCAACTGGCCCACTGGCCGTGTGCCGTCAGAATTGGCTATCTAATGACACATAAATACAAATACATTAGAGACTGAGGTTAGATGAATTCCAATTTTTGGAAAGTTTAAAGGTGAAGCAAACCTTTCTATTGTGCTACTGATAGTGGGGCTTCAAAAATTAGTAATTGATTACTAAATTAATTTTGACTATTGTGAAAATCAATTAATCCGTCTGAGGATGTTTTTTTACAATTAAAACAAGCTCCCTGGTTTTTCAGGGGGTCGGAATCTCTTAACATTTTTCAATAATCAATATACAGCATCAAAAGTAAAGCCTGTTATTTACAAACTTTAAACTGGGGTCAAAGAAAGTACTCATAAACCACAAACCTAGTGACATTTAAAAATCCCAATATGTGGACAAAATGCTTTTGCCAGAATAAGATAGCATCTATACCTCTCTCTCCATGTTCTGAGTGTAGTACTCTTTGTTCACATCTGACCTAGGAATGTCTTCCTTAACAGAAAGTCCAGTGTCACGGACCTGGATAGGCAAACCTTTAAAACACAAAGTGTAACAAAAGGATTAATCTCACATAGCTACACATGCATTAACATATGCAGACCATATTAATTTTATAGATTGAAAGCAGTCAACAACTCACCATACTCCAAGTCAAGCAAACATGTCTGACAAACATTCTTCATTTTACTGCAGGTCTGACAGACCTCCGTCTTCTTGAAACGCATCCGTGTCCCTGGACACCATCGGAACACAGTAAAGGGACGAGCACAGATCTGATGGGCAAATAAAGAAAATTAAGTTTGTACATAAAACAGAGTAGTGCACATAAGGATAAAGGTTTGGTGCTGCATTAAATTAATCTGAAACTAATGTAAAACATACTTTGCATTCTTTCCCATACTTCTCCTTGGTCTGCAAAAAAAAGAGAAAACAAATTAAATTCACAAACAAACTAGTATAAATAATAAAACAACTCATCTTCAATTCATTAACAGTTATGCTCACTCACCATTCGGATGTAAGGGTTTTCTCCTAAACATGTCTGACACAAAATTGGAAAATCCTGGGAGACAAAAGAAAACAAGATGATTAATGATCTTGGAGAAAAAATAAGCTCCACACCAGGTACAAAAACTATCTGTCGCTGATACATGTTTCAGAAGCAATTACCTGACCTATATTCTGTGTTTCACTCAACTGTGGGTATCGTAGCTAAGCATCAATACACCAAGTAAAGGACTGGCTCACTCCCACTTTGCCATCTGTTGAAGGATGCTGTTTCAGTTCATGTGCAAGCTGAGAAAACAGACCTTGCTTAAATCCATGCCACTGGTGGCATCAGCAAAAAGCCTAAACTTAAGCTGCTCTTAAGCCACAAACGTCAACTACATTAACTAAGTGTTGCTAAATTTATACTTTGATATATTACTAAAACCAACAGTGACGATTAGAGAGAATCTACTACTTAAGCCTGTTTAATCGACATGGCTCTACATATTGCTTCAGATTGTAATAGTGACCATAGTAGCCCTGATGTTAGTAACACTTTGGTGTTACTTGACGAAATGCGGTTTATTGTTGTTAGCCGGCTAGTGCTACATAGCTTTGTTAGCTAACGTTTAGCATTACACACGTTTAGGTCAAGGGACCGAGAGCCCCGCCGCTATGGTACAAAATCTGTATCTCGCTACCGCTGCATTCGGGTGAGAGTAATGTACACATTTTCGCACATTTCTAACAAAAATGAATCACCGTTTAATTGTACGTCGACATGCTAACGTAAGGTCCATGCTTCGCCTACGCTAATAGGGAGCTAACAAGCTATCGACCAGAATTGCCACCTTTGTGGCGAGACAGCAGGGTTTACCATCCCAATAATTACAGTAGTATATATTTACATTGTTTAACCACACAATTTAGTCATACTTCATATCATGAACATTATATAGTCGATTAAACTGACCGCGTCTTCCCAATTCTGTCTGTTGTAGGTGTTATTTCCTAGGGACGTCGCCATTTTGCAGAATGTGAGCCAACCGAGTCAGCGTCAGCCCACAATGCACCGCGCCAAAAAGGCCACGTTTCACCTTAGGGTGTCGCCCTATTTCAAGGTAACACTGGGTTTAGGGTTAACTAACATAATTACATAAGAAAGAATAATACAAACACTGAAATGATATCACAGCTATGTTAATTTATAAAATACAGTTGGGAATACTGAGAATGCTATTGTTATTGTACACAGAAGTTCACCAATGTTTGATCTGCACATTCCATTCATTGTCAATGGTACAACAATTTCAGAAGTTAAGATACAAAAATGACATATTGCAGAAAAACAAGTTGAATATTGGCTGTCATGTCCTGAATAAGCCAAACTGGCTAAAAATGTAGCAGGAGATGCTTGACCAAGAATGACAGGTGACATATCGCTCTATTATTCAAGGACTGTCTGTCTGTCTATATGCCTGTAGTGCCGCCTGTGGTCCCATCTTCCAAATATAATAAACATAATTTTCTTGTGATGTAAAATGTGACATCACAGACGATAAAAAAAGGAGCATGATGTCACCCATCTATTAATTCAAAAAAACATCTGTCTATACCGTCTGTTATTCGCATAACTGTTCAATGGTTTGACGGGCCTCAGACTTGGTAGGTGACTTACTAAGGGCACTAGGGTGGCAAGACAATTGGAACATAGCTGACACAGGATGACACATATACTAGACAGAGTAAGTAGGATTGCTTTGCAGGGAAGGTACCCAATGGAAAAGATGGTACTCACCCAGTGTCACACTGCAGTGCAGCCCAAACTGTTTAACATCCATCCATCCAGTATCTACCGCTTTATCCTCCACCGGAGAGTCGCGAGGGGTACTATGCCAATCTCAGCTGACAGGGCGATAGATGGGGGAAAGCCTGGATAATTTAGAGTGACCAATTTACCTAATCCCCATATTGCATGTTTTTGGACTGTCGGAGGAACCCGGAGAACCTGCAGAAAACCCACACATACACAGAGAACATGCAAACTCCTAAAAACTTTTGTGTATGTGTACATTGAAGCACTAATATTAATGTACTTGAACTGTACTTGAGTAATCAAAGAAAGTAGTTATTCGTTCATTCATTTATTGTCTACTGCTTTATCCACCACATGAAAGTCGTGAGGGAGCTGGAGCCAATCTCAGCAAAAGACGGGGCACACCTTGGATAGGTCACCAGTCAATTGCAGGGCAACTACATAGAGACGGACAATCATTCACTACAGCCAATCTAGAGTATCCAATTAACCTCTACATGTTTTTGGACTGTGGGAGGAAACCGGAGAAAACCCACTCACACACAACCGTCAACCGTCTTGCTGTACTCCGTCATGTAGCCCCGCAATAGTTATATTCCACCTTATTTTCTGCATTTTATTCCGCTATATATATTTGACATTATACATATAATCATTAGATATGTGGTCTCATAAAATATGCAGTATTCTTAAGTTAACTGTATATCAGTTCTATCGACCATTTACACTATTAACACTGAATGCTACAGTAATTGTAACATAATGATAGATTTCATGTTATTGAGAGGAGTTGATCTTCTTAATGATGAGTTACTTCAGTGGTTAATATTTGAAAATGTTGAATGTTAGACTAGATGAACTGTATGTGAGTGAGTAAGAGACATGCTGTCTTGGAGGCTCATGGACTGGAGTGTGTGTGACCTTGTATAAGCCAATTGTATAGTCCACTTACAGTCTATCTACCCACCTGTTCCAATTCAGGTCAGGGTGTCTTTACTGTGTGAAACTCCTATTAGTGGTGTGGCGGATGTTTGAGATTATGGATGGGCATTTTAAGCCTCTAATGTTTATTTAAGGTCAGGGTGAGGTTTAGAGGCAAACGACAGGGATTAGACTCAGGCCTGAATATCTTCCAACTGTTTCAGAGTTCAGCTGTCATCCAGGAGGTCATAAAGGAAAGTTAAAAAAAAAAAATTATCTATGTTCTTTTCTGTTGCTTTTGATATCTAAGTCAGATGCAGAACTTTCAGGGTATAATCAGTTTACTGTGGTCATCAGCTAGATGACACAATCAATAGCGGCTCCTGTCATATTTCCTGAACAAATGTCAAATCTCCACTGGCCTTCCCCTCCTCATCCTCCTCAGCCAGTCTGTGTCTTGCTCTTTGTTTCTGCGGCCAGCAAAAGTAAATCTTCTGGGCACCACCTTCTTTGTCTATAATGAGTCGTGTGACCCTGTCTCCTCGATCATGTGATATGAATGAGACGACCAAAGCTGTTTTGAAGGATGACTTTGTCTTGGATTAAGTGACTCCATAATCAAAATCACCAGTCTCCTGAGTTACTGACAAGAGGTATAACCAACTATTGCATCTTTAATGGTCTGTGTGTCAAAGCTCAACTGAATTCCTAGACTAGCGTCAATGGTTCTGATATTTTCATCAAAAATATACCTTAGTTTAAGTTACATTTCATGTATTCTTGTTTATTTTAATAAGTTTTGCTTGTTAAACTGTATTTCTTTATTTTATTTTAATTTAGTAGGATCCCCATCATTACACAAGGCAATGGCCTCTCTTAGAATTAATATTAATTAATAATTTAGTATTGTTATTATTTACAGATATTCTATCAGAGAAACTGTATATCCCTTAAGATAATTAAAATATCTGACAAACATGTTAAAAACAGACATTTTCATGGGTTTATGCTGTGTCATTTGTGACAGTGGTGACTTTGTTTGTAAGAAACCGTAAATACATTCAGGGTAATCTCAGTATCACTGCTTAGCTCAAATCAGAGAGGGCAAACCTACAAGGCCGCTCTATTTCCTTCCCCGTCAATACACTTGAAAAGCATCATTCCAATCAATGTGGCTGATTGCAATCACAGAACCTTTGGTTTGAATGACGTTAAACTACACTTTTTGTTTTTGTGTTTTTGTTTAAACCTGTTACTAGAGATGTAAATACAATTTGAAAGCAATACAGCTCAAATTGAAACCAGGAACACTTTTCAGACATGAGTAAATCTTTCATGCTTTCTGTCCATACGTTGACTCAGATTTTGTCCAAACTACTGTATTCAATA
Source organism: Solea senegalensis (assembly GCF_019176455.1). Lineage (NCBI taxonomy): Eukaryota > Metazoa > Chordata > Actinopteri > Pleuronectiformes > Soleidae > Solea > Solea senegalensis. Next base: position 12,992,299 of record NC_058032.1, read on the forward strand.
ATATATGTATAGGCAATGAAAGGGAAATAGTTGACCGAATTACCTAAATTGATGAATTTAATTCATGGAAGTTATATGAGACACTAATATTGGATAATGACTTCCTCAGGGGGCGGAAATTTAAACTATTTACTTCGCCTTGTAAGTATGCTGCACACAAATAGACAAAGAAATGGTGAAGAAGAATCAGACCTCTGATTTCTTAAGGACGTATAAATCAATGTACTGTGTTGGCGCCCCCTATCGGCAGTTATGGGCCACTCTCGGTGCACAGAGCCGCAGAGAGAGCTAGAGAGAGCTAGAGTGAGAGAGAGGCATTCTCAGATTTCCCAGTTTCTCCCAGCCGGGTCCGCTGTGCCGCTTCCACTTCACGGCCGATAGCAGCCCGAGATCACGACGACGACGACGACGACATGCACCCAGTGTGCTTCAATCCCACTCTGAACCCCGCCGGCCTGTGCCGTCCCGAATCCACACACACTCCGACAAGGTGAGTACACCCGAACAACAAGTCTCGTCGCGGTGTTTTCAGCACGCTCGGTACACGACTGAGAGCCGCGCTGCTCGCTCGCTCGCTGGCTGCCTCTCTTTCCCGGGCAGGCCAGGCCAGTGAGCGTTGTCTGGCGCAGACGGAAGGCCAGTTTCTCGGCCTGAATGGGAACATAAAGCCCCAGAGCAGACAGAGACAGAGGGTCGCTGCAGCTTTCAGCTCCACCATATGGCAGCGGGTAGAGAAAGAGCAGGCTAATGTGACCGTGGAAGCGGCTTGTGTCGAAGTTTTCGCCCTGGATAGAGCTGCGTCCGCCGGCTCTGCTCGGGATTCCTTTATCCAGCCTGATCTCGCCATGCAGCCCCGGTACCAGCGTCTAACTTGTTTGTGGTAACTTTGTAGCTGCTGCGACGCGAGGGAGCCACGGCGATGCAGTATGAAAAGCCTGCCTCAAGTTAGCTTTGACACTCCGGCAACAATGTTTGCAAATTGGCCACAAATGTGATTCTACTGCCAAACGATTTTCTGCACACATTTTAATTAAAGGTCGATACAACTGTCCGCCACCTCATCTAACTGCGGTCCACTGGACAGCGCTGCACACACGGAACGACCACGAATTTGTCGAAGTTGTTTTTTTGGTAATGAGCAGTGACGATGACACGCGGTGTTATGACAGACAATGACATCAGATCACGATAAAGGAATCTCCTGCAGGATGATTATTACTCAGTGAGATGCCACCACCACCACCACAATGTTTGTGGCCCAAAACACAAACATTGTTGACTTTTCAAAAACAAAAAAATTCAGTCACGATTCGCGTGGGATGGGGCTGCAGCTGCTTAATGTATCACTGGCACTGGAAGTCTGAGCAATAAATTCGAAATCACAGTTTAAAGCAACAAATCATAAAGGCTACAGCTCAGTCTGTATTATTTTAGATTTGTAATGCCAATTTGAAAAAGTAATACGTTTGGGACACAATTCATATCTTTTAAGTTCACATCCTTCTTTTAAATCTACAAACATATTGCAAATTAAATGACAACTGCATTGTCAGAATAATTTCCCCCAAATTGTTAAGCCCTACAATTGATAACTCATTTAATTACCAACTATTCTCGTTGTTCATTTTTCACTTTGTGAATTTTGCTTCTGAAAAATAAATCAATTCTGTTCTGAGGTCTGTGATTGCAGCTTCTTAAACGAGAACACGCTCTAGCTTCTTTGTTCCTCTTTATGATGATAAGCTCAGTATGTTTGGCTTGTGGACAAAACAAATTTGAGGATGTCATTTTTGGGGGTTTGGGAAATGCAGACCAACAAGTTTCACTATCTTGACATTTTGTTCAAAAAACAACAGATTATTGAGGAAAATAATCACTAGATTAAAGAGTAATCAGTTGACTGAAGCTGATTGTATGTGTCTTGTTGACATCTTCACAATGCATCAGTTCTTTCATGAGATTTGTCTATACTGTACGAGTCTGCTCTGCTCTGCTCAAATGTTTGCCCCCACATCGATTAAATGTTCTAAACACTTAGGTTGTAGGAAAAAAAAGGGGGGGAGGCGGTGTAGTCCAGACCTGCCTGAAATCTGTTGCCTTGGGGTGTACACGCATGCAAGCATGCACCTATAAGCGAGTAAGAGATTACCCAAGAAGAGTGACTCACTCAGAATGTGTTTGTCAAAGTCATAAGGACTTTCCCTGCATTTGCCTCAGCTGCAGAAGGTGTTCTTGTAACTTTAAAGCGCTGTTCTTCTGCTTTTATGTATCATGAGATTCATTTAACCAGTATTTTTAATTTTTTTTTCACATTTTTGTTCGTCACATGCTCCTCTCTGCATTCACAAAAGAGAGTGGGGAACAGAGCTTATTCCATTTGCAGATTTGATTAGGAGGAGTGTGGCTGCTGTCATTTGTCTGTCAAATCTGCAGAGAGCTGATCCCTGCGTTGTTTTTTATTTATAGGTGCCAACTGTTTGTCTGGTTGTTGTTCTAACCCTCCATCTGACTGTTCCTACTGGCTGCCAAACATGCTGTGATCTAGCACTTTGAGTTGACGAAGGCTGCCTGCCACTGCTGCCGCAGCCATTTGATCATATATCAGCATCTTTTCACTTAGATATGCCTGTTAAATGCTGCGACTGGGCTACAATGCCTGCACATGGAGGTAGATAAAATGCTATGGGCATGACAGTATACGACAGATCATGTCACCAAGCAGTGTTTGGCTTTTTATCAGAATGAGACATGATCACAGGATATTCATCACTTTGAATGGGGAAGAGCAAGAGGAAACATAGTGTGTTGTCTTTCATTCATTCAACTCCTTTATTGCTGTGCATGCTCACACAGAGCAGGATCTACAGCAAATATGCCTTTACATTTAATGCCACATAAGGTAACTCTTGGGGAACTGCAGTGCCCAAGACGTGTCGGCTGTTTTATTTTTCCATGTCAGTTTCACTTGTAGTGTGTGTGTGTGTGCCCAAAACTCGAGCCCCCCCCAAACCATCTCTGCTGGGTATAAGCACTGCTTTGTGCCACCGCACTGCTCCCTATGGTTCTTCTTATTCATATACTACTACAAGTTTCCACCAGAAACTGGAATCTCCATCTGGATATGTACCCAAAATAGCCTGCTGTTTGACAGGCTAACTCAATTGTGTCCTGATTGAGTCAGGTTTTTGTATTAATATGCCCGATTACAAGTGGCATATTTGTATGGATGTAGCCTGTTAGGAATTGAGTTTGTGTTGAGGTTCAGTTTTCTGCCTGGAATGTGGCTGTGGCATTTCTTGGCTTAGGCTTTGCTATGCTATCATGGGGGATATTGGAGAGCAGGAAAAAGTAAATACATTTTGAGCGGCACAGCATATTTAAGTATTAGCAAATTATCCAATACCATCTGTAATCCCCGGGAAAAACCTGGAGAGTTGTTTTTAAATAGTGCTAACCTCCATCAGATAGTTGGCAAGCAGTGGGGGTGTCCACATGTGTGAATGCTGAATGCTACAGTATGCAGGCAGATCAGATTACTGAACGATTAGCCATGGCCTCCTATCCCCAGCCCAGAGAAATGATTTTCCACTGTCATAATTCCCAAGACTGAATTACGCAGGCCAGTGACTCAGATACTCAATACTACAGCCCCGAGTACTGTACAGCATTACTGTTCCTCTCTGGAGAGAAGAGATAGGACAAAATAGTTTTCACTTTGAATTTGTGCTTGAGCTCTGGCGCTCGCTCTTTAGCATGGCAGCCAGTGTGACCCAGCATCAACACTGTCTTGGGGTAAAAACGATATTGTGTTTATTATGAGCTTTACAATTTAGCTGGGACTTTGATGGAAGAGAGGCGACTGCGAAATGGTCACGAAACTTTACCCGGTCCCTCACATGTGCTTCCATTGTGATATGTACATAAAAAATGTGAGGATGTGTTTGATGGGCAAAGTGTAAATCAAGCAGCCCTCTGGTGGAATTTTGCTGAATGGAACGATGGATGAGAGGGAGAGAATGAGTAAGTGTGTGTTGGGGAGAGAGAGAGGAAGAGTGGGAGACGATAGGCAAGCTGGTGGAGGTAGGACCATGTTTCCAAGGTGCTTACCCCCTGAGGCAGGAATCTGATACATTCCAGAGGCTCCTGTATCCAGACGAATAATGGTGACTAGGGTGTAGTGTTTCATCAGGTGACACATGATTGGAGCGTAAGTGCTGGGAAACTAAGAGCTATGTCATAGGCTCAGAGGTAGCCAGCTCTAGTTGCCTGAGGGATGGGGAAGTATGCCAGAAGAGCACGATGGGTTATGTGAGATATGGATTTATACTCAGAAGACGACAGCCTGGTTTTTATAGCTCTTCTACTTATCTTCAAACCGCCCCCAACCCCCTTCCCCCAGTGCTACCGTTTAGATACAGACATTTACATCACTGAAGGCATTAAGGTGGAAACCGTGACCCTAAACAGGTTACGACGAATAGCGCTGTAGGAAAACATTAATATGTCTCTGGTTCATTATTCTCCATGGTACTCTTATTAGGCCCACAGTGGAAGTTAAACTGAATAAGGACTGGCACTCAAATGACTACTGATGAATAACCAAAAAAGTCATTATATCCTGCCGGCTTGTCCTTAGACAAGTTATTACATGAAGCTGTTGTCTGCAGTGCACATGCTTCTGAGAACTGTGTTCCAGTTTACAAATGAACCTGTTCCTAGATGAGCACCCGTGGTTGTTCTACAGAATCCACAACCTAATCTAGTGATGATTTCAACCCCATAATTTATCCCTTCTCAGCAGTACACGGGTCTGCTGTCACGGAAATATACAATGTTTTATTTAGTGGTCAAAAAACAAGCTGCCTGGTGTTAATGGACTTCACCTCAGCCGTTCTGGCGGACCCTCGGGGTACAGTGAGCACATACACTTTGGCGAGGGAGCTCTCTGCACTGGTCCCTTAATGAAGCCATTTGTACAGATGGAGAGATGCAATAATGGGAATGCACCTCTTCACTGCAGGATATTTTAACCTCATCCTCATCTCAAGTGCTATCAGTCATTGGATATGATTTTTTTTTCATTTTCTTTGTCCATTTAGCTACTCCAGAAGGCTCTTTTTTAGACTCAGGTTGGAGACGGGTTTGTGTTTGCTGCCTTTGTGTTGCATGGAGACACAAATTTTATTATTTCTACTGAGGAATTTGTAGAATGTTTTGTTCTATTACTGGAACACATAAAAATCTGTGATCTGTTCTGCTATTGTAGGTGTAAGTGATACTGTGCGTCTGTTGAAATGTTCAGCATTAGACTGACATCACTGGACCTATGGCTTGGCGCTAAAAGCTTTATAAGCATGGAGGGCAGACAGGTGGTGGTGGGGTTGTGTGTTTACCCAGTTGTCTGGTGGCCTCCGCTTGGTCTGACTGCACCACAGTTAAAAGCTCTCGTGACTTCTGTCGAACTAATATGTGTATGTGTGTGTCCTGTGTTTATCATTGAGAAATACAGCTGTTCAATTGAAGTTTCAACCATGAATCTAAGGTTTAAGTGAAAATATTGGTGTAATATTATAGCTGATAAAGATCAACTGTAAAGTGTTTGTATTTATTATTATTATCCTTATATTTATTATTATTATTGTTATTATTATTATATGCTTTGCTTATATGAATAATATCACATCACCAAAGTTTGTCCAATAACACACGACTACATTTGTTTGTGTACTCAATAACAGTCATATATTAACTTGATTCACGTATGCGTTAGCTAAGTGAACTCATGACATGTGTACACTTGGTGTCCTTATCTTAGCTGCAGTGGTCTTTGCTCTGTTTGACTGTTCCTCTTGCTTAAACAAGATGGCAGCTGTGACCTGATGCTGGAAAGAAACCCATGTTCAGTGTATACAAGTCAAAGTTTGTGTTTAAAGCACACGTCATGGTCAGCTGTGATGTTGTCAGGGAAGTGACTGTTGAACACACGCATACGGTTTTTCTTTTTTTCGTCTGTGAAATGCTCTTCCTGTCCGCTGTCCTGCGGTGTGAGAGCAGACCTGGCTGGAGCACTGTGGCATCCCACCAGGACTACAGGACTGGAAAAATACTGCAGCAGGGCATCTGGTGCCTTGTGCCCTTGTACTTTAGTCTTTACCCTCTCTCTCTCTCTCTCTCTCCTGTGCCTTAGCCTCAAAGTAGACCACACCATCACACGCAAGTCATCTGGTTACCAGTCTGCTCCCATATGTGTGTGCATTTTGGCTTCATTGCAAACAAACACTGTGGCATGTGAACATCTACAATGTCTAAATGGTTCAGCCGAGCTATCTAGCTTAATCTTTGGATGGAAACTATGAGTGCATTGCTACCGTTATGGGTCATCTCTATTTCATTTCATTAAATTGTATCGAGGCATTGAGAATCCGCCGTAACAAACTGACCACAGCTGATGCTTCCTCTCCATTTTGAATTACTGAAGTGGATAGAACTGTAATGGTGCTGACCCAAGGTTTTGGCTGCTGGCAGCTCCAAGTGTATCCCCTCCACTGATCCGAGGCGGTGCCATGTCTGAGCTGCCTGCTGTCGCTCATTCATACCAAATGGTAGAGAAGTATGTGTGCGTGTGTGTGTGTGTGTGTGTGTGTGTGTGTGTGTGTGTGTGTGTGTGTGTGTGGACAGGTGTTGGCAACCTGGAGGTCAGTCCAAATGCAGCTGGGACACCTAGACAGCAGGATGACTGGAGACTGCAAATGACAGCAGGATGAATGAGCTTTGTTTTGCCAGTTTTATTCAGAGGGCGGGTGCCACTTCAAACAGGGTCAGTTGTGATGGTCAGGTGGTGTAACAGCTGGCTGCCCTCAGCGTGACATGCCATGGTCTTAAGCATTTGGTCCGTACAGCAGAGCTGGGAGGTAGTCTGGGTAAAGAAGCTAAAGTAAAGGAGCCATAGTGGGATGTGCAAGCCTGCAAACACAAACAACACCGCACTCCCTCTGTGCTGTGTTAAGTGGCCGGATATGTTTGGTGAATGGGACACAGGTGTCTGGGCCACACTGTGTGTGCCTGGCCAGTGGTCTGTTTGTTTTCTTTCTGTAATGGCCCCCAACTCTCTGCTGTCGCTCGACCAGAGCTCATTGGTTCTCAATGGGCCGGGATAGAGGCCCCCCTTTTTCTCCTACTCTGGGACCGAGCAGTGGGTGAATTTGATTCAATTGTGACTAATACTGATAAAGAAAAACAAGGAGTCACACAACACATTGTTGAGGCTACACACTAAGCAAGCCTGATGCTTTTTAGATTCCACATTCTTCCTTTCCTCTTGCCTGTATCCCTCAGATTTGCCCCAGCAGAGCAGGCTTTTGAAGTTGTCAAGTCTCTGGCTTTACTTTGGAGTCCTAAGAGTGCTTATGTGACAGGTAGAGAAGAGCTAGAGGGGAGTAATGTGACTCCCACAAAGTCCACAGCCTCGCTATTCTCCATCCTTTACGCCCCTCTCACTTACTCGTGTCCTTCATACAGGCCTCATCTCTGTGTTGAGTTCTCTCTGCTGGGCTTCCCTTTGTTGACTAACCCAAGGTGCGCTTTGGGCTGCGAGGAAGACTGGCACACCACTACCGTGACCCCGTACTTTGTCTCCTCATGAAATGCAGCCAGAGTAAGGTAATAGGTTGTTAACCCAGCAGCCACCTCTCTGTTTGGGCATCATACTAAGAGCAGTGGCTTCTATCAGCACCCTAATCTGATTGTTTGAGTAACCCTATGGCCTTTGCAGATGGTCTGGAGCTGGTTTATGATAACCATACAGTTAATATCTGGTGTACATAACCCCCCCACTCCACACAGCTCCTCTCGAACTCTGCTCTCATCTCTCTCCGCCACCCTCCGTGCTATTGTCACTGATGCCTTTCCCTGAGTGCCCTATTTTATTTCCCTATTTCACTCATCTTTTTGAATTCAAGAATCCATTTCTTTTGCCCCCAGGCACAGGGGGTGATGGCTGGAAACGGTGGAGCAAATTAAATTTGGTCTCCCCCTTTTTGCTCCCCTTGGACATGGGTGCGACAGAATTGTAGAAGGACAACCGGAGCAAAGAAAGCTGCAGGAAAAAGCCCACTTCACATGCATTACTGTCTCTTTCCTCAGGCTCTATATCATAGTAACACCAACACCTCTATTGCTTTCTTACCCTCCTTTTTAATTTTCTTTTTCTGGTTCTCTCTCTCTCCCCCTGTCTTGCTCTCACTGCTGCTATATCCTTTCACAGCATAACCTGAAGGTCTCTTTGCTCTTTCTACCACTTACACAGTCTGACCCAGTTTATTAGTTTGGGTCTAGTGAATCATTAATTGAGGTTATCTAACTGTTCCTGTCATGATTCCGCTGTGACTCATGTGTCAGTGCCTGTCTGTGTTGGTAACCGATCAAGCTGTACCCTCCTGCTTCTTGCTCTACCCGTTTGTACTCGATCCCTACCATCCTGCAGGAAAAAAAGCAGAGTTCGTCAAGCCAGACGATATATTTAATAGGTGTGCTGTGCACTGTAATATGTCTTTGTGTCAGAGCACAATACGCGGACTAAGTGCACTGAATGCAAATTAATCTTGTGGGATGGCAGCAGCTGAATAGAGTGTGGTTTTGGTTGAGGGAGGGGTGCGGAGGGAGGGACAGAAGGAGGGCTAATAGTGGCGACAGCAAAGAGAGGGAGAGAAGAGAGCATGTGAGGAGGAGGTGGAGGGATGTGGGATGTAGTCATCGCCAGGCCCATTCATCATGCAATGCCTGCTGGGATGCGCCGGGGTCAGTCCCGCACAACACAATTACAGCCTGTTCTAGTGTGTTGTCCTAGACTCCACAACAGACTGTGTTCTCTTGTCTTTTTTTTGTTAGATTTCCTCCGTCCTAGCTCTCTTGTTGTCCACTTTGCATACTTTCTTCTCCGCACGGCTCTGTACGCTTCTGTTTACTGTTTTGTTTTGTGTGTGTAACATTTTTGAAGTTGCTGCTCGAGCTCTCAGTGCAGGACTGGCGGACGTTCTTTGAGCAAAGCATCTCAATTAACTGAACATTTCGTATTTTTGTCTGTCTCACTCTTCAAACCTCGGCTTTGCCTTTGCACTAAATTGCCATGTTTCTCACTTGCGGTGAAGCTGTTGTTGCCGTGTTGTTGTACATGACTGCTTTGATCCACATCTGAATGGCAGCCTCTCATATGGTCCATGTGATTGACAGGGCTTGGTTAGCATGGGGGTGTGAGATGCTAGTAAGCATGTTGTTTACCCTGCCTGCCTGACAGCCTTCTATGAGCCTACAGATGTTGCAAGAAAGCTGTAAATGTGTGCTGTGTGTGCTCTAATGTCAGTTGACAGCATATCTGATTGTAAGGATTTCCCTGTCCTCCTGTCAGTGTCTATTCTTTGTGCGGTGAAATAGTTTTTCTTCTGTCAGGGAACCTTTTTTTATGTGGTCTGAAGGTTTAAATGAAGATATCACTCAGGGATTCTGCAACAACAAGATTTGAAGGCTCACATGGCTATTTCTGTTACATCTGATTGTGTAAGCTGCCAATGCACTGATGTAAACAAAATGGCATCACCGAAAACTGAACAGGTCCCACTGAGTTGCTGGCCAGCTAATGTCTCATTAATGAGTGAGTTATAGGAACCCCCAACTTCATTGTTTGTGTTTTAATGATGAGGCTGCTTCTCTGTGGTTTAGATTTAAATGACAAATTGTGCCTATTTAATTAATGATGTTGTTACAGCAACTGGTCATGTTGTGTAATGTATCATGTTGAATATCGTGGAACATTGTGCATTTGTTTGTTTGTTTGTTTTTATTCTGAGCTTCATGTGTAATTTTGAAGATAACCCATCCAAAAAAAGTAAAAAAAATAAGACATATTTGACTGTTCTAGAAATGCATTCTTGGCATAAACAAGCCGTTTATTAAACTGCATGAGAACCATGGGGAATTGTGTGTTTTTTTTCTTAGTTTGACTTTCAGAGCTCTCTTGAGTTCTGTGCATACATTTCCAGTAGTTGCTGAAAGATTTCTTGTAACAAAGGAGAAGACAATCCGCACCCTGAGGTCACAGAAGTTCGCTTGCTCACCGAGATTGCACTGGGTGGTGGCTTGGCTGATGCAAACTAATATGAATCCCCAAGATTGACTGAAGGAATGACAAATCAGGGCCAGAAAATGCAATGGTTTTAAAGTGCAGAGCATCTGGAAACAATTTGAAACAATGGATTGTCTTCAGCAGGCTCAATGTTGAACTCTATAGATGCCTTTCTCGTGACTTCCCCCGAGTTTTGGCCCCCTGAGACATACTTTGGAGAAGATGACTTTGCAGGAACCACGTGGCATTCTTTGATTTGACGTTCGCCTTAAGACGCATCACTGACAGGAAGACAAACACTTAAGGTGTACGGGCACAGACTCGAGGCAGTTGAAACAGCTACTGCAAAACAGGACAGGGTAAAGTTACACCCTCATTCCACTCATGTCATCTGAGGGTAGGTTGTTCTTAATGGTGCTGGATTTTTACTGAGTGACTAATCTAATCACTTGGGGTCAGTATTAACTAATGAGACTTTGAACACACCCAAACATTGCTTTTTTTTATGCCCTATTTTTAATCATTCGTAGACATTTTTATATAAGCCAACAACAAAAAAAGTGTGACATTGACTTAACACGAGCTCCATGCTTTCAAGAATGAATAGAGCCATATTGCATTATCTAGGACAACTTCTAACCACATCCCATAGCGACAGTCTAAATTGCCACGTACACCTGCTCACCACCTTCGCCGACCTGCAGACGCAGCAGACTGTGTAATCAACCTATCTATTGTGGACTGCAGTGATGCCAGGGAGATGTGACAACTTTCCTCACATTTTACTCCTCACCTAATTGTGTTGATGTGGAGGTTGGTATTTGTGTTGTGGTGGTTAATCTTCCTTATGAGTGGAAATGGCAACGTCATCAAGGGATATGGTATAGTTAATTAGACGCGAGTGCGTTTCCCTGTGTGAGGGGAGAGATGTGAGCAGTAGTATGTAAGTTGTACGAGACAAATGCTTTACATTGATTTTCAGAGAACATACTGTGGCATGTTCTTTAAATGCCGCATCCACTTTTTGTGAGACAAATGAGGGAAACCACAGCATTCATTACTGGCTGACATTTTACGTTCTTGAGAAATCACCATCGTCGAGTGTGAAAGTTAAGTAATTTTGAAGTTGCACATAAAACAAATGGCCCACTGATACAATAATGCTGTTTCTGACTTCATCCTCTCCTCAGGAAAGCTGTTAGTTGTTTGACTGGTTGGGGCCTGAAGCCACTGGCTCTCAATTAGACCGTAGACAAAAGCATGCTGCAGGAAAATCAGAAGTAATGAATTAGTGATAAAGGTTTTAAAGACGACATTAGAGGGAGGAGGTGGATTGCTTTTTGCCTTAACAATTTGCAGAGTAGGTAATTTGAAGTCTGGAATACAAGACGAATACAAGTAAAAGGCTTTAGATTTCTCTTTCATTTTTGCTCATTTACTCCTCCTGCTTCTTTCTTTCTCTCCCCCTGGCATTCAGTGACAGAAATATTAACCTCATCTCCACTGCGGCGTCCTCGAGCGGCCTGGAAGTCATTTCTTCTGAGGACTGGTCAACTATTTTGCCGCTCAGGGTCTCCAGCCTCAGTGGAGCTCATAATGCATTATGGCTCTATTGCTCAGCGGTGGGAGGATCAAATAATATATTAAGATTATATTATATGCTGTCACGCGCCACTTGGGTGAAGAAGTACTATGCCAGCAGAAATTTCTGCAGAGTCATGCTCTGGTAGTTTTTTTTAAAAGGCTGCCTGAGGCCTTGTTTGATTTTGTGTTGGATTTTTGACCCATTGCCAAAGACATTCACAGCGCTCCTCCCCCATATTGATGGGCATTAGCACACTTTGCCCACCACCTAGCCTGCCCCCGTTCGTCTCTGTTAGCGGAGGGAGCCCGGTCCTGTCATCTGAGGGGATACACTGTGTGGTGGTGACTGAAGTATGCAGGGGGGCAGATACAGATGCTTGGTTGGTTCAGCTGTTGTGCTTGTGCAGACAGCGAGTGCACAGCATGTCTCTGTCTCTGTTATTGGAGGAGTTTAAAAGCCAGACTAAGATGTTTACTGTTTGCGAGGAGCTTTTTTTTTTTATGCCTCTGTAAATCTCAATTGAGAAGCATGGTGGTCCTTGAGCAGGGGCCATTCTTTTTAACGTTGTATTAATCACGTCCTTCCTTCTTATTTCACATTCATACATTTCTTATTGACAAATAAACAGCCAATGCATGAAAAAAACCAACTGCACAGGCGTCCTCTAAGCATCCCTATATTTAACCTCTCCTTTCAAAGACATTGGTTGGTGGTCATGGTTTTGTTGGACATGGTGGTTTGTCTGAGGTCAGCCCATTTGTGCTGTTGACGACAGGGTGTCATTTTACAGTTTCTACAGCTTTGGCTTGTAGACCTTGTTGTTTTCTGACCCTAAACCAATGAACAAAATAGTTTTTTTTGCCCACAAACAAACCAGCCATGAACTCCCAGAAGTCACAGTAATCTAATTCAGCTTGTAAGATAATTACATTATAAGATAACCTATATTACTGCTCAGTTTATAAACGGAGAATGACTTGAAGGAATTAAATCGGCTTGAAGAACTTTGAAATGGCACATTTGTCCTTGTTCTTTTCTGACCTTTTATTAAGGAAACTAAAGGAAACTGTTGAGAACAACAGTCGTCGAACAACAGTTGCCTTCAGATTTCTGCAAAAGGCAGGGCATTGTCTTTGCAGTCAGCAAGGTTTTCCCCCTCGACTCTCAAGTCACTTAAGTTAAATCAAGTCTCTTCTGTGTCTCTTTTACCTGGGACTGATGTTTTTAACGACCTCTTTTCGCACTCTAACCTGTCTCCATTATTTTAAGAAAACATTCCTCTTGTTGGACAAGAAGAGGTAATAATGAGAAAAGTGACTGGACGTTACAAATTCACGTCGGTGTGACTGCAAAGCACATCTGCACAACACCTGGATAATAAGCGCTCCTTCTCTCTCTTTTTTCAGTCAGCCCTCACTTCACCTTTCAGCAGCCCCACCCCATTTCACTTGACGCAGCGGTGACATCACCCTTGCATAATGGAATGCGGCCGTCCTCTTTGCTCTCATCAGCTGCCTCGCTCTAATTAGATGAGGGTGATTTCAATAAAGTTACTGTCGTCCGCACTCCATTGCTTATATTAACACTCTGATTCCTCTCCTGTAGTTGTCTATCTGTCTTCTGCTTCTGCTTTCAGCGGGGTGGGTGGTGGGTGGTGGTGGGGGGGGGCAAGCAGTCCTCTTCTTTTCATGGATCTGTGTAACCTAGTTACTGAGGCTCAGCAGGCAAGGCCAATCAATTAATGAACAAAGGAGCCCGCTCACTGAGCAGCGGCGCGAGTCTGGGACTATAAACAGGGTGCTCCCAAAACATGGTTGCTGTCAGTTGAGTGCTCATCTGATGGATGTTGCTTTGCTTTGCTGTTTTGGAAATGTGTGTGTGCGAGTGTGTGTATCTGTGGGTGAAGCCAGTGGATACTGCTTGGAAAAGACCACATGCACATATCCAGGTGTCTCTTTATTGATGATGAGAAGTGGAAGAATAAAGATGAATTATGATTATTTTTTGGTGATTAAAGCACTAAAATGTCACTATTGTGTTTTCGCTATCACATTTTCAATAAATGGGCTGTGGCATTTTTCTGCCACCGTGCCGTGAAAATGAAACGCAACATTTCAGATGTTGTTTAAAGCCTCTGGTTCCCTCGGACAAACTGGGGTGGGGAGCTACCAGATTATGTATGTAGTCAAAGGTTAAACGTCCATTTGTATTGGTTCAGATCTGTCTCCCCTGGCAACAGGCAGCTTTGGATGACTGGCCTTCCTCTGTCCACCTGTGCTCCTTCAGTCTTTCACCACTTTCTCATCCTTTTCTCAATACCTCTTTTCATCCCACTGACCACCCCCTCCCCCCCTCCTTTTTTTATCCACACCTTACTATTTTTCCCACATCCCACAGGTCCTCCCCTCATTCTCTCCTGTCTTTCTTCTCTCCAGCCTTATGGCCTGGCTGTCATCCCTTCTCCCTAATCTGGCCTTTCGTCCCCAGCATTCCCCTCCCTGGAGTTTCCAGCTCTGTATCCCAGTGTGTGAGATCAGGGAGCAGGCTGTTGTAACAAGCTGTTGAATAATGTAAGCACAGAGGCTATAGGCCAGAGTTTCGGTTAACCCTTTAATCTTTGATCATATAGTGGGTGTAGCGGGCACATCATAAATGACAGCTCAACAGCAGGGGACATCAGCCAGAAGGCTTTTTTTTTTTGCATCCATCTTCCTCCAACCCCTTATTCTAAAGGCTTAAGTTCCTGCGTCCACTGTCATTGTCACGGCTTTTGTCGGCAGTAAAACAGTGAGTGTACCTAGCCTTTGTTATTTCAACGTTGATGTATAATTAAAGGGTTAGAAAAGGCAATGCTGAATAATTGATACTGGAGCAAAGATGTCATGGCATCCTTAACCTCGTCGAACAGCGTATTTTTCACTTGCAGCTCAGATTAAATATTCACTGGTTTGCTTTCTGTCCAGGTTTGTAGTTCACTTTGTGCTCAACGCCACAGCGCTCTTCTGTGACTGAGACCCTATTATGATTATTTCATTCAGAAGCTTATACAAGGCCATGGTCAGCAGAATGGCCGTATTATGACTCCTCAGCGGTCAAATAGTATGTGTTACCGATTTGTATCAATTAACTGACGTGAGTTTCCAGACGTAAAAAAGCGTAGCCAGTACAAAGGTCTCATTAACCCCTTGTGATCAATACAGACCTACTTCCCTCTTGGAGTCTTGTATAGGCTCATATCCTGAGGCTAGGGTGTATTGATCTGCTGGACCTATTTGAAGGTTGGAAGGATTACTTTGCAACTGAGGATATTTTGGCAAAAGTGAAGGCGGAGAGGGTCCTCATGGCCGGATCAGCTTACTACATCCTGCCCCCAACTTCTATCACCACACCTGTTCCAGCTAGCCGGGACGACACACTACCAAACTGTGTGTGAGTGGGTGTCTGTGGGTGTGTGCGAGAGAATGATAGCTCAAGAGAACAAATGGCTGAGAGGCGTATCAAATGAAAAATGTGTTACATAGGGTTTACGGTGACGGCGTGTGCCTGAACCACATCGACTTTGGCAGCTGCTGGCCTACGGACTAGTGGCAGGAAACACATTTTAGATTTTACATGGATGTCATAACTCATTACAGAGATGCATGTACACAGCAACACATGACACGGAAAAGTCAATGTGTGTGTTTGCTTGTGTGCACATGATGCGTCAGAGTGACATATATGCAGCCAAACAGAGGTTTGACACTGTCCACAGTCTTCAACTGCCCCCTGATATATGTGTGTGTGTGGTGTCACGGTACGATGCACAGCAGTGAAGAGAGGAAATGGGAAGAGCCAGCACAGTAGACAGAAGCCAGATAGACCTGTCGGCTTCATGACACTTACACATGCCTTACCCTCTGGTCCAGGGTGATAGCAGAGGAGGAGGAAGCAGCATGGCCAGGAAAAGTTGGAGCATCAAGAGTGAGGACTAAAGCTGTGAAGGCAATAACAGTGAGCTGTGGCAGGGATGTGTTTATATTTGGAGACATAATGGGGTCTAAAAAGAGAGTAGATGGGAGACCTGGCAGGTACAGTAATAAAAAAAAGTGTCACCTTCCTTTGTCTTCATTTTTTAGTATCACAAAGGGTGTAATTAAAATCAGTTAAAGACTCTTTATCTGGTGAACACGTAGAGTTTTTTTCATTAATTCCCCATGGTCACAATTCTCTATAATCGATCTAGTATTATAATCTTTTCAACACAATTGTCATTATTCCTCTAAGCTTTTGAAACATGAATAACAGTAACTGCACCATTTAAAACACAATGCTCCTTGGAAAGAGTTAAACTTCATATTATATATATATATATATATATATATATATATATATATATATATATATAAGTTGTACTCTGAAGTAAATGCAACCACTGAACAAAGTTCTAAATTGAGAAGTCAAACTGCTTTTACTGTAGTTTTGGCCTGTAGTAATTATGATGAGGGGAACTGTCTCTAAACTCTCCGCTTCTTCCCCTGCTGCTGCTTCTTTATTATTTTTTTTAGCTAGATTTGTCATTATATACCAGGAAGAGCCTGACAATGTTTATAAATATATAAGTTCACGCTTTCATTAACTGAAGGTTGAAAATCTTTCAGCTCATTGTTGATTTAGGACATTCCTCTCCAGCATTTAAGCCCAACAATGACTGATACAGAAGTTCTCCTGATTTACAGTTTTCTGTCAAACTGCGGTTTGACAGAAAACTTATTTCACCATCCCCCCTTTGTTATTCCTTGTCTGAGAGCAAATGCTTTCACATGCTTTCAGACACACATTAGCGGAGATGTTAAGTCAGTTTATTTAACAGAGGTGTTCTCTTCGACCACTGCGCTGTAAAAGGCTCTTGCGCGGCGACAGTTCTCGCCCGGCCTGGCTCGACTCTACTCGTTTCCTTTGCCTTTCCATTAGGGACAGTACCTGGCACCTGGTACTTTTTTTTAGTACATGCTCTGGTGAGGTTTGAGGTTTATACTCTGGGACAGACCGTCACGTACTATAAGGAACAATTTAGTGTTTTAGTTCATATGTTGTATCAAAACCACATTTTATTTGTTGAGATCCTCTTCACCCCCTAATAGCATCAGTGTATAAAGTAAAGAACATTGGTGTCTGTAGCTGTCAAAATACTGTGATAAACATGACCAGCCATTTCATTTAGAGTGAATGGATTTTAAAAGGTTCTTTGTGAAGGTTCTTAGTCATTCAGCTCTTAGTCCTCTTCAGCAGTTAGTAGTTTGTTGCCTCAAGCTAACTACTGAATATACCTGTCACTTAAATGACCTGCGTCATGCTCAGTTCATGTTTTTTTACAGGTGATTCAGACATGAACTTGTCCCTGGGGCGCTCTCTCCTCCACTCTGCCTCAAGCAGTGTGTGTTCTTTTCGTTTTGAGGGAGGAGCTTTAACGAGAGAGCAGACCAGTGTTCCCCAGACGTGTTTATTTATCGATGGCTATCTGGAAGTTAAATGAATTTCCCAAACAACATAAAAAGGTAGAACTATAACAGAGCTTTATTTGACGTTGCTGAAAGAAACTAAAAAAACAACACTTCAGAGTACAATAAAGAGGCAACATAATTGCCTGACAGCAAAGTCCATGAAAGTGCTCCAGTAAATAAAGAAGTGTGTTAAATGTCGGGTAAAAAAAAAGAAGAAAAATCTAAATATTGCTCGACAAATATAGAAATGTTGCACAGTTTTTGTAGTATGCACTCAAGCTCAAATATCAGTTGTGTACTCAATATTGGTTTTCACATTTCAGCGACACACATTTGCTGTCTACTCACTTTATTATGCCACCGGTAAACTTAATATACTGTACATTATATACTCGGATAACGCAGTGACAAATTTTCACTCTCCATTATCGCTATTGGCACCAGGCCCCAGCAAGCCGTAGCATTATTATTTTCAGTTGAACTAATGTTATAAAGCAGAAAAAGAAACAATCCACAGGGGGTGAATACCATCAGGTTGGAAAACTGGGGAATACAGCACAGACCGACTCTGGCTGTGCTTTTAAAACCAAGGCTGGAAGCAGAATATAGAAGACAGCATAGAAAAGCTGAAGTTGAGCCTTAGGTAAAAGAAAAAACCTGGAGGCTTTATAATAGGATTCATAACTGGGGCTGCTACTGGGAGTGTAATTATTCTTATTGCAATAAGACAATCATGAGGCTGGGTATTTTCCCTGTCTATAGTTTTCACTCGTTGAGCTACATTTTGGCAGGATGTGTCACGTGTGCTCAGTTTGTGTATGTAAAACGTTATCTACACAGCCTTCTAAACAAATTCCCACTTCTGTCCATTGATCTGTTGTTCTTGAATTTGTTTTGAAGGCGAGCTGATGATTATGGAAGTGCTTTGATGCAGGTGGAAAAAAGAAAAAAGAAAAAAGAAAACCTGTCTTGTTTGATCTCGCAGGCAAAAAATATGGGCAGCAAAACAGAATCTCATCTCTTTTGTCAGCTATTCTTCCACAAGGTGATTTTCCCATGGGGACACATTTGTGCTGCGTGAATCGCAGTCAGATCAGTGCGGGCCGTTTCTTATCTGGACATGAAAGAAGGGAAGATGGAGGAGGAGGTGTAAGTGGAAGAAGTGCGATAAAGAGGAGAGGCATGGCTCCTCTAGGAATGATTATACCCGTGAATTCACTGGGTGGCCTCTTGAATCTAGCTCATTATCATTTCATGAGCAGGAATTGTACTTATTCCGATTACTGCGCACGTATGTATGTATGTATGTATATATGTATGTATGTGTATGTATGTATATATGTATGTATGTATGTGTATGTATGTATATATGTATGTATGTATGTGTATGTATGTATATATGTATGTGTATATATATATGTGTGTGTGTGTGTATATATATATACAGTGTGTATATATATATATATATATATATATATAATATATAAATAGTTTGTATATGCTGTAGCCCATGTTACAGCATGCCTTGTGGTTTTATTATTAAACTGACCATATTCTTTAATCCATCTGCGGTCATATCGCAAGCATTGTTGTGGTTTGATAGCATCTCGGGTTCACGTCAGGTCAGCAAATCTGTTATTGCGCTTCCGCTGCAGGTGTAAAAGTCTTAATAAAACTGTTGGGCTGTAGTCAGAGCTTGTGTGGATTGGTTTTCTCTGCTGAATAAGGCAGTTGATTCGATCGGCAGACCCTGTAGCATGAAACCACCCTGACAAATACCGTTATCTCTTACTTCCATCATAGAAGCCCTCAAATCTCTATAATCATTCACACACAGAGACGTACGCCTCTGTTGAACTTAAATTAAGCGCAATTTAAATTCACAGTATATAGTCAGTCAGTTGATTATTTTCCTCAGCCTTGTGCCACTCGTGCGTGAATTGTGAAGTTGGAGAAGGAAAACTTCATAGTCGCCAATGATAATGTTATGGTGGTTATCAGTTAGAGCTGCAACTAATGACTCTTTTCATAATTGATGTAATCTGCTTTTTTTCTCCATTAATCAAGTGTTTGGTTGGTCCATAAAATATCACTAAATGCTGAATTTTGATGATCAGTTTAGCAACGAAACCAGAAGATATTCACATTTAAGAAGCTGAAAAAAAAACCGATGATTTAATGATTAAAAAAACTCTAAAACCGATTAATTGATTGTCAACATAGTTGATGATTGATTTTGAGTTTGATCGCAGCCCTATGGTCAATAATTAATTTTGATGATACGAGGAAGTAACAATGAGTGATATCCCAAGTTATCAAGTCAAGATTGCAACAAAAAGATGAAAAGCATTGCACCAAAAATGGCGCATTGCTGGCAAAAATAGAGCAGACAAAGCAGAAATTGGCATGTGCACCCGACTCGTATGTTCTGACTCATGCAGATTGGAGCTGAAGCCCATAAAAACCCACCCACTTTGAATCATTTGACCTGGGAGTGAATGCCGATTCAACATATTCCCCTCATGTGAAAAAAACCCCAGTTTAAACAGTTTTCTTTTGACCAGTGAAAATGGTTAATAGAGACGTGGCTTATTCATGAGTAGTTTGGCTTTCACCTCATGAGTGATGTCTGTTGTCTCTATAAGGGGAGGCCCATTACGAATCCTATGTCCCAACGGAGATATTGTGCTGCCTGCCGTGCTTCCTTGTCCTTCAGCAGCGTCCTGAGATGACGGTAGATAAACAATGGGAGCAAACAGTCACTCCCAGCAGCATTGATCTGGCTCCCTCACCCCTCCCTGCTCTCACCAACAACGCCACATTGATTCCACCTACACTCAATTTATATGAAAGCCCCTCCACCCCACCTCCCTCTTCCAGCAGGACTGACAAAAGTGATAAATGACCAGCCCCTTTCCTCCCTCTGCCACCACCTCCCAGTGCCTTGCGTTGGCTGTCCGAGACACTACAAGCCTATTTCTCCCTTCAGAAACCCAACAGAGTTATTTCTCGTAAAAGTATTTCTATTTCTTTTTTTTTTTAGAAGGACGGTAGGGGGTAATTCATTGCTTCGGGTTCTTCGTGTAATTTCCTCACATAAACACGTCACTGGTGTAATTTCAACGCTGCAGGACATCCATATGCATGATGTCAAACCATCAGAAAAGTCGAATGAGGAAAATAATTATTTTATTCAGTGGCACGCACACACACACACACACGAGAGGACCTCCTTGCCTCTGGCTGCTGGCTAATAGCCTTTGTTGTCACTCAGATGAAACCATGGAGAGGCTTTTTAAATGGGGTCAATTATTTTCCTTTGTCATTAGCCTGATCAGAAGATTCCATCCATCTGTGTGTGATTTACTCGGTCCTGCATGTGATCACGTGAATTACATTGCAGCTAATTCAGACATGACACGCTGGCTCTTGGGATCTGCCATCTGCGAATAATGATAATCGTTCCTTTACTTCCCTTCACATCTTAATGGCCTTTCAGTACATAGTCGTAGTTTTTAAATGGATCTTTTTAAGATGTTGTTGTGTTGTCTTTATTGAACAATTCAGTGTCCCATGCTTCTATATGGGGCACCGGTGTGTCTATAAATAGAGATACAGCGGTAGCAAGCAAGGCCGTTGGTGGTTTTCAGCGGGAGTTTTTGTGTGTGTTAATGTGTGCAACGTGTGCATTTAATGTGCGGCTTGGAGGTGGCTGAGGCTATTGACGAAGGTTCCATTCTTGCCACTCTTCCTCACAGCCCAGGGGGTAATGCAGCTGAGGAAAGTCTCCATTCCACATTCCACATCTTTCCTTGCCTAGTCTTCTCCCCACCTCATCCACGTTTTTCCCATGGCTCCTGCAGCTCATCCGCACTGCTTTTCCCCACTGTGAGGTAATCCATTTTACACCACCTCATGCTTAGATCCCCCTGTCCCTATAGCTTCTCCCTGAGAGCCAAGATCTGAAGAGGAGGGTTTGGGAGTCTATCTAAGATGAAAAAGACTCGGAGAGTGCCATCTATATTTTATTCTGTGCTTTCCGTTCTTATTCATCGTGGTCCTAATCATCCCCACATAATATGAATGTGTGATTGTGCCATTACGCCTGGGCCTTCTCGTCTTATCCACGTGGATGATGTGTGTAGATGTGATTTGATGCGATCCCTCTAATGGAAGTCTGAAGGTTGGCTCTTGTTCTGTCTGCCAGAGATGATACGGTAGTGCAGCGGCAAAGCCGTGTCCCAGTTCAAGTGTATACGTCATTGAACACACTTTTGCTGTCTTCCTTTCAACTGATAATTGCTGTAAAGGAAAATATTGCTGTCCCTTGTCTGGATTTAAAGATGAGTCTACCTCTTTGTCCCATTAGTGTCTCAACAAATAACATGGCAATCACTTCAATTATGACAGCACTGGGATCACGGTCTTCAAGCAGGGCCTTGAGATGTAATTGGAGAGGCATGGGCAAATTTAGGAAAGGCATTTTTCTTTCGCGAAATTGCCTCAGTCTCGGGGACTGTAAATCGAGGTACTGAAAGATGATGTGATAATTCAAGCACCTGGTTGGTCGAGGAAATGATATGAAAGTCACTTTCTTGAGAATTAGATTGCGAAACTATCTTTCCCTCCTGAGTCCTCTGTCCTTCATGCTGTGGCATGAAATGAATTGATGAAACTGCGAGCGAGAGAGAGAGAGACGCGGTGTAAATGTTTGCAGCTCAAATGAAGCCGCCTGCTTGTGCATTCAGATTTACTGAAGGGTGGGAGGCAGCGGCTGGAGTGAGGATATGCCGGCACGTACCCCACTATTTCACGGCCTGAGCCTTTAATCGCAGCAACCAAAATGGAAGCATGAAAGGGAATTTGAATTTCAGATTGATTGATTCTGTATTGGTGAATGCCAATGCTGGTTTAAGCAAAAGGCCAAGTGTAACCATGAGAGGAACAAATGTTTGCTTCTTCTCCTCTCATGTTTGCTTCTTCTCCTCTCATGTGCCAGTTTGTTGTTTTAAAAATTCGCTTTATGAAGTTTAATCTCTCACAACAGAGAGGACGGAGGCCTTAATGCAAATGTTTGTTTTCGCTGCTTGCTGCTTATGGGGGAGAAGACAGTGGCCATGTTGCTGCTGATAGCCTCAAACCCCAAGTTCACCCCGGGTTGGTTGTGTGTGTTTTTCATGTTTTTTATGAGTAGGAGTGAAGATTTGAAGCATTTGACACCACTCTCAAAACAGTCCTCGTCCTCCCTCTCACTATTGTCTTGTCTCTTAATCCCTTCAAGGCATCTCTAACAGTAACAAAGCTGGCATAAGCACATTTGGTACTGGTTTGCAGTGTCGAGATTAACCGGATTACAGATTAGGGAACTGCACTGGCGTCATTCTTACCCATTTAACCTTCGCCCATACCCCACGGAAAGAATTCAGACAACCCAAACCTGTTTTGGTGTTGGTAAGACCTTTTGTGTTTGCTCCAAAGCTCAGAAACATTCCTTCAGGGATAAATACAAACAAAATGTGTGCACTTTTTTTTGTAGTGTGATCATTTGGCCTGTAAATCTTCTAATGAGCCTCTGGGGTCTGTGTCCACTGTGATCATGCCGCTGTTGCACATGCACATCTATACACACACTGAAGTCACAACAACGGCGTACTATGGAATTATCGTTCTCTTTTCTATTTCCTTCTGCACAGTTTTCATGCCTCTGATTACAACGCAACTCTGGTGTTTCCATGGAGAACATGCAGTTGCCAAGACCTGTGGTGATTGAACACACAAAGGGTCGTCGTTTATTTCTGTCCGTCAGTGGCGAGGGGATGCATTGGGTAAAGGGGCAGCGCGGGGG
This sequence comes from Solea senegalensis, assembly GCF_019176455.1. Classification (NCBI taxonomy): domain Eukaryota; kingdom Metazoa; phylum Chordata; class Actinopteri; order Pleuronectiformes; family Soleidae; genus Solea; species Solea senegalensis. The sequence continues at coordinate 13,015,329 of NC_058032.1, forward strand.
GGTGGGGGGACTCGGGGGAAGAGCCAGGTCCTGCGAGGTCTCGCTCTCCTGTACAAGTTTATTTGTCCAAAGGGTCACCTACAGTTGGACAGACACCGGTTGATGGTGTTAATGCACTGGCCTCTCGTCACATAGCCCGAGGATACTTGGTCTTATTCACACTTTAGCAGAAGTGCAACTGGTGGGGGGACATGTGAGGCTACATATGGCCAAACTTAACGTTGTTTATCCGGAGCGTTGTTACAGCTGAGCACCAGGCGCTGTCCTCCTGCTCCTCGTCATTAATCTAGCACTATGGTTCTGGCTGGCTTCCCACAATGTAGAGCGAGCAGGTTTGAGTGACCACCCACCCTGAGGAAAAGCATTAGTCTGTCCTCTCGGCCGTCAACCTGCTATTGTTTATGCCGCCGCTTCATTCCGAGGCCATCCTTCAGCTGCTATAAAATAAGGAGGTAAACATTTTTAATTCATGCTTTCAAAGCCTCAAGATTGATGAGCACCCTTGGGACGGAATTTTTCACCCATTCGTCCCACCAATTTGGTTTGTGTTGTTGATACCCTTGTCCGTCCTATTTTTCTCCCTTTCCACTTAATATTTTTAATATTTCTTTGAGCTCTTTCCATCACTGGGAAAGAGAAGTTGCCTATGAGATGCATATTCGTCTCTGTCTGTCTCTCCTTTCTGCACGTGTTTAGACACTGATTCTGTTTGGCAGAGTGAAACACGCTTCTCAGTCTTAGCCCACCTTTTAGCTGCTTTTTTCCCTTACGGATACGTCTGCTGGAAATATCCTGCATCGGTTTCTACTGAACATGAAATATTCATGTTCCCCTTTCTTCCTCCTCTGCGTTTTTACATCTATTATTTTGGAGGAATGTGGGTGGAGGGAACGGGTCGTGGCTGTGTCTTGAGAGCCCAGATTGTATAAGGTATACATGGCACATAGGAGAAGACTCTGGGTGAGACAAATGCATGGACATTTGAGATCCATTAGCTGTTCCTCTATTCAGTGCCGTGTCCTTGTCTCCATTATAGTGTAATGTATTGGAGTCTGTATTTAGCAAGCCCGATCTCCCTAAGCGTTCACCATCAGCTCTTCTGACCATCATCCACTCTTCTTTACTTCAGCCGCAGAAGCTCTCTGTCACAGACTGAGGGTCAACATTGGGAAGCAGGCATCGCTGCTTCAAATTGCACAAGAACGGAGCCCTTCTGTGTCCCTGCTCTGTTTTCTTTGTGTCACCATTTAATCTGTTCCCAACTAAGCTGTGTAAACACTCAGTATGTTTCCATTCACAGTCAAGTGCATGGAACCGTACTGGGCCGTGCTATGCCATTGAATTGGGCTATTCCTCTTGTGCACAGTATACAGGCACTAGTGGGGAATAGATTTTTTTGAATGAAGTGTGTCCACCTCTGCTCCGCTGGGGAGTGAAACCCCGCCCCCTTTTAGCTCGTTAATCTAAGGCGGTTTCTGTTCAGCATGTGGCTAGTTGTGAGTATGTCGTGCTCCATTCAGGGTCCTCCTTCCATTATCGTAAAAATATCACATTGCAATTAAAAATATTTCTTCTGACTTTATCACCCCACAGAAAAATTTGTAATCGCCTTGCCAAAAAATTGAAGTATTAAATAAATGCTAAACTGAACACCCATTATGGTAATGAGACACAAATGATTTGGAATTGTTTGCTACTTATCAATGAACACTTCCAAACACCCACTGGCCTGAGATTCTTAGATTTAATCACTAGATGCTTCTTTTTTCCTCTTTTTATAATCCTAAAATATAACTTGCTGTTTTGACAGAGTGAAAACATGTCAGCTTGTGCTGTAAAAAAAACAGTTTTTTTTCTGTAATTTATAGAATAATCAACTTGATTATTCAATAACATAGCCAGCAGATGAATAATGAGCAGAATCATTAGTCACAGGGCTGTGTGATCATAAAAAACATTAAATATTAATCTTAATTTATTGCTGCATCCCTCCCAACTACATTTTAGTGAAGAAGAACTTCATCAATGCAAGTTATTTTTGTTTATTTTTAAGAGGCAACGTGCACTGTTTGCCCAAGAGACCTGAAAGAAATTGGGCCTGTCGTGTTAAAAATGGTGTCCCCTGTCATCTTTTCTCCTTCACTGTTTGGAGCAGTAACCACTTCCTATGGCTAATCATATGTTGATATGCCATGACACGAACCGTGGCTCCCTCGGAAATGAACAAACAAGGCACCAGGGGATCTTCAAGTGACCAGTGCTGTGGGTTTTTCGCCTGCTCCACTGCGATACATTTTCTCGACGCCCACTGTGTTGTTGTTTCACGTCCTCTCTTTAAATTAGACCGCCTCACTGTGAGCAAACTTGGACACGGCTCAGAGAAAGTGAAATGTTCTTTCACTCGACTTAACTTTGTGTGTGTGTGTGTGTGTGTGTATGAATTAGGGCTGAGTCATTTTGCCTTGCATTGTGATTTTGATTTGCAAGCTTCAGTTTGGTGTCATTACAAATCAACACTGATTTGTAATGACAATTGAGATGACAATTTCAACAATCAACTGATTATCCTTTATAATACAAAGCATGTTATTGATTTTAATGCTGTCAGATAGATAGCAGTGGCCCATAACTGTATTTTTAATGTTACTCGCCTTCAGTTAAACCTCGGTTCATTTTGTTGCTCATAAACCTTTTGATGGCATCATCAAGTCCAGTTTATGTCTGATTTGTGCCCGATGAGTCTTTATGGGTTTAGTGGTCACTGTGTAATGTCTTTGGGGTTGAGAGGGTTGCGACTCTGCTCTAATGTGGTATCAGGGGTTGTATAAAAGCATGTGGTGTGTGTGTGTGCTGTGCTGTGCTGTGCACCGTGATAGCTCCCCAGTTTAATCAATGGAGCATTTCCATGCAAAGGTAGCGATGCTGTGTCTCTAAATGGAGAAATGATGTTTTTGTAAGTGACTAGCTCACACCGTTCTCCTGCTGCATCTTGTACTTTTCACACTTGGCTTGACGAAGACTGACTAAAGGGCTGGTAAATTATGACGGGTCTGCAGAGCGTCTGCGAGCGTACAGTATATTGAGTGTGATAAGGGGTTTTCTCACAGAGTAAAGAACTCCATTGGTGCCAGGTTTATCTGTCACTGTGATTCACTCCTCTGCTCTTGGATCAATTCCCTTCCATCAGCTTGGTTTCCTCCCTTCCCCGACCTTCCATTTTGCTCCAGATACTGTTAGGACTTTAGGATAATAGAAGATGTGTGTATTCGCAGGTGATGGCTTCACCACTGGACTGGGAATTGGTTTGGTTTTTGGCCTTGTGTCACTCACAATCTGCTTATTGATTGTGTGGAGGCTGCATAAGTTGGTGATATTTTTTGCTTGTGTGTGTGCATGTGGGCGTGTGTGTGTGTGTGTGTGTGTGTGTGTGTGTGTGTGTACAGGGATTAGGTGTTTGCGTGTGGGGAGGGATATTGGCAGCTCTTACTTTGTGTAGGTGAATGCAAGGACTACTTTGGAGTGAACTTTTGGAGTATAGGCTCTGGCAGTGCACACACATTCTCTCCCCACACACACACACACACACACACACACACATTGCAAAACCAAAACAAAATAATGCCATATGTCATTCATTCTGTTGAAGTTTATGCTGTGCTTTCAGATTTCAACATCATTTCCCTCTGTCTTGCTTCTTTCTTTTAGGTCAGGAGATTTGATCCTGAGGAAATGGTGCTGCTGAGATGACCTGCATGACCTCTCTTTCCTCCCGAGATCATTCTCCAGTCAAGAGTGAAGCAAAATTTAGTCGGTACATGGCTGGCAGGTTCACATGATGGACAGGTGATGGAGTCTTCCATCATCTTTCTGCACCAGTGACCCGGCCTGTCAGCCCTCCCTCTGAGGCGTACGTGTGCACCAGCAGTCCAAGGCCCCGTATTTCTCTGCCATGGTGACATAAGCAGCGCTGCAATATGAGGGAGAGCCAACGTGAGACTGTCGCATTTCTTTCTCCAGTAGCTGCTGCAGCTGCTACCTTGATGCCACTTGTATTAAGCTCTGTAAGAAGACTGACTTTGTTGTGAATAATCCCTGCTTGCCGCTTCACACCCCCGTACAAAAAGAGACTGCCCCCAAGTCGTGTTGCTGGGCTGGTGGGGTGGAGTGGTGTGTTGTGAGACGATGCTGGGATGCGTGACACGCCTCCGTCGGCTGGTCCGTCTCCTCCCCCTGCAGACCTCCCTCCTCCTCCTCTTCCTCTTTTGCACCGTCAGCGTCTTCATCTCTGCCTACTTCCTCTATGGCGTCAAACGGGAGCTGGAACCGTCGGGAGGGGGCGTGTCAGGAGCCGAGGGCGCGTCCGCTGACACCGATGACCCGAAGGTTACGCCGTCCCGATTGCTACCTCTGCGAGGTGTCTCGGGAGGCCCCGGGGTGGACCCCGGAGCGGCCAGGACAGATCCTGTGGTTCTGGTGTTTGTGGAAAGCCAGTATTCTCAACTGGGTCAGGAGATTGTGGCCATTTTGGAGTCCGGCCGGTTCAGGTACCGGACTGAGATCTCTCCCGGCAAAGGTGACATGCCCACATTGACGGACAAAGAGCGCGGGCGTTTCACACTTGTGATTTATGAGAACATTCTCAAGTACGTTAACTTGGATGCTTGGAACCGAGAGCTGCTGGACAAATACTGTGTGGAATACGGAGTTGGCATCATTGGCTTCTTCAAGGTTAGGACAACAGCACACACCCCCTGCCTTCTCTCTGCTCCTCTCTTTCCCTCCCCTCTCTCTCTCACACCTTCTGCCCTGTCCATCTGGCAACACAGTCTCTAAGGAGATGGGATTCACAGGGTTGGAAAGACCTGCCTGGTTCAATATCATTTAGTCATGTCTTATGTTCCATCGTACTTGTTTCTTTGTACTCTTCAATCTGTCCTTCTACACAATTCTTGCCTCGTCTCTTGTTTCTCTGTCCTTGTTCTCACTCTTTTGTTTTATTTGCTCTGGATATTTAGACCTCTCTCTTTCTCTCTCTCTCTCCCTCTCTCCCTCTCTCCCCCTCTCCTTTTCTCTCTCTTTAGCTGAGACTGTTTGCCCAATGGCCAGTTTTCAGGTTTTATGTTTTTAATCACCATCTCTGAGCCATGGCATGAATCTAGAAAGGGATAAAGAAGCAGAGATGTTAGTCTGTGTAGGTGAAGGTCAGGAAAGCCCGGTGGGATTTACCCTCCATTGAGAGAGGAGGAAGTAGAGCGAGGGTGTGCATCACAATAACCTGGAGATGCAACAGTGATTTGCTATCTGAACAAAAAGGTAAAAAAAAGTATCCAATCTGTGGACATTATACATTATAATGACAGGCATTTCTATTATTTTGTCCACCACGTTTATCTCTGTAATATAAAATAACTATCACTGTACAGGATTGTGATATTTTCTCCAACACCCAGTTTAAGTAACAAATAACTAGTAAAAGAGCAAGTAGAACGTGAATCTTGAAGGACATAAAGGTAAGAGGTTAATCATTCCCGCTGCAGTCCTGGATCTTGGAGTGTAACAGATTGAGCATCGCAGGTAGAGAAGCTGCCATGTGCCTTCATATCTGAGTAGGCCTGACATTCCTCATTTCACACACGATGGGAGAAATTGGCAAATTATACCAATATGTTTCTGTCTTCATCACTCTGATGTATGATGAATCTGTGTGATTTCTCTCTTCCTCTCTCGTTTCTGTCTCTCTGTTGATCAGGCCAATGAAAACAGTCTGCTCAGCGCACAGCTCAAAGGCTTCCCACTCTTCCTCCACTCTAATTTGGGTCTGAAGGACTGCATGGTCAACCCCAAGTCCCCCTTGCTCTTCATCACTCGATCTGGCCAGCCTCTGCCAGGTCCCCTCCCCGGGGAGGACTGGACCGTTTTCCAATCAAACCACTCCACGTACGAACCCGTGTTGCTGGCCAAGACCCAATCGGCTGAGAACATTGCATCGATGGGACAGAACGCTGCTCTGCTCCCCTCTGTGGTGCAGGACCTGGGGCTCCATGATGGCATCCAGAGGGTCCTGTTCGGCAACAACTTGGTCTTCTGGCTGCACAAGCTGGTGTTTGTGGATGCCGTGGCCTTTCTGACAGGGAAGAGGCTGTCGCTGTCTCTGGAGCGCTACATGCTGGTGGACATAGACGACATCTTTGTGGGCAAAGAGGGCACGCGCATGAAGGTGCCGGATGTCAAGGTGAGTTTGTGAGACAGCTGTATTTGTTTGTTGTTTTTTTTTCTCAGGGGTAAGAAAGTTATCAGAATCAAAACTTACTCCACTTATGTATTCATCAACCACTGTTTTCAACAGCCCTTAGCTGAAATGGAAAAAAACCCGCTGCACACATTGCATGAGCTGTCTCTGCCAGTCATAAAGAAAGCCCTTCTTCTCGCTCTTCTCGTTTTGAATGCCTTCGTCCCAGTAGGCCGCTCAAAGCTGACAGGCCCCACTGCTCGCGCTGTCACAGAAGCTGCAGAGCAATGAATATTTCAGGGGCTCAAACACATGCAAAGACGGGTTGAAAAGCAGAACAGACCCTCATCACATATGGCTGCAGAAGGTGTACGTTAAAGTTATGGAAGGAGCATCAAGGCCGTCTTACTCTCAGCACAGCAGCGAGACTTTAGGAACAAATCACACCCTGACAAGACGGGAGAAATCTCCGCCAGTGAGCGAGGATGTTGGGGAGTATCATCCAGTGTGGGGATCAAATGAAACAAACACCCAAATCAGAAGAGAGCAACATATCAAACAGAATGAAGGAGAGGAGTGAGGCAACTGGGAGTGGATGTTGGATGTTTACCGAAAGCAACTTGCAGAATGAAATATGTATGTGGGCACGCATGTGCGCGTGTGCTCGCGATTCCTCATTCGTGTGTGTGTGTGCCATGTGTGCAACACATTATACACTCACCCACTCCTGTTTCTTCCCACTGTTTCAGGCTCTGCTGGAGACACAGAGGGAGCTACGCAACCATGTGCCCAATTTCACCTTCAATCTCGGCTTCTCAGGGAAATTCTTTCACGCTGGTAAGATGCAGCGCCTTAACTGCTGTTGACTCAAGCTGAGATAAGAATCAGCACTAAACTGAAAGAGATAGCACTTCTCACATTGTAAAGTTTGGCTTGGTCTCATCCTTCATCTCCCGTTCTCTTTGTTAATGTCCTGACTTTCCCTCCTACATTGCTCACTCTTAAATTACCTCCCGTTCTGATCACTGACACTATTTACATTTTAAAACGTTTCCTTTCATTTACCACCCACTCTTTTTTTTTCTTTATCATATCTAGGCTCTGACGAGGAAGACCTGGGAGACGACCTGCTGCTTTCCTACGTGAAGGAGTTTTGGTGGTTTCCTCACATGTGGAGCCACATGCAGCCACATCTATTCCACAACCAGTCCGTGCTGGCCGAGCAGATGTTGCTCAACAAGAAATTTGCCATGGTGAGTCACGGGGGGGAGTGAAGGGTCGGTCGAAGGGTCAGGTCACAGCTTTAGCTGAGCACTGTGATTGGAGTTTTTCCTTTTCTGTCCCATTGTTCTTGTTCAGAGTGTCAGTCTCAGTCAACGAGTCACATTACTTACAGACGAAACGATGCCTTGAATGCACTTGTTTTATGTTTTTAAATGGTTTTTGAGAAGTGCTCACTGACGGTCAAAACTGCCTTCCCTGAATCCTGCTTCACATTCAAGACCAGTCGAATGTTGTGATGCTGCAGCAGCACTATTTGAATCCTGCTGTGATGCAGTGAAAAGGCTGCAAGCGTGTTGATATCACTTTTTACATTGGGGAACTTTTATGGCTTCATTCATCACCATTTTTTTGTATTTTCGTCCTCCAGGAGCATGGGATCCCCACGAACATGGGCTATGCAGTGGCGCCTCACCACTCAGGCGTCTACCCTGTCCACATACAGCTGTACGATGCCTGGAAGAAGGTTTGGGGCATCAAAGTGACCAGCACAGAGGAGTACCCGCACCTCAAGCCCGCTCGCTTCCGACGAGGTTTCATCCACAGCGGCATTAGCGTAAGACTATCATTCCCATCTGCAGGCATCTACTGTGCAAAGCCTCATTATCTTGTTTCCTCTGGCCTTCACATTACTTCTCAACGTCCATTATCTTTTCCATCCAATAATTGCTTTGAGCATTTCCTTTTTTCATGTGTTTTCACACATGCTCATCTTCATTCTTTGTCTTTTATTTTCCACTATTCATTTTTCAAGGCCAAAAGTTATTTTTTACTTTTCTTAAGACGTGTCCTCAAAGATGCTGAAGGTGACGGCGTGTTATCCTGCGATTGTTCGTAGTCCCTGCACCTTTGGGTAAACTTTGCATAAACTTTGCTCAGTTAAACAGTTAAATGTTTATCAGAACTAGGGTTCGATCTAAGTGTTTGTAAACAGCCTGCCACTCTTTATGAACCTCTTACACGGCTGTTATGGGGACATCCTGTTGTGTTTTAAGGCAAACGTTGCTTTGACCTTTCTGAGCTGTCGGAGGAAATCCTCCTTCTAATTCAGCAGCACCGCACCACAGATGTAAATGGAAATAAAAATGTAAACTTCCAGTGACCCCATACATCCTGTTTCACTCAGACCTAGTGTCAAAGCAAAGCTACACCACGTGGCCAGAAGCGAAATCATCACTCTCTTTATAATGTAATATACTCAAGAATTGTCACATTAACTGATTGACTTTTAATAATACATGAAAAAAAACGGATATTAATGAGGCAACACGTCCCCAAAAAAGCCAATCATGTCATTAGTCTGGCCGGGCTGCTGTGTAGTTCTACAGAGGAGGAGATGTAATGTAGTCAAGTGAACCAGTCTTGCATGTGACATCTGTGTGAGATGTGCTGCCCTGAAGGCCACAGCACTACAGCAAAGACTGACATCTCTGGCAACAGCATGAAAAAAAGAAAAATTGCATTCAGCTCCACCCTAGTAGCTGGTGGTGATTTATACAGTCAAGAGAATCACATTGAAGTTGGTTAGATTGTATTCAAGAGGTTCTAAAGAAGTAAAGAAAAAAAAGAAAAATCTTATCGGTTTTTTCCCCAGGTTGACCTTCAGCGGTGATAGGAAACAGTGCAGCTTCAGTCCAGTTCCTTTGTAGCGTTGGCATTCAGGCGTTTCTGTGTGTGGTCTCAGTGCTCTGTTCCCGTCCTTGAGATAGTGCAGTCTGAATGGACAGTCTCTGCTGCTCGCTGATGATTGATATTCAGTTCCCCAGACACTTTAAACTGCAAAGGCATTTCCATGAATTTTCATATAGACTCGGTGAGTAAGAGGTTTGCTTTGGCTAGATGAGCTGCATCATATGAATGTTATTGAAAGAAAAACAATGTGTGGGGTAACCGCCGCGCCGCCTGCAGGTAGTGACAGCTCGACTCCGCTCTCAGCAGAGGACTGATGTCCCCTGTGCTTATTTATCACCGCATTTCTTTGCGTTGTGTTGTTTTGTCTTCTCGTTTTGCTCCTTTCTTTGGTTTTAGTGACGTGTTTGTTTATCGCACAGGTGCTGCCCAGGCAAACATGTGGCCTTTTCACACACACCATTTTCTACAAAGACTACCCCGGCAGTCCGAACGAACTGGACAAACTCATCAACGGAGGAGAACTCTTCCTCACTGTTCTGCTGAACCCTGTGAGTCAAATACACAGACACACTTGGAGAACCCTATTCATCTGGTGACATGATGTGAAATTGAAATGAGCAACAGGACAATGACTCATCAGTGCAGCGATGCCTGCATCATGCTTTCTCTTTTTATTCCTTTGTAGTTCCGGTACAATTACTATTATTCATGCTTTGTTGTCAAATATTAAAAGAAAACAATACATGTAATCTGACGCTGGACCAATAAGAGTACACGATTCGTATAGAAGCGGATACATTAGTAATCTGTTCTACTTTTAACTTCCATTTAATCCTCATCCCACTTGTTTCCTCCATCCACAGATTAGTATCTTCATGACCCACCTGTCCAACTATGGGAACGATCGCCTCGGCTTGTACACCTTTAGAAGCCTGGTGAAGTTTGTGCAGACGTGGACCAACTTGAAGATGCAGACCCTGCCGCCTATTCAGCTGGCTCAGAAGTATTTCAGCCTGTTCCCCTCAGAGAGGGACCCCCTCTGGCAGGTGATTCGAAGACACTGATGAGGATAATATCATTCAATGAGCACGTACTTGTTTCCATTCGGTTGGGCTCTGAAACCCACATTTTGGATTAGGTGTACATGTCTTCAGCAGCTTGAGCAGTAACGTTCACAACGTGCTAGCTGATAATGATGCTCTGAAAGAGAACATTGTTGTAACTGCAGGATTCCTGTAAAACAGCGTATGTACCATTCATACACGTTATAGCCAGACATGGTGTGTGTGTGTGTGTGTGTGTGACTTTGGTCATTGTTCTGTCCCGAGGCCGAGGTAGATGCTCAGCGCTCTCTTTTGATGTGCCCTCAAGAGCGTATTTTTAAATTGACACATTTGTTGGGTTGTTGTACCGCGTTTAAAACAAAGCGTCGTTTATCCTTTGTGTGGCTACAGGATCCCTGTGAGGACAAGCGGCACAAGGACATCTGGTCCAAAGAGAAAACATGTGACCGCTTCCCCAAACTGCTTGTCATTGGGCCTCAAAAGACAGGTGAGACAGTACTACAACACCCCCTACAGGACAGAGAGGGGAATGAAAGTAAGGCATTCCATACAGAAGTCTGTAAGTGTCTTGCTTTCACCGCTTTGATTGAAAGCACTGACAAGCACTGGGTGAAGCTAATGGGAAGCTATACTCTCACTTAAACCTAATGCTCTTTTCTTCCTTTGTCCTCTCCATCTTATCTTTATCCCTCATGTTTTTTTTATTTGCTCGCTCAGGGACAACAGCGCTATACCTGTTTCTTGGCATGCACCCAGACCTGACCAGTAACTACCCCAGCAAGGAGACATTCGAGGAGATCCAGTTCTTCAATGGACACAACTACCACAGAGGCATCGACTGGTAAGAAACCGTACTTCAGTATTTTGCAGTGTAGCAGACGGTGTTGCAGCAATTTTCTGACTACAATCAAGTACCATCACACCTGACGGGGTTTTCGTCTGTCAATCACTTGTCTCTGCATTACACTTTAATCTCATTTTCTCATTGAAGTAGCATGTTTCCATTTAGAGAAAATGAAAGAATCAAAACACTCTTCACACACAACTAGCAACACAGTATCTATTTATTAATAGTAATAATAATAATAATAATAATAATAATAATAATAAAAATAACAAAAGAACTCCTAAAGTTTTAATTAATTTAAAGCATTGAAGAATGTACACACTGAACATGAAGTGCAGAGTCCCACGCAGAATGTACTTGATTGGCTGGACATGGACGTGAGTGGGCTGCCCAAACATTAACATTGGATGGTGTTGCTAGATACACTTGTGAGATGCCAAGCCTTTGCACACGTTCAGTTGCCCACGCAGAGAAACTATAATCGTCCACAGAGAGCAACTTAGACGAGATCAGCTGGGCCTACGTGCGTGTAACTCTTGGCGTCTTTGTTTTTGCTGAACGTTAGGTATATGGAGTACTTCCCTCTGCCCTCCAACACCAGCTCAGATTACTACTTTGAGAAGAGCGCCAACTACTTTGACTCTGATGTGGCTGCTCAGCGAGCAGCAGCTCTTCTGCCTAAAGCCAAGATCATCACCATCCTCATCAACCCAGCAGACAGAGCTTACTCTTGGTACCAGGTCTGTCACAGGCGACTCTCAACCACATACATGTCTGTCAGTCTCTGCGTGAAAGTGAACGGCGTAATGTTAACAGGAACTGATTCCATTTTTTATCCTGAAATGACTGCAGCACCAAAGAGCCCACGATGATCCGGTTGCATTGAAATATTCCTTCCATGACGTCATCACTGCAAGCCACGATGCTCCAATCAAACTACGGGTCCTCCAGAATCGCTGTCTGGTCCCGGGCTGGTACGCCGTTCACCTGGAGCGCTGGCTCAACTACTATCACTCCAGCCAGGTATCATAGTTTTGCCAAATAGGTTTTTTTGAATAGATTATGCTTGTTTATGCAGTGCTTATAAGATGTGATGAAGTACTACAGTTTTTTTTACTGATTCATTCATGAGCTGTTTTTACTCATGAATAGAAGAGTTGTATTTGTAAATGTGTTGTGTTTTACAAATAAGACTCTTTCTGTTCTCTCATCTGATACCATTTGTGTCTTATGCAGCTGTTGGTCTTAGATGGACAGATGTTGAAGACTGAGCCTGCCTCAATCATGGATAAAATCCAGAAATTTTTAAGTCTTGCCAATGTCATCAACTACCACAAGATCCTTGCGTGAGTATCCGGTTTTGATTTACAAATGAATACAGAAATTGATTTATTTATTGTTGTGTCGAGCTTAGATATATAATGTATTCATTTCAATGACCAGGTTTGATCCGAAGAAAGGTTTCTGGTGTCAGCTGCTGGAGGGAGGGAAAACCAAATGTTTGGGAAAGAGTAAAGGCCGCAGGTACCCCGATATGAACACTGAGGTATGATCAAATAAAATAAGTTATTAATATTTTTGATATTAAACTTGTATGTTTATTTTTGCTGTATATTTAGATTTAATTTCATCGTACCACTTTTTTCTCTCCTGCAGTCCCAGGGGTTCCTCAGGGAATACTATAGGGATCACAATATTGAGCTGTCAAAGTTGCTCTACAGGATGGGTCAGCCACTGCCCAGCTGGCTCAGAGAAGAGCTGGTCCACACCAGGTAGCAGCACCACAGGGTGGGAGACCTTAGCCCTACAACTGAACCACTTTTCAGGCCAAGTGTTCTGAGATGTTGAAGATTTCAAATATTCTTGATAAAAACTTAACGACATCAAGATTTGAGGACGGGACGACGAACTAGAACTCAACACTGAACTGTGATCTTCCTAGATAAGAAGGCTCACGGTGCATGGTGAGCAAGATGAGAGTGCAGCTAGCTGCTAGCTTCCTCTCTGAGCTTTGGAGATGCCATTTGCTCCAATGATGAGCCTCCACTGTGTCCTGTGGGTGGAGGAAAGGCTCAGTGATGCACAGGAGGGACCTTCAGTGTTTGACTGCAGTGCTTGACTTCCCTGCTCTTCTTCATCGGACCTTCTCTGCTTTGCATGAACTTCTTCCTGAAAATCAAAGAAAGGAGGAAAGGAAAGTAAAAGAAAAAAAAAAAGAAAAAAAGCTCTGAAGCTTGAGCAGCTGTCACACATTCAGGTCTGGAAAATGGCAGACAGAGGACAAACAACAGTGTCGCCTGTATCTCCAGATACGAGTTGCGTTGTTTGGAGCTCATTTAAACGGGCAACACAACACTGGACGACGGCCTGACTTTTTAGAGAGACGTTGGTTGCAGATGCCTTTTGATATATATGTTTTTATGAGAGGAGAACGGAACATCTGGCGTCTTGACTTAGGCTGCATGTTGTAGCCTTACTTGATAGGCCTTGGTAGAATCTAGTTATCTCTTTTACAAGTGCCAGGACAGAGTCTTTATTAAACTATTACGATGTGGACTTTTAAGGTTGTTTTTGTTTTTGTTTTTTTAAAGATGTTTTCTGTTTTGTTTTTTAAGTTTCTGTTATGCTGATGGCAGTGCATTATTGTAGAATGTACCAACTCAACACCTTTAGGTCAGTCATCTCCAATGGGTCAGATGTACAGTACAGTCAGTTAAGTTATTCAGCGCAGCCTCCTCTTTCGTCAGTTCCATGACCAGGGCAGGACAGGTTAGGATAGTTGTTGAAAGCACAATATTTAAGGCACTCAAATGAACGGTGATCCTGAGCATACAGATTACTGGAAAGCACACTAACAAAACGGCTCCTCTTATAATCTGTGAAGAAGATCATAAGCTAGCTACTGTATGTCTAATAGCGCGTTCTGGTTCGACAGACTCAAATAGTGTACAACACACGAGTGTGCATTTCAAAAATCTGTTTTCAGCTTTGAGTTCTTAACAAAACTGTATATTTTGTTTTATTCCGCTAAACAGATGGGAGGTGTGTGTGTGTGGGGTGGGGACACTGTCTCTGGGAAAACCGTGTTATTTTGCCAGGAAACCCAACAATATCCCCATACAGATGTTCAGTTGTTGGTCCAGGTGTTACCACTGCAACTAGATGTCAAGCATAGATAACAAGAAGCTGCTCTTATTGCAATAGTTTTGTACAATGTTATGATGTGATAACAATGCACATGTTGGTCCTTTTTATTTTATGTTTTTGACTTTGTAATGTACATAACACGCAACCCTCAGTAGACCTAAATTATTGAATGTGTTTGGGTTTACACACTCTCCATCAGCCCATTCCTGTAGTGTGAAATGTCAGTGCTGTACTGAGGGGATTCTGGGTCATTTCATTGTGTGGAGATGTGTTGCTGAGATTGTTTCCTCTCATGTCCTCTCACTGCCAACTATTGTACAGAGGTACTGAGTCTCTCCATATAAAGTATTAAGTGATAACACATAACGGCAACGATGGTACTAATCTCCTGGACTGTATGATAAAGATTTGTAATTGTTGTCAATAATTTTTACAGTGTAACTAATATTGTCGGTGCTTTTTAATTTGCAAATAAAACACCACTGTATTTTTCAATAGTTGGACCTTTTTCCTCTCTTAAGTCTTTCCACCGTCAGATTTGAAGAAATGATAAACATTTGACGACGCTTATTTTTTTCGAAACTTGGATCTGTCGGTTCCTTCAATTTGTTCGTCTTTTGGTTTCCCTTCCAGGTGAGGTACTTTCAAGAAGATAGACATTTGAATCTCTCTGATTTACAGGAAACGTGTGTCTGTTTTAAATGCATCCCTGTGTTGTTAAATATAACTTGGAGTAGATTTGTGTCTTTAGTCTTCGATTGATTTAAATTCCAGAAGCAAACCTGCTCTGATGAATCGGAGAGTAAACTGTGCTTCTGTTGCACTTAAAATACTAAATATAAAAACTGATGCTAATGTCTCAAAACTCACATCTTGTCAAAGTTGTTACAGATGGCTATTTCAGAAGAAAAGTGCACTTTTAACACTATAAACCTATCAATTGTTAGTTTAATCATTGCAGTACTTGGCTTATTTTTCCCCTGATAAACAAAGGAAAAGTAAGTATATTAAAAATGTTAAGTATTCACATGTACAATATACATTACATTGTAGTAATAGGTTTAAAAAGAAAAAAGTTTTAAGTTTATTAAATAGGCCTTATAACCAGTACAGATAAAAACAATACAGGCCGCACTATAAACTCTTGATTTCTCTTTCTGTTGTCTGCCTCTATCAACAAGTGATGCTGTGATGCATCTGACCAATCAGAGCTCACTTTCCGTTAACTGCTCTAATGAACCATCCCACATTGGTTTAAAGAGAGGGACTTTCCACTCCCTCCTCACCTTTTACTTGGAACCTGTCTAGTGCTGCTTCCTTGTTCCAAAAGCCATTTATTCTCTTGACCAGCTGAATATTTTCCAGTTTATTCCTGCGGAGGAGCCGAGAGACAAGAGATGGATAACCTTCCAGAAGATGCACCCCTGGAAAGAGGGAGTGTGGCAGGCAGTGAAGAGGCCCTTGTTGGCCGTGTGAGCCCCAGAAGGTGAGAGGACTCTTTTAATTTTCATAACAAATATTGTTCTGGAAGTAGTTATGAAATATGTTCTCTGCTTATAAAGTGAGTTTTTTTCTTTAATTTGTTTTTAAAAGAAAAGGAAAATTAAACATTTATAAATTGCAAAATAGAAAACAAAAAAAAACATTGCACACATATGACAGGTAATTTTCTGTTCACTTCCTCTACACGAGAAGGAGATGTCTGCCTAGTAACATATGATGCAGCTGTCCTCCTATTGGTTCATAATTCACCAGTGAATACTGTGAATAGTTTTAATACTGACTCATAAATAACAATATAGAAAGTTATGTTTAAAGCTTTTTTTCTTAGCTTTTAGCTGTGACAAGTAGACAAAAACCTGGGGGGGTTTTTCCCCCCTCACAACGGTGACTATATCATCTATTCCTTGGAAGTCAATGATTTTATTCATATTACGAGGTAAAATGGAACTAACTTACCAGTTATTTGCAAATAAAACCCTTTAAAATACACGGAAGTTTCACTTTTCTTTAAAGTGAAAGTGTTAAAGAAATGAGTGAGTCACTGTCATTTTTGTAAACCAGTTTACACAAATTAAAAAGGATCTAAATTTTACCAAAATATAACGTTTTTTTTATAAAATCAGTAGAGGACATCCGTCTGGTAAGCAGTGACGCGTAATGTTCTACTGGCTGATTATGAGCAATAATAATATTAAATTATTCAGTATATGAATATAAAATATTCAGGTTTGTTTTTGTCCATATTAGCCTTTTCTGTATATCTGCTAACACTAATTGTTATTATTAAATGCCACACATAGCACTCAAGGAAATCCCCTCCAATTCACTTTAAATGTAGGGATTTTTTTTTTTCAAATAAAATAGTCAAATGTGATGTTGTCTCTTTCCCCACTGCCCTGCACACAGTACGTCCCTGACTGCGTAATCCTCTTTAAATGATATAATCCAGTCTCTCACTCTTTTTTTCTCTCTCTCTCTCTCAGAGGCTCCAACAGTCGTGCTTTTAAGGTGGCAGGACTGACGACGCTGGCATGTTTGCTGCTGGCCAGTCAGGTTTTCACCGCCTACATGTTGTTGGGCCAGAAGCAGGAAATCCACTCTCTGCAGAAGAACTCAGAGAAAATGGCCAAACAGCTGACCCGCTCATCTCAGGGTAATTCGGTTATGTTGTACGGGCATCAGATCTCATCTGAACGGAGGAGGAGGAGGAGGAGGAGGAGGAGGGACAAAGAAAATGTCAAGAGGGAAAGAGGAAAAAAGGAAGTGAAAATGTGCTTTAAGGAACTTGACGCAAAAGCCAGACAGTGAAAGGAAAGGTCCACTGGGCATTCATGCAGGACAGAAGTCAACTGTTTGCTGTATAAGATTTCAAGCAACATCATATAAAGATTCAACTTACATAGTATATGATATATATGTTAAATATTATCTAACTTATCTAAGTTGTTTAGTGCTCTACATCATTATTATTATTAGTAGTAGTAGTAGTAGTAGTAGTATGTGGACTTTTGAATCAGTGACTGGATTTTAGATCTATATCGATACATTCTCATTGCTATTCATACAAAAAAATTAAAAGTGTAACATTTCTCAATCGCTTAAGTCACAACTTAAAGTTTGTTGGTTTTCAGCTTCATCTGCAGTCCGCGTGCCCATGAACAGCCTGCCGCTGATGGATCTCACTATGACTACTGACGACGACTCGGCACTCAGCAAGACGCCACTGACAGTGAGTGTTCACAGGCCGACTGGCAAATTTGAGCAAATAGTCAATTCATGTAACTGTTCTTTTCCCCTCCCATCAGAAACTTGAGGACACTGCTGTTGTCAGTGTGGAGAAGCAGCTGACCGACTTCTTGCAGGTAATATAATGATGTACATTGCGCTCAGTTTACAGTGTGCCCTTACTCTGCTGATGTTGTGCATTAAAGCTCTGGTCTTGTTTTGGAGCAGGAGGTCCAGCTGCCGCAGTTCAATGAGACCTTCTCAGCCAACTTGCAGGGCCTGAAGGAGATGATGAATGAAAGCGAATGGAAGGTGACTCCTCCACGCTCGCATAAAAAAACCAGGAACTTATAAAAATGGACGTTGCAAGTGAATTAAGTTCGTTTACACTAATATTTTTTTTTACTCTGCAGAGCTTTGAGTCCTGGATGCGTTACTGGTTGATCTTCCAGATGGCCCAGCAGAAGCCTGTGACCCACACATCTGTGCCAGGTTATTCCAACCTTCTTAATGTGACTTCTATTGCTGCAGTTAAATAGATCATTTCCATACTTTTGGTGCAAAAACACACCGAAAGAAAGCTAAAACCCCTTATTTTTATTTGTATCCTATCTCTGCACTATTCAGGCTAATACTTGACTAACTGTCCACTCTTGAAGTAATATTTTGCCACATGGCTGTCGAATTTATTTAATGGAATATCAATCACGACTGATCTTCTTTCACTCTTTGCCAGAGTTAATGTGGCAAAGAGTGTAAAAAGATCAGTCGTGATTGATATTCCATTAAATACATTTTACAGCCAGCAGCTATTTGGCTTCTTTTAGTGCTCAGGCCTGCTTCACACTGGATGCCTGTGTGGCGCATTACAGCTGCAGCGTGTCTCACTCCTCATTCGGGCACACGTGTTAACTAATGAGAGCGTTCTCATGCACACACCAATTGTTTTTGGGGGATAGACCTCGCGCCAATTCTTCACATTTTCCACGTCTAAGTTCTTTTGCATACAAAGTCCTGTTCCTGTTTCAAAATAAAAGCAGCCTTTTACTTCCTGATTCCACTCTTCTTCTTTTTTTGTGGCTTTAACTGTAATTTAAGTATTTTTTATGCACCCGCTATGAATGACACATGCAACAATGCACCATTGGCCTAAGACTGTCTATTGCTTTAACTCTTTCCTTATCTATGATCACCAGTAATTAAAAACCAAACAGGTTCATGAATTTGCCGTTGTTGTCTTCTCTTCTCTTTACTCAGCCCCTGCAATTAAGACCAAATGCCAGATGGAGGCTTCCTCTGGTCTTGGGAAGATTGGGTCCTACAGGCCCCAGTGTGATCAGAAGGGCAAGTACTTGCCCATGCAGTGCTGGCTCCCCACCGGCTACTGCTGGTGTGTGGATGAGAACGGCAACACCATTGAGGGTACCAGCATGCGAGGCCACCCCGACTGCCGCCGAGGTAGACGACGCACATTAAAGACTATTTGATTCCCTTGCTTTACATTCAAGGCTGATCATTTAATCATTTATTGTTCAGGTCGTGCTCGCATGATGTTTGCACCCAGGCTGATGGCGAAGACCATCAGCAATGCTGGTGAGAACCTCAGCGCTTAATGCATATGATATGTTTATTTTCAAGATGTTATTGGATGCTACACTTCATCATTTGTTGTTCTTTTTCTTCTCCTCTTTTTTTTTTTTCCCCAGATGAGTGAAGCAAATGAAGTCTGAAGCAATGCGTTTTCCTCAAGCAGTCAGAGCAAGACATGAGAAATCACTTGTATTAAGCTGGGTGCAGCCCTATAATATTGGTTTTATGCCCTTTTCTCTCCAGTATAACTTCTTGATTTTAACTACTTTGCT
The DNA here is from genome assembly GCF_019176455.1 of Solea senegalensis. Lineage (NCBI taxonomy): Eukaryota > Metazoa > Chordata > Actinopteri > Pleuronectiformes > Soleidae > Solea > Solea senegalensis. Next base: position 13,034,619 of record NC_058032.1, read on the forward strand.
GGTTGCTTGAAATCAAAGGCCTGTTACCGTGTGCTGATTTTAATCTTTATGTACGTATTTACGATGGCGATATTTTGACTCCCATATTCATAATCTATAGTATTAAGCTTTAGACTGTTCGTTTTTGTAGAATGCTTAAAAGGGTTGGTTCACAGAAAATCACAAAACATTCCCTCACTTTGCCATGCTCGCATCTAGATACGGAGATACTCGGTTGATAAATGGCCGTTGTCAAGACTCTTAACAAAAGCCGTCTCCTGGTACGCTGATAATCCACGGACATTTTCAAATAAATAAATAAATAAATGAATACATTTGTTCCATTTGACACTATTGTGTAGTTTGGCGTCATTCGGAGTAATTACATTGTCTCTCAAAGATGTTGCTTTTGAATTGATTGCTTTGGGCACCACATTCAAATGAAACCAACACTGTCTGCATAGATATTAAAAAGGTTCAGCAGATTTGATTTTGAAAGTAGGTGAATCAACCCTTAAATTAACGCGCACATATAAGAAAGTGACTTTTCTATCGAGGTGTTTGTGTTAAGAGGGATAAACAATAAAGATAAGAATAAACAAAACTGTTCTCATTTTAATACATTTGTCATGTTAATGCTTGTTGAACTCTTTGGATCAAACAAGGCCTGAATAAAATTAAACCTGATAAGTCGCAGTGACTCCACTGACATGTTCCAGTTTCACTTTTCATTGACGTCGACTCGAGACGAGTCCTGACCTGATGATTTTACAGTCACCACGTCGGTCATCGAGGAGAAACGTATCGGTAGGGAGGTAAAAAGTAAAGGCAATAGTTAAAAATGAGGTTAATGCTCACCATCAAATAATCAGCTAATTAATTTAAAGGGAAGAGACAATAAAATATGCTGCAGGGTTTTTTTTTACCAGCTGACCTTCTCAGTGGGGTTTTCACTGCTTCTCCTGCTGCCACTGCTGTGAACTAGTTTGTTTTATCTGCCTGCTTCATTTAGACTGTTGGGGGAAGTGTTGCTTACTCTTGCTCCTCCTGTGATTACATAAAAAGGTCATGCATGTACTGTGTCGAACAAGAACATGGACCTTTGTCTTCTTTAAAGGTGTTGGGCAAAATATTGAACCACTAAGCCACCGCTTGATAATCAGACAGAAAAACTGCATGATGAATGGTCATCCACAGTCAAAGTGCTTGAGGATATATTTTCAAATTAATTATTTTATTGTGGATTTTAACAACTTTTTTTATTAAACGTTTTATTTTTTGTTTTTCGAGGGGTTTATTGCTTAATCATGTCCATTTCTGCGCAGTTTAAATGATGAATCTGTCTCCCATAATGTGGGTGACAGATTGTTGTTGTTGATGTTATTATTCTTCTGCCTCTGTTTGGTCTTCGTGAGGAGAAAAATCGCTTCATTTGTGCAGCACGAGAAGAACGTCGACACAAGTTTTAAACAGTGACAAAAGGAGAGAGAGAGTTGTGTGGAGCTGCTTTAACTGTAACAGACACTTGTTTTTATTTGAAAGTTACACACTGCTGTTTTAACAGTACAACACCAAAGCGTCCCTCTCCGTTTGATGCCGTTTATTGGCCGACTGTCAATCCTGATTAAGTTTTGTTTGTACTTTTTGTTTGATGTTTGCACTACTTTCTAACAAGGCCGCCTTTATAAAGAGTTTATGAGGCGTAACTAATAGAGGAACAATAATTACTGCCTAGCTGGTGTTTTTCCTCTGCCAACCAGTCATGTTGCAGGAAATATGTTCTCAAATCCCCCCCCCCTTCTGTTTCCAGAATAATGATGGTGTAGTTTTTGTAAAATATAACTTCCCTGTGAAGCTGAAATAAGATGTCCAGGATATGAAGTGTCCCTTTATCTAATGAGATCTTTGTGTAACAATATTAGCACAATTATTCTGGAGTAATGGCCAAAAGTGTGCTTTTTTGAGGTCACAGTGACCTTGGCTTCACGTAGGTGGACGATGTAAAAACATAATACACCGCAGGAACAGCTGTTGAGGTAATTATTCTAATTATTTATAGGCAAAACCTTTAGGTTGACAAGTTGTGAGAAATCCCTTTGATTAATTTGATCATTTATCATTTAAATATACACTTTTTTATTGCTCTCATACAAACGAGTTATGTATTATTTGTTTACCATTAATAAAGCCATAATTAACAATTTACAGCCTAATGCCTTATTGCATTACTGATCAGTTTCTAACCAGGACTTACGATGAATGATCTAATAAATGTGACATTTCAGACATGTATATGATGTATATATATATATATATATATATATATATATATATATATATGTATATATATATATATATATATATATATACATATATATATATATACATATATATATATATATATATATATATATATATATATATATATGTATATATAATATATATACATATGATGAATTCTCTCATAATGACACTGTGAAGATGGTTCGATGACATGAAAATCAACAAAGTGCTCAACAAAGTGAGACCTTTCTGTTCGTCTTGGTAACTTAACCCAGATCACTTTTACCACTGAAAGTGGATTGTGGCTCATTAATAATGGAGCTCATGTGTAACAACATCCAAGTGACCCAGGGGCTTTTCTAAAGACATGAGCTGTGGACGTCCACAGTGAACATGGACGCGCCTGTAAGTGCTATTTCTATTCTGACCGCTGTGATATTGTGTGAGGATTACTACAGTGTGTATCACTGAAAGAGATAAGAAGTGTTGTTTTCACGTGTCTTGTGTGACTCGATCCCCGTGTAGATGTCTGCTGGAACTGAAAAGGTTCACGTGGGAGTTGTGTTTACGGGAACACCAGGTAAAACAGGAATGAAAATGTTAAACCTGTAGCTTTGCTGCAGTGTCTGCAGAGATTGGACTGTAAATTAATTTTCTTTTGTCTCTCAGAGGATAAAGACTGTGTTGTTATTAGTGAAGATGGACACAGTGTGGCCTACACATCAGCAAAGAATAAGGTAAAACATTTAGATTTTCTCACAGCCATCATTTAATCTCTTCAAGTCTTCAATGTTTTTGTTCCCACGCAGGAAACAAAGTCCTTCGTCTTTGACCAAGTCTTGAATGTTGACGACATACAGGTACAAAAAGAGCCGAGTCACCGAGTTTCTTTACAGTTTATCTCTGTATCAGATATCTCTGTATTTCGATCTGAATATCTGCAGAGTTTCCACTCTGAGCTCCTGCAGTCTCTCGCTGACTCTGTGTCCAGTGGTTATAATGGAGCTTTGCTGGTGTGTGGAGCGTCCACAGAGAGGATTTGCACTCTGATAGACCACAGTATCATCAAACAGGTGCAGCCTCACACACACACACACACACACACACATGAAAAAACCCATTCTTAAATGAGCCAGAACCAGTGTTTCCTCACTGATGATGTCACTGTCGACTGTCTCTTAGCTCCTGGCAAATCTGTTTGGTCGTATGTTGTCACAAGAGAAAGAAGAAATGTTCATCTCTGTGTCGTTCCTTCAGGTTTGTCCTTGTGTCGACCAGAGAAACCATGAATTATATTAGACACAACATGGCACGGAACAATATGTAATGTTTTATGGTTTCGATGTCAGTTTTATCCAGATGGCAGCGCTGTAGATCTTCTGAGCACCAACCGTCACTCTCTAAAACTTGTCACACACCCAGTCCTTGGAAGGTGAGTCCAAATTAAAATGACTAATAAATCAAGATTCTGTACTGGGCAAAACACCATAAGATTAGTTGTTTCAGCAATGCTATTATGATCATGCGGTATAATTTTTTTTCCCTCAATCACTTTATTGGAAGACACCCAGAAGACACAGGAAACAAAACAGCTTTACAGGTTAAACAAGAATTTAGTGTGTCCTACCCTTACACTTAGAACAATAGCTCAACCCTGGCTCTAGACACTGTAGATAGACAGATACTGTGGATAGAGAGATTATATGTATCTATGGCCCGTTCCTATTACACAAAACTCAATTTATAGACTACTTTTCTTCCATCACAAAATTGAGATACAACCCTAATAAATGTTATTGGAGTTAAACTCATTGACACCAACTTTCAGCCACATTATTCCAATCCAAATAACCAATGACAACAAAATCTGACATAAAAGCTGATGGTGGACTTTTGCACTGCACTGTAGATACGACCAACTCAATTATTAAGACTTATAATAACTTTTGCTTGTAATGAAGTGCATAATATGTTTTTTCCCAGGCTTGTAGGAGGCGTGTGTGAAGTGTGTGTGGGTTCACAAGAGGACGCATGTGCTCTGTATGAGTCATGTAAGGGCAGAATGAGGGCCAGAGGAGGCGTCATGTCCAGCAGGTACAGTATTTCAAATAAACCTGTTTGTGTGATTCACTTTGGACTGGGTTCAAATGTTACGCAGCAGTTTTATCGCTGTATGTTTGTCGCGTTCCCTACAAACCTGTTATTGTTTCAACCTCAGATGCAGCTCCCTGTTCTCAGTGTTGGTTGAGCGGAAGATTCATGTGGAGGAGGAGGAGTTTGACGTTTGCCGCAGCAGGCTGCAGCTGTTCAGTCTGGCGGGAGGAGCCAGCAGGATTGACCTCAGAGGGTCAGTCACACACTCACATACAGCGAGCTATCTACACCTACAACCTAACGTCATTTGTTTAGCCCTGTCCTGTGCACTGTTCACATTTTAACATTTTTCAACACACTTTACATTACAACAAGTATGGTATAGTATTTTATGGTGATATCATCACATTTCTAATTCAGCTCAGTAACAATGGCAATAGTGTGGTAATATGGAGATGATATTACAGTTGTACCATGTCATTTCCAAAGTAAGAGCATGGTAATCAGAAATAGTGTAGGCTACTACCAGTGTAATACCTTCCCCTTTAATATGAAGGGGGATCAAAATGAATGGTTACTATTTTATATGAAATGCATCCTCCCTTGTGTCCCACACACGTTTTCTGTTGTTATTATCAAGCTGTATTACCACAATATTACTTTACTATTACAAATATGATTTCCACACTATTAGCATATTGTTATTTTGCTGCAAATAAAGCATTTGTTGAGTAAGATATCTGGAAGAAAACGACACACCTGTTTCAAGGTCATTCCGTGCAAATAATACAACAGACATTGTGAAAATAATGCCTGTGCTCTTCAAAATACAGTCGAATCTGCAGTTAAGATTGTTTTATAGTTTTAGAGTTAAGGTGAACCAGTTACTCATTCTGCTGTGACGATCAATAAAATGAGCTCAGCAACATTCACACTGAAAAACAAGGCATCCATTTCTGGACGTACTGTTAAAAACACAAAGAATGTAGTGTGTTGGACTCTGTGGTAACAGCTGAATATTCTCCAGAGTCAACCCACTGGCGAAGGTTGTGGAGCAAATTCCATGTGGAACTCCAACAGCTGACACGCTCCTTCCCTTGCTCCTGCATGAGGCCTTGACAGGAAACAGTAGATCATTCCTCGTCTACTGTATTAACCCTCAAGGCAAGTCAAAATAATACCTGTGTCCTAACAACCATAGCTTTACCATGACACTGGTGTTGAACTGATATGAAAATGACTTCCCTCCATACCCATCAGGTCTTCTGGATAATGAGACTCCTTCTGCTTTAACTTTGGCCCAGAAAGTACAAAGTTTTTCAACCACACCCACTGTCGGTCGCTGGTGTCCGAGAGCAACGGAACAAGAGATCCGCCAGAAGATCATGGATCTCCAACTGCTAATGATGTCACAGGGGCAGAGTGAAGATCACAACACCCACAGGCTGGCAGAGCTCACTCAAAACCTGCAGGTATCTCGCATTAATACCTGTGTTTATATGTAGACCCGCACGGAGGACAGAACTAATGCACATCCTGTGATCTATGCAACAGATTGTGAAAAAGCAGTCATGGGAGTGGAGGAGGGAACAGTCGAAGAAGATAAAGGGCAAAACACAGGTTACCTTTCCATACGAGTTCAACAGAAATGATAACAAATGCTATGTGTTCCCGGTTTAATGAATCGAGCGCTGTGTTTCGCACAGATTCAGCAAAGTGGTCGGAGCCCAAATGGCAGCAGGCCCAGCAGTGATTACAGAGAGAGCACTGATGCAATACAGTATTTACAGGACCAGCTGAAAGTAGAAATGGAAGAGCATATCAGAGGTAATATGCTGTGACACATTAGTCATATAGGAGGTATAAATTATAATAAAAATATTTGTGTATGTGTGTGTTCCTCAAACCCATAGAGGGGAGAGGGGACGCAGAGAAAGTCCAGGAGAGAGTAGCAAGAATCCAGGAGCTGAAGGAGGCTCTGAGAGAGGAGACACTAAGAAACAGCAAAGATAAATCTGACCTCTGTCAACAGGTAATGCACCACATAGTAATTGTAAACATACATTTACAGCTGACTGGAGTAGGGGACATGATTACAATGCAGTGCAAATACCTTCTTAAACACATAAATGAGATTCCTGTGTGCCAGAGTGGGCCAGCGACACTAAGACGTTTGTCTTGTCAGTTTAATGATCATTCTCAGATGGAGTACAATAAAGCAAAGGAGCGAAGGCGGCAACTGAAGGAAGATCACGGGAGATTAATCCATGAGGAGGTGGAGAAGATGGAGAGAGACTTGGCAAAGGAAGAGCTACCGGTGAGATAATGAGATGCACTAGTTTAACATTATTCAGTCTGTGATCTATCTTATCAAAGGATGCTGAGTCTCTTTAAATTAATGCAAGGTTGGATTTATGGTCGGCACGGAAAACCTCTGCATTTGCAACTTCATCTTTTTTTTTTGTTGTTGTTCCTTTTTTATTGGTTTCATCCATCCCTCTGCCAGCCAGAAGGACCCCAGAGGGAGCTGCTGGTGCTGACCAGAGAGAGGCGGGTCCTGGTGCTACAGATGGAGGCCTTACGCATGGAGGCCCTGCAGGCTGAGACAGATCTGCAGGAACAGTATCACAGGCACCAAAAGGAGCTGAGTTGTCTGAGGGAGGAGAGTCTACAGGTTTGTTGGAATCATCGCACATCGCTGATCCAAAATTCAGTATTTGTATGTTTTTGTTTAATTAGTTTATCATTTCCTTTGGTGAGTCTCATTTATTTGTATATTGAGGGAGGATTTAACCTGCACTGACAAGTTCTTATTCAGTCAATCAACATATCTGAGTTTCATTATTTAGTAATAACACAATGTAGGATTTGCTCTCAGGTTCCCCCCACAGTTGGTAAATGGTATTGTTTGTTACAAGTGGGCAACATGCATTTGTTGACAAGTCAGACCAGGTACAGTGACCATGTTATACAAATATGATGACACTGTTTTATTGCACATTATATTAGCAAGGTGGAAATCCTACATTGTGTCACTCTGACACAATTAAAATACACAAATGTTACTTTTACACAATTAAAATATATCTCAATGTGATTTCTTGAGCATGTCTTTGGATTTTATCCTCAATGAGCTTTTCACGATATGAAATTCTTGTGACTATTTCCGTCTTCTTTGGTGTTTTTGTGGCAGATGCCATCCATAGTTTTCTCACTGTGCTGATTTACTTATCTGCAGGTGTTCAGAGTGTTTCGTCAGGTAAATGAGGAGCACAGGAAGATGTCGGAGAGCAGATACAGATGTTTGCTGCTGGAGGCTGTGCAGGACGCTGTCTACCTCTCTGCCCAGAACCAGCAGCTGCAGACTGACAACAAACAGCTCCACAAAGGTCAGTGTGTGTTTATCTTCGGCCGGAGTGGCAACTGGATTACAAATACAACTCATAATCTGAAGTAAAAATGTTATGGAAATGCCCAGAAATGATTGGTGTGTTGTTGTTTTTCTTTGACAGCACTGGGAGAGTTAAAGGACGCTCTAGCAGTGAGAGTTGACTCTCCAGCTGAACAGCAGCTCTCTCAATAACAATGCAAATACAGTACAGTGCAAAAGTCTCAGGCCAAATGTGTTGTTTTAGTACTGCTATAATGACCAAACAGTATACAAAAAAACAGATTCTACAGGTTTAAGTGTGATCTTACCCTTAATTAATGTTACTGGTAAAACCAGTAACCTGCATTTGATCTACTATTTCATGTCGTGAAATATCTGTTGTGAAAAAGGACTATTGCACCAGGTGTAGGGGCCCTTCTGATAATTTATCCTGATTATCAGGTGTTGTTAGACTTTTTTCTGCTTGCTTGTTGTGGTTATAGTGATGGTGCACAGGGAGTCTTTTTAAGGGTTCACTGATCATGTATGGATGATTGCATGTTTTTTTTTTTACCGCTATATAGGTTTACAAAAATTACATCACCAGTTTATCCACCTTGAACAAAGGGAATTCCACACAAAGACCAGGTTTGCCTGGACATCCATTCATTGAAGCACTTCCCCCACACCCAGCCGAGTGGCTAAAATCAGGACTGATGTCACTCCACCAGGTTTATTGAGCATTAAATACACATGCTGTATGAGATAAACTCATTGACAGCTTGCTAATACATATATGGCCAACTTTCAGTCACATCATTCCAATGCAAATACCAATGACCACAGTATTGGACAGACATAAATACGTGACTTGCCCTGAGACTTTTGCACAGCACTGTATGTTGTTGACAAGCATGATTAACACACATCATTAAGTACAATCCTGTTTCAGAGGATTTATTTGTTATAGGTAAAACACAGTACATTTTCTTCGATGTTTGATATTAACCCTGGCAGAGAATGTGACAAATCACAAAAACACAACAATAGCAGCACTCTTCAGACATGTTTTACTGAAGACAATCAATCCATGTCTTCTTGCATTGGGTATAACGTGACAATAAATAAAGCTAAAATAAGATGCAAACTTCCATGTTTTGGATTCTCGAGCCAAGTGCAGTCAGAGACTCAGAGGGCAGTGTGACAGAGGGCAGGGGAAAAGAAGAATTGAGAAAAAATAACTCAGAAATGTAAGGAGATGTAGGAGGTAATGACACTGAGCTGAATGGACCATGTTTGCCATCTTCTACTTGTAATAAAGGTAAGCTGCCAGTCCAATCATTGAAACAGGCAGGGGGAAATAGTAAGTCAGTTGGAGACCTAAAGCAGCCCAAGACATCAGAGCATTAACCAGCATGGAGCAGGAAATGACAAACAGTCGAGTGATCCCGTTGCCGTGCTTCAGCACAACCGACATCAACAGTCCGTTAGCGGCTTGGCCTGCTATAATGACCCACACTAACACAGAGTATCCTTCCAGAAAGCTCTTTTCACTTGCGACAGAGAAGAAAGAGAGTCCATTGATGGCCACACCAAATACATAGAGGTAGAGATTCTGCAGACTTAATGGCAGCTTCTGGCTCTTCAGCACCTTCTCTGTGTAAACTGCTGCCAGCCCCGAAACACAGCAATAAATCAGCACAAGGAAAAGCCCCCAAGCTGTGATATGAAGCCTCGTACCTTCCTGGACCTCAGGCTTCTCAAGATCCCCAAAATCTAAGGTGCTGTAGCTGTGACACACCCCTGCACCCGTGAGGAGCCCCAGGCCCAACCACTGAGCAACCCGCAGCCTCTTGCCCAGGCAGACAGAATACAGCAGGGCAGTAGTGGCTATTTTCAGATTGGAGAGGACTTGATATGAACTTGGGTCCATGTAGGCCTGCATGTTGACTATCAAGTTGTTATTGAGGGCATAAAGCATGGCAGGGACTGCATATGGGGCCACAAGCATGAGAGATGGAGGGGTGCGTAAGGAGGATGCACCCCCAGTTAGAACAAGAGTCGCCAGAGAGATGAGGAGTTTAGTCATCTCAATCATGACAACACACGATGAAGGATTGAAAGGAACTTGCCCATCTACTTTGGTGAGAGTGATGAGTGGTGCATGAGAGCCATAGATGAGGACCATCAGTCCCAAGAGGAAACCCCACTGAGTCCTTTTCACCCACTGTCTCCTAATCGTTGCTGGGGAACTTGTCCCCTCAGCATGAATCACAATCATCCTTAGTGATGCAAAAGAAAATGCTTTTAATATCTAACAAATACTATAGTGCAACTTTAGGCCATCTTTTAATAGGCAACTCTTTATCGCAAGCAATTTAAACATCATAAAATACTTAGATGTGCCATTCTGTGTATAACTCTATATGTATATGTTAAAGATGTAGGAAAGATTTGCAAGGACTCAAACATATATTGAGCTAAGATAATTGCTTAAGGCAACAAAACCAAAAGAAGTAACTTTGTAGGCACAAAGTGTTCCATATTGTGAAGCAAAAAGTAAACATGAAACAAAATAATACGTTACAAAATCCAGTCTTTTAACATTGAGTCCCAAATAGAATTCCAGTAATGGCAAGAAATCTTGAAGGCTGATCAGTCACAGCCACTGACAAATCAGCAGCTGCAACACTATCTCCCTCTTGTGCCACAGTAACAGACTGTGAGGTTTGGCAGTCAAACCATTATTTTGGTCCTTTTTTCAAGTTGTTCATATAATCTTTCACAGTCTTTTCAATGTTGGGCATTTGATAGTTCTGTGCCGCATATATGCCAGTAATTGTTCCCATCAGCACTCCCAGGATGGCTGAGGAGCGAAGCTTGGCCACCACATATCCAGCCAGAAAGCCCTTCAAAAATGGAGATCCTAACACAGAGCTTCCCTACAAGAGAAGGAAAAGGCTTTTAATTATATTACTTAAGAACTTGTGGTAAACATGCAATAACAAATACTTTCAAATTAGAGCTGCAACTAACTAATTAATCTGTCGATTATTTTCTAGAATAATCAATTGATTGTTTGGTCCATAAAATATCAGAAAACCTTGAAAATGTTCTCAAATGTCTTGTTTTGTCCACAAACCAAAATGATTAACTTTTAATGATTTATTTTTTATCCAGAGCATAGAAATGAAGAACATGACAAAAATAGATAGTGACAAGTGGAGTAAAAGTTGATAGAAATATAAATACCAATGTACAGATACATGAATTGTGTACTTGAGTACCAGTGTGTAATGAAACAAAGTAAAAAATACTTTGTTACATAACAACACTGATACACACACACACACACACACATATATATATACGTTTTTGTGGATAAACCAAGACATTCAGAAATTGCATTAGACAACATTTTCTTGACCAAACGCCTTGATAATTAATTAATCGTGAAAATAATCAAAAGCTCCCGCTGTAAAACCGGCTCACCTGGGGGATTCCTTCAGAAACCTCGCTTTCCACTCGCCTCTGAATCTGCTCCAATTGACTTTTTAGCAGTGTCAGATCTTTCAACTGCTTCAGAGGATCCTGGAAAACAAACAACGGAACACCAGCGTGTCGCGTTAAGCAAGCAAACAGAGGGACCAGTGCTAGTTAACGAGGCTACATAACTCCACACAGTCTCTGTGGAAAAACACTAAAAATGTCAGTTACTAAAAGACTTCCCTTCAGCGAAACAGCAGAATAGTTTCCTCTGAGTTTGCTGTTTAGCTAACAAAGTTAGCAGCTCGTGAATCGAGCAGTTTGGTTCAGAATAAACCCCCGGCCCCGTCATCTTAATGTAATACTAACACAGAGCGTCTGCTGGTAATATACAACGTTGTTGTTGTTGTTGTTTTTAATCCTACTGTAGTAATTGTTGTCTTAAGACGAAACGTGTGACTTGACTTGGTTTAAAACTACAGCACAGACTCTCACTCACCTTGTCATTCGCCATCTTTGCTCTGTGGGGTGATGCGTGTTTGACTCATACGCCTGAACTGTTGCATTTGCTCGATGAGTTTGATTGATTCGTTTGGTCTAGATTTGTTCCCCTTTCTTTTTTATATGTTTATTATTTTTATTTAAATTGTAATTTATTTAATAGCATTTATTTTATGTTGTTGTATATGTGATATTTTTGTTGTACCTAATAGTCTGTTGTAGTGTTATTTTAAATCAAATGTCTTAGCGTGTTGTAAATTAGAAAACATTTTCAAAGAAAAAACGAAATAAAAAATAACTCTCTCTGTAAATTGCATCTTGACCTCAAGTTCTTTATTTTTTATCTTGTGAGTTAACACGTTAAACTGTGGAGAAATCACTATTGTTTTTCACCTGACTTTGCCTTTTTATCATGAAAATAGGGATGATGATGCTTTTTTTCTTCATCACTCTGATTCTGTTTTTATAAGCAAAGGTTCAAGCAGGTATGTGCATCTGTTTCTGCCTGTCTCAGCACTCAACAATCATTTGATATCCTCAAGAAATTATATAATATTTTATCCCTCTTTAGTCAGATTAAGTGTTCTCTCTACTTTTTGAAATCGCATCTCTTTTTTGTCAATGAGAGGCTAAGAGATTGTGCATACATCAAGTATTTGATTACCTTCTAATAGCTTGTTATTGTTATTTACAACTGAGCCCACATTTTTTGACTGATTCAAATCGGTTACTGTTTCAAAGTAAAGTGTTAACACTATTTGACCCATTCGTTGCCAAACATCACAGACCAAATTTTAAAATCTTCTGTAGCTCAAAAAAACATTAGATCACAACTCCGATCGACACACACAAAACTATGGGATAGATTATTTCAATACATAAATGTTATTTATTTTAAAAACAGGCAGAAAGCTTTGGAAGTCTTTGCAAGAGTGCAAAAAACATTCTATAAATTATCATACAGATCCATCCAATTTCAAAATTAACCATAAATACTTTGTTGAATATGTTTGACCTCTCATCGTGCAGTATCTATATAGCCCAACAGGGGGCGATCACTGTTGAATATGCAGCAAATGAAAGCTGCGCCCACTAGTGGCCACAATCTGTACACACGGGGACGCACGCCTAACTTTCACGTGTTAAAAACGTTCTCTGTGATTGGCCCCTTCTTGTTTATTCCAGCATTTGATTGGTTAAAGACCATAGCAACAAATCCGCCATGTTTTTTTTACAAGTCAGCGACAAACGAAGCTACTTTACAAACATAAATGTGGCGCAAATGTTTGATTTTATGTGAAATAAGGACACATTTTAGCTGTCGGTGCCGTCAGCCCACAGTCTGACATTTTCAGCGACTTCTCAAGGTTGTTCTGACCCCGTTTTTGAGTCTCGGTCCATCGTAGGTAAGGCTTCAACAAGAAGGCATATCATTGGACAACTCGGGGACTGTACAGGCAGTAAAAACACACGCCATTAAACCTACTTTCAAAGCAGGGAAAGAGCAGCGTTTTAACGTGTTAGCTTTAATGTGTCTGCGCGCATGACACGTTTATATCATTTATTATTATGACTAAGATACCGTGGAATGCATTGTATCCGCAATAAGTACTGTCCTTCAGACAAACTGTCCTACTTTTTAGGACATGTTTTCGTGCATGTTTTATGCACATGCACGATTATCGTGACCAGAATGTTTTCGATTTACGATGCTAATATATAGATTCCTAAACGTGAACGAGCAGAGCCTTCTGTCTTTAGTGTTCCTTTATGTGGTTCATATCCACAAGTTTTCAGAAAATATGCCGTTCACGTTGAATGGAAGTTGAACCAGTGTTTTAAAACCAGCACGCTTGTTTTATTATACATTGGAAGATTATAATAAAATAACTACAGATCATAAGGTCCTGCAATTAAAAATAACGATGCAGTCTCCCCCTTGTAGTACTTCAATATACATCACTAGAACTGCCAGTGAGAAAGTATTTTCAAGTGGCTCACGTGATATTTAATTCTTCCAATAATAATAATTTCCAGCAGGCTGTACACTGAGAGATGTAATGCTGCCATTCACAGTACACATATCTTGAATCCCCCCACTAGGGTTAGATATAACTGGAATAGAATAGAATAGAATATGACATGGCTTAACTGTCCAGCCAAAAGAAGGACATTTTTCTTTGGTCCGACCATCCTTGCGATAAAGGAACTTTATCAAGATGTGTGTTAATATAATATATTGTCCCATCCATAATTTAGAGAAAGTATCTAGTTGCCTCTCATCAGCTGCTATAATAGGCCTCATTCAGTGTTTTCATTAAGTTGTGTGAGATGTGAAGTCTGTACAGTCATGTAACAATGGTAAAATTGTTTTTCCAAATCAGTTGTAAGTGCATAGTATTATTTAATGCATGTATACCTATGTTTTGCAACAACATTTTACACTCAGAGATCACACATTTCAACAAAGAGTCAATGCACTTCCCTATCTAAAGTCAGATCACCACCAGAAAATAATAATTTCATCTTGGGGCCACATCTCCATAACATTGAATTAAAATCTGATCATTACTATGCTACCCACAATGAGACTGACAAACACCGCTTTGGCATGGTTAATACATTCTGCTTTCAAAAAGGTTCACCATACACTGTTTTTCAAGTTGTCCCCAGATCTTTGAAAATCATGGAGAAAGTGGGAGCATATGAGGTGGTGAAGGATGATGTGGAGGTCAGCTACAATCAAATGGAAGCATCCACTCCAAAAAAGAGGAAGAGCAAATCTCAAGAAGACACTGTTGAAAAAGCCAAGAAGCCGCGGTGATTACCTTTGCCAAATTACATTAATGCACAGCTGTTATATCACAACACTGAGTACAGCTGCCGGAAAAATTAAAATGTCTTGACTTTAAATATGGATTCTGTTTGTCTTAGGTCTGCCTATCTGTTATACTACTTTGATGTTCACCAGATAACCCAACAGGAAGTACCTAATCTGCCACAGTCTGAGATCAACAAGCGAATCAGTGAGAGCTGGAAAAGGCTTAGTGTGGCTGAGAAAGCCTACTACCTGGAGAAGGCCAAGTTTGAGAAGGAGGGCATAGATACAGTAAGCTACTCCAACTTCCTTTGTTTTGTACGGACTAAACAATGCATCTGTGCAGCCTTGAATTTTATTAATCTTTTAAATTAAAACTTTAGCTTCCTGTATTCACTGAAGGTTGACTTAAGTGAATTAAGAATTGTGTAGGTGTACATATTGACCCATTACGAACTTCACAGCACAAACATTTCTCATGTAAATACTGATTTAGATAACTATCCATACTCAGTTGATAACCATCTATTATTATCTGTTTGGAATCATGATTCATAGTTGGTGCCAAAACAGAATTAATCTACATACAGTCATTATTGATGTACTGATATTGATAGTTATTATTGATATTAACGAATTCAAAGAAGAATTGAGAAGTTACTAATATTTAGTAACAAAAAAAATCCTCAATAAGGTGGAAAAAGGTCTGGATTTATTAAGCCTTTTCCTCTGTTTGAAACATGTCAGCCCAAACCAGTTCTCTCTAAAAGGTTTGTTTGAGCGTTGGTTTCACTTTCACCTGCTGAGTCCTTCTTTATGGTGAACCACTGCTGTTTACTTCCATTGACATTGAAGGGATTTACTTAAGTCTACTGTTATATCGACATATTCCATGATGTTTTTCTGAACAATCTGGCTAATATTAGAAAGCCTCCACATCTTCCGCTGCTGACTAAAAACACATCTCTTTCGACTCTACCTCGATTAAGACAATGACAACGACAAAAAAACTTTTACATCGCACTTATGACTATGTAATGTAATGTAATATTATGTCTTTCTCAGTCCTCAGTCAGCCCCTCCAATGACCTGCCAGGCTTCCGCAAGATCCTCCCCAGAGCCAGCTACGTTCTCTTGTCCAAAAGCTGTCAGTCAGAGGTGAGCGTGGAGTCTCTGGACCCTCCAGCAGAAGGAGGCTTGTCCTCCGTCTCCCACACCCAAGAACCCCACTTCACTCATCTAGGGGTGGCTGGTGAGGTGGAACTTTCTGATTTGCCCATCGTTGATGACGAAGTAGCAGAGGAAACAGCGATGGTGTCTGGCCCCACAACTGTTCAAGGAATCCCATCTCCTGTTTCGGTCTCTGTCACTTCCAAAACCCCTGCTTCCACAGATGCCCAGTTCTCTACTGATCTTAGAGCAAATGGGGTCACATTGAAAGAAATTCCGACAAGAGCTGCTGGTAGTAGTTATGGTTGGGCGATGGTGCAGCATGTACATAGAGAACCTCCTCAGATGGTTGCCATCATACCCTCCCAGGTGAGACTCAAATGACATTCAAAAGTTGTGTAGCACATAATTTGTTGACTCAACTTCTCCTTCTCTCCAGAGCCTGTTAGAGACAGCTGTGAACTCTGTGGGACCTCTGATGATGCTGTCTGTAGGAGCCAGAGTAGAACAAAGTGCCAAACCTTCGTATAAAATGGTAAGCAACTGTTATACGTGCAGCTTGAAATGTCAGGATGGGATCAGGCCATCATAGGTTGTGTAGAGAAAATTAAAATCAACATCGATAACTAAATTTGAACAATGTGATCCTAACTTTCATTTTTATTTGTTAGAGATTTTTTTTATTTCTCAGAAAATAATGTGTATATTATTAATTTAAAATGATTAGATTACTACATTTTTTCTGATGTAGCCAAACAGATGTAAAGGATTATTTGGCATTTAAGGAGCTATTCACTCAACTTAGCGTCACCATCAACTAAGGTGGATGTAGTTAAAATAGTTAAGAACATTGAGTTGTTTTCCTCTTCCCTCTAGTCTGTGAAGACTTACACCAGGAGAGGTCGAGGGAGGTGTCTAAATCCTAAATGTTCATTTGTGTACGTCACCCGCCACAAGCCACCTACATGCCCTGAATGTGGGAGCCGTTTGGGGGGGAAATGGATTCCTGCTGTGAGTGTTGTCAATGTCTGCACACCCAGATACTTAATGCTTAAAGTTTGGGGAAAACCACCGTGACATGAGCGCCGGTTTTGACCTGCGGTTTCAGTTAATCAACTTTGACTGCTTTCATCTATCAGGCAAAGAAAACGAAAGAGAAAGCAGCAGCATCGAAGCAGTTTTCACAGAAAGCTGAAACCAAGCCTGAAGAAAGCTGCCAGCCCACACAACTCCCTGCTCAAGGGGAGAATGCTGATGTTGGTAAAACAAACACCAGTGGGAGCAAAAAGCAAGCTCAAACTCAGCCGTGCTCCAGGAAGCAGTGTGCAGTTCCAGTCAAAACACCACCAGAGGGCAGAAGCACCACGCAACAGGAAGAAACAAAGTGAGTTTCAATGCCATCATTTTTGAGTAGTAAACAGAGATGAGTTCACATTCTGATTCTCTTGGTTACATGGGCTTTATTTATATGTTACTTGTGAAATTTTTTATTTCTCTTCATCAACAATTGTGTTAATTTAAACCACTGAATTTATACAAACATTTTTATAAACTGGAAAATATAGATTGAATAGAATCGTATCACCTGTATTTCTTGCATGGTTGTATAATAGTTTGTGCCTTATGCGAAACACACTCCTTGTGGTGTCTAGACAACTGAAAGACGGTCTTAAAGGCACCATAGTTCAAGGTCAAGACAGAAGCAATGTCACTGTTCAGAAGAGGCCTGTGAGGCCAATCCTCCCTGCCTATTATAACACAGGTGAGTTAAAGCATGCAGTACACAGGACATGTTTTGTTGGTGGTGTTGGTGGTTGGATTTATACGTTTCCTTGTGTTTGTGTTTATGTTTTAAGGCAGTGCCTTGTTACAGATCATAACTGTCCCACCTGACAAAGGAAAATATCAGACTGCAAACACCAACAAATCATCATCTGGTACGGTTTAGGTCACTTTATCTGTAAACGTACTTAATCTTTCAGTTTCTTATGTGCTCAGCCAGAGGGAGTGAGGTGTCTGTCGAAGTAACTGCACTTTTTGATTATTTTCTCTGTGCCCAGCTTCCGGGGAGAGTTTCTCAGGTCTCAAACCCAGCACTTTGAAGCAGCTCGGCCAGACGGTCCCAACAGTCTCACTCAAGCAGGTTAACAAATGCATACGAAGGCACGCTGCCATATACACTGATGGTGAATGATGAGATTCATCATCTTCATGTCCTTCCATAGGATTTTGCAGCCTCAGCAGATGGAGGCCAGACTGTGTCCTCACTGACAGATGGGAGGATGAATTTACTGTCAGTGGTGCCTTTCAAGGAGCGCACTGTCTCTAAATTTGTCAGTATACAACAGTTTCTTGTGCAGTTTAACTGTTCATAAACTCTATTATTTCATGAAGTTACATTTGAAGTTCTTAATTAGGTTAGGATTCTGTCTTGTTTGTTTATGGGTCTTGGTTTTGTTTGTTTGTCTTTATTTATAGGACTTGGGACTATCCACAGCACGAGGCAGGGGTCGGTGTAAAAATCTGTCCTGTGATTTTATGTACAAGAACAGACATAAACCCGCTGTGTGCCCCAAATGCGGTTGTGAGCTAACACAGAAGAACACCAAGGGGGCAAAGGTGAAAACTTAAATCCTCCAGATTGATCTGAAGTGCAGATACTGTAAGATTAGTTCCTCTTGACTCCATTTAGGGGTCCTCCGCACAACCTTGGATGCATGGGTGACTTCTGCTCAGCACTCATAAATTTAGATTTGGAACTGATGACAATAGGCCTTTGATGTCAAACCATAAATCCTTGCTGTTTTTCCTTGAACACTTTGAAGCAAGCGTGCCTCTTTTACACCCATGCCAAACTTTTCCTCGCTAAATTTAAACTAATTGAACAAATGTACACTATACTGCTTCCTCTTCCGTTCATCTCTTTTCCTTGCATTAGTAATGAATCACTTTCACCCAAGTTAATATGGACAATTTGCTCATATATATATTTTTTCCAGACTGGGACTCTACTAGATCCATATCAGCCTCTAAGTCCTGCTCAGAAGGACGTCCAGCGACAAAATACACTGCAGCTACTGCGCCGGTCGGTGCAGATTCCTGAAAGTGAGTCTGAGCTTCAGGAAACGTTGAACCACATCCAGGAGCTCAATGGTCTCCAGATCATCTTGATTCAACCAGGGCACCAGGAACATGAAGACAGTGTGGGGACGGAGACACTGGTCGAGACTGGGTGGCCTCAGTTCTATGAATCAGCAGCTTCTCACTGTGGCTTGTGTAACTACCCACTTTTCAAAGGAGGTCAGAGGTGAGAAAACGGTTTGTTTGATCTGTGTTTAAAGACAGGAGGTAGATCAAAGTTAGCTATGTTATGGGTTGGCTCTCTTTCTCTAGCTACCCTTCTATTATGCTATATTATATAGCAATTTGATTTCTGAACACAATGTGAGCCAACGTGAGTGATTTTGCAGTGAAATTTAAGTTTTGAATTTGTAAACCCCAAAACAATCAACATCAGCTTTGGCTGTATTGTCCCTAGATGACATAAAATCACCACTATCAAATGTGAATGACCATGTGTCAATCATTACAGAGTATGACACATGGATGGCGTGAAATCATTTGTAATGGGGTTATGAGGGGTATTTCCTGCTCTAGCTCCACAGTATCAGTCAGAGTCTTTTATCTTAATTCTTCACGTAACACGTTGTCTTTTACTGGGGAATAATTAACAACCACTGTGACAACTGTGAAACTGTGTGTGTGTGATGTCGGTTGTAGCACCGTTGCAGGACAGATGGACTGCTGGCTCCTGACTGAGACACTGATTCAGACAGCTTCTATCCAGCTCAAAGTGTGTCTCAACGTTCAGTGTCTAGCTCTGCACAGCTTTACCGACCTGCATCCAGGTAAACGGCAACACCAACAACCACATTTTATTTCTATGTTTTTATTGAATGTTAAGCACCAAAGAGTAGAATGTTGTCCTCCTTTATCTAGTAGGATACCGATGGACATTTGCTCTAAACAAGTACCTCAAACACAATCACTGTCATTTGATCATTTTTAATTGACCTTATAGGGGCGGTGCAACTATGAATCATGTGTGCACAGTCCACAACATCCAAGATCAATAGTGCCTTTGAACTTGCTGTGCACATGTTCTGCTCTCATTTAAGGGATAAATGTTTAACATGTTATTTTATTATTTATTACATTTTATTACATTTAGTAGCAAAACCATTATATTTATGGAAGAAAATCTGGTCCATGTCCATATTATACATAGTGGTTCATTAAATGTACAGCATGTTATATTTTGACTTCTTTATTGTACACCACTCAGCCACAACAATAAAACAGGTGACTGGTTTTAATGTTGTGTCTGAGCAGTGTGTTTTTGACTTTGTGAAGTCATGAAGTTACAGATTACAGATTGCTTGGAATTTAATTCTTGTAACAATTTGAACCACTTGCCTGTTTGCTTGTTGTGGCTGATCGGTGTGTGTTTGTGTGTGTGAGAATGTACCAAAGGTCCAGTTGCAAGAGGAGACACTGTTAGTCAGCCTTGTCTTAACTGTTGCAGACTCATTCACCACTTTAAGCCTCTTCACTTTCAACACAGACATGTGAAACTGTAGTAAAGGTAAATGAGTGAGACAAAACTCATGTGCATTTTCATTAGAAAATACGTTGACAGCACAAGCCTGTGTTCTTTGCCATCTCTACTCTGCTCCTTTATTTTGATTGACCACTATTGATGTTAAGATGATAATGTTTTGGATTTGTTTTGTGGAGCAGGAAAAAGGTTTTTGAAGTTTATGAAGACACTTTTTTTTCAGGAAGGAGTGGCCTTAAGGCTTTGAATTATTTGGCTTGCTATTTTTGTTCAGGCAATGTGAGAGCACGAGACAACGGTGGACAGTGAGTGTCTCACACCAAAAGAGAATATGTGGCACTCAGTGAGCAACAGCAGCACTTCTTATATGTGTAGTATATAGTGTTTGTCATTCATACTTTACTTAATAATGTTAATTAGACCACAGATTTAATAACAGGCATATATTATTTAATTGTATTAAATGTCATAGTATAAATAGGCAATGTCACTTTTTAATAGTTTAATAAGTTGTGCAGTTGTACAGCCAGAGCTCCACCACCTGTAGGCAAGTTCACATTTTTTCTGGAAGCGTTTATAGGACATTTCCAAACCGGATAATTATTTCTTGGTTACTTTCTTAGTCGAAAACCTTTTCAGGTTTTGTGGAAAAGCTTTAAATTGTTTGTATTACTGCTTTCTCCTTTAAAGCCCATCACTCTTCACTGTGCCCCAAAGTTCCAGCATAGCAACACACATTATTTCACATGTTATCTGCTGTGTGTGTGTGTCTTGTATGTGCTTGGTCCTTGTAACAGAACACACGGTAACAGCAGTGTCCTGTCACAGTGTGTAAAGCGCATATAAATGGCTTCTCCTTCTCCTGTATCACATTTTTCTGAGATTCAAATGTGGATTTTATTTGTTGTTTCTTTGTTTTTGTTTCTTGATTTTCTGAAAAGGTTTGTTCAACATTGGGAATAAACTTTTGGTGAGCATTGACCTGTTCCTGAAGATTAGAGAAAATATCAAACTGGGTCACGCTCCCTCTCAGGCCGCCAGGACGACTCTAGACCACATCCACAATCATTCAGGTGAATTCTTGACTACACTCCACATAACATGCATATATGTTCACGTACTGTAGGAGAATTAATCAGCCAGTGTCGCCACAAGAACTACAGGGAAAAGACTACAGATGAATCGCTCAGGAAGTAAAATAAACAAATGAATGAA
The DNA here is from genome assembly GCF_019176455.1 of Solea senegalensis. Lineage (NCBI taxonomy): Eukaryota > Metazoa > Chordata > Actinopteri > Pleuronectiformes > Soleidae > Solea > Solea senegalensis. The sequence goes on from NC_058032.1 coordinate 13,056,153, forward strand.
GCTGTAGCTTTGCTGAGGGACGATAAGAAATAATTCAGCTGTCTCTGTGTCATAGAATCACTCTGTCTGTGTCTGAAATGACATGGGGAGTTTTTTTTTGCATATGTTAATGCTGCATCCTGGTTCATTCGTGTGGCCAAACCTATTATACAGCCTGTGTGAAACTGAGAAGCCAACGAAACAGGAACTCCAACAAACTGTTACATGAACACATTATTTTGATTTGAAAATAACAAAATAAATCTACAAGTCACGTTAGTGAAGGAACCTTCTTTGCATTCATTCGTTTCCCAGTCAAGATACCCTGGTAGGAGCTGCTTCACATCATTAAGATGATTAAGTTGATTGTTATAATTGGTTGACAAGCTAAGTATTACATTTTATTCATCACTATTGGCAATGTTGTTACTCCAGTGTTTCACTGCATGTTTTCTGTGAATCTCACTGTTTTCCTCATTCGTATCAGTCCATGCATTGAGCCCAGAGGAGTTCTCTCAAATCCAGGAGCTCCTCCTGAGCGGTTACTGGGCCTTTGAATGTTTGACAATGCGGGATTACAACGATATGATCTGTGGGATTTGTGGTGTCGCTCCCAAGCTGGAGATAGCACAACGATATGCAAACAACGTGCTGGAGCTCAAGAATGTGGAGGTGATGGAACAATTGCAAAATTAGACCCATTTATTAGAGATGTGCATCTAGAGGCAGCCATCTTAACTGTACCGTCTTCACAGTTTACTTGGCCTGAGTATTCAGTCTCTGATGAGGTCCATGTGGATGAATTCTGGCTCACCATGGAGAGTGAGGCCCTCGAGCAGGCCGCTTTCCCCACTGATATCCCCATCACACGTGTGGACGCTTCCATCATCGCCCCCTTCATCCCCCCTCTGATGAGGAGTCCCACCGTTATCAACACAGAGAAAGACAAAGCCTTGTCACACACACAGTCGCCCTCAGGTACAAGTAAAGATTAATTTCAGAACAATCCTTTGCTTTGTGTAGAGATATAGATCAGAATATTTATAGTATATGTTCATAGTATCATATGCTTTTTGCAAATTTCATGCAACATTTCCAATTTCTATTAACCCTGTGTCAGTGTTATGTTGCATGCAGCACTGACTGACATTATTAATAGATTTTCATAAGTTGTGTACTTACTTTATGCATCATTATCTTTAGCTGTGTTTTGGTTGCGGTGAATTATGTTTGACCCAGTTTTTTTCTTTTTTCTTTTTTCTTTGATTTCTTTCATCTGTGTCAGGAGATCCATCCGTTTTGGTGCGTTTTATTCACGATGGGCAGCTGAGGCTGGACAAGATTGAGGATCACAGCGAGGATGAGCTGAGAACAATTCTGGACAGCTGCGGGGCAAACATCATCCCGGGCTCCACTAAGGTGTGTGGTGAGGGAAGCATGTGCTTTGTTAATGGAGTGTAAAATGTTAAGATAGTAACCCAGTGTCATTGTGGGGGAAAAACCCAATGACCATTTGAAAAGATGAAACGAGGAAATCTGCAGCATCACCCCCACAACCCTGAGGCTGATGAGGTTTAGGGTCCTGTTCAGAAGTATTTCAGCTAGTTGTCTGTGGTCTGTTTGCAAGAATGGAAGCTGAAAGATTATTTCCTCATTAATTTCATCAAGTCTGTTTGAAACTCTTGACACACTTGTATCAACAATGTGTGTGTTTGTTTGTAAAACAAGCCTCCTTTCTGTCTTGTTCTGTGATAGAATGAGCTCCTGGCTTCACTGGTCTCCTTGTACAGGCTTGTTCATACTGGCATCTCCACCGCACCACAGCCTCCCCCACAACTCACTGCTGGTAAACTGTCAAAGGTCTGCCCACACAAGGTAAATGCAGTAACTGACAAGCTCTTTGACCCCTTTCAGACCTGGTATTAACATCTGTCCTGAGTGATCTGGTCACATGCTCCTCTGGTCTTTTCTCTCTCTCTCTCTCTCTCTCTCTCCCTCTCACTGTCACTCGTATACACACACACACACAGATTCGTGCTACTATCCTTTTAAGGACTCGCAGTGACTTAGCAATGCCTTTTCCCTCTTTTTTCCCTATCACGCTGAGAGCAGATACACATGTACAGCCAGGCTCATTTAAAAACACAATTATGTTGTTGCTAGTGCTCCGTGACATCAGTGTGTAGGGAGGGGACTGCAGATCTGAACATGTGGTTACAGGAGATGCATCCAGGAAGCATTTTATAGGCTGGCGTGATCAGTCGTGCTCAAATCTGTCCACTTGCAATCATATCACTGAGGACGGATGCTAATACCAGGTGTGAATGAGGCCTTTGTATTAAATCTTGGATGCTGTTGTAAATAAAGTATTTTCAAATATTCCCGTATGTTCTCATATGTCAGCCAGTCCTTGTGACGTTCCTGTTTGCAGGTGGTGTGCGGCTCCAAGTACCTGGTGAAAGGAGAGACGGCTCGGGATCACGTCGACCTGCTGCTGTCCTCGCGCTACTGGCCGCCAGTCTATGTCAGCGATTGTGCCAAGCAGGTGGCGCTCTGTACTGACTTACAGTATCCAGAGCTGGCAACACTGATGTGGGGCAGAAACCAAGGCTGCTTCTGTGACCCCTTTGAAAAACCAGAGGTGGGTGATGTCAGTGTCACACATTTACTTATTCAGGAAAAATTCTTTCTAATTAATTCTTTTTAATTTTATGGTACACTTTAAGTTTAAGAATTAAGGCTTGTAATGCCTCAGTTGGTGGTGACAAGCAGTAGCCCGAGACACAAGGATAAACTGGTTTGTAACATCAATATCTGAATGAGAAAAACTTCATCTGAAAACTGAACAATCCACGTAAATATTAACACGCCTAAAAGCACACACAGATAAGCACAGATAACCATAAACATAATCATACACCTGCTCAGCCATACCTGTGTGTGTCAACAGGAAGCCGATGCCCCTCCTCTGTAGTTGTTTGCTTAGTTTCAAAAAGTGATACTGATGAGAAACCACAATGTTAAGAACATGGTTACTTTGGTTGTGAGTGTATAGAAAAAGTGAAACTGACACAAGAAGTACATTTAAAAGGAGCTTTGTGTTCACAGATGAAACTCAGTTTCAAACCAAAACAGAGTTGGCAGAAATTCTCCATTCGCGGATCTTAAAAAACGCCTGTGGACATGATCTGTATTTGGAAGATGTATTTATGTATTTTTAAACAAAAATAGATGTAGCTTTCCATTCATGAATTACCAGTTTGAGTGACCAAAAGTCACAGTAGCCTAAAAAAAACCTTTCTTCAGCCTCTGGAATTAAGCAAACAAACATTTTACTTTCCATCTTCATCTACAGCATTCTTCTGTTGGCAGAAGTTCAATTAAAAAAAGGTCATTACTTTTGGGATTAAAAGCTCAGTTTTTTTTTCCTTTAATTCCTCAGTTTGTGTCCTGCACTGAGCTACAGGACCTGCCGTACAGCGCTGACCTTTGTTTGGTAGCAGAGAACCAGCAGGTTCATCCCATCACCAAGTCTTCGTCTCGCTGGCTGGTTAACCCGCCTGGAGCAGAGCAGCCTGCGGACCCTCTCGCTCCAGAACACCGCTCATTGTCCCTCTGCAGAGACCTGGAGCCCTACGTCAGCCTGGTGGCTGAGCTGGAGAAAGAGAAGGAAGAGGAGGAACAGACGGATAAAGAATGCACGGAGGAATCAAAGGACTCTTCCTCTGTGAGCTCTGCACGTTGGAAACCCATGGTTTTTAACAACACAGCCTATTACTACCTGTACAACCGCCTGGTAGATTTCCTCACCAGCAGGGATGTCGTGAACCAGCAGATCAACCAAGTGGTGAAGATGTGTCAGCCTGGAGAGGTGGTGATCAGGGACGCTCTGTACCGGTTAGGAGTGGCAAAGATTAAGCAAGAAGAAGGAGAAGGATATGGAACTGAGGGACCGACACAAGAGGGAGAAACAGAGATCTATGAGGTCGTTATGTCGTAATAACGTTAGTGAGGACCCATAATACAGCAGACGGGTACGCATATGGATAGACTGAGTGTAAAAGTGGCCGTAAGCAGAGATGGAGTGCAGACTGAGTGCTGCTAGAGAGCCCAGAAGACTGAAAGTGACACAGCTCCAACCTCAAGAATAACTTCGGTAGCAGAAATTATGAGAGAAAATTCACGTAACATGATATTTATTTTTTCACTAAGTCGGTTAAATACGTGGTAATGGAGAACATCAATGAGCAGACCCAAATATTTTTGGAATGGTTCAATAAAGTGTATGCAAATGTGATTTGAAAGAATGAAAACGATTAGTTCATAACTACGTTATACAGTACAATGACGACATGTAAATGTGCCATCAGGAAAAGTTGCGGTTTAGTATTTATTGCTATTTTATATTGAGAGACATTTTTTTATTTACCCCTGATCCTTTTGGATGGTGATGATGGAATATTAATGTGATGAGGAACCTTGTGGTCTTTTGTTTTATTTAGCGTCATCCATGGCTCATGCCAGTGAACCATAAACTGAATTTGGACATTTTCCTACAACTATCTGTAGGCGATGTATTTGAAAATACAGATGTCTAAATAAGATCTGTGCTTACTCTTCACCTAGATGTTGAGAAAGTTTCCTCAAAGCATCTGATCTGACTAAGTTCTAGACATTATCCAGATCTTCATATCTGAGAGCAGCTGTAAAGATAGAGGATTGATGTTCTGTGAAATCATGTCCCGCTTTAGTGTTTTGTGTTTTGCACGTCGACCTGCTGCCGCCCTCGCGCTACTCACCGCAGCTCACAGGTTGTGACGGTCAGTGGCAGGTCAATTTCATGACGGCCATAAACCTAAACACGAGAGCGTTTCCTTCTCATATCTTGAGCCAAACTAGCAACAATAGTTACTATCATTGCCTTATCAGTCATGTGATATGAGGCATTAGATGCGACTGATGTCACGGTTGTCTTGAGCACCGATTGTGTAAACGAAGACGACGGACCGCATCTTGGTCATTAAAACTTTAGAATACACATAAAATATTTATTTTGAAGCTCATAAACATTGTACCGTCATCGTTACACACTGTGTAACAGTGTGGCCCCGTGCTTTTTTTTTCATGATCTCATGTTGTTTCTTTTAACTTTGGACTCCCTAGTATAATTTATTTGTAGACCAAAATATCACATTGCCTCTAATTGTGGGTTCTTTATTTTTTCCTCAAGCAAAGTCATCAAGAGCTATGAATAAACAGATTGTGTGAACATTTAAATCCCACAGAGGGAGGTTTTCCTTTTCTTTTCTTTTCTTTTTAAATACTTAATATTAGGCTACTAATATTTGTTATTGGTGCAGTGTGATGGGATGTGTAGACATACCACACCCTCCTCAGTGTCGGCTTTTTGTTGACACTTTGCTGCTGGTACCTCTTTATATTTGCTTTATTTATTTACAGTCAATCTGAAACACAATCATTCACCATTTTTGAAATAATGATATTATGTCACAACCATTACCATTATTATCACAAGCCTGCAAATCACATTAAAAATAAAAATAATTGTTGTCAAAATATTGCCTCCTGATTAGTTACTATAATACTATAATAGCAGGGCAGGGCATACTATAATAGTTACTATACTGTATATACTGTATTGTAAGGTGTTTGTGTAATTGCTTATTGGAAGAATCAATCAGGATTTGAAGCAGAGGACTAATGAGTCACAACACTCAAACACATAAAAATAAAACAAAAATTCTGGTCGCAATGAACGAAACCAGACAAAGGAGGGAGAACATTTATACGTTCTGCAGGGTCAGGGTACCAAAGTATAATCCATATTTCTGACAAAACCAAAATACGAAAACAGCGCCCTTTCCTTTTATGTATTGAAAAAAAACGGATTTTCCTCAGCATCAAAAACGAAAAAAAAAACAAAACCAAATAATGACCCAAATTTGGTTTTTGCAAATTCCTTTTTTTCTTTTTTGGTTCTCATTTATTGCTAAAATGTTGATGAGTGTTTCTTAAAGGTGGAAATGATGATGTTGTCAACCGTGTTGTTTTTGTTCACAAAGCAAAAATGATTGAGTTTGATTTCTTTGTTTTTATGGAGCAAAGAAAACAGAAATATTGCCATTTAAGCAGCTGTAGAATCAGAAAGCTTGATTTCATTCTTTAAAAAAACAATAGTTTGTTGTTCGTTTACACCTGACATGGAAATGTGTCATGATGCACGATATTATGTTTATTGGCAGATATTGGCTTTAAAAGGTTTTATGGGATATGTGCGAGGTCGGCCGATATGACTGCACTCTGATATACTGTATGGGCTTATTATTATTATTATAATAATAACAAAGAAATAATTAAAACTTAATCATTTTTGGTTTGTGGATAAAAAAAAAAACTGAACACCTGTGATCGGATACCTTAGGTCGAATGTTAACAGCAGGTGTGAATAGAGTGTCAACAGAACATCTAAGAAATGTGTGGATCATTTAGCCAGCAGTGACCACATGTTTGTCTCCGCTGTCCTCGTCCTGCTTCTGTCTCCGTGTGGAAGAAGAAGCTCTGACTGATAAACACAAAGTGGAACATTCCAGATATATGGACACAGAGGGGAACAGTGGAATGTTCCCCTCTGTGTCACAGAAAGTATACCATGGCCTTCTTGTGCAGGAGCAGCGCCACATGAAATTAATCAATGTTCATTGAAATGCTGCCACCTGCTGGACGAACGTTTCCCCTTCGTCAACCTGCTGAAAGGATCCACTTGTAGTTCTTATCTTAAGTATAAACATAGATGATTCATTTCAAAGGTTGTGTGTAAAATGTCACAGTTGTTTACTGTCATGAGACTGTTACTGTAGAGAATGGAGTGCATTTCACACTTGGACATAAAAGCGAATTGGTTGAACACTAACTTTTTTTTCATAATATTATTTCACTTGCACACCTTAGCGTCACCAATGATGGACAATCACAGTATAAGCACTTAGTGAGTTGAGTTGAATTTGTTTAAAATAGATATACAATTTAGAGAATTATTTAAATGTAGCAGCACAGGATTATGTTTGTGTCAAAAATGTCCAAATATAAACTGTCAAAAAAATTCATAGTATAGTTTGTCGTTCAAAATCAGTCAAAAAAGTCATAGTATAGTTTGTCACCTGATCATGTGTCTGAGACTGAGACTGAGACAGAGGCATTTTCAATACTACAATCAAAACCTCCTGAATAATTAATGTTCAGAGCAGTTCTGTGGTTGTGGATCAGAACTTGTCGACTGGGATAACCCTGTCTAAGGATCCCCCTATCATCAGCACAAATAGCTCACTCCATTGGAAGATGACTTCCCTCTCTGAGGTTGTGAGTTCAACTCTTATCGTCAACTGAAATTCTGCACTATGTTCAAACTTCAGACCAAAATAAGAAGTTAAAAATACCAGCAATGTGTGCCAGCTCAGTAAGAACAGCTCCTTTTGGAAGAACAAGACTTATATGTCTGAGGTTGTCAGTTCAAGTCTTATGATCAACTCAAGTTTTTGAGTTCAGAGTTCAAAGTAAAAAGCCCCAAGAGAACCTGACCAACTAGGAAGAGCAGGTGGCTCAGTGGACAAGAACACTGCTGTGAAGTCCTGAGATCATAGGTTCAGTTCTTGTGTGGAGCAGGTGTTTTAAAGCTCAACATCCAAACTCAAGATTAAAAGCAGACATTAAGTACTAGACGAAGGCGGCTTTCGTGGTGTGGTGGCATTGTTCCAAACCAGCAAGTTGTGTCTCAACAATGAGGTGGCAGGTTCAGTTCCCCACCTTGCAGTTGTTCCCTTGAACCAAACTAAACCTCTTGCTGACTGACACCAGCTGACCAACCCCAAGTGAGTCGTACCCCCCAGTGTCCAGCCGGGCGCGAGTGAGTTGTGGCCAGCAAGCAAAACAGTTGGAAGTGTGGGCCCCTAGCCAAGTGTCTTAAATCCACATTAAGACACTTGTGCTGTCTTAATGTGGATACCTTTTGCTGCACAGTGTAATATAAAGTATTTGACCTTTGACCCTTCCCTGCCCCTCCTCTCACTACCTGACCTGCCCCTCCTCACCTGTCCTCTCTACCTGACCTGCCCTCACTCACTACCTGACCTGCCCCTCCTCCCCTCCCCTCTCACTACCTGCCCTGCCCCAACCTCACCTCTTGCAACCTGCCCTGCCCCACTCCTGCAAGGCTGCGGAATGGGACCTGCAAGGATGTGGAACTGAACCAGTCACCTTGTAACTCACACATTCCTATGGTTGTGAACAAAACCACTGCACCAACAATTCCTACTGTAATCAGGTCTTTCGGTCTCCTTTCAATCTTTACTGTGGATGTTGACCTTTAAAATATCCTGGTCCTCACAAGAACTGAACCTATGAGCTCTAGGCTTCACAGCAGCATTCTAGTCCAGTGAGCTATCAGCAACTTCACTTCGTCAGGTTCTTTTAGAGCTTTTGACGGTTTACTTTGAACATCATACGCAAAGAGTTCACCATAAGTCTTGAACTCATAACCTTTGACATACAAGTCTTATTCTTGCAGCACAAGCTTTTCTTACTGACCTACAGAAGGACACTGTGCTGGTATTTTTAAATTCTTATGTTGGTCTTTAGTTCTAAAGTCGGAGGAAGTTCTGTTGATTGCAAGAGTTGAACTAACAACCTTAGAGATCCAAGACAATCAAAGACAGTGTGAGCCATTCATGCTGACGATGATTCTTTGACTTACTTGGTGTACTTAACTTTCTCGTCAAGGTCAGAATTTTGAGAATACTGAAGTGGAATTTTGAGAACAGTAACTTGGGGGTAATCATAAGGCTTGAACTGACAACCTCAGATATACAAGTCTTGTTGTTCCAGCAGAAGCTATTCTTCCTAAGCTGCAGAACAACACATTTCTGGTATTTTTAACTTCTTATTTTGGTATGAAGTTTGAAAGTGGTGCAGAATTTCAGTTGACAGTAAGAGTTGAACTCACAACCTCAGAGACTCAATTCATCTTCTGATGGACTGAGCTATTTCTGCTGATGATCAAAGGGTGAATTTCTTGGTGTTCTTGATTATTTAACATTCTTAGAGTCAGAGTATAGTATGTCATCCAAAATCAGTCTAAATAGTCATAGTATAGTATGACGTCCAAAATCCCCTGAAAAAGTCATAGTTTAGTATGTCGTCCAAAATCAGTCAAAAAATCATAGTTTATTATGTCGTCAAAAATCAGTCCAAAAAGTCATAGTATGTCGTCAAAAATCTGTCAAAAAAGTCATAGTATAGTATGTGGAGTCAAAAGTCATAGTTTAGTATGTCGCCAAAAAGAGACAAAAATGTCAAACTTTAGTATGTCGTCCATAGTACCCAGTTTGCAGCATTTTCCCGCAGCATTTTTCCTACACTTTGTGGTGAAATGAAAACAATTCCCGGCTTTTATGTGGATTTTTTTTTTTCCCACACAGGGACACTTTTCAATTTCCCCAAAGTGGGACTAATAAAGGATTAATTTATTTTATCGGTACCAAATGATATGGGATAAGCACCGGGACAAAGATAATGGCTGCTCTGTGAGAAGCCCTAACTGCTCATCATTAATCTAACTACTGTTGTCGGAGCTTTTGTGCAGCAAGAATTTCCCGAATGTGTACGTAAGTGGCTTTAACTTTTACCTGACCTTTACTCAGATTGTCAAGATGCCATGCATCGCCAGAAGGGTGACCGCACAGTGGCAAAGTTCTTCCTTTACCATTAATAATTTGATGTATTGGACAGTTGCAGAGGAAAACACCAGTTCAATTTGCTATCCACAAATATTAGTCACAGTATACGTTTCCAAAATCACCTCAAAAGCTCGCGTATAGTATGTCGTCCAAAAATCACCAAAAAGTCAAGTAGTATACCAGCGTCCGCCCCACCTAAAGCCGCGTATAGCAGCCCAAAATCACTTAAAAACTCATAGTATACTATGTCGCCCCAAAAATCACTCAAAAAGTCACAGTATAGTATGTCATCCAAAATAGTCAAAAGTCACAGCAGTATAGTATAAGGTCGCCCAAAATCACTAAAAAAAGCTGAGAGTATACTTATGTTAAAAAATCACCTAAAACATTGCAGTAAGTATGTCGTCTAAAATCACCAAAAAAAGTCATAGTATAGTATGTCATCCAAAATCACCTGAAAAAGTAATAGTATAGTATGTCGTCCAAAATCACCAAAAAAAGTCATAGTATAGTACGTATTTCGTCCAAAATCACCAAAAAACAGTGTTGTTTAGTATGTTCAAAAAAGTCATAGTATAGTATGTCTTCCAAAATCACTCAAAAAAGTCATAGTATACTATGTCGTCCAAAATCACTCTAAAAAGTCATAGTATAGCATGTCGTCCAAATGATATGGGATAAGCACCGGGACAAAGATAATGGCTGCTCTGTGAGAAGCCCTAACTGCTCATCATTAATCTAACTACTGTTGTCGGAGCTTTTGTGCAGCAAGCACATCCTGAATGTGTAATGTGGTGGTTTAACTTTTTACCTGACCTTACTCAGTGATTGTCAAGATGTCATGACATCGCTGAAGGGTGTGGTGACCGTGCACAGTGGCAAGTTCCTCTTTTAATGATTAATAATTCTGATGACAATGACAGTTGCAGAGAAAACACGCAGTTCGAATTTGTTATCCAAATATTACTCAGTGTTCTTTATAGACAAAAATACATTGGCCGTTTTATTGCTCTACTTTCATGACATATTATGTGACATAATGTCACGTTTTTTTAGGCGTTTTTATACATCTTGACATATTCAAAGATCAGCAATCTTTAAATTGCACTGTTTACACATTCACTGTTGTGCATTTTACCTCGCGAGAAACCTACGTTGAGCTTGTAAAGTTAACTATGTGGCTTGTTATTAGTGAGGTCCCGGGGGTGAAAGATGTTCACTGATTGAGATGCAGGTGATACAATGTCTCCAACCCGCTCTCTTTCACTGTGTTTGGGGATGTTCTCTGCCCACAGGGCATGGCGTAAAAAGGCACAGCTGGGTTTTCAAGTTGAAAAAGCCAACTCCTCTGCTCGCCTGGGTGTGTGTGTGTAAACACAATTTATTTTCAAGCGCTAGTCACGGTCAACAGCGCCATAAAATATTAAAATATTCACCTGAGCTTGTTTATTTCTCTAGTTTAAGCCAATTATCGTGTTTGAACTCATAGAGATTTGCCGCATGATAAAATGATCGATCCATTTCTGTGTTTTTTTTCCCCCCCTTGTGCAGAGTTTCCAATGCCAAAGACTGAGTTGGTGCAGAAGTTTCATGTTCTGTATCTGGGTACGACATCTGTGTCTCGACCTATAGGTAAAACTCAACCTCACGCTGACACGCATACACACACACATCATTAACTACGTTGCATCCTTAATGAAGCTCACTTTTCAGACTTGAATGTTGTGTTCTTAGGCATGGACGTTATAAACGGGGCCATCGACAGCCTCATGTCCACCACAGGCAAAGAGGACTGGACTCCTGTTATCCTCAGTATTGCTGACACTACTGTGGCTGTGATCAAAGAGAAGGCAAGAGGCTCTTTTCGTGCTATCGTGACGACAAATAAGTAGAATCAGTTACACGGGAAGATTTTAACCCGCAGACGACACGTGTGCATTACCGTAAAAGCTGAGAGCTGAGAAGTTGCAGGAAGCAGCATCTTTGTCAACAGAGAGGAATGAGTTGGAAAAACACCTGTACCTACCAAGTTTCCATTTTTTGGCCTGTTTTTGGACATTGAGACAAATTAATCAATGTTATTTTTTATTTTAAATATGTGTTATACTGTTCAAGTTTCAAATTGAACACAACACCTGGTGTTCGCGTACAACTACAGTGTTTTTTTCGTCATTTTAAATTGTTAATACACCATTATAACACGCAGTAAATTGTAAATAACTAATAAATAACTAATAGCATAATAGAGGTCTGACTCTCTTCCTTGATGGCTGTACAGGAGGAGGACGAGGAGGCGCTGGTGGAGTGCCGCGTCCGTTTCTTGTCCTTCATGGGCATTGGACGAAACGTGCACACGTTTGCCTTCATCATGGACACTGGGAACCAGCACTTCCAGTGCCATGCGTTTTGGTGCGACCCCAACGCGGGCTGTGTGTCTGAGGCTGTGCAGGCAGCATGTGTGGTAAGCTCACGTTTAACTCTTTCATCATTCATTTAAACACATGGTGACTTGTTGTGGTGTCAATATTCCCAAGTGAACGCTAAAGGAAGGCGGCTGCATTCAAAAGCATGCGGATGATATACACGTTGCACGTTCTTGCCAAGAGTTAAGGGCCTCTGCACGTCAACGTCAGCACAAATTAACATAGTATTCAGAGGTAAATTTCAAAGTGCCTTCACTGTTCACATCAAGCACAACACAGCTCAGTGAATAAATTATATGGACCAGAAAAAGATTACTTCACAGAAAGAAAAATGTAGAGTCAGCATCTGGTGATGAACTGGTGCTCAGTCATTTAATTTTTACCTGAGTAGAGTATAGTAGAGTGCACATGCTTGGTTAAGGGAATTAAATTTAGGACAGACTTTATGTCTGTTTTTGACAGTGTGAAGAAACAGTAAACATTTGCTTAATTGAATATTTTTAACAGGAAGTCACTTTTTGGGCTTTTGTACGTACCTAAATCTCATGAACTAACAGTATAATATAAGTTTAATCCTCATAAGCTCCACTAACAGGCTGCTATCTGAAGCTTTAGAACTAATAAACACCTTGTACTAACCACTCCATCTTCTTCTTCTCCAGCTGCGGTATCAGAAGTGTCTGGTGGCGCGGCCGCCCTCCCAGCGCGCCTGCTCTTCCACTTCGCCCTCCGCCGACTCCGTGACCCGGCGGGTGACCACCAGCGTGAAGCGCGGCGTCCAGTCTCTCATAGACACTCTGAAACCCAAGAAACAGCCGTCAGAGCTCCCCTAGCACCGCCAGCGAGTCGCCAGAACTCTCCCAGCACCAGTGACCACAGCACCACCCAGCCAACGCCTGGATGCCACTCACACAATCGCCACAACCAGACCTAATCGGTACCAGTCATGGTAACCAATGATGTACATACATGTTAACAAACACCACCTCAGATGACGGGAAGAAGAGCTGCCCTCGAAAAGTCCTGACCATTAATAAAAGAAAAAGAAAAATACAGAGAGTTTGCTGATGACGTTGGGCATCGCTGGTTGAACTAAAACCTCTAAATGCTAACGTGCCCAAGTGGGAACCATCTGCTGACTGTACTGGCCCTTACTGTATGTGGATATCTGGGGCTGGATGGATTACTTGATCCAGCGTTCTACAGACAGGACACAGGAATTAGCTAGAAGGAAAAAGACTGGTTTGTGTGACCACTAATTGGTTGACTTTGTTTTCTTTCCTCTGTCCCCTTGTGTAAAACATATTCATACAAACACAGTGCGTGCGTCCTGGACGCGGCAGCAGAGATGCTAAGCCACAGGAGTTAAAAAAGGTGACGTCCTGCTGTGAAGGGAATCTGACAGGTGAAGAAGATGAGACGGACGGCACCCGTCGGCTCTGGCTGCCAAAAAAAAATGGCGTAAAAATATTTCGATCCTATGTGAAAAAAAAAATACACTCGATATCTCCTCTGAGGATAAATGAAGAGATTGAGATCATGTGGATGTAAATGATTGTATGTAGAACGAGTCGAGAGAGTTCAGGGCACAGATCTTGTAGATATGGAGGAGTGGAGTGTGCTGTTGGTGACCGAAAATGTGATAGATGTGGGTTTTGAGTTTTGCATGTTTTCACAAAGGGATGTGTTTTAGGTTTCTTTTATGTTAATGACTTAATAATGGTCACATGACGACACAATAAACAGCACAAGTGATAACTAGTTTCACACTGGCAGAGAGGAAACGTGGATAAACAGGCCTATTTTAACCCATAACTGCGTAAAAGGTAACTTACAGAAATACGATTGTGACTCGTTTTTTTTTTCTTCACTCTTCATTCCTTATTTAAAAGCTTGGAAATGTTTTTTTTTATGTAATTTGAAGCATTAAATTAGTAACGATTGTTGGTTTTTGCATACCTAAAGAAAAAAAAAGGGAGTTTAAACGCTCAAGAATGTCACACGTCTCATGTTCAAACGTAACAATTTCCTCAGGAATCTTTATGCATAAACACGAGATATATATATATATATGTATGTATATATATATATATGTATATGTACATATATGTATATATATACATATATATATGTATGTATATATACATAGTAGTAAGAAACTAAAGATCCAGGTATTGTCTTTGGCAGCCGCGACCAGCTCGTGGTATGAAAAGGTGTTAGTCCTGCCTGCGAAGCACAGGCAAGACAAAATAACGTGCCATACAGTAAAGGGTTAACTGTCACCTCCTCGGTAAACCAGTCGTTCAAAGACAAATAGGCGCCCACAAATGTGCACATACAGCAGGTGGAGAAAAGAACTGTCTGCTGTCACTGCTTTGAAAGACTTTACACCGCTCCTTTGGCTCGGAGCCACCACTTGCACTTGACGTGAACTCTGTGAATGCAGTCGAATCTAAAGGAAACTCACACACACAGCAACAAATCATTTGCGTTCTGTTCTTCACTCATCTCCACACCATGTAAATGTAATCTGTTGTGACAATAAATGCATAACCAAAAGGAAAAAAAGAGGCAGCTTCTTTAATGTGTCCTTCAATATTCCCAGCGGACCACACAGGTTCTCTATTTAATGCCTAGACTTTTCTAATAATGAATAAAGCATTAAAGGCTACGAGACGGATTTTATTCGCGTGGGCACTTGGCACAAAGTTTAACACTACTACAGTCGTCACATTTGTGTTGGTTTTTTGCGAGCTCACAACAGAGGTCGGGATTTCTTCACAATATTCTTGGGGAGGCCACCGCCGGAGCGGGAGAAGGGCAAGGCCTGAACGGGGGTCCTCCACTTGTTGTAGCTGAAGTTGGGGCTGAATCCTGTTTGGAAGTTGGGGAAGTGAACAGGTGGCAGAACGAGCACCACGGGCTTCAGCACCTCCTGAGGAGCCTTGCGAGGACGGACGAGCGGGGTAGCAGGACGAAGGGCGGGATGCGGAGTCCTGGGAGAAGTCGCAGCGTCGAATGTAACGGCGACTCTTTTAGTGAACGTGCTGTTTTCTGGTTTGGAGGAAGAAGAGCAGGAGCTCTCCTGTTTGGAGGAGGAAGAGCAGGAGCTCTCCTGTTTGGAGGAGGAAGAGCAGGAGCTCTCCTGTTTGGAGGAGGAACAGCAGGAGCTCTCCTGTTTGGAGGAGGAAGAGCAGGAGCTCTCCTGTTTGGAGGAGGAAGAGCAGGAGCTCTCCTGTTTGAAGGAGGAAGAAGAGAGGGAACTGGATGTTGTGTTCTTTGAGGCTTTAAAGCTCAACGCTTTGGGTTTCCCTGAAAGACAAAAACAATGAGATCAAAGTCACAAGAAGAACTGAGAAAATGACGTCACTGACTTCTTCCATTCAAGCCAAACTTTTTTCCTCAAAATAGGATGAGTTGGCATTTGGCAAAGATAATATATTCTGAGTTGTATACATATAAATAAGTAATAACACATTTCAGTAGGAGATGGTTGGCACATATATAGACACAAAGGAAACAGCTGACAGCTCTAACAAACAAAATATTCATTCACCAGTCGGCTCCAAAGAGCACTGAATAGTCAAACTGTTTTACCCAATTTAGTTTTATGTTGAAATGGTTGCTTCCATGTAAAATGGACACATTAAAGTGTTGTCAACCTTCTCATCTAAGACTAAAGAAAACTAAACTAGAAAACTAGAAAACTGTCAGCACACGTCTAATCACGCTCACCTTGTGACGACTGCCGCCCGCACACTGCCGTACTGACGTGCCCTGCGGGGTCTTGTTGGTTTTTGGTGGACCGAATACTGACGGGAAGGCGGGGCTGATAGGTGCGAGCGCGGACAGCTTTCGTCATCCTGCCGGTTCTCCCGTGGCGCTCTTTTCTAGTTGACTGGTCGGAGCCGATCCTGTCCAGAAGGCCTTTGGCATTTGCCCTGGCCAGCACTTCATGCGGGGCCTCTTTGACCACAGGCTCGGGCTGTTCACAAGTGACAAAGTTAAGACCTGATCAACTGACTGTTTGGGGTGAAGATGTGTTGATGAGTGACAGTTACTGCGAATATTGCACGGTGAAGCAGGTTAACGCAGACACACCAAAGGTTATAGGAGACGGGGAATTTTAGTCCACTCTGTGTCGTGTCCCTTTGTGACAACATGATAGATATTGGGCGAATGCGCACATTTTTATCTTGCCATCAAAGGATTCATCATTTGTCCAGACCAAGAGCATGAAAAGATTGCCATGTGGGGGGTCAACACAATGTCATTTTCCGTCGTCAACACTGTGCAATCAGGCTTAACATCATTATCGCGAGAGGAGAGGAGAGCCACAGTGTCCTTGCTCCTGACTGTAGGGTCACCTGCTGCCTCAGCATCAGCCCACACAGTAGTCTACTGCTCTTGATGTCTGAATTATTCACAAGTGCACTACAGAGACACGCACGGCTTGTGCTAATTCATTTTTTTGCAGTTTCCCCTGCATTTTAATTGCAATCATGTTTGTGTCAGTGAGCATACACAAACGCTCTGTACACGGGTATGTCTGCATGCAAGACGGGTGTGGATATTCCCCCACACGGGCACAGACCATGTTGACAGACCGCGTGTGCACAGGTAAACATCTTTTAGGCGCACCACTGTATGCAGTCTTTGGTCGGTGCATTGAACTTCACTGATGCTGACTCATACAGACAGGTGACATTGAATTATTCAACAGACGCACTCGCTTTCCTCCCCTCTCTTCACTTCACCCGCTGTAAATCTCACTTCCTCTCCGTCTCCACTATATGTCATACTTTGTAAATCTCCCCCGTTCCCCTCCGCACTCTGCCAACCTAATCTGCCACAGCATAGCCGGAGCCAAGCCACTGCGTGCAGTATATATCTCAGCGAAATCAATCCAAACGTATGAATCTTTGCTTAAACAATGAAAAACGTGACACGGGTGTCGCTCAAGTGTCTTTTTATTGTGATCTCATAAAGGATGCTGCTGCCGTGACAGTCAATGTGAGCCAGACAGCATTCAAACACTTATATAATTGCTATTTTTACGGCACTTTCCAGGCGTGCCACAATAACTTTTGATTAGCCGAGTTTATTGGAGGTACGGAGAAAAAAAGAAAAAGAAATCTTGTTTGAGGCACCATTACAGCAGTTTGATTATCTTTTCATCCCTGTCTGTGGAGGTATAAAATGTGATGGAGGGAGAGAGAGAGAAGCAGACACTACAGGGAGAGCGAGAGAGAAGTCACACTGCTGCTGGGGGTAAGACGGCTTATTAACCCTAATGTGTCGTAAACATGTTGTGGATTATGAGGGAAGCCCGGTCACATGCACTTGATGAGACCACACAGAGAGAGACAGAAGATTAAAGTGGGATGACTTTGACTTCACATGTGTAGTAATAGAAATAATAGCCTTCTTTCAGACAGTGCCATTTCTCAATTTGCTACCACCAACATATATATTCCTCCACAGACACTCTGATCCAGGTTGCTCAATATAATGACCTCCTACACGGAGGACGTAACAGTTTCAGTGCCAATTGTCTGTACGCTGCAGAATGACTCGAAAACTACTTACCCAGTTTCCATCAGATACCACAGAGTGGTGCGGTATGGGCCAAGGAACACCCCAATGAGATCATCATCAAAACATCTGACATAATGCAAAGTGCTGATATCTATGAACAGGTCAAATTGTATTTCCTGTCTCTCCATGGAACAGCATACAAAAATGATCTAGATCTTTAACTGCCAATTCAGGTCCTCGCCCTATCCTCATCCCATCCTGAGTGACCTGTCTATTTCTGAATTTGACCCAAACAGTGTCCTCCTCTATCACCAGACTTGTCCATGTGGATTACAGCAGCATTCATTTACACTCATCCTATAGCTCACACTTTCTTTCGTGTTACTGATTAAACATCAGACCTCAACAGTTCTTCAATCGGTCCATCCTTATTCCGCCTCTACTTCCTTTTCTGCCTCAAGGCTTTGTCCAAGTACCTGTCACAGTCCGTGATACATTTAACTTGATCTTAAATTTTAGTCGTTTAGGGTTTAGTTCCCCAGTGGAAATGTGTATTTGACAGATAGACAACACAGTGTGTCTGCTTCAAACAAACTGCCTTGAGGTTCACCTAATTAAACTTATTTCACCTTGTCTTTGTATCCATTTGTTTTCCGCCACAGCCAAGTTTTAATGGCTTTTCAGATCTCGGAGGAGTGTGCAAGAAGGACAAGAGAATTTATGTTCCAGCGGACATAAATAATAAAGTATCCGTCTGTGTTCCACTTCAACGGGAAGCCATTCCCACATAACTGTATCTCCTCTCTGCACACAGCACTTCAGTGACTGAACGAACTGCCAGATAAACATACGATCGGTCGAGCCAAATAACACCCTGTTATTGCGATGGTTCGGGTCCAGCGTTAGTGTTGGAACTGTCCTGTCTCTGGAGACCGGAGAGCTAAATGAGCTAAATTTGTCCCTGCTCATCTCTGGCTGCGCTGCATGAAAGCAGCAGCAGCAGCAGCAGCAGGAGCAGGAGCAGGAGCAGCAGGAGCGTCAGTGCACTGGTGATTTGGGTTTAGCTGCAGTAATTTATGTCCATGGCAAACGCCAACATCATGTTCTGACTATTTCAGAAATCCCATTTACAGAGTTTTTTTTAAGCAGAAGCCTGGATGCGAAAGGGAACACAGCAACTCAGACAATGTCGTGTTGGAGTGTGGCCAAAGCATCCTGTGCTAGGTAGTGTTGGGAAATCTGGGGATGCAGATGATGTGTATTTTCAGACTGTTCAGTCTCTGTCTCACCTCTCTGGTGAGAAGAGCCAGGAAGCAGCCATTACTCTGTTCTGAGGGCTCCAGCATGAAGAAGGAGTCAGTTTCCTCTGGACCGTCTGCAGTGTCAGGAGAGCTGAACGGGGACAGACTGAGCCTAAATGAAACACACATGAAACATTGACACGATGCTGCATAGAAATGTGCACAATGCACACTACAAATACTGTACATTATACAATGTTATCATAGCCAAAGGAAAGCAGCAAAGGTCCCATTTCATTCATCACAGTGATTATAATTGTGCTATAGATGAACTAAACAGAAATGAAGCTAAGATTTCAAGGCTTAAAACATGTGCACAAGCACCAGTTGTCTATTTGCTGGAAGTGTGATCCATATCAATGATATTACGCTGGTGTTGTTTATTCTAGCCCGGGGCATTGCCAGCACACCAGGCCAGCTCTCTGCAGAGAGCAGTCAGTCTCGGTGCCTTCAGGTCTTCAAGATCAGCTGCCTTCAACGAGTCTTGACTTCTTCACAAAAAGTATGTCAATGGGAAGACGAGCTGTCTAAATACTTTTTTCTTTGCCCTTTTCGCAGCATTTAGAGAGCGAGTGAGAGAGAGAGAGAGTAGCACCTTGATTTATATTTTTACAGAATCACCTTCAGTGCTGTCTGAGGTGCGCTGAGACTTTGACAGAAGACTGTCGAAAAGGAGACAAACAACTTGGCAGGATGACAGACAGCGAGGCAAACAGACAAAGACAGACACCGATGCAGAGAGTGCAGTGGGGTACTGGAGCACAAACAGTGAGTCTGACCTGAAGTCTGCTTGTTTTGCTTCTCCTGCTTGCTCAGAATGGGCCTTGGTTTGTTCAAGGGCTCTGCTCACCAACTCCTCGTTTTCCTCCGGGTATGAAGAACAGGTGGTGTAAACCACTGCCAGCACCTTCGGGACTATATACAGTACACAAACAGAATATAATCAACGTATTCTTATTCTCATTCTCAAAAGTACAAGTATCTTACCAGAAAATGACTTTGGTAGAAGTTGAAGGCACTTTTTTTATAATATTACTTATATAAGAGTATATGGCATTTATTGTACTTTATAAGTACTTTTCTGATATAAAATGTACTAGTAAAAGTATTAAAAAAGTGAGGAGTCGTTCAACTGGATTGTTGTGGGTTCAATTCCTGGCTCTATTAACCCTATGTGTGAATAGGTATGAAAGATGCGTGAATGGCTGAATGGTAAATCTATAGTGTGAAGCAGCTAATCCAGAAAAGCTCTATATAAATACAGACCATTACAACTCTTCTTCTTCTAATTTTATTTTGCAGTAACGAGTAACAAAGACAGTTAGAGGAAATGTAGTGGAGTAAAGTAAAGTAAAAGTTGCCAGAAATATAAATAACAAAGTGAAGTACAGATACGTGAATGAACGATCTTATGGACAAAGTGGCCAACGTTCCTTTATTTTGTTTTTATTCTTTTAAGTATATTTCAAGAAATGTTCCTGGTTAACTGAGATTATAACTGAATTATATTTTATGGAGAAATGTGCATTTCTATTCCCACAATCTTCACTTCAGTTAATTCATACATTCCTACAGTGCATTGCATTTTGGTTAAAATGTATGCAAACTGAATGAGGATAACCATTAAAATTCACATTTAAACCAGAAAACTAGTGATCGAGCGAGAGAACCGGTTATTAGTACCCACATCTCTGAATAATTTCATGGTCAATTAAACGATACAACAGAGCAGACAACGTCTCCACACACACACAAAACATCCAATGTTCTTTTTGAAGAAATTGAATATAAATTAATTTGTGCCATTTACATAAATACAATACCCATTTTCTTTCCCTGCTTTGTCTAATAGATTTGTGAGGCTGTCGACCTTGTGGTTTCCTTTATTTGAGATTTGCTTTCTTTCATGCTCAGTAATTACAGTCAGATGGAAACTGAAACCTGCGCACATGTGACATGGTTAGGACGTGGGACCGAGGGGAGAAGACGTAGGGACTGGGAATGAGACATTTGTCAGTCAGGTGTGTTGTGTGTGTGTTGATGTCAACGTGAGCATTTATCGAAGTGTGTGTCTACATAGAGACATTGAAATGAGTCCATCGACTAAACCAAACGCGGGCGCTCAATACACAACCACCATAAATTAACGGCCCTCAAGGAAAGAAAAAAAAAAAGTAGAAAGAGCCAATCAATGACAGTGCAGTTTGAAGGTGCTGGTTTATGTTGCCTTTCACAGAGAAACTCCACCTGCTTGATGAGCATGATTCTCACCAACACAGAAAAGAACAACAACAACACCAGACCAACTCGCTCGTGGACACTGATTAACGAGCTCCTCAATGGCATAAAATACTACACAATTGCTCTACATGGCGCGTGTGTTAACGGCGTAGATCCCTCTGCTTAGTTCAGTTCTACAGAATACATGCAGTGCAAAGCAGAATCACTAAATCGGTTGTTTCAAATTTTGCTGCTACAGCACACCGCGGGCCGGCTGGCACGGAGCAACATTAGCATTCCTGATTAAGACTCAGATACTCTCCCGGGAACTCCACAGGCTTCGGTTCTAATAGCATACGAGATTAGATCATTAGGACGTATAAACTCCACGGTGTCAGAGAGGCGAGAGGGGAGACACACTCACGACTGGGATCATATGGTGCGTCATGTGTCTGTGTGTGTGTGTGTGGTTCAACACTCACATTTCAGTGCATGGACAATATCCTCCCTCTGCTGAGCTACCAGTGCTGCCAGTTTGCTCTGGGCTATGGAGCCCTGGGACAGGCCCTTCAGCAGATCTGTGTCTGTGGAGACAGAGCAGAATTTCAGAAAAGAAGAGTTTTAGTTTCATGAACTGTTGTGAGTGTGCTGCATGTACATGCAGAGAAGAATGACCAGACTGGTTCAAGACGACAGAAAACCAACAGTAACTCAAGTTAACCATTCATTAGACCAGGTGTCAAACTCAATAACAGAGGGGGCCCAAATTAAAAAACTGTGTCCAAGTCGAGGGCCAGATGAGGTCAAATAACCATTGCATTGTCCATTTCCATCCATCTTGCCCACTCTGAATGCACTAGACATCTAATTTTGAAGCAGCAGAACACCACACCGGACACTTAAGTGGCCAGTGGATGTATGTAAGCACCAAGCAACTTCATTACATTCAAATCAGATCAATTAAATAACCATATGTTATTAATCATTCTCTCTGTTTTTGAGCAAGAATGATTTATCTCTTTTAACAATTTAATTCTGAAAAATCAAACCTGAAAACTAGTTTATTACAAAGTACATTCAGTCAGTCATCATCTACCGCTTTATCCTCCACCAGAGGGTCGCGGGGGGTGCTGTGCCAATCTCAGCTACATCGGGCGATAGGCAGGGTACACCCTGGACAGTTCGCCAGTCCATCGCAGGGCCACACACAGATAGAGACAAACAACCATTCACTCTCACACTCACTCCTATGGTCAATTTAGAGTGTCCAATTCACCTAATCCCCACATTGCATTTTTTGGACTGTGGGAGGAAGCCGGAGAACCCGGAGAGAACCCACGCACACACGGGGAGAACATGCAAACTCCATGCAGAAAGGCCCTTGTTCCAACCGGGGCTCGAACCCGGGTCTTCTCTTTTTCAGTACAGGCACACAGGGTATATGCCATAATTATAGGCTTGGTTACAATTTCTACTTGTCTATGTTTCATCCACCCTTTGTTTCTGGTGATTGCAGAGATCACTTACAAACCTCCATTCTCCTGCAGTATGTAGTCGACCGGGTTGCTGACCGCAGACACAGAACACCTGGGAGTCAACAGGATGGCGCGGACCCTCTGGAGTCTCTTGTCAGCACCGTCCAAAGACTGGAAGACCTCCGGTATCAGCTTCACGTCTGAGTGTAACATGCATAATGATGAACGACACAATCATGGACACACATTTGCGCTCAATATACTTCTTAAGTGTATTCCCAGTGTGCCACTATATTTGTTTGTAGAACAATTCCCTGCCTGAAGCATCAATATTTTTGCAATTATAATAAATGCCAGCTTTGTGATGCACTTCATCGTTCCCCTAATGAGGAGTGAGTGTGGCAGCCACTATTAGCATATATTTGCCTACAGTCTGAGACCTGGGCCGACAATGTCTGCTCTGTGTGATTATAAGAAACTCTGGGACTTTGCTGACACAACAACAATCAGCCTTTTTGTAACTATACAGTGGCTGTCATTTTTATCTTATTTTAAATCTAGTGAACCAGAGTTCCTACAGGCAATTTTCTGCTGTATGTATTTGATACTTTATTGTCTGACTTTTGTTGCAGACAAAAATTGTCAATAAAAACTTTCTAATCTAATCTTTATTCAAATGACAGACACATAATAAAAAAAAACTGCTGGAACAAAGACGGTTTGTGGCTGTTTTTTTCTTCAAATCACATTAGGACGACACAATCACTGACACGTTAGGCCTGTGCATACTTTTGCAGCCCATGTCGGAGACAACCTGCCGTAGCTCCTCCCTCTGGGCGTCCGCACCGTCACCGACGCAGACGTAAACCGTGGGCTGGTTGCTGCTGTTAGCGTCGTGTGTGTCAGTGATCAGGGAGGCAGTGTGGGAAACAGTGAGGCCAGAAAAGCAGCCCACCATGAGAACATCTCCGTCATCAGGTAACGCAGAGCTCACTGCGTTTGGGCCCAAACTACACGACTTATCCTATACAGGCACATGGGGGGGGGGATAAAACACATTTGCTTAGAAGAGAGAGACCAACTCATTTCAACCTAAGACTCTGCAAACTAGCGACACACAAATGAAGGAAAGACGAGAGGAGGAAGAGTTTTCTCCTGCATGACAGAAGTGAAGTGGGGATAGATGAGAGCACAGAAGCGGTTTTGGACAAATGTGTCAGAGTAAGGCACTGAGGGGAGGCAAGAGGAGGAGATGGGGAAACAGAAAAGGACAAGAAAAGGATCGTTGAGTGCAGTCGCAGTAAGTACAAAAAAAGATGTCCATCAATCACTGGGGTCCCCACTGGAAATCATGCTGAACAGGTCGAGTTCAGCATCTAGTTCACAGAGTTTGTCAGGAAAGACAAACCGGAGAGGATGGAGGGGAGGAACAATGACATTTTAAAAGAGCAAAAGAGAGATCGTTTACAGACAGAGACCCATATAATGTGAGATGGACGACGTCTATAGAAGAGGCGCGGCGATTCATTCAGAGGCAGTGTTGAATATTTGATTTCATTTGGCTGCAAAATCTCATTTTAATTGTGTTGTGGTTCTCACTGCTACTTGCAATTTGTATGGCAGCTTGACTTTAATGTCCCACAAATGAAATGATTAAACCCTGGTACCAGACGAGAGACTCATTTACGGCCGGGAGGAAGTGATGTGAAATATTTGTATCTCTGCAAACAAATCTTCGACGTTGTAAAGGACCTCTGTCGCATGATCAATTTGTGCCTGTCCATTAGCAAAGTAAAAATGATAAAAACATCCGTAAAAATGGATGGAGCCAAACCAATTTACCTGAGCCATGGCCTCGTCATCTGGCTCCGTCAATAACCCGCGCTCTCACTCATTCTGCAGCTTTTACCTGGATGATGAGTTTGTGGTCACTAAGCAGCCTGGTGGAATACAGCCGAGCTTTCAGCTGAGCGGGGAACACCAGCACATCCTGACAGTGGGGGTCCTTGCAGAAAGTCTGGCCCTCGAGCTGCCCGATCGATTTCACCTGAAGGAAGCCTGAACTCCTCAGCACACTCCGGACTTCATCAAGACTAAAGAGAGAAGCACGGAAAGAAAGGAGAGAAGGGGATGAGCGCAAAGAAAGAAGGATCATCCTAGATAATTACACTGTCAAGAATCAGTATATCAGTTGATTTTAATAGTAATATTGCTGTACAGAATATTAAGATTGCACATTTTCACACCCCCACAAAACGTACACACACCACTCTACCCAACAGGTGACCTTTACTGTACTGTCCCAGAGCTTGCTGAGGGTTGTTGCTGATTGAATCTGTCCACAGCAGCAGGATTTACACCTAACTGAATCAGCCAGTGCCAGAACACACACAAACACACAGAGTGGAGTGGTTTAATTGGATGTCAGCTGGGCACCTGCATCATAAAACATTGGGGATAACCCCGGGATTAGTAGTTCTGTGTGTATGCAGGTGTAGGGACATACCACACACGGGGTACTTGCACATATACTCCACGTATACTTCTTATTTATGTACTGGTTCAGTACAGTAAATGTGTGTGTGTGAGCTGACCTGCTGTTCAGTGTGTTGATCCACGCATACAGCGGAAGGCCGCTCGACCTCTCCTGCTTCATCTTCACACTCTGCGGCAGGATGCACTCAATCGACAAGAGATTGTGTTTAATCCTGCAGCGAGCCAGAGAGGCAGCCAACTGGGTTTTACACCTGCACAGACAACACAACACAGTACAAACCAATGCGTTTGTTTTATCTTTTTTTTACCTCTTCATTTTCACATTTGAATTATGTTTCCATGCATTGATTTGTTTTTCGTTTTTTTATTCATTACCTGAGGAGATAATTTTCAATATCTCTCACTTCCTGTACGATGTCCTCCTCCTCGTGAGGTTCCCTTGGGAGAAACTTCCTGTCCTGGAGGTCATACAGCAGAATAGCAACAAGGCCCATCTCATCATCTGGCTAGAGCAGAAGGATAAAAGTTAGGACACTTCACTGGTGACGAGAATAATGGAAAAGAAGGACTCATTTTTCACAACATAGCTTTGATTCCTTCAGTGGTTACACATCAAACGTCAGCTACATTTGGTACTATTATCAATAAATAAATATTAATAAATGCGGATGAATCCAACACACTCATTGTTATTGCATGTGGGAGAGACAGGTACTGTTACGAACTCTCACTAAGCTTGGACCCAAATGCATGAAGCCGGAAACAGAAGACGTTTTTAAAGGAGTTTCATTGACTCCTTCAAACAGCAAACAAAAGGTGAGCAGGAACAGCTCAGGAAAAAGCGAAAAGCTAAACGCTAAACTAAACTTGACTTGAAAAGGCTGGGAAAACAAACAAGAACATAAGCTAAACTAATATCACAAAATATCTCGGACTTGATACAAACTTCAAGCAGCACAGACGCTGACAAAACACGTAAGACGCACTGGCAACTGACAGCACCAGGTGAACACTATCAGGGAATCAGGCGAGACACAGAACAAGACAGATAAGGTGCTCACAGGAAGTACAGAAACCCCATTACCAAAATAAAACAGGAAGTGACACTGAACTGAAACTAACTAACACCGCTGACGATGCATGAAAAAAAAATACTCCAATAAAATGAAGTTACAACTTAATGTTGGGTGATACAGAAGAAACACAAATTTGATCTTGGCTCTTGGATTAGAGCTGAAACAATTAATCGATTAATCGATTACTAAATTAATCAACAACTATTTTGATTAATCGGTTCAAAGCAAAGATTAAAACAAGATTTCTGATTGTTTAAGCTTCTTAAATGTGAATATTTTCTTCATTTCTTTGCTCTGGATAACAAAGAAATCATTAAAAGTGAATAATGTTTGTTTGTGGACAAAACAAGACATTTGAGAACATCATCATTTCCAGGTTTGACAAACACCAATCAACATTTTTTAAGGTTTTCTGATATTTTATGGACCAAGCGATTAATCGATTAATCGATAAAATAATTGTTAGTTGTTGCTCTAGTGAATTGGGTCACAGTGGTTTCTCACTGTCCTTCCAAATTAAACATACATAGAAGCTTCACTTTCGTCTGTGCCTCTTCTCCTTTACAGCTACAGCGCTCGACCCTTCGTTTCTGCCATGTTTATCTCTCTCTCTTTCTCTCACACTCTCTCTCTCTCCACCTTTAAGTCCCTGATGGTTAGAGGGCACCAGCTGAATTAGTAGCAGATGGCGTTCCACAGCAGCAACAGCTTGCCACATCCTCTCGCTAATGGGCCAATAACACTGCAAGGGTTTACATTGTAGCGGAGGAATTAGCCGGCGCTTATTATTCATTCCGGAGGCATTTCATTTCATTTCGGGAAAGGCTGGTTTCTGAGTGCACGGCACTTTTTTCCCTCTCACGTCGTCCCTCTCTAAAGCTCATGTTCCACTTGCCCTTTAACAAGGTTAAACTGTTGGGTCTGAGGAAATTCCCAGTCATTCATTTGCCTGGCAACAGTCCCATTGTGGGAAACTGTCCCATAATAAACATAAACAGTGCAGCTCTCTTTGGGATTTCAGGGTCCGTGTCTGCAACATAACAAATGAACTTGGACTCACTTCATCCCATTACATGACATGACCATAAGGGATTAAACAGTAATGTTTAATCTGTCAATGTCACAATTCAAAAAGGGATTCTGAGACTATTTTATAAGGCACCTGGAAGCCGTTGCATTAATAATTATACATAAGTTGATTGATACGTTGATTTTCACCATTACGCTCATTCATTAAACTTTTTTTCTAGGTGGTTGTGGGTGTAATTTTGTCCGTTTTATGTGGTTAAAGTTCCCTTTCCTATTTTACACAGAATTAGAATCTACTCCATGTTAAAGGTGACGGCGTGCCTAATACGTTTGCCTCTTCAAATTATACATTGTCACTCCGGTGCCATCCTCTCTACAAAATTGACTTCACTTTCTCTCTCCGTTGGGATCAGATGTGCCCCAGGCTCTTTCAGCATACGTCTTCATTTTTCATTCCTCCCCCCTTCCACCCCCCACTACCCTCATTTACCCGCCTCACCTGCCTATTCCCTTTCCGCCCACCTCCGTCTCCTCTCTCTCCATCAAGGTTGAACTTTATAGGTGCCGGCAGTGTGAAACAAGGTGAGCGTGAGTCCTAAAGACCATCTCATTGTATCCAGACTTTATTGTCTCACTAGGGGGATGCAGAGTAACGACCTGCCACTAACACATAGGGAGACCCATTCATTTTACCCAGGGTCATATTTCACAAGCCCACAGTGCGAGCGTATACAGTATGTGTGTACGTGAGCTTTACAAACACACATCCATGTGCATTAATGTGTTCATATATGTATTCACCGTCACTGAAGTAGACATTTGCGCGCTACTCTGACTTCTCTGTCTTCTGTTTACACGTTCACCTGCTTTCATCACTCCTCTCCTCTGCCAGCTGTGAGCATGAACACCAGCCCTGTAACGCTGTGAATGTTTTATCGCCATCACCGTCCAGCCTGCTAGAGAAGCGGCTAAAGCTCTTTTCCGCTGACGTTTTTTTTTTTTTATGTGGAATGTTAAAACTAGGGCGGGTTCATGCCAATCTCCTCCAGAGGATACAACGGTGGTCTGGAAGTGCAAACCAGTATTACTAAACTTGAAAGAAATTTACATTTTTTCGAAACAAATTAAAAAAAACTTGAAAGAAATTTACAAAATGCAAAACACTTTGGGGAAACATATTAACAAAAGTATCATTTCAGCAATTGGGACATTCCCTTTCCTTAAGTGTGGCTTTTGTAAATTTGTTTCGGAAAATGTACATTTATTTCAAGTTTTGTTAATTTGTTTCTGTATTTTAAATTTTTTTAATACTGGTTTGCACTTCCAGGCCACCGTAGGATACTGCAATCTTCAAGTAGAAGGGTATTAGACTAATGTCTAACAGTGGGAATCCTTGTATAATGATTACAGTCAAGCGTAGCCTTAATATCAGTAACAACAATCAGCACACACTAGTTGCAGGACAGATGTTGGACTGTGGAGATGCCACATCCAAATACACTGCTTTTAAACTGAGTCATCATCAAACAATTTAGGAAACCTGCATAAGGTAAATAAGGTACTGCGTGATAAACTCCTAAATGTACACCTATAGTCTTCCTCACAAGGAAAATAACTTGATAAACAGCAACAAACTGAAAGAAACACACGTCACGTTGCTTCACTTAACCTACTGCTGTCATAAAAAAATAAAACAAAACTGTGGCCCTCACTTACTATTGACTGAGAGAGGTAAAGGTAGCTGTCAATCATGATGTCCTCCAGGAGCTCTTGATCTGTGCAGAAACAAAGCAAAACCAGATTAGGTAGAGCAACTGAAAAGTAGTAGCAGGAAGTGACATCACTAATTACTCACCCAGAGTTATAACGATGCCTATTAGTGGCAGCTTTTATATGAATGTCCAATTATCTCCAGAACGGAGGAGCAGCAAGAGACACGATACACAACTTACTGTCCATAAGCTGGTGAAATATATGCTATAAAACAGACAGATCTAATGATGAGAGTGTGTCTTCGAAAGAGAGAGAGAGAGAGAAGAGGTTAAAACACTTGTATATGGGCCCCTTAAATGATCTTGATTTATATTTCAGAAGATAATTCAATTAGACTGGGCGTGATTTCCCATCTTTAAATGCCCATTTAACGCTTAATTACACTTAATCTGATTTTCTTCAATTGCTCAAGTCGGGTGTGTGTGTGTGTGCATCTGAATGGGATGCGGGACCCTGCCACAAGAGGCATGCAGGCATTTTACACCAGACTATAATGTTAATAATATCAATCTGTGTATTGTCTTTCATTTATTCAACACCTGTTGCTCACATATGACGTGGTTGTGACTTGATAGATATTTATTTTAGCCTTTTTGTACAGCGCTGGCACATCCATATAAATAAAACAAGCTGCTGCTGCTGCTGCTGCTGCCCACTGAGGAAACTGAGTAATGAATGGTCATAGTAGACCGTTAGTTCTGTTTGTGTATAGATTAGTGAAGGAGCAAGTCAATCAAACCATGCCACAGCTGCCTCAATCCCCTGGCTCGTGTACCCAGTCAGTCAGTGTTTGCTTATAGTTAATCTTCTACCTAAATAGCAGAAAAACAACAAAAATTGAAATCACCACTCTTTTTGTAGTATTAAAATGCATGTCCTTTGAATTTGATCCATTATCTGCAACTTTTCCGTTCTCCCCCTCCTATTTATAGCTTGTTCAATTAAATTCTACTTCATCTTCTTCAGCACTAGATGGAAAAAAAGTAAATTGTGGGCGAAAGAATGGTGAGAAATGATGGTTTATAGTGGGTTTCTTTCATCCCACTGGCTGTCACATCATGAACGTGCCAATGGGATTCTGTCTCTTTGAAATACACAAAAACATTGACATATCTCTGCTCTCAATTTCAAAGTGTGGGAGGGGGGGGAAGACAGAGAGACAGCAATGCCGTCCAGGTTATCAAGATGGGATTAAATCTGCTTCCACAGCTACTCTGCAGGTTCAGTGTTTGCTCATTAAAAACTTGGGAATGAGAGGAAACAACTCAGAGTGTGGTTGGACTACACATCGTCACTGTGGAGGAGTAAATAAAGGTGGAAATGAGATGAATGTGTTTGTTTAAGTGTGAAAACCACAGTGCACCGTGCAGTGTTTCTGCCACATGTGCGGTTGCTCACTTTGATGATTCTTCTTCTTCTTCTTCTTCTTGGCAAAAACACCTCTCATAAGCTGTAAACCCAGGACGGAAAGCATCCACTGGGATACCATGGAAACCACAGACACTGCCATGTGATGCCTGGTAACAATGTCTCAAACCGTGCCATATTACACTCTGTTCTCTTCTCAAATGCCCAAGTTCTATATGCTGCAGCACAAACACACACATCTGCACACAAGGTATACAAGAGTGTGTACGTCGCAGCGCTTATCTTTAATTTCAGAAACAAAGGCATATCACCAGCATTGCTAGTGCTCCGCTAATTTATAGCTGACATAAGTCAATGGGTTTTCCAATAATGGTCATTACTGCAGAGGGTCTTAAAGATAAGATAACCACTCTCTATACTCACCCACACACAAACAGATCAGACCCCAATAGGACCTTGATGGTTGGGTCTGTAAAGGTCACAGTCCTCCAAATGCTATAAATCACACACAGCAGTTTGAGTAAAACACAGGGGGGGGTAAAAATCAGTTGTAAATCACGTACAGTCGACGTATTTACGGCACATTGTCAGTGACATATTTTACTGGTGGAAGAAAACCGATTCTCTCACATCAGAGCTCCTCGTTTGAGAAGTTGATGCAAAAAAATGGCTTCAAATCAATATAGCAAAACCTGCAGGAGGCACTGTGTGTGTGTGCGTGCGTGTGTGTGCGTGTGTGCGTGTGTGCGTGTGTGTGTGTGTTGGCTTCCTTCCAGGTATTATACAATGAACAGTGACTGATTGTGGCTCAGTGGCTGTAGTGAAACAACAAATCCTTGATGAGAGAACCAGACCTGAATGCAGGCTCCTCTCCTCCGCGACCAGGTCTTTGTCTCACAGTGTTCCACGTCAATGTCCCACATTGTCCATTAATCTGACAAAGACGCTGGCCAAAGAAACGACGTAAGACCGCCGTAAGTCACACGGCCGGGGCCCTTTGCACAGCAGCCATGTTGACATGTTTTTAGCAGGAAAGGCACAGGTGTTACTGATCACATTAGTGATGGAATGGCCGCTGTGTAAAAAGGCAATGTTAGCGTTGGATAGAATAGCAGCGCAATCTAACATATTCTTGACCTGAACAATTTTAAGAAATGTATTACATTAAGTCATAAACGTGTCATCAGAGATTCTGGAAAGATGCAAAATTGAAAATGCAAGGCAGTAGCTCAGCGGTAGAGCGACGTCGTCTTTCAAATCAAAGGTTGGGGGTTCTATTCCTGGCTCCACGAGTCTACATGCCGATGTGTCCCTGGACAAGACATGTGACCCCATGTTGCACATAGATATTGTATGCTGTATAAAAGTGCAAGTGAATGGGTGTGAATGGGTCAATGGCAAAACTGTAGTGTGAGGCAGCTTTGAGTGGTCATCAAGAAAAGTGCTCATTTAAGAATGTCATTTTTTTATATATTTATTTTGGTGTACTTGGTCTGTTGCGTCACCCACCGCCACCCACCCAGTAACACACCTCGTGGCACTTCAGCCCACGGGATAGCATCACAAATGCTCCACAATACCAGCCCTAAAAAGCCTCAGCACCCCATCCTATAACGTCTACACCAGAGGAGAAGAAAACTGTGGGTCTCCTGTGGAGCTGCGTTACGATATAGACTGGAAACTTTTCTAGGTATTTTATTGTCATGCTCTCACAATGATAACATAGTTATAATAATTTCCACCTGTTGCTGACACACTAAAATGAACAAAACAGCTTCAATGTTGATTAAAAAAAACAACAAAGCAGAGACCTGAGTGTCTGGCGACCACGCCCATGCAATGTTTTTCAAACGCTGAAGGTCACTGTCGTACAAATTTTTTCAGTAAATATCTTTAGCTGCTCTGATTGTGGTCAAGGACAAAAAAGACAGCGCTCTCAGCTTGTAGCCTCACAGCGGAACCCTCTATATCTACACACACACACACACACACATACAGCATACAGCAGTGACAGTCATGTGGCAAGGGCGTCTGGCAGCCTGGGTGGACAGTGCAGACAATGAGGCAGAAACACGTAATACTCAGAAGAGAAACCAGTGCAGGGAGAGAGAAAGAGGGAGGCAGAGGAGGAGGAGGAGGGAGGCGTTCATGGCCAGTGACAAGGTCAACTATTTCCAATCAGCAGAAAATCCACATCAAACGACTTTGCAAAGCACGTGGAGCAATGAGAAATCAAGCCAAAAACAAAATGAATAAACCTCGACAACACACTGTGAACTGTCTCGATGTGATTGATTGAGCCGAGAATCATTTAGACGTGAAGATCTGTTTCAGTGACTGAGCCTACACTGGGTAACTTTTTTGTTTTGACAAGATAAGAGTTATAATCACGAGATCGATACACGCCCTCATTGGCATTTTGCTCTGTGCATTTCTTTTTTTTTTTGCTGCTGAAGCACTTCTCCTGACTGACCTCAGCTCAATTTCGGATCAGTCATTGCCGGGCAGTGCAGTACAAATATATGCACGCAGCTGCCCGCACGAGTGTATTTCACTATAGCAAATCAATTTCTGCACCAAAAGTCACACTCGTCGCAGGCGGAAAGGAAGAGAGCGATTAACACTGGCTCACAGACTGCGTCATTTCATCGGCACCCAATTTCACCACGCCATGAGCAGACGCGTGTGTGTGATTGATGATTCACTCTCATATATACAATACACACTGACCCCGTCTCAAATACACGGGTAATAGGGATTCATTAGTTTATTGTGCTGAAAACTGCCCACTGGTGGAGTCTTAGCTCCTCCTACCATGTTGTCTACAAGATAGCATGAGATGGCTGACCATATGCTGTATTTATTCTAAGCTTAAGCGGGACATTTTCCTCTTTATGCAGAGCACAAGCTTGAGTAAATGAATTTGTTTCCATCTGCCTCCTACAGTTAAAACTGTAAGTGGTGAGTGATGGATGTAAACACTGCAATAAGATCTCCAAACGTTCTCTTATCATTCTCAGTAATCGTGTCCATTGCAGCTGATAATGTGAGCACTATGACCTACACACAGCTGAAGCACCAACAACAGTTTAATGACTTGTATTAACCGTGGCACGCGTATAAGCCCAGGGCTTATCCACGTTTACCGAGAATGAACAAAATCATTCACGGTGACGAGGGCTCTCTCGCTATACCTGACCCCTCCATCCACTTAGAACAAGTTCAATCGATTTCAGCCAGCTTCCTGCACTGACAGTGGTCTCACCTCGCTCTAGCCTTATCACCGCGGTGATTACACACCCCTGTGACTTCAGCCACCCGGACCTCACCCTCTTCCCAGATAACGGATGATGAGCCAAATCGATTTGTAGCATCACACAGAATTCCCCCGGTCATACAAGCATTGTTTTTTTTTGTACCCCTTTATTTTCGTCATCAATCTATAATCTATATATCCAATTCTACCTGGCAATTAACTTCCCAAGAGTTATTCCTTCTCAATTCAAAAAGCTGTTTGTTTACCTGGAAAATGGCCACATAGGAGTGGACCCCAGTGTGACAGGCTTACATCCTGCAATTTAATATGGTGAATGACAGGTGTTGCTGAACATACTTTTCTGAGGTAACGATGACATAAAGTTTGTCAAAACCCTCTCAGGTCAGATGCATCACTTACATTTCAGCGTATTGAAGGCCAGTTCATAAGCTGCACGTTTCATCTCCGCATCTCTGACTTCAGGCAGTGGGACTCCTCTCTCTCTGCCATAATTCACCAGCTGATGTGCTGCAGGTTTCTGCAAGTGGTTATTCTGGAAGATGGCTGATGCCAGCAGGTACACTCTGTCTGGGAAGCCCGGCTGACCTTGGCCGGAGGTCTGGAGCTCTGGAGGGGCGGCGGCGGCGGGGGCGGCGGCGTGCGCTGGGTCGTCCAGTGGAGTCAGGTGACTTGGGTCTTTGCTGTCTGCAATCCGGGAGACAGACGTTCTGGTCTTGCCAGTGGGAGAGTGACTGGGACGTCGTGGCGTGTGTTTTTTCTTCACCATCTTCTCACAGACGTGTTTTCTCTTTGACAACTGAAAACAAATCAAACTCACTTTAATTATCACGCATGACCTACTCATACACAGAAGTTGACTTTAAGTGCCTGTAGCCATGTAAGTCGCGCCTGTCAATGTAATTAACACAATACTGTAAAATATACAACCACACAATGCTGATTAAACTCTTTCTCTCTCAGTGTAGCAGTGATTTGTTCCCCACACTGCAGAGTGACACGTTCTCCATCACGACGGCTGGAGACAAAGCTGAAGCACAACAGCTATAACTCAGTCACATGACAGCTGCGCATGGAAGTGACTGTTCCTGTTTTGATGACGTTGGAATACTTTCACATTCATATTATCACGTACATTTTACGTCGATTATGTACACACAGTGTGACTAAGCTGTGCTAAGGAGAGGAGGAGGAGGCTGTAATGCCACATTCAGTCACACAAACATCTATATGCTACCCTTCCAAAGAGAAAAAGGGAAAAGAAGCAGAAAAATATAATAATAAAAGAAAAAAAGATAAAATTACATATGCACAAACTTACACTTACACGTTTTTTTTCCCCTATGCAATAAACTTAAACTAATCCCTGAAATAAGGTTTGCTTTCCTGTTTTGAGGACATCATTTGTAAAGTGTCTGCAAGTGACTTATTATTATTGTTTTCTGTGCAAACTGCCATAATACAACCAAGGAAGCAGAGAATACTAATATCAGTTTATTGCTTTTTCAGAGAATGCTCTAATTTAAATTTAAGTTGTTAGAAAATACTACAGCAGTGTCTAGTTCATGCTTAATATCAACTATTGTTGCAGGGTATGCAAGGTTATTTACTTAAACATATAAGTGCTCATTACAGAAGGCATTTAATTACTAACCAGGGGGAAAGAAAAGTCACTTTTGAAACTTGTCTGAATGATTCGTTATCATTAAAAGTTAAACGCTGTGACAGAACTCACCTTATTGACTGATTGTCCCGGTTTCTCTCGTGAAACGATTGTCCTCGTGTCCCAGAGCTTTCATATCTGTTTGCTGGTGAGAATCCTCGCTTCAGTGTTGGTGCCTGTGTTCACACCTCTCCGTAAATCACTTTCCGTTATAAGGAGACGATGTTGAAACCGCTCCAACATCAGCTCTTATATGCTTCATTTGAAAAAAAACAAAAACTCCTTTAAGAAAAGAATGATAGTAGTTTAAGTTGAGCCGCACCTTTTTAAACAAACTTGCCAAACGCGTGTCAACATTGTGGCGCACTTTGGAGTAGCGTGCTTCCATCGCCATGGTAACCGCATGCCAATTTGAAGGTCCTGTTTTTTAACGGATCGTGTCCTCAACGTTGGACTATCCTCTTGTCTGTGGGCTTGTTAAAGTTTTACACTGCACTATTTCACACCACATTAACAACAATAACAATAATAATAATAACAATAACAATAACAATAATAATAGTGCTTTAAAAGGCACTGAAAGGCATTTTCAATGGAAAACAAACAAACAAAATAGAAAACAGTCAATTTAAAACGGTGACAACAAACAGCCGGATCACAGATTACATGCATATTTAAAGTGTGTTTTGGGGGCTGTTCTAAAAGAGGACAATGTACAGTATATAGAATTGCACATGGGGTGTGCATAACAGAAATATAATAATATATAGAGTATATTATAATTATTTCTACAGGTGGGCGGTCAAACCTCAGCTGTCACAAAGAAAGTGATTCAGCACAATTTGAAATGCAAAATACAATTGGTGCAAAATGGGCATAAGAAAGATACTTGTGTGAAAGAGCCACTGCTGCTTATACCATCACAGTGACTGTGTGTAAAAGTTTGAGGCGTGCTGATCATACTCGTCCATGTGAAATATTAAGCACTTGGTGATTTTCCCCTCAGTGCTTGAGCTGCAGAGCCCAGGTTGCACGTCCTGGTCTCCCATGGTGACAACAGCCTGCTGTGGCCCCTGCTGCAGCTCACTTAGCACTAATGAAACTAAAAAGGAAGAAAGCGTATTACTCTGACACAAAGATGCAGTGTGCCTGAGCACGACAATCACTCTGAAGTGGAGAACATAAACCAAAAAATCGAAAGTTTCCATTTCGTCATGAAATCGCAGCACATAAAGGTATGAAAGATGAGGATTTTTGAAGAATGAAGATTGTAATGACAGTTTGTGTGTGGATCACAGCAGCTCATTAAAACATGAGTCAAACAGCAGATGTTTCTTTGGTGCAAATCTTGGTGCAGATTTCACCAGTTAACGTCAGTGCACGACTCACCACCAGAATGTGGGAAATGGGCACCCTCTACTGTAAATGTAAGGAACTGTGTTGGTAAAGATGTTTTGTGAATAGGTCCAATACAAAATTCACATATCTGCACTTTAATTTTGTTATTTATAGTTCTAGCAACTTGCACTTTTACTCCAATACGACTCCCCTAACTATCTTTGTTACTCGTTAAATAAAATTAGAAGAAGAAGTATCTTGAGTATCTTGCCCAAAGACACATGAGCAGGAAGACTAGCAGAGCCGGGGATCAAACTCACAACCTTTCAGTTGAGCTACCCCTCA
This sequence comes from Solea senegalensis, assembly GCF_019176455.1. NCBI lineage: Eukaryota > Metazoa > Chordata > Actinopteri > Pleuronectiformes > Soleidae > Solea > Solea senegalensis. The sequence continues at coordinate 13,093,200 of NC_058032.1, forward strand.
CTTATTTAATACTTTTCCCTAAAACTAAAATTTAAGTACATTTTATATCACTTTTGATACTCAAGTATAGTGAAAATCATTAAGACTTTTACTTAAGTAGTATTATAAAAAGTACAGCACCTGGTGACACATTCAATGATCATAGACAATGAAGCTTATTTTCAGTGGACCAAATCAACCGATTACAAATCTAAGAGAATTGCTTAAAAAAAACCTACATTTTCCAATTATTTTACACACAGTATATAGAGAGAACAACATACAAGCTCAGGAAGTGGATGAATACTGATAAATGAAGTAATATGTTGGATATGGCTTTTACTTAAATACATTCACAGCAAACTGTATTCAAGGAAGGAAATCACGTCCGTCTGTTTTAGTCAGTTGGTTTGGTTTATCATGTTCAACTGTATAGTGTGTTTCATAAAAAGCAGAATATTTTACCCTGAATTTGTGTGGACTTGAATTAAAATGGCTCAAAACTGAACAACGTGTGGATCCATGGATCTTTATTGTTCTGCTCTTTATTCCTTCCACAAAACACACACACAAACACTCACTTGATTGTCAAGTTGAAGGTATAGGGGGGTTTCAGGGGAGGTGGGTGCACATTGCGTTACATTATTGATGCTCCATATTACCTTACATCCGCCCTTGGCTGTGCTACAAACAAAGCTCGCTCATTAACTATTCACTGGCTGATTTTTAACAGAAACAAAATGATTCGGCCGATCAGCAGAGTGCACCGATGTCATGTTTCAAGCCCAGGCGTCTGATTTCACGGCGGCGAGTAAGACGCGTGCTGACTCCACTGGCCATATTTTAACTTGACAGCTGCACCTTCACGTCAAAGCAATGACTGATGGGGATGAGATTAAATGGGAAGCAGAGTCAGCAAAAATGGATGTTCCAACAAAAGACTGTCACTAAAGTTTGCGTTCTCTCTTTTTTTGATAAGAATGTCTTGGCATTTACTGCATATTGAGTTATTGTGGCACAGTTCGGTTTGCATTTGACGACCAAAATTGTACGTGTAGGACACACATTTACTGTGTGGTTAAGATAAGATGAATGTGTAGTTGTTTTGCCTGGGGGGGGGGAAACACAATATAATATAGTATTACCATTTACATATAACCACAATCTACACTGTAAATAAAATAATAAATCATTATAATACATCTTTTTTTAACATGCAATAGTTTTTATTTAAAAAAACAAAAACAAAAAACAAAACAGATTTCTAGAAATATTTAAACAATCCACAGCGTCACTGTGTGGTCGGTGCCTTGCCAATGACAAGGATGCTCATGAGGAAGACCATGATGAAGAAGATCCACATGAAGAACCTGTCCATCACCTTGGCGATCTTCTTCCACTCCGCTCCCTTAGCGCACGTGGCTCTCTGCTCTCGGAAGCAGTTGGCGATGTACTCCACATTGCGCACCAGCTTGGTGTCCACACCGGGGAGGCCACTGCCGTAGCTACAGAACACGCAGGGGCCAAAGGTTACAGTGGGGCCGTGAGGTGGTGGTTTTTTGTCTTCGGGGCAGCACGGAACCTTCTGGTCGTCTTGACAGCAGTCGCCTGTAGGGATTTTACCATTCGAGTCTCCATATTTTCCTGGTGCAAAGCCAGAGAGGTGGCTCCTCTCTTCTCTGGTAATGTGGTGCTGGGCTTTCACTCTGGGGTGGTGCTGTGGTTTGGGGGTCTGGGGCCTGGGGTATTTCTGACTCTGATGACCGCCGTGGTTATTGTGGCTCCCCGGTTTTCCATTTGCGTGAGCGTGGGAGCTGACGTGATGGGGACGGGGATCATCCTGGGGCGAGTGGAAGGATGAAGAGGAGGAGGAGGAAGTGGAGGAGGCGGTGGCACAGTTCTCACCTACCTCATAAACAAAGAAAATCTTGGACATGTAGTCAATAATGAGGACTTTTGCCCAGTGGGGGACTGGTTTGGCCTCAGCACCACAGAAGTGAATGTTCATGATGAAGATGGTGAGAGCTGTGGAGGCTGTGACCATGGTCATAGTGGCAATGTAGTATTTCCCTGTGTGACGGACAAAGAAGGGCTTTTATTTTAGGTTGCACTTTGTCAATATGGGTCTTATAATGTCTGTGTTCTACAGAGAAAGAGAAATAGAAGTGGAAAAGGAACTATATTGTAGTGTTTTTTGTCATCAATATCAATTCTGTTATTTCTGTTTTTATCAATTTCCAAAATGCAAAGTGAGCAAACAGAGGGAAAAAAAGTCATCTGAAACAGAAACAGCTGTGTGGGAGGCTTAAAACATGGTGAGGAGCAGGTCACATACATCACGGCGAGACTGAGTACAGCAAAGACTTCAAAGATGTGCTGTTCAAGCGATTTTTGAAAAAGCACAAAGAAACGTCGAGGACTGTAGGCCAAAGAAACTTCATGCTTACTTCCCTTGGAAATTGAAAGATGTCCAGCAGTGACATTGGCTCAGAACAGGCAGAAACCTGTGGGACCAGAGAAGTCTGGACAGAAGTGATTTTCCTGGAACAACTGCAGCCAAAAACAAAAAGAACTGGGGTGCAGAAAAATGGCAGCAGGTGCTCTGGATTGAAATCTGAAATATTTGGCTGACGCAGAAGCCAGTTTGTCCGCCTTAGGGCTGGAGAGCAGCACAATAATGACCGTCCGTTAGGGATTTGGTGCGGATCAGTGGTGAGAAACACAAGCATCTACTTATCCATCATAAAATACCATGAGGATCTCATTGGCCCAAAATTGTCCCTACACATGCATGTCTTCAACATAAAGAAGAACAAGGCGTCCTGGAAGTGACGGTATGGCCGCACAGGGCCCTGATCTCAACATTGTCTGGGATTACACTGACGAGACAGAAAGATTTAATCCAGCCTACAAGCACAGATGATCTGTGGTTAATTATCCAAGAACTTCCTGACAAGTTCCTTCAAAAACTGTGTACAAATGTACCTATACTACAAGAATGTATGCTGTTCTGAGGGCAAAGGGTGGTCAGGCCAAATATTGATTTGTAAAGTTTAGCTCACTCTGCATTGTTTAAATAAATAGAATACATACAAGAACAGACGTGCATACAACAAGACCTAGAAATTTAGCTAGGAATGGAAATAAAACTACAAAAAGATCGCGAAAAGGAAATAGTAATAGAACATGGAAAAAAGGGCTATAAATGGAACACAAAAAGAAATTGAATGAACATAGAACTCATTCCCATAAATGTGAAGTCATGCTAGCAGCAGTTTACCATGCTAAAGATAATATTGACGCGTTAAAGGTTAAATCTTTACTGCTTTATGCTGAGGGTGATGGATGAATGAATGACATTAGGACATAAATATTAGACAAATTACCATTTTGACTGGATTAATGCTCTATTTGGAAAAGTTAATAATAATTTTACATTATTGCAAACCATCCTGAGAGGGATGTTATTCAAACCACAGACATCAGGAGGTCATCAGCTCATTAAATGTGTGTCATAAGGGAACCATTAATGTCTGAATAACGTCCTTGTGATTTCATTTAGAGATCATATTTTGGACCAAAGTAAAATTAGGTTGCATCAAGGCTTAAGACACAGGTTTGCGAAACTATTATGCTCAAACAACACAGTCTCACCTATAAGAGGCACACTCTCCGACGGAGGCATGCTCTCAGCAACCATGAGCTGAAACACAGTGAGAGCCAGGAGAACCGTCACTCCAAGGGAAACCTTCTCCCCGGAGTCTGCAGGCAGGTAGAAACCCAAAGGAGCCAAGAAGGAGATGAGGAAGCAGGGGAGGAGGAGGTTGAAAATGTAGAAGGAGGAGCGGCGCTGCAGGAGCACGGTGTACGTGATGTCTGGATATGGGTCAGAGCAACATCCATACATGATGACGTTCTTGGTGGCCGGCATCCCGTGGCATTCCCACTCCACGTTTTCCACAAAATCGGAGAGGTCACCGCTGTCCATGCCCATAATGATGTCGACCTGGAATTAAAGGGGGTCACAGACAGACATCTTTCAAGGACAAATTCAGCAGTGAGTTCCATTTATTTGAATCAGAGGTGCTGGAGCAGGGAAACAACTAAAACATGCAGTGCAGTGGGTCCCCAGGACCAGGACTGAGACACCCGGGAGGAAATGACCGAGCAAGTTGTGTGAATGCTATTATAGTTATGTGACAGGGGGAGAATGCAGTGAATGTAAATACACTGCATGAATGTGTAAATGGCAAAACTGTAGCATCGACACAAGAAAACTCCCGACCCTTACTGGTAACACGTCATATTAAAATTCAGTAACATACTGAAATATAGGAATTTGTAACTTTATCAAAATGGTAAATTGTCTTTCTATGTAAAACACATTATTGTTATTGCAAGGTACTGCTAGGTGTAACTCATTTACCATTCAAAGGTTCACTGGGTTTCCTTCCTCCAGACTCTGTCTACAAACCTGGAAGGAATCTGGCCTTCTCTGAGAGACACTGACCAAGCACAGGACATTTCAGAGACATTTTGACCACTTTGTGTACAGGTCACTGCAGGGGATACAGTTAGCACTGTTGCCGAGGGCCTTTCTCTGTGGAATTTGCATGTTCTGTGTGTGTGTGTGGGGGTTTTCCTCCCACACACTCTAGATTGATCGTAGGTGTGAATGTGAGAGTGAATAGTTGTCTACAAGTCCAGTGTGGACCCGGCTCTGTGTCAGCTGATTGGCTTCAGCAGCCCCCGACCCCTCGTGTGGATAATAAAGCGGTAGACAATGAACAAACCTAAACAATCACGAACCAAACCTACAACAGCTTTAACCTCCACGGCCCTCACCATCATCATCACAGGTACCAGATAAGTGCAAGTGATTCAGACCATTACAATCATCATCCCGAAAATGGATTCATTAAATTGAGGTCATTTTTTTCCTCCACAACATGCCCTGGCTATAAATACACAGTGTGGATTTAGTATTTGTCCATACCTGGTTCCCATTATAGGTCCAGGACCCAAAAGTCAGGTTGCACTCCTGGCTGTCAAAGGGAAAGTAGGAAACATCCACCACACAGGAGCTCTTGGTGATGGCAGGAGCGTCCCAGGTCAGCTCTCCGTTGTAGCGCAGCTTCACGTTGGTGTCCATTGGCCCCGAGAAGTCATCGTCAGCTCTGGAGGAGGAATATAGAGACTAACACTAACAAAGGCTGTCACCATGTGTGACATCCAGTCGGCAGCAGAACTCTCTTTTAATACAGCAGGCGACTTGGCTGATTTTAAAAATGTACTGTTTTAGATGCACACATACAAACTGTCTGTCTGAAATAGGATGTATCATTATTATTATCATTATCATTATCATTATCATTATCATTATCATTATCATTGTTATTGTTATTATTTTTCGTGTTGTTATTGTTATCAATCCTAATATACTGGATATTCAGTGTATATATAACTTTAATAATTGTTTATTGCATGTTAAGCATGATAGTTGATTGACAGAAACTATGATAAAAGGAGGCAACTTTTCTAAAGTCTATAACAGTATTATAATAATAATAAAAATAATAACAATAATAATAATAATGATGATGATAATAATAATAATAAACTGACTATTCAGTATATGTGTAGTGTAGTATGTGTAGTGTCATATGAGTTTTTAGTATAGTTGCGTAGATGCTTTTAATTCATTATTTGATTCACAGACTTTTGAACCACAACATTATGATACTGGAGAAACTGTGTGTGCAGGGGCGTGTGTGTGACGTACGGGCGTACTTGTTATAGAGGACGAGGTCGGGCCTCCACACCAGGCTGCTGGGGATGTTGATGGCGTCCAGTCCATCATAGTCCTCTTTATTCCACTTCAAGTACGCATCGTGCCACGTCTGCCTGATCCACAGGTAGGCAATCAGCACCTGGTTCCTCTCATCCTTCACACACACACACACACAGAGTCACAAATGAGAAAACACATTTGCAGATGAAGTGAAGATCCTCTTTCTCATTTCTCTGCAGCTCATTAACTCCCTGTGAGCATGACATGGACTGATACTCCTCAGATTATTGCAACTGCTGAAACCCAGACCTGCCTGTCAATATCAGATGGATTAGCAGGGCGAGTGCTGGACGGGGGTGATTGGCAGAGGTTCTGGTATCGCTGCCGAACCAAAGAAAACATAACCACTTTGAGTAACAGGACACCCTGAACACACACACACACACACACACTAACATGACAGGCTGACATCGATTGACAACATGGTCAACAACAGGGACGTTCCATTGAGCGGGGAAGCTGTTTTGTCCATCCAAAGTGCCGCAGAGCAGACACAGCATTAAACTTAATCAGGAAACATAAGGCGGATGATGAGTAACAGTAGGCCAAGCCTGTCCTGAAGAAGATCTGACTGCTATTCAAACAACACACACACATACACACATAAAGTACAAATCTATCACTGTTACAATTTAAATTAAATTCAAATACAATTCATTTTCAATGACTTGGATCACACTTTTATCATTAATCTAATTTTGTTCCTGAATACACATTGTTGTTTTTTTTAATGATAAATGTATCTGCAGATGTATTAAAATATATGTGAAAGACCATGTACTAGCATTACTATTTCTTCCATTTAAAAAAAACAAAAAAAAAAAACAATTTGACAAAGTATGTTTTGTTTTTTTCTTGTAGATGATCCTGTCCACGGATTTATTTTGATGAATAAAGATTTAATTATAGTAAAAACACAGTCGTGCATGCAAGTATAAGCTGTTGCTGATGCGTTGTTACTCACCATGTCTTTGATCTGAGACAGAGTGATCTGTAGGGTGACGTTCAGAGCTCTGTCCGTGTCCTCCACAGGCCGCAGGGCGCTGGAGTAGTTCTCCATCAAATCCTTCAAGAGCTTAGTGGCATAGTGACCCTCAGCAGAGTGAACCGCTGCAAAGAGAGAGAGAGAGAGCAACATGTGCTCATCAGTCATTTACAGGTTAATGACAAACTAACCACACCATTACCTCTGCAATCAGTCTGTTGTCTTACATTGAAACAAAAGGTAAAATTCTAAATCTAGGTAAAAGCTCTTTTTTTGTGTGCATTTAATTCTTATATTTTAGTTTCTTTTTAAACCATTGAGACAAATTTTTGTTTTCAAAATAAAGGCACAATCTTCCTCTCTGATTATCAACAGCACAAGCAAGACTTCCAAGTCCAACTCACCTTCAGGAAGCAGCATCATCGCCAGGCAGATTATTGAGATCATCTTGATCATTTCGACAAACACTCAAGACGAAATTTTCTGGGGGGTAAAAGGAGGTGGGAGCACAAATCCGACAATCCCGGCTCTCATCCCCTAACTGAATTACATGATGCCCGTTCAACCCCAGTTGAACTCACTGCGCCGTCTCGGGCCAGCTCTTACCGCTTGGCAGGGGAGGAAGTTTGTCTGCTGACTGAGACATGGAATAAAACTCCAGCTATCACATAGCAGCGGCAGACGGAGAGTAACAGGATGCCCGATAATCACCGCCTCACCACACACTGGGCTATTCACCTGTCAGTCTAACTCCTGCTGCCAGGTGGGCTGATGGTCTGCTCTTACAACACACTGCCAATACCAGGGGGTGAGGTGGTCATTAATTAAAAAAAATAAAAAAAATGTTTTTAGATTTATTACTCAATTAATAGAATAAAAATGTGGATGTATTTAATATTAATCATATTTCTTTATATAAGTGATCACACAAGCTACAGTGATCGACGTCGTCCAGTTTGATGCACTTCCTGCAAAACAAAAAGCATCTCAATTTACAGTTGAAAATCTGTGTAATAATATTGATGCGTCAGTAAAGTAAAGGTCTGTCAGGGTCAAGCACAGAATAAAAGATTCAGTTGTGTACAACAAAATTAAAATGAAAGGTGCAGTAATTCAACATGAAATAAAATGTCATTAGTCAGGTATTTACTTTGATGCTTTGATTTTAACTGAATAAATGAACGACTTAACTTGTGACAGCCACTTTTTCAGCATTTTATCAGATTTCAGGAGTTGGACTTAGTCACTGTGGCCTTGGCCAAATCGAATTACCTATGTTAAGTAATAAAAATCCAGAGGGCTTACTGTGCGTCGTGTGGATTGCCCATTAAAAAAAATGTACATAGCTAGTGTCAAAGGAGCACTGACGAAACTAGTGAAATGATATAAACCCTAAAAATCAAAGCTATAACAAAACCCTACCTATAAAATTCCTTTAGGAATATTTAGTTACACTATCATAATAATAATAATAATAAATAAAAATATTTTGAAAGGCCACACCGTCAACACTGTAATAATGCAGAAAGTTCATTTACAGTAGGCAGGGGTTGTTTTTCTTTTCCATTTCATATACAGTCCTCTTCTCTGGGATGCTCCTGAGTGTAGACACAGATACACCACCATTAAATGGAATTAGGGTTTAGGTTGTTTTTTTTGGAGGACCTGAGGCTGGATCAGTGTGCAGAGTTACACCTCGCACTGCGGCTGATTAACAAACATAAGCGCATCCACTGGCAGCCTCTCTCCCGTGAGGTGTCAATGTGGATGCTGGAATTTAATGTCCAGATTACTGGCAGAGTTTCCTGGAGAGGTTCAGCATAACGCGGCATGCTACCAAGCAGGCCATCTGTTACACTGCTCATCCTCATTTTCCCCTCATCATACACAAGGTTATATAAACATTATGTCAAGTTGTTTCATTCATTCCATCCGTGCTGAGGCTCTAACTGCAGTAAAAAAAAAAAAAGTGACTCTGCAACCAGGAACTTAAGAGACAGAAGTGCAACATTTACATTGGTGTAAATGTCTGAGGCAAACTCCAGTACATGTAATCCATTCACCAGTTCTTCTGTATGCACATTCTTCATCTAAATTGGCTTGCTTGCTCTATTTTCACTGGCAGCATAATTCCCTGTAGGCTCACACTACTTTTTATTCAAATGCATGCACAGTTTAACAAGCTCATAAATATGCACTGGATCCCAGACTTCATCAATACATCATTATGTGACTGAAATTAAAACCGAGACTGACCATCATGTACTCACAATACTGAGGGTGACGTTAATGCCGCCGTGTGGTTTTTAGATGTTGCTTTGATCTGTTGTATTTAAAAGGGTCCAATTACTCCAGCCGACAACTAGTATCGCAACAAAGACGGATGTTTGCAACACAGAAAGGACACAATTAATGGTTTAATTTACACAGACTTTAATATCTTTATTTACAGATGAATCATTTTGACATAATTATCTGTTGTCGTAGTTAAGGGGATGCAATATTTTTTCAAACTTGTTTGGCTGTTTCTGTCCAGACTTGTGACGGGTTGTATTACTGCGGAGCATGTTTTGAGTTTTCTGTTTGTTTCGTTTTCTCTCGATTTAAAAACAGGAATCCAAATCTATTCCTGTAGGAAGCCAAGATCAAATTATTTCGTTTTAAAAACGGTGGTGAAAGGGACCGGTGGAGTAAGTCATGAGCAGAGCAGGCGTGGGGGGTAGGAACTGGGTTCTGCTGTGGGAGCTTTGGGTTCATCAGACAACTGAAGTGGAGGGGAAAAAAAAAAAAAAAAAAAAGGTTTTGGCTAGAGAATGAGTATGTCTACACCTCAGGTACACTTCATGAGCTGCTTTACAGAACAGGGAACAAGAAGAATATCACATTTGCTACCTGGTGTGCTGCATTTACTTAACAACAGTCTTATATGAATGTCCATATATTAGTTTACAGTACCCTAAAAAAAAAAATATATAATAATACACGCTACAGATAATGCAGTATAAAGATTCTGAAAACTGTCCAAAAATGTCACCTTACCCCTAAACACCGAGTGTTAATAATTAAACGCCAAGTGTTTGTAAGAGTGAGCGAGACTGATTGGTGATGTTGGACACAGTGCAAGAAATTTCCAGTACAGGTAGCAAGTGAAAAGTCCAGGACTCTGCTTATCCCCCGTTGAGAAAACAAAAACACAAAGTGCGTAAAAATCGGTCCAAAAGAGCCTCCCTGAATGGCTTGACTCTTTTCCTACAAAGGTTTTCACAAATTAAAGTACAGTGCATAGGCAAAGATAAGCTGCTGACAGCCGCTTCTTGGACACAGCCAGAAAAGCTGGGAGACTGACGGGCAGTGGGTTGAGGGTCTTAAGTCTGGCATTTGCTTCAAGGGGGGCGGATGGGGTCGGACTTTTGATTGCAGTACTGGGTGGAATGTTGCATGAACTTTAAGAAACCAGACATAAGAGCTCACAGCACGACTATGTGGAGTGTGTGTTTTACAGCAGTTATGATGAGAGGAGGGAGGAGGGATGCCACACGGATGGAAGAGAAAGGGGGTGGGAAAAGAGTGGAAAGAGGAGTCCACTGTGAAACAGAGGGTGCAACAGAGGGAGAGATGCCTTCAGACAGCTGGTATTTTGGAGGAGAGATGGTGTATGTGTGTGTGTGTGTGAGAGAGAGGTGAGGAGATGAGGATCAAGGGGAGGATGAAGGTGGGTGTCATGATTCAGTTACTGAGCAGTAGCTCTGTCGCCGTCTCCACATCCCAGGATTTCGATGACAATGCCACTATTACTGCATTCTGGGGAGGAAAAACAAACGCAGTCAGTACCATGGTTTAATTCTGCAGAGGAATTAGTTATAAGTTATAAGTTATAGTTACTTTTTCAAAGCCCATGGCACAGAGTTTGTCTATTTTGCATGTGTACTCCAGACTGGAAACAGGAGCTCCTGCATAGACGTGAGACCAGAGCCTCGCTGTCTGTTTGAACATCTCTGGATTCTGCTTATACTGTGAACATGTGTGGAAAAATAACAAGTACATTTATGGGAAGGGGATTGAGGAAACTAAAGTGAACAACAGACACCTTCTACTTTTTTCTACTTAATTTTGATTAGGTTGTACAGATTTTCTTATGTTTGGTTGATAATTGTCAGAAAAAAAAAGCTTTTCAAATGGGGGTACTTTTTGTTTACTGTCGCCGAAAGATATAATATTTGACTCCGGAAACATGAGCTTTAAAAACAAACAAATAACTGATCGGCTAAATGTTAAAAGTCGATTAACAAAGAATGAAAATACACTTCTGTTCAGACTCTGTTTTAACAGGTGGTATGGTGAAGACGCAAGGAGCAGAGTTGGAGAAAGTGGACCAGTGAGAAAAAGAGAGGGCAGGCAGGGTGAAGTGGGTGAAGACAAGTGTGACGTGTGACAGAAGGACAGCAGCAAAAGTGAAAGGAAAGGTCTTCAACGAAAATGGAGACGGTGGCATTGTCTAAAAGACTGGAGGTTTCAGAGCAGAAGATGTTGAGATTTTTGTTGGGAGTGACCAGGATGGACAGAATTAGAAATTAGCATATTTGAAGGACAGCTCAAGTTGAACAGTTTGGAAATAAAGTAAAAGAATTCAAGGTTGAGATGGCTGCACAGAGAAGGTGCATAGATGTTGTGAAGGAGAACATGATGACAGTAAGTGTAACAGAAGACACAAGGATAGAGCAAAATGGAGGCAAATGATCTTCTGTGGCGACCCCTAAGGGGAAAAGCTGAAAGAAGAAGCCGCGGTTTTTAACAGTTCTCTCCAGGTCAGACAATCAGAGACACTTGACTCAACTGATTGCAATTATCTCAGTACTGCACTGTCAAGTTTTCTGCTGTCGAACTTTGTTTGCATGGTTGCAATTTAATGCCATCACCATAAACTAAAAATACTTCATTTATTTTAATGACAACAAATGACTTGCAACTTTGGATTCAATACATCTTGTAATTGTGTTGTAATATAATAAAACTGTAATACTTACTAAATATTAAATGTTATTTACATCTTGACTGTTGCAACTCTTTCTGTCCATTATTACATTATCATGTTATAATATGTATATATACCGTTTTGTTTTTTTTCCTTTGTGGGTGTCAGGCGGGACCCTCCAGTAGATGGCACCCTAGGCAACCACCAATATGACCTATTCCTAGAGCTGGCTCTGACCATGAGGATGATAATAATACAATAACTACCATGTCCCTTAAATAATTAAGTATTTCATCAAAAAAAAAGTACACTCACCTGATTGGCTACTACTGCGTCCTGTGGGTCATCTGGTTCTGCAGCTGCCAATAAGGCCTGTAGTGACAAGAGGACTGTCCTCAGAGTCATAGCTGCCGCCCTGAAGGGAAACACACAAACATATGTGTCACCAAAATAAGTGAAACTTTGCTTACAGATGCATTTGTTGCATATTACACTGCATAGCTTTTAATATACATAAATGTCTGTTTAAACCTATCAGCTCTGCGCAACTCTCTCCATGTTTCACAGTATAGCAGTCACTGGCTTATATTTGTCACACTGCACACACAAAGTAATTAGTTTTACATCAAGACTGGCAGAGGCAGGGAGAGGAAGCACACCAACACATTGTGCTTGCAAAGCAAGACGACTGCAACTGGTTGGAGTATAGCTGAAGAATCACTTCTAGGTCATGTAGAGACATCAGCGTCTTGAGTTACACACTACAGCTTTAATAACAATGGGGTTATCTTTGACAATGAATATCTTAAGCTGGGGACACACTGTGTGAGGGTAACAGAGCAGACCCGACCTCAGTCGCAGTCAAACATGTTTGAATTTTTAGCCAACTCTGGAAGCTACGGATTCCTATCCCAACTGCAAACACATATTGACAATAACCAATGAAAAAGAGTAGTTGGGACATAGCAAATGGCGGAGACAACACAAAGAAGCGGGAAAAATCAAAACAAAGATGCAGATGTTTGCTTACCCTTTAGACTGTGTCTCTCGTAAACATGGTCACTCTCAAGGGAGAGTTTGATGTGTTGTTGAATGTTTGACCCCCAGTCTTTGAGTCGTCTCTGCTGAAACTAGTCGGTTAAGTGTGTATTTGAAGTATTTTCAAAACAACTGTGAAAGTTGTATAGCGTGTCCCCAGCTTTAAAGTTACATGTATGGAACATTGGATATACTGGTAATTTAAACACTATGATGGATATATGGTGGATAAAGAAGAATGAGAATGCCAGCCCACATTCACTTACCACTGGTCTTTGAGAATGTCCAGACATATTGCACCTGTAACTGAGCTGATGTTGGGATGCCAGATCTTTGTGATAAACCGCACCTGAGAGATTTGATGAAAGCAAAACAGAGATAATTAAATGCAAACGAGCACAGTAATAAAAACGTACTGTTCACAAAACAGTAACAGCAAAGATCCCTTACCTTGGGTGGATTGAATGGATACGTCTCTGGAATTTTAATTTCTAGTTGATATCTACCCCCTGAAAGAAATGAGAAATATCACCAAGATCACAACTGTGCTATTTCACGCAAGCAGCAAACTAAGATGTTACATGTTTTCAATTGTAGGATTATGGATTAACAACTATAAAAATAATGGGTGAGGCCCTCAAACAGATACAGTCAAGGACACCCAATATCACAAAACAGAATTGAGCAATCATGAGCCCTCACCTTCATATGGTGTGTCAGGTGGCCCTGCTATCTCTCCTTTAAGTTCTGTGAAATTCTCATCAACCAGATCCATTTTTATCTGGTTTTTGCTCGTCTGAAAGAAAGGAAAAAGAAAGGGACGTTTACTTCAGCAGACAGACACACTGCAGAGTGTTTGGGCTGCAGCTCCATGTTAAAACTTCAGACCTGTCTATGCAGCATTACTTGAGCTCCCACTCGCAGCATTAGCCAAAGTTGACCTGAACTTGTTGCACACTTTTGTCTCGGCAGCGTTAATGACGGATGGTAGGAGTGCACACACAGAGCCAGGACACATGAAAAGTACAGCCTCAGTCAATCACCAAAACTATATCTGCTAGGGCTAGCGCAGCTAGCTAGGTGTCCACAGAAGGCATGGTAAGCTAGCCAGTAACGTTAAATTAGCAATGTAGACTCAGTTAATTTTAACTAATGTCCAACTGCTTTGGAGCAAACACTAATGTTTGGCTGTCACTTCCCTTAGTGGCATATTAATCACTGGCGGGATAAACTGTTAATGACGCCGAACACACTGTCACAGTCTAGTACAGTTAGCTCAAGCTAGCAGCAGCTCAGTGATTAGCTAGCTGACAGGTGAGCCAGCGACGCGTCACACGTTCAGCTGTTAGCCACAAAAAGAAAACAAACACTTATACAAGAAAACACGGCAACCCACCTCTTCACTTTTGAGGACCTCTTTGAATTCCCGTTTTATCCTCTGAACCGCGATGTTGGCCATGGTTCCCCCGTGTTCCCGTCCCGGTTGGGGCCTCGCCGCCGTCCGACCTGACTAACGGTGTGAAAGCTAGCGTCTTTTGCCCCGAGCTCTGCACTTTTTTGGACACAACCTAAAAAGATAATAACTTTAAAGTCGTGAACCGTCAGTGCCGTTAGTCCAGGTTAGTCCAGGTAATTATGGTATTTATTTGGCAAACAAAAATAGCTCAACATGCATCTGTCATCTCAAATGTGTAGCACGATGGTTGGTGGTAGTGACAACATTTTAATACCAAACTGCATGCAGTCTGGAGGAGAGAAGGTCATGTGATCTGCACTGCCACCGTAAACGCCTCCTCTCATTGGTCTTTCTGTTCATGAATAATAATAAGTGAACACGGATGCTGCTGAAAAACAAGGTAATTCTAAATCACCTGTTAAAGGTCCAAAATTGATGGGCAGAAATGATAGCTGAATATACAATGTGTATGTTATAATCACTTTAAATTATAATAATTTGGTTTTCATTGCCTCAGAATATTTTTTGATATAAAGTAAGTGAGAGAGGCAAGGTTGAGATGGTTTGGCCATGTGCAGAGGACGGATAGTGATTATACTGGCTGGAGATGCCAGGCTGGATGAAAAGAGAAAGACCACAGAGAAGGTTCACAGATGTTGAGAAGGAGGACATGAGGACTGTTGGTGTCACAGAAGAGGCAACTCCTAAAGGGAGAAGCCAAAATAAGAACATATGTATTTTAATCATGGGCCTTGCTGTACAGAGGCCACCATGTTTGTTTGCTATACTGCTGTATCACCATTAGATGTCACATATTCTCACACTATGGACCTTTCTCGACAAAATAAAAGAGATCTGTAAGGTCATATTACTGCTTTCCTCCTTTCTTTGCTTTGCTGTTGGTGGTTCAGGTATTTTACAACTTTTTCCATCCGTGAAGTTGAAATACTGCCACCTTCATCTTTTTTCCTTTATTAAAAGCTGTCTGTGGTAATCTGCAACCTCCTCATCAGGCAAAACTGGTCACTGCCCACTGCGGCTTTAAGTTCAAAGGCAAGAGCAAGGGGGGAACAAAGGAGTTGAGACAGTGCATCATAGAAAGGTGGGTTAAATAAGGAATATAAAGGGACATCATTTATGTCCTTTATTTTAAGAAAACGAAGGACTGCAAAGGGGACATTTGAAAGTGAACAACAAGAGAAGATAAGGGAACTATGATAGAGAAGTGTAAGGATGGGAGGAGGGTGGGATCTTTGAAAGAGAGAAAGAATCCAGAAGGATTAAGGAATGAGTATGAGGATAAATGAATAAGGTTGAGAATGAAGGACAACTTTGATCTGTGATAAAGAGACTGAGGAGATGAGAGGGCAGTTGGGTGGAGAACATGAGCTACACTGAAACATTTTGAACTGCGCACAAGAGCTTTGAATAGCGATGAAGGATGATGTGATGAAGAACGTTGATGAGCCTGCCGCAAATCATTAGAGTCAGTCATTAGTAACCAGAAAAAACCCTGCAAAAAGAATATCACATTTAAAAAATGTAATTCAAGCCAGTGACTCAAAGTGATGCATCTTTATTCAAAGTTCACTTTCACTAAAGCAACAATTATGACATTTTCTGGAATGCATTTATTCCAATTATTTCAACATCTATGATGCTATGATCATTTCTCACTGGAAACATAAGCATTTTATTTGCTTTTGGTATCTATCCATCCATCCATCCATCCAACTACATTTTATACTGAAATTACGTCTAAGTTGACACTAGGGGGCGTTATTCTTCCATGGAAATAGATACTGTGGTATTCAATATCATGTTTGTTTGAAGTTTTTGACTCTTTCAAAATGTCCATGATTATATCTGAGCTAAATATATATCATATGTCAAAGTCCCACTTTAGGCCAATTTGCAGTGTATAATATTCAAGTGTCCAAAACAAGGTCAACATTATTAGAACCATATTACCTCTTCATTAAACTCAATTAAAAAGTTTAGAATCTTGTGTTTTGAAAAAAAAAGAAAGAAAACACTTTCTATTGACAATGATTCTGGGTAAAATGATTACACAACAAGCACTGACGAGCCCTAGACCTGAGCTACACACAGTTTGTAATGAATCAACCTCTTCTACAGTTGGCGCTTAGCAACAGGTGGACATAAGCATACAGGCACTCCGTCCCTTCTCCTCCTCCTGTTCGTCCTTCTCCGACCTCTTCTTTGGTTTCTCTTGTGGACGATGACAAAGATGATAAGTGCCACAAACATGACAGCTGTTATCAGGAGGCAGCCTCCAAATATCAACATTGCTTTGTTCTTGAACATCCATTCACACATAGAGCATTGTTGATACAGCTGTTCACTGAACCTACAGGTCTGCGTGGTGTTGTCCACGGGGAAACCACCATGAGAGATAATTTTTCTGTAGACAGCAACAGAATCCTTGGCCTTCGATAGGTGTTGGGTTGAGGTGAAAAGCCCAAACTGGGAGACGTGTCGATCTTGTAGTTTCCACATGTAGAAGCCCTGTAGATTGACTCCATCTACTTGGTGAGCTGAAAAAAAAACAGAGATTAGGGTTAGAGCAGCTAATCTACTCATCTCATTCAATTGAAACAATATGCACATATGATGCTTCTACGATCAGACCTTAAGTCAACATGTGCAAATACATGGGAGCCATAAAGGTCAAAGTATGAACACCACAACGCTGATATGGTCTGTTGCTGTACTCTTTTTCTCTGGCCTTCCTTCTGTTTTTTATGGTATGTGTGGTTTATTTAGTTTTATAATAGGAAGTAATATGGTCATAAATTCTGGACTGACTGAGGAGATGTAGCAATATACAGTATCTTCAACACTGCAGTTGGCCATTTTGTTTCCACTGATACACATTTTACTACACATTCTGGGTCGAAAACATATTGGCAGACCAACGGAGGTGACATGTACAGTATATCCACCTTTGAGAGCTTCTTGCATGTAACTCCTGAGGTAGTGTTGCCTGAGTTTGTCCTCAACAGGAGCCTGATCATCAATTCCACTCGCTGTCACAATGATAGGTAGAGCCCCTCCATATCTCTGATTCACCCAGTTCAGGAGCTTTCTCAGGCCCTGGGGTACAATAGCTTGCTTCAGACTGGATGAGGGCCAGGTGGGGTCAGAAAGGGTCAGACAGCCATGATCAGGAGGCTGCTTCTGTTGGGAATTTCCCTGTGTTTGAAGATATGGAGACACCAATCGGGTGGTGAAATGGTTCAGTGCAACAAAACTCAAAGCACCTCTCAACTCCTCCTTTTCACTTTCATTAAAACTAGGCAGAGGAGTTCCAGGGAGTCCCATTACTTGAGCTCTCTCCTCTAGGTATGTCTGCATTTCTTCCGAGTAGCCCCCCTTGCTATTCTTCCCCTTATGTCTTGTTCCCAGCAATGGGTCTAGGAAGCGACCCAGTTCAAATAATAGGAATCTCTGTACAGCTGCTATATGTGAGTCCAGGAAGGGGTTGGCAGGTTCAGCCCAGTCAGCATGTAGTGCAAGTGATACCAGTGCTTTCTGTTGATGAAAATGTTCACTCTCATATAATCTCCAAGCCTTTGCGTGAGCCAGAAGAAGATTATGGGCTGCTTGATGCTTCTCTCTCCCATTGGAATAAACATCTACGAGTCTGTTTGGTTCGTTGATGGTGATCCAGTATTGAACCCAGGGCCCCAACTGCTGGTAGCATAGCGCTGCATATTCCTGAAAAGCTTCAACTGTGCTGTGGTTGAGCCAACCTCCAGAGGCATGCAGTTGCCCCGGCAATCCCAGATTTGGAGCTCTGTGTGTGGGGTAATAGAGAATTACCACAGCCTCCAGGTTCATTTTCTTGAGCTCAGTCAGGACACATCGGTAGTACCTGGTAATAACAATGCAAAACAAAGTGGAACATTAGGAATTACTTTCCTACATAGTGACTCAAATAAGATGGCAACTATCATTATTTCATCAAAATTTGGAGTCTAGATCTTGGGAAATCTAAAATGATGACAGTATATATTTGTTTGTGTTGGTTTTTTTTTTTACCTCAGCGCCTCAGTGTTAATATTCGAGAGGTCACCATGGGGTAAAATCAGAGACCAGTTTAAGGCAAAGCAGTAGTGAGATGCTCCAGTAGATGCAAACAAGCGAAGATGAGCATGGATGGTCAAATAGTCAGTGCACTGAGCCGGTCTTGTGTGGAGCTTCACCCCTGGGATGGGATGTAACAATCTATCCCCCGTCAAGTTCCAGCTATATAAATGAGGGTCAGTAAACTGTGGTGAGAAAGGATAGAAGTGGACCTACAAAAAAGACAGAAGAATATCAGAGTGAATGTAGCCAATATTTAGCTTTTTCATGTACAATATCAACCTCTCGTCTTCTCACCTGTAGAGTCGACTCAGAAATACCCCAGTGAAAGTCACAAGGGAAACGACCATTGACCTCTCCGGAGGCTTCATCTTTAAGGAAACCATTGTCAGCAACAAGACGCTGGTAGTACAGAGCGGAGGTCTTAGGGGTCCTGGTTCGGTTTGGTTCAGTGAAGTCGATGTAGAAAAGACCTCGCCTTACAGTGTAGCCATAATTCCACTCAAATCCATCCACCAATGACCAGGCAACGTAGCCAAACACCTGCACACCATCAAACTTAATAGCTGTGAAAAGTCAGTAATATTAGAGATAAATAAATGCAACATACTGCATTTGTTTCAAGATTATTTCAATTCTTTATCTTAATTGTTGTCTCCAGTCGTTTCGTCTCACCTTGCAGAACCTGATTGATGAAACTCTTCATCAGATAGATGGCCACTGTGTCCTCTGTTCCTATGCTTGCTTCAGAGAACCAGCCTGCCTCAGCCACAAGCACCCTTGGATCCCCATACTCCAGCTTTATCCAGCTCAAAATGCGCCTCAGGTCTGGGGTCACAGACTGCCCAAACTGGATCAGATTCCGGCCTAGACGGAAGTTGTTAGGCCCGAAGGACAGAGCGAAGAAGTCAGCTGTTTTCTGGACCCAGAGCTTCTCCTCGGGGGTGAAGGTGGGCAGGAGGGCGCCATGTTTGGTTCTGAGAGAAACTGGATAGTCCCCATCTCCAAAGATGGGATTGGCAAACCAGCCAAGTACAGCCTCTATTGACTGTTGGCAAAAGTCTACATTGGCAGCTGTGGCTCGGCCTTTTTGAGGCTCTACCCAGTGTGATCCCAGAACAATGGATATTTTACCCTTCTGAGTCGGGCGGAAGTGACTGTTGTAGGTGTGCCATGCTTTGGCGTGTGCCTGGAAGTCACAGCAGATGTAACATATTATAACTATGCAATGCAAAAAATAATTTGTGAACATTAAAATAGGCCAATTTCATTAAACACATTTAGCCATGCAACAGTAGAAGGGATATACTGATATAGATGACAAATAAATTGAAGGTTGAACTCCATTCAGCTGGTTCAGTTTCAGTTTACTGGTGCTGTTCATGCTGGCTCACTGTCACACTGTAATGGTGTTATGGGACAAACGGTTTGTAAGTTTAAACGTCATTAAAAAAATAATTAAAAAAATATAATTTTATAATACAATAGAATATATTGTTTTCATTTAATTTAGTAAAAGACGTATTACTCCCAAACCAAAAATCCTATCCCAAAAAATAATGACCTTTTCAGGATGAAGGTAGTTGTGAAAGTGTTCAATAGAGTACAAGTAAACGTGTCCTGCTTTCATCTGCTGCAGTTACTTAATCTGCTAGACTTTGACTGCATAAACACAATGATTATTAATGAAGCATATCTCCATGACTTCCTGCCACAAACCACTTCTCTCACAAGACACAAAAGTGCTGATTTGGTGGACTTTGACCTCAAAGTCTCTTTAAGTGTTTGCTGTTGAGAAGTCTGTCAAAACAAAATATGGTCAGTTACTTTTTGAAAACCGTATTAGTCAGCAATAAGACTTTGTACTGGCTGCACCAGTCCAACTGTACAGTATGATACAATTAAAAAAATGTTATGTGTAAATAGCTTACTTCCAGTTGATTGCAAGAAATTATGAGAGCAGCGGCGCTATTATGTTTGATTCGCTGTCTTATGACTGCAAGGTGATTTGGAGGATACAAATATTCTTTGACCACCATAAACTGATAAAAGTTGCAGAAGTTCAAAGTTTGCAGATGGCCCTCATTATTCAATATTCAAGCCCCGGTGGACTTCCATTTTACTGAGCCGGTCTAACTTACCCTGATCAGGTTGTGAGCCACAATAAGCGAGACAGAGAGACCCCCTGTTTCTCCAGGAGCATGTACACCAGTACCATACCCCTGTACAGCAACCAGGTATGGATTATGCATTGTGATCCAGTACCTAACCTGGCTCCCAAATGTGTGGAAACAAAAGGCAGCGTACTCCTGAAACATTCCCACCAGTGTGTCGTTCTTCCAGCCTCCATATTGTTCTTGTAGGACCTGTGGCAGGTCCCAGTGATGGAGAGTGACAATGGGCTCTATGTTTTTTTCCTGGAGCTTCTTTATGACGCGGGTATAATGCTCCACAGCTGCTCTATTAGGCTGACTCCTGGCATTGCCATCGGAAAAGAGCCTGGGCCAGGAAAGAGAGAAGGAGTACGATCTTACACCAAGCAACTCCAGAGCCTTCACATCTTCTTCCCAGCGAGTGTAGCTGTCACTAACCACACTGGCTGCCTCAGTCACCAAACTATCACTGGCAGATGAGTTGATGAAATGGTCCCAGATGGACCGTCCTTTCCCCTCCTGGTCCCAGGCTCCTTCGGTCTGGAAGGCAGATGTCCCTGCACCCCAGAGGAATTCTAAAGGAAAGGTGTCATGGAGGAAAGACTGGGTCTCTATGGTGTCCATCTTGGGCTGCTGCCAAACATTTCTGCCCTCCCCAGGAGAATAGGCTGCCTTGTTGCAACCACAAGCCCAGAACAGGGTGCACAGTAAGAGCCACTGAAGTGAAGGAGGAGACGGGTGGTTCAGCATACTGAAGAAGTCCACTTTGTTTTAAAGCTCCATTTGAAGGGGGTAACTGGTGTCAGTCAAACTGGCTGTTCTGATCGGTGACATAAATCCTCTCGTCAATGACAAAAGATCCATAATGGTGGTAAAGAAAGGAGCAAAATGACCCCGACCAGATGCAGGATCCATCTGACAACCTGCTGGGACTTCCTTATCTCTCCCTCGCTGTACTTGTGCTCCCACAGCCCCTCCCCATCACATAATGTTCACACATACAACAGCTGACTCATATCCACGCAAGCTTGTATTACTACACGTCTCTACGGTTTTTCCGGCGAATTATTTTCACCTGCGACTCCAAAACGACTGTAACATTCTTCAATTAGAACGCACCATCGTTCAATGTCAGCAAAAAAGAAGTGACAGTAGTCTTACATTGTAAACACACAAACACACACACTGAACTGGCTGTTGGTTGCTGTTAAGAAAGACCTTAAGTCAATAATTAGCTTGTACTCTGATCTTATCTCCATAAGAGAAGTAGATCCCATAAAGATTCTCTGTCTGCATTTGAGTTAGGCAATTGTCTTTTACAGTAGGAGATCATGAGCTCCAGATATATTAAGGATATTTATTTATTTACAAAAATAGGAGCGTCAATACAATGTATTGAAGCCAAATGGGGGGGAAAACAAGCTATTATGTGTTGTATCATAGCCCAAAGCTGTGAAGCATATCCACAGGGGTTTTTCCAAGATTTGATCAAAACACACCAGGTGAGATCAATCTCACCAGCTCATAACACCTTATTCAATTAAGCTCCACTTGCCATGTGAGTAACAGTCCTCAGGCCAAGGAAAAAAGCAGAAGTGCTATACGCTGAGTGTGTGTTTGTGAAGCGATCCATCTGTTGCATGTCTGAGATTAGGTCTCTCCGTCACAATAAAAACGCTGAAAGCCCATCAAAAAGCCACTTTCCTGTTCTCCTTCATCACGGGCAGTTTGTACAGGTGTCAGGAGCAAACAGCGGCGTTGCCCAGGAGACACTTTGCTTCAGGGCATTAGTGAGATAAGTCAATTGAGTGGGGAAATTGTCATTTCCCACTCAGACTGACCTCAGTGTGGTCGCTATGATACAGCAGAGATGCCAAAGAAACACTAGACAGTGTGTGTGTGTGTGTGTTTGTTTCATGAAATAGATAAAAACATGGGTAAAAATAAAATAAGCTTCTGCAGTATGTTATGTGTTTTGTTTTTTTTTTTATTAGGTTAATTTACCATGAAGTACATCAGGTTACATGTCATGAAAAGGGGAAGTGAAAAGAGGGTGTGCATGAGAGAAATGAGATATGCTTGAGTGACTGGTCTGAGAATTGCTTTTATCTCTGCATCTGTTTCCTCCAAGTATCCATATTAACTTCAACATCCACAGAGGTTGTCAACACAGAGACACTCAAGAACAGAGGGTGCAGGACCCCTGACTGCAATTGGTTTCAGTTCAGAATACTGCAACTGACACTTGATGTGCTTACAGACACTTGACACTTCTCAAAGCCACACTACAAGAGTGGACTGCAACCTATCAACTGATTAAACACTTCAACATCAGACACATTTTGAAGTCTGGTGCCTCTGCCAACATCCACCTGACCAAGGTACAAGTTGATTACTTATGTTGTGTATGTTATGTGTAAAAAAATTGTAGTTTTCAGGGTTTTATTATTAGTAATAGTCATATGGCTAAATTTCAATTTAACGTGTTGATGTTTGTGATGGTGATGTTTATCTGGATGTATGGCTCATTTTAGTTTATATGAGAGAAGAATAATTAATAAAACCACACACTAGGTTTGTGTCTGCCAGATGTACAGTGATACAGATCTCTGATGGTCAATGAATTAGTAGTAACTTCTGGGCAAGTGAAGTAAATGAGAATCTACACGAGCATTGATACAAACATCTGTTTATACTGCATTCCTTACCTTTTTCCCAGGGAAAACGATGCACCCCGTGACTGCTGCCCTCTGGACTGCAGTCATGTTGGCGGGACTCCGGCTGGTTGCCGCGTCACCTGACAGCACTGTGGACTACTCATCCAAAAACCTGTCCTCGGTTCCCAGAGACCTGCCAAAGGGGGTTGAGTTTTTAGATCTGTCATGCAATCACATACAGCAGCTTCACCGAGACGACTTCAGAAACATGAGCCTCTTGCGGTCTCTGAACGTGTCATGGAACAGCCTGGAGACGATTGATCCGGACACCTTTCTCGACGCACCACTCCTGGAGGACCTGGACCTGTCCCACAACAGGCTGAGAAATCTATCGGGTCAGCAGTATCTGCTGAACACGGGGAACCTCCAGCAGTTAAATCTGACCTCTAATGCCTTCTCCACAATGACACTGGGGAGTGCGTTCAGTTCCCTGGTAAAACTGAAGAGATTAGCACTTGAAGCAAAAAACATCAGCGTAGGAGATTTCAAGAATATTGCTGAAGTGAAACTTTGTACACTAACCCTTTGTCTGGGGGATGAACTGGGTTATGAAGCACGTAGCCTGAAGGGTGTTAATGCTCAGAGGCTTCAGATGATCTCCTCCAGTGAACTAATGGACTGTGGTCCCTATGCTGATGCTCTCTCACTCTTTGCTGAAGTGGAGTTGATGAATTTGACAGGAGGCTACAGAGAACTAAGTAAGATATTAAGTGAGAAAGTAAAAATCCTCACCTCTCACCTTTACTTCACCGACATATCAATTGAATGGAAAGACTTAACTCACTATGTAAATGTGATTCTGGGTTCATCTATAGCCCATCTGGGCATTTCTGGTGTTGTAATGTCCCATCTGCCATATATTGACTCCTATGTGATCCAGGAATCTAAGATGAAGTCATTTTCAGCCAGACAGGCAATGGTTAAGTCCTTCTTCTTTTCACAGGAGGCTGTATGTAACTTTTTCATCAATATGCCAGTTGAGAGTTTGGCAATCACAACGACTTCAATCATACACATGACCTGCCCAAAATCTCCAAGTCCAGTCCTCAAGCTGGACTTTTCCAACTGTGCGCTGTCTGACTCCATCTTCTCCAGAGTAAAGGGTCAACAAACTCTTGAATGTCAGAATCTTGGTAATGTGACACAACTGATTTTGGCTGGCAACAATCTCAAAAGTCTTCAGTTGATTAGTGTACGTACGCGGTACATGAAATCCCTGAAGTATCTCCAACTCGGCCTCAACTCCCTATTTTACGAGGGTCAGGAGGAGTGTGTCTGGCCACCAAACATCATCACTATGAACCTGTCTTCGAATTGTCTCACAGACTCCGTTTTGCAATGTCTACCAAAAGGAATAGAGACACTGGATCTCCAGAACAACCAGGTATCCGTGGTACGAGCATCCATTTTAAAACTGGAAAACCTGAGGTCTCTGAATCTGAATGACAACAGGCTACGGGACCTGCCAGTGTGTGATGGTTTCCCCATCCTCAATGAACTTCTCTTGAAGTCAAATTCTCTCCACGCCCCATCTGTGAACAACCTGAAGAGCTGCCCCAAACTGAGAACCCTGGATGTCAGTCACAACCCTTTCACCTGCACCTGTCCTCTGAGGAGTTTCATACATCTGGGAATCAAATCTGACCAGAGCAGTCACACAAGTATTGGATTGTGGAACTGGCCAATAGACTATTACTGCACCTACCCAGAGAATCTTAGAGACACCATATTGAAAGACACTTGGATCCCGGAGGTCACCTGTAATGCTGGCTTATTAGCTGCCACTATCCTGTGCCCTACAGTGGCTCTGATTGTGTCAGTTGTGGTCCTGTGTCGCCGTTTGGATGGTCTATGGTACATACGCATGATCTGGCAGTGGACCAGAGCCAAACATCGTGCCAGAACACAATCGGACGACTTGGCTGGTGTTGAGTTTCATGCTTTTGTATCTTACAGCCAGCACGACGCAGACTGGGTGCAAAACGCCCTCCTTCCCAACCTTCAAGGTCCCGCAGGAAGGCTGCGGATCTGCCAGCATCAAAAACACTTTGTGCCAGGAAAGACTATCATTGAGAACATTATGAACTGTGTGGAGAAAAGCCGACGCTCCATTTTTGTGCTCTCTGCTCGCTTTGTTAAGAGCGACTGGTGCCATTATGAGCTGTACTTTGCCAACCACCAACGCCTCTCTCGGGGATCGGACGGCATTGTGCTGGTGCTGCTGGAGCCTGTGCCTAAATATATTATCCCCTCCAAGTACTATCAGCTGAAGTCCATGATGGACCGCCACACCTACTTGGAGTGGCCACAGGAGAGGTCCAAGCAAAGGCTGTTCTGGGCTAACCTTAGAGCTGCCCTGGAGGCAGACCTACCAAATGCTCCCATTACAGATCTCGAGGAGTGACTGTAGAAGACTTTATGGGGAAAGGGAACCAGATGAAGATGAAGTGTGAAAGGGGTAGAGGAAGTTTTCCATCTAAATTAAAATACTGGAGTACAAACTACAGACAGTGATTGTTACTGTAAGTTATGAAGATATAGATCATACAGTGACATACACTGTAAAAGACATTTATTCATACAGTTTACTGTATATAAACCAACATGTTATTTCTGACACAATAACAATAAACTTTACCAAGAATATATATAAAAAAAGACCACTTGATTCTTTTACTGATCCTGACATCCACAAAATATCACAGTATGATAAAACCACTTCAAATGTGATTAAGCACATACTGTAGCTAACACCAGTGAAAAGGAAAAACATTCACTCAATATTTGAACTGCATGAGCACTCTAGAGAATCACATTCAGGGCCATTCTATTCCTAAAAGTACAATGATGAAAATAACAAGGGAGCTACAAATGTCCATCATTTATACAGCAACAGCTGTTGGAGTAATAACGTCAGTCCAGCTGCGATAAAACTGCCTGGAATCTGAAAGATCAATTGGTTCTCAAGTCAACTGGCAGGTGTCAAGGAAGAGACTGTATGATGATGATTTTCTCATTGATGCAGAAACGGTGAAGCACACTCAGTAGGTTCTCTCCACACCGCGACACCTGCCTCTCCATAGCCAGACGGAAATCCTCCTTCACACCTTTGGTGATTCCACGAGTCACTGTGTGGTGTCTGTAAGAAAACACCAACATACACATGATGAGAACGCTATTATCGTGAGCTGAATTAAAAACAGACATTTTTAAGACAGATGTTGTCAAGACAAAGTCATGGAAACAAAATGTTGTTTTTCTCTCCCTGTAGACATCAATCAACCAGTCAAGATGTTACTCACATAAATAAAAAACACAAAAAACATGTCCACAAATGAAATGACATCAAGAGTAATGGAAAGCAAAAAAACAAAACAAAAACTAAACTGGCTGTGCAACAAGATCAACATCCTCCTCAAAGAACAACAGCTACAGTGATGACCACAGAAAGACGAGCAATGGCTCAAAGAAAACCAAAGAACGTCTAACTCTTGATGCAAAATGACAGGCCCAAATCAAAACTGGGGAGATGGCAAGCCTTGACATTGGGAATGAAGGACGGGTGACTGGTGTGGGGGGAGGAATGTGGATTGTGGGAGGAGGGGCCTGGGGTACCTGTCCATCGTCTGCACCCCTTGTAGTAGAAGGGTATTTAACTCCACCCCCAGGGCGGGACTAGGGTTCCTGAGGGAGAGCAACATTCAACAACTCTCAGTCAGTGAGGGTGCATTCAAGTGTCTTAACTTCTACAGCAGTAAATTAAGGAGTTTGAAAGCATTTTTTTTTTTTTTAACAAGCATAAACCCCTTCTCTTTAAAAATGCCCGCTTCTTTACGAGCGAGTTACATTTTCCCCAGAGGTTTGTCTACTTAGATCAATCAATAGCGCGGGTTGCTATAAAAAAAACACACCAACAGAACGGGAGTGTGCAGAGTCATGACGCCACCTAGAACACCTAGGAGCTTACTTGATCAGCATTCCCTGATTGGGCAGCAGCTCCAACTGAATCCTCCCTCCTTCTGGAGTACGCAGGTACGCAAATTCCTCCAGCATGTCAATATCTGAAAGCAATCATGAGTTCAGGGGAAACTCGCATCAAAGATGAGAACACTGACAAAAAGTAGCATTTGTTTTGAACTCAGGGACCAGATGGCAGTTGTCACATTTATGACAGACCGGTGGGGAAGAGAGGACATGATAGAGCGGATAGTAACCTACTACTGGTATCATATTAAGATATACAGTATAAAACAGTAAAAGCGTAATTTAACACATGAAAAATCAACACTTAACGGGCTTAACTTAGGAGGTCTAACCCAGTGTGCTACATGCCTTGTTTTGGTGTAGTATTTTTAAATGAAATGAAAAAAAAAGTAAAGGAAAATATAATTACAAAACACAGAACAGGAGACTGCCAGGTTCAGCCTAGCCCAAGGCCCAGTACTAGTTTCCCTGTCCAGGGATTAGGAGCCTTTGATTTCCTGCATTTATAAACACATTTGCGTCTCGTAGCACAGTGTCCGAGTAAGTAGTTGCAAAAAAGGATACTGGTGACATAGTTGAAGAAATTCTCGTACTGGAAACCGCCCTGCTGACAGATTTTGTCCACTGCCTTTAAAAACAGCATCTCACCGTGCGGCCAGTCATACTGCAGAAGTACCACCACATGACCGAGGGACAGATCGTCACGATTGTCTGTGAAGGCACGCAGCTGATTTGACAAAACAAAAAAAAACATCAGCACAAACAGCACTCATGTTATCACAACCAAACTAGAACATCATACATAATTCCACAGGGCAAATGTACCTTGAAGCAGGCCAGCATGAGCTGGAGACAGAAAGGTAACACAGCTTTGCTGGTGCAGGGAAGCAATCTCACGTCATTTCCTGGTTTGAACATAAAGAAAATATGAACACTTTTTGCACGACTAAAAATGATAACAGCTGTTACTTAAACTACGAACTTTACTTTACTTTACCTTTCCTCATTTTGGCCTTGACTTTACCCTGATCTGCAGTCTTTGTTGGTTCATAGTTTGGGGGGACCAGTCCACTGACAACATCAAGCAGCTTCTCACAGGCCATCTAATGCACAGATATGGTAAACATCCGTATTACACAAACATTTACATGAAATCAAGTTAAAATAAGTTGTCTGGATTTATTTAGTAATTAAGCATGTTTCATTATGCAGGTGTTTGCGTGTACATATTTGTACATCTTCACAAATATGACATAGACTAATGTTACTTCAACAGTTACAATGAAAAGTTCATTTAGCAAAGCCAACAATATTACAACACTGAACTATACAGCCACCTACAGGCCAGTTCATGTAATAGAAGACAGAAGACTTTATAGAGCATGTCTCACAGAGCAGCCGGTTTTGGTGTAGCATTCAAGAGATGTTACAATATGCTGGACATACACATATCCCCCATGTCGGTACAATGTACAAACCTCTACTCTTGCTCCACAAGTTTAAATCCCAATTTCTTTCAATGCTATACAATTAGAATTACTGCAAAATGTGAATGTATAGCATTGAGCCATACGAATCCCTTCCAATCTTGTATGTGTATTTACCCTGTACTCTCCCAGTGCGTAGTGACAGGACGCCTGCTGTATGAGGGACCTGTGGTGCTCCAAACTAGCCTGACCTGAGGGGCTCTGCTGCCCCGGCTGAGGATGCACTGCAGCCATCTGGTGCAGGCTGGAGAGGGCTTTGCGGTACTGTCCCTGGAGGGATAAAGAGAAACGGATAGACTATCAATTAGAATAAATCTGCATTTGTCTCAGTTGTATTACATTTGCATCAGGTTTTTTTTCCACTTGCCATACGGTAGTCATCACATATGGACAAAAATGACTGTACACATGTTATTGTAAAAACACATCAGGTGTTTTGCCACAAACAGAAAACAGTCACCATCTCTTGCCTGGTATATGATCATGTCGGTGAGGAATATTCTGAACCACAGCCAGCTGTCTGTCTTCCATGAGGCACAGATCTTTTTGAACTCTGTCAAAGGCAAAATTACAAAAAGAGTTTAAAAGAGATTAAATTGCTAATCTAAAATAAAAAGGTACATGCACTGAGGTGCATCGTTTGGTATTTTTAAGTTGCCATTTTATAAATCCACATTTTAGAGAGATGGATACATCCGTTTAAGGATAATCAACTCTGTGGCCAATTCTCTTGAATGGGATTATGCTAGATTACATTTTTAAAGACAGATCAGTCTACTTTTAGGAAAGCCACTGAAAACTATCTTTGGCTATTGATGCTGTATCATGTGTCACTGGTTCATGCATTAAATCTGTCCCAATATAAATTAATATTCAATTAAAAAAAGTGTCCCTCCTTCAAGAGAACTACAGAAATAAATGACTGTCAAATAAACACTAACATGTTGTATTTGAGTTGTACAGGGTCATTGACTAAAAATGTAAACAAAACATTAGTGGTGCTTACCATTTTCCAGGCCATCATGGGAGTGAAGGAGGTCCCAGCTCTCTCTCGCTGTACGGAAGCTCTCCAGAGTCTCTGACCAGCTGTGCATCTCAGTCTTGCTCACCAAAATGTGTCGACTGCGGCCTTTGCCCAAACCATCCTCATCATCTGAGCTCTAAAATAACACACACACACAAACCGACAGTAGATGTACAAAAAAGAAAATGCAATAGAAACAAACACATAATATAAAATATTTAGGAACACTCAACCGGACCCATCCTGGGCTCTGACAAAAATCATGTTGAGGCATTTAAGTGATCTTTGATCTGATCTCACCATAGTCTTATCTCTCCCATCAGCTAGTTTGCGTTTCTTATGTGCATGTTTCACTGGTCCCCTCTCCACCTCCACGTCATTGTAGACCGAGCTCAAATCCTCCACGAGGATCCATGGCCCTGAACTCAACGCATTCACACCTGCTGAACATAAACACAATATTATCCCGATAAATCTATCGATAAAAAATATTACAGAGGGCAATGTCCTCAAGAACAAGGTGACATTATTAGCAAAAGAAATGCATGTGTGCTTGCAATGGCTGACCCTGGAAGAGTGCAGGCTGCACAGCTGAGATGTAGAGAAAGGCACTACGGAAGAGAACGAGTGCAGCACAGATGACCACTTGACTGCAGCAGCGAGAGCGTGTTTCTCCTTCCAGACCAGGCAGGTAGCGACATAGCTCCTTTACTCTCAGCAACATGTCCACATAACTCCTACAATACCCACACAAGCACACAAAAACAATGGCAGAACATTTATTTTTGCTGTCCATTGTTTCACCTAACCTTACAAACATGTGGAACTTTTGTTTGTGGTTGTATGTTTTACTATAGTCCGATTTTGTGGGTGCTCCGGTGTATTAAGGTGAGTCTTGCTCGTTAACTCTCTTCCTTTTCTGCTTTTTTGTCCCTTACACGTTGTGCTTTAGCTTCCTTAAATGAGGATATGTATTTATATTATGCCATCTATAAACCTGATTTTACTTCATTTGTCTAGATGCTCCACATGTGTCTTATGAACTTTCTGTCAGGTATGTTTTATGTTCTGTTATAACAAATGTGTCTGATTTTTATAATTTGTTTTATGGATGTCCTGTCAAAAATTAAAAATTAAACAAAGCCGTGGCTCTTTTTACTAAAGACAATGAAGAGAGTGCGACCCCTAATCTTTTTCAAATATCGCAGTTAACTTTTCACAGAAGAGGGAGGTGGAGAAAGTTGGTGTATTAATAAAATGTAGAAGGCAAATCAGTGCAATGGAAATTAATCAAACAGGTATTTTAAAAATCACATGATTAAAACATCCCTCCTACTTCCATTTTGCTATACTGGAAAATACCAGCAACTGTGGACGCAGAGGGAAAAAGAGGGTTTGTGTGGACTGATGAGGAAACCATGCCATTCATTGACTTATTGCAAGTAGCAAATATTGCCACAATAAATGTAAAGACTAATAAAACACCACCATAATGTATATCAACTGCTACTGGTGCTCTTTATTTATACCTTCAAGCTGTGCCTTGTTACGCTTCTGCGGTGACTTTGGCACCACCAACTGCTCATCTTGGTGAACTAACTCCAATATTTACAGCAGTTGATGGAAACACACATAAATGTGCATTTTATTTCACTGAATCTTTCCGAATCTGGTAAAAACAAAATGCAATACATTGAATGGAAACCTAGAGTGTGATCATGGCAAAATGTGGTCCTGGAGGTACCTACTTTGGTTTTCCATTGTGATAGTTTCACAGTGGAAAAACATTCACCAACATTTCACCTTTAGAATACTCGCACAATACTTAACTAATGTGTGTGCTATGCGTATGTATATTTATGTGTGCCCTGCTGTATTCAATTTTAACTGATTCACATTAGTTTTAGTTAGGCGTATCTAATAAATTAGAGTATTACAACAGGCACCTCAATAAAATACAACCCCAAAGAACAGTAGTGTCCAATTAAAAGGCAGAGTGAAAGAGCACCTCTGTCCTTTGTCTCCCTGCCACTCGCACCGAGCTCCGACCACAGTGAGGATATCCAAAAGCCTCTCCCAAGGCTCTGCTACCACTGAAGACTTTTCTGACAGGCCATCAATCACATAACGCTGGGAGCCACGGGACACAGTGGGTGACTTCAGAGATCCTGCTTCCTGAGAGCCTGAAAACAAAGAACACAATTAACCAAAACAAATCCCAGGCAGGTTGGAGAAAAAAGACGCAGAACAACGTCAACAAAATGCTGCTTTACCCTGAATCTGTACATCAGGTGAGGGTCCACGAGTCACATAACCAATATAGAATTCAGCTGCTTTCAGCATGTACTTCTGCATCAGGCTGGCCGGTAAGCGCATGTCCATGTTGTTAATCACCAGAGGAAGGACATCACACACTGTGATATTAAAAAAAGTATATAATCAAGTATTTTTATGAAAATGAATTACATCCAACAAATTTTAAGTAGACCGTGTTTCACTGACCAAAGAGTTTTCTAAAGCAGTTGACAGGAGTCTCTAAATTCTCCGACACCTCTGCCTCCAACAAAGTCTCTCCTAAATTGACCTAAAAACACAGCAATTTGTTAACATTGACTGTCTGAAAGCTATTAAACATGGTTCAAACATCAGAACAGAAAAGTGTATTATTATCTACCCCATGTTGGACCACAGACTCTGGAAAGCGCTTCAGAAGCAGCAGAAGCATCTCTGCCTTCTCCAAAGTGTTGAAACACTGCTCTGTGGCTTTCAGTAGCATTTCGCACTGTACACGACCAGGAAGTGTCTCAAAAAGCCCTTAGTCAACACAAAAACAGGCATACAATAAGAGGCAAATTTCCTAAACACAAACTTCGCTCACGGGCACCCACACTTCTTTCATTATTTCACTCACGTGAGGATGTATGTTGCATATGTATGGCCTGTATACTATCAAGGAAGACAAACTCCACTCACCTCGCAGAAACTGTGCATGCTTGTCCTGAGAGTCACTGCGCAGGGCAGCCGTAATTACACTAATCTCCCTCCATACAGTGGGCTGATCTGGAAAATTTATAAACCTGATGGGTGAAAAAATCGTTGACAAATGAGCGCAGGCTCATGACTGGGAACAAAAGTCTTTCACAGAGTTGATTCACTGTCACTCACATGTCGTACAGGAGTCTCCCAGCAGAAGCTGTCCTTTCTGCGTTCTGTTCAATGATGTACATTTCATACTGTGGAAAACATGTTCATAACAAACAGTAGATTTGAACGATGAAAAGCCATAATGGAAAGAAAATGTTCTTGGTCTATTTCTCCAGTCACCCCATGTGTTATACCTCTACCTCTACAAATCCTATGCTTGTCCTGCCAAGACATATATCTTGAAACCATGCAGCTCAGGTGGCTGTGTTATCCTTGACTGAGCAGTGGAATCCAAAGGTTTAATTTACCTGTATGTTGAAGTCTGCAGGGTACAGGGTCCTGGCTGTGATGAGCCAGGCTTTGGCTGCACAGGGATCATCAGAGACCAGCTCCCGGGCTCTTCTCACCAAAAACTCACAGTCTTTTTGCGCTGACATTTCTTAAAACAAGACTTGTTTTGGGTGCAAAGAGCGACAAAATGACCCACACGCAACTCAAGGCTGTTATTTAATGCATACGGTTACTCCCTTTTAATCCTCAGTGGATGAAATTATTTAATCTAAACAGAGCGTGTCTATGAAAAGTGTGACAATACTGTTAGCTTAAGCTAGCTAGCTAGCTTTGGCTCTGCCACAGTCTGTTGGCATCTTTGTAACAATTATCGGACTAAACCGTGTTCTATGACGCAATGTATGCTTGTATGACAAACACTAATTAGAGCAATTAAAATATAATTTCGAAGTTTCCAGTCAATGCTGCTTTTTCACATACCGGAACATCTTATGTTACCCCGAAGACGTAAAGAAAATACAGTGCGTTCTGCTTTACGGCCAAACGTCAAGCGCTGGCTTGTCGCATCAAAATAACGTAAATAATTCGTTTCCGGCGTTTTTCTGTTCGTCAGATGCTTCAAAAATTAGTATTGAGCAATCGATCCAAACGCACCTCACACAACACAGCCGACTGAGTATTTACATGTTAAATACGCTCTGAGGTCCTCTGGAACGCCATCGTTGTACTCTTTAGTTGGATGCGCATGCGCTAAAGATTCATCGCCACGGTCACCCTCCGTGGTAAAGTGCACACACGACATACAAGTCAGTTAGTGGTGAAATTATCTTGCTAAAACTCAACTCCACCCTTTCAGGAACAGGAGACTGGCTGATGTACACTGCAGGTAAAGACTAATATATGAGTCTATCGGTTGTTTGACGTAAACGCTGTTGTCTTTTTTCCCCCACTGCTGTCAAACGTGTTCGTAACCAATCATCAGCCAGCGTCTGTCCGTTTTGACTCTCGCTGATGTTAGCCACTTAGCATGATAGTAAGCACATATGCATGTATTCCTCGGTACTACGCTGCCATTAGGTGTAACCCCGTGTCAGCGCTTCCGTTTTGCACCGCTCAAATCTGACTTGCGCGTGGCGAACATTGCTGATCAGGCCTGGTGACTAGCACTGTAGAGCTAGCTAGGATAGCTAAGCAACCAGCACTTTGGTGTGTAACTGTTGGGCTGTGTAATCAAGTCTTTGGTGATATCACCAAGGGCTTGGCATCCATTCAAGTTTTCATCCACCAATTAAATCTTAATGTTTCATGTTTTAACTGTGAGGTGTGTCCGTGTGTATGAGCTCACTGACATTACTACATCATGCATGACCCGACAGTACAGAAGCTAAAAGAGGAAGCGGAGCACAGAGGGCGTGTTCGGCTACTCTTTAGCAACAGTTAAAGTATTCGTTTACACCGCGAGTTCATTATCCTCTGATATAACCAGTTATGTCAAGTGTAATCATTCTACATTTGGTGAGAACGCTTCCTGTTTGCATTAAAGTTGGTGAAACGTGGGGAAATACAGTACTTTAGTGCTTACTTTTCCAGAGTAAAGCTTTTATTTTTAGCAAAATGTACATACACTATGCAATAACCAGTACATCTGGTTATTGCATAGTGTATGTACATTGCTATTTATTAGGACAATATTTATATATACATATATGTGATGTAGGGGTGTGAATTACAGGGTACCTCACGATATGATACATCGCCCACAATACCAATAGTATTACGATACAACAAACAATTCTGTGATAATCAATGTACGCCCAAGTTTCCCCCCGGTGCATCGATTATCGGATTTCACAAAGAAGGACGACCATGTATCACAATTTGTCAATTTTGACCCACCCCTAATATAATAAGAGTATGGTTTACTGTTGTAACTATGTAGTAGTATTTGGTTTACTTTTGTGTTTCCTCTAAAACTAA
The DNA here is from genome assembly GCF_019176455.1 of Solea senegalensis. Taxonomy (NCBI): domain Eukaryota; kingdom Metazoa; phylum Chordata; class Actinopteri; order Pleuronectiformes; family Soleidae; genus Solea; species Solea senegalensis. Next base: position 13,128,368 of record NC_058032.1, read on the forward strand.
CATCTTGCAAATGAACACATGATCAGTTGCACTGCATGAAATTAATTAAAATTGTAAAAGTAAGAGAAAAAAAAGAAGAAATTCTTGCATGATATATTGGTAGACATGCTTTGACCTTGAATGACCTCACATATGTGACACTCCTTTCTCCCCCTTGCTCTATATTTAGACTGTTCACAGAGAACTCGCTATATGTGCTAAACCTGTCTTTCTCTAATTTGAGAGATTTAGATTAGTTATTACTAATTGTATGTGGTACTATGTGCCACTAGCTTCTTTTTTAATTTAATGAATAAACATATAATGATAATATCAATCCCACTTTGCTTTATAACGTTCATTAAAAATTTTTGCCACGTGCCACGCTGTCTCTCCTCCCCTCCCATGACACAGTTCCACTTATCAGCATGCTAAATTGTGTAACAGCTCTCATAGGTCACCAGTTGGGGCAGTCTGGTTGTACAAGTTACAGGCAGGTATAACAGTTTAGTCTCTGTGAATGTGCCATTTAATTGGGACTGCAACCAGTACTGTGCAGTATTAGCAATAAATGAATCATATTGGTTTCAAAAACATTTTGAATGCATTTATTTATTTTATTTTCCAGAGAACTCAATGTTCAAACAGAGGTATTTTATAGGGGTATTAGTCATATTATTCTTTTTTCCTGTCAAATCCCTCAAATTAACAAATTTGAGGCATGTACAAAAACAAAAACACGTCAGTCAATATTTTTTTTAAATCAAACAGTGATAGACTTTGATTGCGGATGAGTTACATCACGTATTTATTATTTTTATTGTTGAACTATTGAGTTAAGTGAAAATCATGTCATGACATTACTTGAAAAAGATAACTGGAGATTAATTAGTTGGGTGTGTCTGGTATTTTCTCTTGCTCTCACAGGGTGCACATTTTACAGAATAGAGTTTTGCTGATGTGATGCTGGAGGATCAGGCTGTGGTGTGCTGAGCCCCACATGGCTGTTCGAACCATGGACTCTGAGTCAGCCCGGACACCTTCTAAAGGAGGCCACTCCCTGCTGTCTGCTGGGGTTCTGAGTGCCAGGCTGGGCCCTCAAAGAAAGCACTATGTCTGCGGCTCCATTGCTGCTTTTACCAATATTGTGGTGACTTTCCCCATCCAGAAGGTCCTGTTCCGCCAGCAGCTGCATGGTGTGTTAGCCACTGAGGCAGTGCGGCAGCTCCAGAGGGATGGACTGAGGAATCTTTACCGGGGCTTGTTGCCCCCATTGCTCCAGAAAAGCACGACAGTGGCCATTATGTTTGGCTTGTACGAGGACTTCTCTCGAGTCCTATCGAACAGGGCTGATGGCACTGGTGTGCCGGTGCTGGTAACGCGAAGCTTTGCCGCAGCATTGGCAGGAACTGCAGAAGCCATTCTGACACCATTTGAGCGTGTGCAGACTCTCCTACAAGACCATCGGCATCACGGCCGCTTCAACAACACAGCTCATACCTTTCGGACACTTCTGACCGAGTATGGGTTCAGAGAATGCTACCGTGGCCTCGTACCCATACTCCTCCGTAATGGCCCAAGCAACATGCTCTTTTTTGGCCTTCGAGGACCCATTAAAGAGCAGCTCCCGAAAGCCACTAGTTGGACAGGTAACTTGGTGAATGATTTTGTGTGTGGAGGGGTGCTGGGGGCCGGCCTTGGCATTATGTTCTATCCACTCAATGTGGTCAAGTCCCGGGCTCAGTCCCAGGTTGGTGGGGCCTTCCAGCCTTGTACAAAGGTGCTGCTGACCGTGTGGAGGGAGAGGGGTGGCAGCGTGGCTAAGCTCTTCAGAGGGGCTCACCTCAATTATCACCGATCTCTCCTCTCCTGGGGAATCATCAATGCCACCTACGAGCTGCTGCTGAAGATTATATGAAAGAGGGGTGGCGAAGAAAGCAAATTTAAGAGAATGCATTTAAAATGGAAAAATCTGTATAGAGAGATGGGGCCAGTTTGTCCAGAGATGTTAAGTGAAGCATATGCTCCCAGTGTGTGGCAGTGTTTCTGGAAAACTGGATTTTCTATGCCCGAAAATGATATTGCACTTGGGATAGGGGCCAACAGTTGGCGTGAGAACAACCTGCCATAGTGAGCATTTACTAATATCTAAAGTTTTTAATTTCACAACATTCACTGTAGCCTACACAAAACTTGTACCAGGGTCCAATTAAAATGCCCTTGTTTGCTCTGTACAAAGATTTAGTGGCACAAACTTGACCCCAGTGCTTTTTCCCCTCAGTTTCATGCAAATGTTACTTGACTGGATCAGTTGTTTTGTAGACGAAGCTGTTTCCCCTTTTTGCCAATTGTGCTGTGGTGTAAACATTTGCTTGTTTGTTTGTTTTTTTAATCAAGAGCACTTTGTCTGTGAAGTTAAACTCTGCCTTTCAACACTAACACCTTTGTGCTTCTTACCATTGGGGGAAAAAAAACATGTTGATATTGGCTGACAATAAAAAAAAAAATGTTAATTGTACAAAAATACATGTTTTGGGGTCAACTTTCACACAGATGGGCTATTTTAAATTCCTCTCATACAAATGAATCCATGTAAAATGTTTTGGTCAACAGTTTGTCTTGTGTCATTGACCTTTGACAAGTGTGAGTTGATGTATGTGTCACTAAAACATACAGTTAAATGTTGTCTTTTTTTTATTATTTGTCAACATTCTGGGGTGTCTTTTCTTTTTAAAAAAAACTTGAGCACCTTCATAAAAATAAGTGCTCCTCAACATTGGTTTCCATTTTCTGAAAAAGTTCGGCGTGTCTGCTTTCGCCTGCTCTCTTCTCTGTCAGTAACATCTGCTGACATAATGGGCTCAGATTTCAAGCATGAGTAAATTCAGTTCACCAAGACACGGTCACCACGTGAGGCTCTCCCTGGACACAACAGCCCGAAGAGGAAAGGCATGCTGCTCGACGCAGAGACCAAATACTGACGGCGCTGAGAGAAGACGGAGAGGACAGAGGGTAATGTTCAGTGGCACAAAAAGCTCAGGCTGCCATGGAAATGACAACTTGGCCTATTTCTCCAGTTTCTTTTCATCGTTCGGCCTACAGTCGGCCACATTACTTCTCCTTTTCCGGGGGGTTTCTCCTTGAAAGTAGAACTTCGTATTGAACTCATTGATGAATATTGCTGTTCGTTTCCTCCGTTTTGTGAAGCACAACGCTCATTAAAAATGTCAAATTATGAATCGCAATCAAATGATGTGTTGTCAGTGAATAATGGTTGTTTGTGGGGGTTTTACATCTTGTAGAGTATGCTTTGATCACTGGAATGTTGAAAAAATGACGTGGTTACTTTCATTAAACTGACTCTCTTCTGTGTGTTCTAACCTCTGCAAGTCCTCACCGTGAGTGGTATTTTAATACGCTGTGTCTCATCTATTAATGCAGTCGCGTTTTAGTAATCGGGTCATAGGCGCACACTTGCAGTGATGAGTTATACTTGAGCTGAACGTTGTACAAACGTTTATAACAAAATGTGAAGTGGTAAAACTGTGATCTGCCGTCTGCGTTGTACGTGTGCAACAGTGCATCCTGTGACTCTCTAGATTACTGTGTCAAGAAGTCGGTCTTTAGATTATGAACAGATTAAGGACAATCTGACATGGGTACTTTGGATCAGGGAGGTTTGAGCTGCCTCTTAGCTCGCTGTGCTTTCCTTCCCCCGCACTTGTGTTGTTCATCTGATGAACATCTTAGGTGAAATCTTAAAGTTTTTACATCCAGATACATTATTTAAGAGCAGAGACGCTGCTCTAACTCGACTCTGTTAATAATTCAGAAATGTTCGCTGTATTTCCGATGGATATAATTGAAGAGAGGAAAGAGAAAGCAGGCCACAGTGATACTAACGGAAGGGAACAGCTACTCAAGGCTGGGGAAAAAAAGCTCACAGTGATTCTCATTAACGAGAATGAGAATTTGAGCGATGGTCCAAATGATGAGGCAATTAAGATCTTCAATTTATCTCATTTCTTCCTGGGTTTGATGTTTTGGTTTTTCTGTTCTTAGACTTAAATACTTCTATGAACCGGATGCACGTACATGAACCTGACAAAACCACTGGAACCATCAGCGTTGTAAAGGTCAGCGTGTCATTTATTCCCAAATACATTTCTTGGTACAACGACTTCATTGAATGTGGGTACGAAAAGTGACTCGTGTAGAAACACAACACCCTCTGAATATGAAATGCTGTCGATACAATTTTGACACACAGCAATATAACAAATAATTGACACAGGCAGGCACTGCACTATTTTTTTTTTTGACATACACTATGTCTTGATATTAGTGCTATGACGGACACTGCTTTTGAATAACACCTCCATGGCATCTGGATGCTCTCTTTCCGACCGCAGCCACCTTGTCCATCAATCATCTTTTTTTATTAGTATTATTATTATTATTATTATTATTATTTTTATTAAAGATTAAATATCTGTCTCCTCACCAGCTGCCACTGAAAATGTAGGCAATCTTTATTTCAGCTAATCTTATTCAGTATAAGCATTTGCTGGCTGCTTTGTCTTAATTTACCTTCCTGTTGTTGCAGGTGGCGCGAGTAAATCCTTCAAATCTAGCGGCTCATCACGTCATCATCATGTGACACTGATCAATGAACACTGTACATCAGCAAACCGGTCGAGCGATGCAGTGCAGTCTCTTAACCGGTGCTTCATCAGAGACATCGGCCTGGACAGTAGACTCACTATTGACAAATCCACATGCCATGCAACTTTGCAGAGTGGTCGCGAAACGTAATGCAGAACATTGCAACAAGACGAAAAAAAGCCAACATTCAAACAAACATAATGCAGCTATTGTTGTTCAGGACGTTAGCGCGTGAAAATAAGAGTGCGACGTGGTGCCGAAGAGTTTATGTTTGCATAGCCATAAACTTAGGTAGAGATGAAAGAGGACACAGACATGAACGTATATCTAAGAGTCCGTAACTATGTTATTGATTGATCTGGGGTGCTTTTCACAAGGAGGAACACGTAGTGGGGAGCAGTCGTGGTTCAGTGTTTTAAGACTTTGGATTTTTGCTACATCTTTACAGAGTTTAACAGTCACACTTATGGCAAGTCAATTTTTTTTTTTTTTTTAAACTACACAATTAAGGTCCCCTGTTTTGGGCCCCCCCTGAACCCTATCCACACATTCCCAGAAAATATACGTGTATGTAGTGGATGAAAACTAGAGTAATGTTAATAATAATACTGCATACATTTGGGGGAATCGGAGTATTACTGAGAAGCATTCGGGACACTCTGGGCCAAAAGGGGGGTAGAAAAAACACTTCATACACGGGTATGTGTCTCATAAAAAGGTGCAATCTGTAACAGTCAAATGTGATCTCCCTGCGCTGTGATGGTACGTTTGTCTTTGTCCAATTCATGTGTTACTGTGATGTTGAAAAACTAAATCCTTAAAAAAAAAAAATGTGATCCCTGCAGATACAAAGCAAATCAGCCCGTGACTGTATTTCACAGGCGTGTGTGTTAAAGTGTATTATTCTGCAATTTGTCAATAAAATATACTGTAGCTATAAATTTGAAAAAAAAAAAGACAATTTACAGATTACACCTTGCGGAGTGGAGAAAATCTTCAAAGCAGCAAAAAGGTAAAATCACACCATCTCAAAGAGAAAAAAAAAAACAAAATAAAAATTCCAGTGACATCCATAGGTTTGTTTTGTTTTTTTCCCACCAGAGACCTGCACATCACAGACCACGGTGAAAATATTGTAAAAATAAATACATAAATACATACAAGGGTAATCCGTCCTTACATACATACACACATTGTATCATAAAATAAGATAGTCATAATATAATTATAAAATTTGTATGTACAAATGCATAGTCCATATGCGTCCAAGAAGAGTCCAAGCAATGACGTTTCCTCACTTTGTTTGGTGTGTGGTTTCCATGTGTGTGTGTGTGTGTGTGTGTGTGTGTGCTGTGGTGTGCATGGCACTTACAGTACAAGATAACAGGTGTCACGCGCCAGTTCGCTCTGTGCTGTTTCCTCATCTCCTCCTGCCTTCAGAGTCAGTGGCTTATTAGTGGGTAAAAAGTTCACAGGTCAGAAGTTGAGAGGTACACGGGCACCGGGTGTGTCCGATTCTAGTGTGCGTGTCCGGAAGAGCTGCGTGAGCGCGAACACAGAGGAGATGAGCACAGTGCAGCGTTTGGCCAACAGTCTCACCCCATCAGTTTCCCCTTGACCCAGTCCAGACCCAGTGACGCCTACACTCTTAGCACCAGTTCCGGCTGTCTCAACAGCCCCAACAAACTCTCGGTACAGACCCACTATCTCCTTTAGCTTTTCCATTGGCTGCTGACTGTCGTTGTCCTCATCTCCATGCACCAGACTTGCATTATGGCAAAAGTCACAGCCAGCGCAGGAGTTTGTTCGCAAGCAGGCAGCGGACAATTGAACCAGAGCGCTGAAGCTGTTGGATAAAGAACGTAAGGCTTCATCGGGGGCCCAGCCTACACGTGTGGCCCGCTGACACCCGGACGCCAGCCGTCGAGCCTCGGCTTGGAGAAGACTCCTTTCGGCCTCTGTCATGAAGATGGGACTCGTCCCCGTGCAGTTTGAGCCCGTTGCTGGGCTAGAACCGTCTTCAGTTCCATTGTGATTTAGGTCCGGCCCGACTTTTATGAAAGCCTGCTTTGAGTCTTGACATAAAGTTTGTTGTTGCTCAAGCGTCCCACACTCTAAGACCAGGAGAAGTTGATCGATATCTTGACGAAGGGAGGCGAAACCTCCCTTCAGCCCGCTGTAGTTCTTGTTAGTGAGAGACCGAAGAGGACCGCCGTAAGAGGCTGTAGGGGAAACTGGGCGTGAAACTAAAGGACTGAGTTCAGAGGAGGCAGTGGATAATGTAGAGAGTGGCCGGGGGTTGTCTCTGAGCAGGGACAAAATATTGGGTTTTGGAGGCGGTATTGTGGGAGAGGGGACAGGCGTCTGCCCGGTAGGTTTTGGCCGCGTGCGACGCGAGAACTCATAAACAGTGAGCTCCTCGTCGAAACTAATGCCATCCTCTGTGTCTCCACTGAAGCAGTTGGCATAGACAGTGCGGCAGCTACAGACCTCCTGGTGCTCCTGTGGTGGAGTACTGTCTGCATGTGAGGAGGTCGGCGAGTCACCACCAATTTGCATGCTGGACACGCCTCCCAATCCCACTGCTGAGTGGGGTCGCGACTGAGGCTGCTCCGATGAAACGTTGCCACTGTGTGCACTATTCGCTTTGAAGTTCAGATTCGGATGTGAGCCATTTGTCCCGTTGGCCTTCTTCATGTGTGAGGTCACATCCTGGGCCTCTTTGATAGTTGCTATGACAACCTCAGCTCCATCCTCTAATATGTTCACTTTCCCCCCTGATTTGGAGCCTGCGTCTTTCTCCTTGACAGGGGTTCTGTTTAAGTCTGATAAACCACTTGCTACAGACAATCCAGATCCAAAGCCAGATGTGTCTCCGTTGATGGAACTCGTGGAGGGATAATCCAGAGTTCCTAATATCTCCTGGGAACGGGTCATGTACCATGGCAGAGCCTGGATTTTCCCTCTCAGAGCAGAGGCTGGTAGCCTCCCTCCCAGGCTGGAGGAGCTGGTCCTCAGGTCTGACCCCGAATCGGATCTTCCCGGCTCTCTGCTTTGGAGGCCTGCAACACCTTTAGAGTTAGTAGAGTTAAGGGAGGTGGTAATGGAGAGAGGTGCATCTGTATTTTTGGGCGACAGGCTCTCGTGGCTCTGAGAGACCCTCCGTGGTCCCGATGGGATGCTGCCGTTACGGTTGCTCCAAGGATGGATTCCATTTGGGGGATTTATGCTTTCCTTGAAGATCCCTTTGTCCGGGTCTGTAGGAGAAACTGGGGAGCTAGCAGGTAGTGAGAGGGGATGGCGAATAGTAGAACAATTAGGTTTCGGTGGCACTGGAGGGGGGGCAGCTGGCTTTGTACCTGAATTAGATGGAGGAATGGGGAATAGGTTTGGTGGCTTGTTTGCACGTATGGAAGTCCCATTGGCTTGCCTTTCAACTTTAACCATTTCCTTTTTATCAGGGACGTTCGCTTCATGTTTGGCAACCAAATCAGCTCCGTTCTCATGTGCTCCCGTTGTCTTTTCCTCTGTTTGTGGTGTTCTGACCGGCAGGGGTTGCTTGCTGCACCGGACTGCCGTGATCAGAGGCAGTCCACCGGCACCAGACGTGACAGATTTGAACTCCATGGTGTCTGGCTCCATTTCCAGGAGTTCCGAAGACAAACGTCCAGAGGCATCCCCATTGCAGTGGGCGTATGATTTCCCATGCTGGGGGGACCTGGGAGGAATATTCTGAGGTTTGGGAAGCAGCTGGGGCTTAGGTGCCAGTGGTGGTTTGACTTTAACTTCAGGTTTCTGTGATCGCTTTGGTGAACTGGACTGATGGTTGGTGAGCTGATTAGTTGGCCCTTTAAGGGTCTCCACGTCCTTCTTGATTTTTGAGGTTTGGGTTTTACTGGCAAGGGGGGAAGAAGACTCTCTCACCGGGGCAACTGAAACATCATTCCAGGTTCCACTTAGCCTGTTAGCATTTTGCCTGTCAGCCAGTTCAGCATCTGTAAAAAGAGAGACAGAGAGAAAAGGGATCTCTTTTAGTCACACTGATAAAAACAAGTCAGCATAGATATATTTATACGTCTTAAAAAAAAACACACAATGATGTGAACAAACCTGAAAGATCAGGAACTGGGGGTGTAAATCTCTCTTGTGCATCAAAAAACTCATCCTCAGACTCCGAAGCAGTCTCTTTGGCTAAAAGAGCTGGTTTAAGGTTGGGTGAAGGAGTGAGGTATAGACTCTCTTCATCCTTGGAGAGCCGCTGCTCAGCTTCTCCTGCTTTGTGCCCTGGAATTGAACTTGTCCTCAGTGGGACTTTGGGGGGGGTCTTCTTCTTTTTCCTAATTGGCGACCTTTGAAATGGTGTGCTGTCAATCAACCGCAGATCTCTCGAGCTGGGAATCTTGGAAATGCGTCGGAGTCCCTCAACTCCCTGCTCCTCCTGCTCCTCATCGTCATCCTCCTCATCATCACTAGTAGCCTCGGGCGGACTCGGCAGGAAGTCAGACTTGGAGAGTTCCGCAAAGCAAAGGCATGAATTGTCATTGCCCCGGTAGTTTAGGTTGGTGGGTCGCAGGGGGCCCTGGTGGCATTTTGGCTCTAAGAGGTAGGGGTGGTGGACGTCCAAACCCGGAAGGTCGTCGACGGTGCAGTGTCCATGGAGTGCATCTTTGTGAGATGGGGCTTTAGCTGAGGCGCTGCTTTCCTCCAGTGCAGCACTCAAGGAGCCACTGGACAAGCTGGAGAAGCTGCTGGTGACCCGTGGGTCAGTGTGGTACCACGTGGTGCCCAGGTTCATTTCCTCATCTATTACACCGAATTTGCGTATCGTGCATCCCGTTGCCCCCGCTTCCTCTTCGTCCTCATTTTCCTTACCTTCTGTTGTCACTATTATCTTCACTTCCTGTCTGCCTTGGTGCTCCTCTCTCTCTTTCCTTTCCTCCTCTCTCCGCTTCTCTTCCTCCTCTCTCCTTCGCTCTTCCCAGTCCTGACTCGCAGGGTCCGGACGCTGGGAGTCCATTGGGTCGTCTTCATCTGTTGAGTCCTCGGAGTCACTGCAGCACCGAGACACATAACCTAAACCAGGAAAAAAAAACACAAACAAAACTGATGTAGTTAGCCTAGTAGTGAGAGAGAATACATTTCAAAGGTATAACCTGACTTGATTTCATATCCATACCCGTACTGGCTGTTGACATACATCAACACGTGATTTAAAAATATCTATCAAATAGCCAAAGCCAGAAAGTGACAATTTTAAGTGCTCACTTGATAGGGATTCATAGCACACGCCCTCTATTACGCCGAACCTCCCACACACACCTTCTTCAGCAGGAATCCGGTGCACCCTCACTTTTGGGCGCCCCAGACGGAAGACATTGACATTGGGATCCACCATGAGTTTGCAGTAGCCTCCCAGCAGACAACCTAAGTCTTTGGCTGCCAGAGAGTCCATCAGTAAGGCAAATGGCTGCGAGGGGGAGGGTAATACAGAAGATAAGGTCAAGCCAATGGGTGAGGGGAGAAAAGGAAGTGGAGTGGGAGAAAGGATGAGAGACAAGTCAGCTTTTGACACAAGCGAATCAGTTTTAAATAGCGACCACATACTCCCCGAGGCTTCATATGGTATGTGTATTGAAGGAGAAATGCCTGACCTATATTTACTTCAGCCTCGGTTCAAATCTAGCGTAGTGGGTAGTGAGTGCGCGAGAGTGTGAGCGTGTGAGCGCCTACATGATAATGAATTATTGAGCTGAGTATTTCAACGACCACACACTGTGTCCTCCATACCTTCATGTCATGCAGTGAGATGCGCAGCAGGCTGACTTTGTCAGACTCTGAGAGCAACTCCACTCGACTGATGCTGCTGAACTCGACCAGAGTGGAGATCACGTTGAGCTTGTGGTTGATGATCTGACTCATTCCATACTTAGCTCCAACCAGCAGGCTGACCAGCACCTCCCTGTCTTGAAGCTGTAGAAGTGAGACAGAGTGCGGCAGATTAGAATGAAAGGAGTTACAAGGAGGCAGCAAAGGTGAAACGGACAAGGAGGACAGACGTGACGCATGGGTGCCAAGTCACGACCCTTACCATCATGGTAGCTGTGTAAGATCGTCCTCCGTATGAAATGAGCTCTCCCAGCTGAGTGAGGTAGGCCAACCGAGCCTGAGAAGCAGATATTACCTACAACACCACAGTGGGCATCAAAGAAGACAAGAGGAGTGACAGTGAGAGCAGGGCAGGCAAACAGCAAGGAGGCACAAAGAGGAATGTCACTGGTTAATTCACTGGCCAAAACAATATACTCCACAGAAAAATATGCTAAATGTTCCCAGAATTATTACACAAGCTCTAGACCTACTTAGTGCTTCTTAATTACCCTCCAATCCACCCACCATCGAGAAGGAGATTAACAGTCGACTGCTAAACTCCCACTATTAATCTCTTTTTCTTTTTTCTTTTTTGCTTTTTCTCAGTGCTTCCTCCCACTCGTCCATCCATCTGTTTCCACTGTACCTTCTGACGTGGCTCGAGCAGGGACTGGATCTTTTTGAGGTGGTAGCTGATGGCTTTCCTCAAGTCTTTCTCCCTCATGTTGCTCAGCAGTGTTGGAGAGATGAAGCTGTCCAGGCCAAACTCCTTCCTGTCAGAGAAACCACAGTGAAATATATGCACTTAAGAACTCGAGCAGAACAACTGATAGTGGACTTACAATTCCCCACATGTACTGTGCATTTAAAAGCAACAATCTTCTGTTTTTTTTTTCTTTTCAAATACACTCTCAAGCAACAAGCATCTATCTATCTATCTATCTATCTATTACTGTAATCTATCTATTACTGTAATCTGTATATTACAGTAAAACCAAAAATATAATATGAGATATTTTTGACATAATCTGCTGCTGTTGTTTTCCCCACAGCTGCCACTAGATGTTAGTAAACAACCAGAGTTTAACTTACTGTCCCTTTAATTGTAGCTAGTACACACTAATTAGTCACTGAGGTGGTGCTTTGAGAAAGTGTCTCTTTGTCCCTTTTTGTTATTTTCAGGTTGAAGTGTGAAACAGCAGAAAGACAACTGTATCACACAGATTAAGACATGTGTGGCCCAATCTCCTCTGACCCTTAAACTGAACAAGGACAACAACACGTTTGACTCACGTGATGCTCTTGATAGAGGCCCTGGTCTGTCCACAACTGTCTAGTCTCTCGTGCATGTGCAGCGCGGCCAGACGGAGCGCCGTGTTACACTTCATCTCTACTGCGAAGCGCTCCTGCAGCACGTCCGCCACACTCTGGGACAAAAGAAAAGGCCGAGTCACAATCACGACGCATACATTAAAATAAAGAAAATAATGATAATAAACAGCTGAAAAGCAAAAACATATTTTATATTGTATTTAACCCAACAACGTGCTTCCTGCTTAGGCATTATTATCTGTAAAGTAAAACTAACACCGGGACACCTGAGCTACCTTTTCTAAAGCAAAAACAAACACAGCAAGACAACTGAACAATAAATCAACATGACAGAAGCGGGACTTCCAGTGCTTTACTGTGCAAAAACAAAAAAAATTGCAAAGACAACATCTGGCTTTGAGGCTTTTCACCCAGGATTTTATAAAATAAATGAAGTGTCAGAGCCGTGTTGCATCAGAGAGTATCAGAATGCAGGAGGAGGTGAACAAGTTCTTTGTGTTTACTGAGTATGAACAGGCCAAAAAAGGGTCACACATTTTATTACACAAGACGAACAAATGCCAAGGAAGAAAACACAGGAAGCAACAGCATTAGAAGTAAAACTAGATAAACATTTAGACCTGTTTTGCACGTGTAACTTAAGAGAGGAGCCCAACCTCTTTTGGAGCAGCATGCTGTTAAAGATAGACAGAGAAGAAGCTTCTCTGACCTGTAAGAAGAGGTACTCAAAGGTGGAGGGGTCGTCCTGCAGCAGGTCCACGGGGTCTCTGGGGATGAAACACACCCTGAACAAACACCGGTAATCATGGGAGTCTTTTTTCTGCACCACCTGGTGAAGACAAAAGCAGAGACACGCCAGTGAATACGAGGCAACAACTCAGTGACAGTAAAGATAAATATACTGTAGTTCAGGCATCGACTTCACCGGACGCACCAAAAAAAATAAAAAATAAATGCTTCCACACCAAAGTCTATAAAGGAAATCTGCGTTTTTCAGCTGCTGGTCTACTGCTGCCTCGTTTGGTAAGTTTGTGTCCCTTAGGTGAATCCAAATAAAGCATTTCAAACACCTCAGTCACAAGATAACATGTTTGAATCCTGCCGTTAATTGGCGAACATGTGTTTTTCCTTCTGTCCCTGCTGGCAGCCACGTGTTATCAGTGCGAGAGAATATCTATGGAAAAGACAGTGGTGTGTGTTAACTGCTAACTTTACCTTCTGTATGTGCTCGTCTTCATGCAGCAGCAGGAGTTTGGTGATGCTGTACTGCTGCTCTAGCACCAGGGCAAAGTTCTCGATGGCCCGGATGGACAGTTTATTCTTCAGAGTGAGAACAATGTCCTGAAATGGTGAAAACAAACACAAAAAAACAAACAGTTCAGACCCCCCTCAGACAAACATGTTTCATTCCAGTCTGCTGGGATCTGATTCCCCCCCCTCTCAGTTTCCCTCTGGTCAGAAATACACAACAATAATAATGTACTAATAAAAGCAGTTCCCAGAACAGACAGGGACCTCCTGGTGGGGAGTAACTGACCCTATGAACTAATGACATTTGCTGTCTGGTTGTGGCCAGATTTCCAATTTCCAAAATCCCTCCCTTTGCCAGGCGAACTATGGTTGGCCTTCATGTCACGGGAAGGATGTCATCGTCTCCAACGCATCAGATTACTGACTCCATTACTTTTAGTCTTTGTTGGTTTATGTGGACGGAGCTGTTTTTCTTTGTGTATTAAGTTTCTGCTTTAAAATACAAAACACAGGTACTGGCTGGTTGCAGTAGAAACATATAAGTACATATAAAAGGCTATGGAAACCAAATGATTAAAACCTATAGGAAGTACTATATTAAAAGTCTGCCAATAGACCTTCCTAAATGTTATACACAACAGTTAGAGCAGCTGCAGTCTTCCCACACTACTGTTTATCCCCCTTGGGGCGATACTGTGTGGTAACGATGGTGGTAAAAAGGAGACAAAATGACAGTAATACCATGTTATTTCCACAGTAAAACCTTGGTAAGGAGAATTACTGTAGGCTACCATCAGTGTAATACCGGCACATTAACATTTTGGGGAATCAGAATTAGTAATTACCATATTATAATGTTGAAATTCACCCTAACCCTTATGTACCACACACTTTCCCCATTTGCTATTAACACAGTGTTATTATACTAAATGATTATCAGACACGCCAAACAAACAACGATCATTACATAGTCTAAATATTCCAAACACTGCGGCCAAACTGCAATGACACCTCTTTGAAGTATTTACCTTGACAGTGGTGGTACCATCAAACTTGAAGGCCTTGGTCTGTCCATTCTCTAAATAGACTTTTAGGACGTTGGGCAGGAAGAGAAGAGAGTTTCCCTGGTGAAGAGACGTGGGAGATTTAATGGCAGCTTAGAACACAGGTTCAAATACCGAAGGAAATGAAGACAATTCCTTGGTAGAGTTGTATGAAATGAGCTTTTTTTTTTTTTCACCTGAGTGTGCCCGTTGACCACCACCTCCTCTGCAAAGCGCACTTTAACTGGATTACTCCTCAGGCGGGCTCGCTTCTCTGCCGACATGATGGACGACTTGGGATTCTGCGACACACACAAGACACGTGTCGGAGCCATTGTGGACCACGTGTGACACACGCATCGCGTTCAAAGCACATTTACACGGACATGTCACAGAAGATGTGAGCTTACAGTCACATGCTCGCAAACACAGAGGGCTTATGTGTGAATGAGGACTGGTGTAATTACTCTCAGTGTGTGTGTGTATGTGTGTGTGCTCTGAGAGGATGTTATTATTGTCCTTTATACTTTGTACTCACTGTCATGTGGCGCAGGATAGTCACATTTATACAGTCCTCCAGGTTCCTGTGTGGAGAAAAGTTACACACACAGACATGTGAACTGAAACATGAAGAAACCAAACACACACACACACATACACACACACACACAGGAGAACTCATTATCTTTCTGACCAGCTGTCAAGTAAGCAGTCTCACTGACCTTTGCCCATGACTCACACACACACACACACACACACACTGTGAGAATGGCATTCCAGCACACAATGGGTGACAAGGCATTTAGTCACTGGACTGACCAGACACACTGGCCTGACAGACAGACAGACAGACAAAGACAGACACACACACAGATAGACAGATAGATGATCTGCTCTTGCTTTTACCTTAAGATGTTTTCCACCTGCTCAGTGCTCAAATCCTCCAGCACTGCATCATTAATCTGCAGCACCTGGTCCCCAAGGTACAGTATCCCATCTGCAGGACTCCCTGCACACATAAAAATGGAGCACTTGCATTATACAAAAACCCGGCTGCACACACTTCATTTTAGGGGATGGAACGTAGACAAACAATGTACATCTTGCAGACTTGAGCGGACCCCTAAAATCATGGACCACTGACTCAAGTATCACACGCACATTAAATGATGCACATAATTGTGTCCACCAGGGCTGACTCAACTGTAATTCAGCCGCACTCTCCAGGATGCGAGGGGTTACAGTTATTCTGTGTCGCATCCAGATCGGGCCCCCGCTCTGCTTTCCCTGGTTATTTATATTCATTTGTCTTCAGGCAAGAGAGCGCACAACAGAGGCACGACACACAAACGCAAAGTGTATGTGTGTGTAAACACGGTGCATATTTGCACACACGGTGGCTGCCTCCCCAAAGCCTGTCTGTCCCTGAGTTTAGAACCACTGTCTGCATGCCACACTGTTCTCTTCTGTACACACACACACACACACACACATACACACACACACACACACATACACACAGACACAGGTTTTACACATAAATCCTTGATCCATGAACTTTTATTAATTTTGGACAGCTTACCCCTAAACATTACCAATTTCTCAGGAATTAGGTTCTGAAGACGTAACAAATACAAGTACACACACACGCAATCAAGTCCCTTCCCTTCTTTTTCCTTTTTATTCAATCCTTCTTCCTCATCCACCACTTCATACTTCCATTCACCTCACCCAGCCCTCCTCCCTCCCAGTGTTCACACCCACTATTTAGTCCTCTGGACGTTGGTCAGCCTCTCTGACCGTTAAATCCTCTGTTGTTGTCACCCATCTTTCTCTCCCTGTCGCTCTATTTGGCATGAGATCGCAAAGAGCCGGTGGCAGGGTGGAAACCCTTCTTTGTACCACTATAATTTTTCATTTAAAGCACAGGAATCAAAGTAACGCCGTCCTTAATTCTCCCACACTCAGTCACACGCTCGCTCAATCCCCTTCCGTCAAAGTTGCTTAAAACGAAAAGTGACTGAGTCAAGACAGGACGAGCAGGTGGCTCTGTTCTCTGACTCAAACCTGGCATTCGAACAGAGACGACGCTGCCAAAATTCTTTTTTTTGATTGTGTGTGTGTAAAATGTGTGAGACAAAGAGTGTGTAAATCTGTCATCGGTCGTTCTGGAGAGTTAGATCGCACGCGTATGTGCCGCCCGCGTACCTGTGGCGATGTCCCTGACCAGCAGGGGTGCGTTTGTGGTGAGGGTGAAGCCATGTCCGGTGCTGCTGTCCAGGACCGGGTCCCTCGTGATCTGCAGTGTCAGCTTGGCCTGGAAGTTCTGATTGGACAGACTGTTGGAGCGCTGTGACCTCCCATCGCCTAGCAACCGCTCTCTAAAAGGGGGGTGGAACAAGAGTGACGGGTTACCCGAGTGGAGACTGCAACACTGTGGTCATTGACAGATAAATTGAGGTTTAAAGGGTGAGATTATAATTTACCAAACATCTCTAGGAAACGATTTGTTTGTGCAGTCGAGTATGAACAACAGTAAATTACGGAATCATCAGCATAAAAATGGTATGAGGCATTTGACACGTTTGCACACGCATTGTTGATGTAGATTGTAAACAAAATAGGTCCAAGGACTGAGCCTTGAGGTAGCCCTTTTGTGACCTCAAGAAAGGTGGACCTAACTCCAGCCATCTGAACACATTGCGTCCTATTTTCCAAATCACCTTGGAACCAAGTGGCAGCTAGTGTGGAAATGCCATGAGAATATCTAGCAGGACTGGCATACCCACACTACCCACACTAGCTTCCCTTAGCCTATCTACAAAGGCTAAAGGAATTTGATGAGTTTAAAAAAAAAGCACAGGGCAAATGAACATTTTCAGGGAATGATGTTAAATAAAAAAAGTTATCATAGTATATCACGAGAGGGGCAAATATAACAATCCGTCCAAAGTCACAAAATTAAACTTATGTTAAGGGGATGAGGGTATTTAAGGGGATAAGGGGGATTACAGTCAGTGGATTACCAAAGTTACTGCAATTCAACCTCTGAGTAACAGGAAATACAGTACATTTCATCGGAAAATGTGATGTTATTTATGGTCTATATGTTTTCTAACATGAATCAGCAGGTCACAGAGCTCAGGAAAAGAGGAATGGTCTCACACTGACATGAATTATTACATCTCTCGTCAGCTTAAAAGCACTTTAGGCATAAAAAAGTCAAATGAATTGTTTCCTTTTGCATTTAAATCTTTTCTTTCTTAAAAAAATAAAAAATAAAAAGGGAGTTCGCCGAGCTGCCTCTGCTCTCGCTCGTCTGTTGAGAACGAGAAAGCGCTCACTCGGTGGACAGTGAGGGAATAACAGAGTGTTGAAAGCATATCTGTGGTTGACTGCTGGGTGTGTTTGGGACAGTCAGGGTTTCAATATGTACTCAAATATGAATGATGTGTGAATGTGTGGGTGTGAGGAGGCAATGACAGCGTGTGTTTATGCCTGTGTGTTGTGATAGATAAACCTTTTTTCCTTTTCTTATGTTTTCACATTTCACAATCACATTTTCTCAGCACACTGCATCTATTCTAAATGATTTATACCCTATATCCTTTTTTTTCTTCACTGCAGGATCTGGGCACCAGACCTTGGAGTGGATAATGCTATTTTCTTCCGTCTGTATCCCAAACTCCATTGTTTACTTTTTTTTATTTCTTTTCTATAACGTCTTTTCTGGCTGCTGACGAAGGTTTTTCTGTCATGTTGGCGTTTTCTGTGGTGCCATCACTTTCTTTTGTTGCTGCATAACCGTCTAAATGCAGTCTGCTTCCTCAGGCAGAAGGCGTGGACTTTTCTCAAAGGTGTGAATCAGTTACATACACATGTCTATCCTGTACCTGCTGAGTGAGTCCCGCGTGCGGCGTATTATTGTTCCCACCACCTGCTGCACTCGACTCGCCCTCCGAGCTGGAGACCTGCTCCTACATCGCTCCTTCTCCTCCATTTATCTGAAAAGACAGAGGTGAGGGCACGTGAGACATGGCGAAGAAAAAGCAGAAACAAACTCGCAGCAACCAAAACAATAACCAGATGTGTGAACAAAGGAAGAGAGTCTGAGAGACGCAACACCATCGTTAATGGACAGAATTCAAAGGATTGTTTAACTGTTGTCTGTGTAAGACTGACTTCATTTGCCGTCGTCCTACAGAATTTGATATTTCAGGCAGAGAAAATGAGGTGGGAAAGCTTTGGCAGGAATGCAGCGTCCCAGACCGGATCAATAAAGCTAACGATGATGGATGGGCGCCTGAAACCAAATGACCCGTAGACTCCGTTTGATTAGCTCTCTCAAATAAAGCACGCAAAAGAGTTATCTGGCACGCTACCACGACGAGTCTGGGACATTGTGAAACATCACTAGAGCGTCCAACAGATGAGGAGATAAAGACACTACAGCGCAACTCCCTTGCTGTACTTTAAGATCGGATTGATGTGGAAACAACACATGCTGCATTGCAATCGATAGCCGATGAGGAGGAATACCGCCGAAAGTTTAGTCTTGTCGATGAGAGAGAAAACAAAATTGATTTGTACTTTTTTTCGGAGAGAAACAATCAGCAGCTTACGCAGCTCAGGTGGTTAAGAGGATTAGAGGCCCTCGTTCTGCACGCGCCCACACTGATCAGGGTGTCACTTCACATAAGCACCTACTGCTTATCCAGCTTGAGGAAGACTGACATGGATGAGGAGGGAAGAGTGGCACTAGGGAGCCGACAGCTGTACACGAGTTGGCACGCCACATTGACATTGCATTGTAGCTTGGAGATGAAGTATGTCGTGTGCTACACGGGCAATAAACAGTGCATCATGGGACCTTTGTTGCCGTCAGTCTTCAACTTTCTTCCTTCTCTCTCCCTCCCTCTCTCTTTCTCTTTCACCCCTCTGTCCTTGCCGAGTCAGGGAGTCGTCTCCAATGACAATTCTCTGGTCAGCAGCAGCAGCCAGACATTTCTTTATATCCCTGCACGTTCTGAGACTTACAATCCTCACTCTACAGGAGCACGCCATCTTTAGAAGTGAAATAAAGTAGATACAGGTAAGCAGGTGTAAGCGCTGACATTAAACGTGTGTATTAGCATAGATGCGTTGATTTCTTTTAGTAATTTAGTAGTATTTAGGCCTCTGACGACATTTGTTTTACTATGTAAACAAAACCTGAGCAAAAAGCACTCACACAGGTCAAAGTTCGTTTTTTAATGAACAAAAAGAAAAGAAAAATGGTCTATTTTGTGACTTCTGCACCATCGTCGCTACTTTATACCACGACTTAAACATATGTGCGATATCAAGTGAATCATAACTATTACTCAACCTAACACACACCCAGGATGTCCATATAAGGAGCTGTGTATTATTCACACGGCACAGATCCGTGCCGCGCGAGCACTAAATATTCTAATTGAAAATAAGCTGTTAAACGTGATACACGGTAAGCTTCTGGGAAACGTGAAATGAATCCAGCGCAGGGGAAATTCAAACCGCCATATTTGGAGGCTCTTATGTGTCAAGTGTTACATACTTTCACATTTTTAGGACACCCTACACCTTAACTTAACTTAAGATCGTGCACGGATGACTCACCGTGATGTTGCTTGTCTCTTCAGGACTCCAGAACACAAATACCCTCTTGCCCTCTGAGACATCAGCTCTGCAACCCCTCCAGGATTGGCTGAAGAGAGGAGGAGGGGGGTCCTTGTGATCATCAGGGCCAATCCCAAACTGGTGCGGCCACCTGTGAGGAGCAATGTGACATCCTGTTAAAACCCACAAACAAGACGCTCATCGTAATGACAACTAAGCTTTCAAGTGACCAGTCTGATAAAGCGGTGACCGACGCTGAATTCTTCACCTGTTTTTTTTTTTTAAGCAGCAAAACTGTATTCCAGTTGTTGACAGTTTCAGAGTGAGCCCCGAAAGCATGTCAAGCAAAACAGATGTGAGTCCAAAGCAGCTATGTGGTTGTGGTTTTCACAAGAGGCCCCTCCTCTGGTCCCCAAGGCTTGCTCTCTCTCTCTCTCGCTCTCTCTCGCTCTACTCCTCCACTGCCTCAGAAGGAACATGGCAATGTGGAGACCAGCCACTCCATCTCTGTCTGGTTGTCTAAATTAAAGTTTCATACCGCCCCGTGTTCAGATAACAGTTCTCAAAAAGCAAAGAGGACAGGGCTGTGAATCCTCATGTGTCAGAGAAAGAAATGACGTCAGGAAAACATAGATCTCAGCCAGTAATAAAAGAGGACAAGTCTTTCATATGAACATCAGGGATGATTTCACTGAAACCTTAGCCGGGCCCCTGGTTTGGGGAGGAAAACACACTGTGGGAATGCTTTGTTGTGAAAAGCCTTGCTGTTGAATCAGTGGAGACACAAAGTAAACATTCTTGATCTGGTCTGAAGAAACCAGCTCATTTTGTTCTCGAGTGTTGATCTGTAGAGCTTTCCTCAAGAAGAAGGAGCCAAAATCGAGGAATTGACAGACCCATCTGTGCAGCTCGTCCGCCAGGCCCTGTGTCCCTCACACAGAGCTCTGTCGTGAGGCCTGTGTGTCCCGATGAAAAGCCAGCAGAAGACCCAGACCCACACACAGACTGCAGGGCATATGAATAATGCATGGGGCTAATGCAGCTAGCTCGGCTTCCACCGCCTCTTTCTGCCACTTTGCCAACACAGGCAACAAGAGGAGTGGAGCAAAGAGACGCGCAGGAAAGACGTACGGGGGGTTGAGGAGGGGGAGTAAAGGGGAGAGAGGGAAGGCGAGCACAGAAGGGCTGAGAAAAAAGGGAAGGGACACCGAGAAGAGAATTGGTCAAGGCAAAGAAAAGAGAGAAAAGACAGGATATTGGAAGGGGGCGAGGGAAGGGGGAGAATTTTAAAGAGGGTGAAAAGGGTAGCGGCACAGAAATGAGGGAGTAAAGCTGCAGGAGGAGAAAAGGAAGCACAAAAGTGTGATGTAAAGGAGTCCACTCACCAGCAAGAGTGAAAAAGAAAGCTGATTAATGCAGCATTTCTCCTCCAACTGGGAGCAAACAAAGCCAGGCGGCAGACGTAGATGTACTATCAATCATCCTCTTTGCTTGCTTTAAATGAAGAGACTGACCCCCTCCTTCTAATGACGTGACACATTTCTCACATTTGATCCCAGTTTCAAATCCAAGATAGCAAAGCTGTGAGCTGGTGATGAGTCTGCGCCTAATCTGGATCTGAATCAATAGTAATCGCGAATAACGTCCTCCGCTGTCGCGTCCCTAAGTCCCCAATCTGCCTGCATACACAGCTCATCAGCGATCCTCGCAGTCAGTCTGACTTCTCACTCATTCCCCCTCCTCCAATCTCCACTGTACAAGGAGAATATTTGTATGGAGCTAGGTAATGAAGGCTGTCTCAAGTCTTGTGTTTCAGTGTTTCTTGGACAACCCCCCTCCCCTCTCTCTCTTCCCCAGCTCATTTTCCCACACAATGTGTCTCTGTCTTGGACAAAACAGTCAGTTATTCAATCCCGTTGCCGGGTTTGAGTCCACATGCAGTTCATAGAAGTACTCGGCTCTCTCCACAGGGTTTGAGAGGTGGAAATGAACTGGCAGTGTCTGTGCACCCAGCTGGATGGAAAACAGCCCAATTATTGCTGCTGGGTCAGACAGGGTTACTGGAGGTCAGATCAACCTGTACACGGCCCAGAGAAGCTGCATTAGAACATGAGATGGGGAGAATCTGCCCAGACAGAGCCGGCGTCCAGCTGGTGAAGATGAAAATTTGCCCGAGTTGTCCGTGTCTGTAATAAACACGCCGCTAAGCTGCGAACACTGAAGATGGGACTCACATACACACATTTTCCTCACAGCTCTCAGGCCACGATTTGGAAGTGGAGAATCGCTCAAGAGGTAACCTGACTCTTGCAGAGGCCTGGCTAACTGGCTAGCTTTTATTTAGAAAGGACCCCCTACACACACACATGTGCACACAAACACATACACACACACTCTGGATACAGCTGCATCACACGAGGCAGCAGCAGCAGCAGCAGCTGGTCCAGAAAGTGGACAATTCTTTTTGGCTCACACAGTCTCTTGGACTCAGAACCCAGTGATCGTTCAGCCCACTTGGCAGGAGATTTTGTCTGGATGACCTGAGGTGAAAAGTGATGTCTGTGTATGAGAAGCATCTGGAGTGCTCCACTTCTTATATTTGGCAGTGAAATGTTTCTGTTGGGTAAATTGCCATTATATGTGGTACAAACATCCTATCCAAAAAAAAAAAAAAACCTGGAGAGGAAAGGATACAACCCTGAACATCAGCTGCAAATATAGATTTATAGATTGTAAAGACAAAGCTGTGTTACAACTGCATAACACACAGTTAGGAAAGAAGATTAAAGGTCCACTGTAGTATTTAGGAGGGTTTATTAGCACACATTGAATATAATACCCAAAAGTAAGTATATAATCACTTTAGGATTAAAAGTTTGGCTTTTTTTATAGGTACTTTCAACGTGGTCCTTGCTTCAGAGGCCGCCATGTTTCTACAGCCATCTAAATCGAGAAAACTGACAGACTATTTGTTTTATTTTGAAGCTTAAGCCTTAATACGCAAATGAGAAAATACAACGCGATACAAAGTCCCCGATCACGATAACATCACGATACTTGATTCTGTGATAAACAATATATTGCAAGACAATCATAGAGCGGAGATAATAATTGTAATAATCATATAACCATTAACAGAAGATTGTAGCCAAATAGTTTATTCTGTGGTTTGTGATTATGCTATGATTTTTGCCCCTGTAACAATCCATCCAACTTTCAATACGATACCGATATTGCAGCCTTGAGAACTGGCCGATACCAATATCGATGCGATACGATATCGGCACGAATCATACATTACTTATGTTGTAGTGTGGAATGTTAAAATAGCCTTGATCAAGTGATATTACTTCAACAGAGACGCTTATATCGGAGATTTTAGAGGCAGTCCAATATAATCCGTTACTCGTTTTTTTGGCTGATATCGGACCGATATCCGATTTCATTATCGGATCGGGACATCCCTACAACATATACAGAGAAACAACTATTTGTGCTGATGTTAAGTGTCACAGTACTAATAAATTAAACTATTAAATGTAAGCAACACCAAACAGCAGCATGGCTGTTTGCTTGTATGTTGTTTGCAACTGTTGCTTGTTGCATCATTACCCGTCTTCATCCACACAATCACACTCTAGTCTTCACTCCGGCCGTCAGCTCATTCCATTAGCATTAGACAGACAGGACTCACTGCGTGCCACTCAATTCATTTCCCCTTTCATCAACGACCTGGCGAGGCCGGACTTCCCCAGTGCGCTATTAAATAATGGGTCTTTCAAAAGATTAATAGTGCACTGCATTGTGTTACACGTTTCTATCAGCGGTCCGGATGGTTCCGGATGGAGACAGACAGCCAGAAACTGAGACAGCGAGAGGAAGATCGTGATGTCTGGGGAAGGTTTTTGGATGATGGATGTTACGAGTCTGCAAAAGTGTCCGCCTTACTTCTTCTGTTGTTGTCTGAGCCAATTTCCTTCAACTCGTGGAGCCTTAAAAACTGCACAATAAAAGTCTTATCTGTGCGTAAAAAGTAATATGAGTGAAGAAGGCAGGTCCGCAGCCACAATAGGATTCTGGGCTGTGGATTTGTCCTTGCATTCTCTGTGGCTACAGCAAGACTTTCATATTTCATATTACAGTGACGAAGAAGCTGATGATTAACAGCCCTTGTTTTCTTTATTGCTTTTCATTCTCTTAATGTTATACTTTCTGTTCATAAACAGAGTCGACCTGAATTACGATGCCTCTGCCAGTCAATTGTGACCTCACTATGACATCATGCCTCCTTTCTTTTTTCCTCTGCAGGAGTTACACTGATATAGGGCTGGGCAATAATGTAAAAATGGTTCAAAATCTATCAATATAATAATTAATGCCCTGTGAAAACACACTTTGATTCATATTTTTGTTTTGCCTCAAATGTATTCATTGTTTCTGTGTTTGTTGTTTTCTGTCTATTGAGAAGTCCAAAACCATAATTCACTGCTTTGAAGCCATAAGACCACAGAAGAAGGGCGAGGGAGAGGACGGCTGGCTGGCTGCAGTAAGTGGGACAGACAGTCAAGCGTTCAGCGGCACAGGAGAGCAAGACTAAATGCAGCCGGGCATCAAGTCTTTCCTGATGTGCAAGTTTTGCTTGCTGTGTTTCTCCTCTGGCGGGATGACCTCGAAGCAGCAACTGCCATCACATGTTGTAGCATACGTCCCTGAGTCACAGCACTGTGCCTGCAGCAGTGGCACAGCACAGAAAAACAAAAGAGGACGGACTTACACACAAACACTCACTGCACTGAGTGAAAGGAAAACACTCAGCGCTCCTGTCTACTTCACATCACTTCATAGGACCGAAGTGACACTCATTCATTCATTCATTCATTCATTCACTGAGAGTCATTCCGTGTGTGTGTGTGTGTGTACTCGTATTTGTTAACTCTGGCATAAACACTGACTGTGACCCTGAGCAGAACCACATTTTTAAGGAAGCGGTTTAGAGCTAAGATTTGAACTGTGGTTAGGGTTAAGGATAGGTTTTAAGGCATTAACTGGTTATGGTTAAGGTTAGGGATATGGCTTTGTTTAGGCTTCCCAAATGAATGAAAGTCAATGCATTATCCTAAAAAAAGAACAGCTGCCTGTGTGCGTGTGTATCCACTTTGTGAAGAAAAACACTCTTTGTAATGAAGGGTCCGCTGCATCACACGTGTCTGAACTGAATTGCAATCAAAGGTCATATTAAATCATGTCAGGGCCCAGAACAGCAAAACGCATTGTTCCGGTCTAGTTGTGTTGCGCTTGTCATGCCTGTCACGGCATGGAAGAGCTTTTGGGGGTGGGTGGGAGGCTGCTGCTGCTGCTGCTCCTGGCCAAAGGATACAGGCAGAAGGAGGAGGAAGAGACGATTCTCCCATAGTCCCTGGCTGCCTACGCCCATTCATAATGTGCTGCTGTGCATGTTTTACTGGCCAGATTCCTGCCTGGATTTAGCCTTTAGCTTGTGCTCAATCTGTGGAGAGTGACGTCGCTTTCACTCCACACACATATACAGTACAACAGCATGCCATGTCCATAGCACAGAACACATGTGTGTGAATGAGTGTGGCACAAGAATAGCCAGTGTTTTCACAGTGGCATTTCATTTTATACTATATAACGTATATGAACGAGGAAGGGCTTTGTCAGACACAAGGGGTTATTATATATATATATATATATATATATATATATATATATATATACATATATATATGTATACATATACATATATTAGTGTAGCGTAAATGTATATGAATGTATAGAATAACAGTGATGTGTATATTTTCAAATTTGTATATTTGGGAGTAAATGTACATATGCTACTACTACTCCATTATATGTGTGTGTATGATATATATAAATATATAAATATATATATATATATATAAACATCATACACACACACACACACACACACACACAGTATATAGCCAAAATAGATTGTTAGCAATAATCATCCATTCATGTTATAACTAAAAACACATGGGCAGCGTCTGTCGCCCATAAACGCTTTTACAGATGCCTTTTGAAACAATCAATATTCCTATTCCTGGTCGAACTAACACCTGGTTTGATCAGTGGCCGCAGCCATGCCAGTCAAACCAGGAGGCTAAACAAAGAAGAAGAAGAAAAAAAAGGTCAATCTTTTGTTGCTTCCTTAATAATCTTAATCGGATTTAAATCTCTCCATCCCTCAGTCAGGGGGCACGGGTGTAGCCCGCTGGCGATGTGAAAGGAATCACCATCACCTGTTAAATTATTCATTTCATCTCGGATCGGTCTCCGAAATGACACGGACGGGTGGAGGCAAGGTGCGGGCGTCCACAGCCGAGCGGAGCCGAGCCGCGAGCCTCCATCAGACAGACAATAACACCGAGGAGGAGAACACTCACCTCGTGGTGTGAGGAGGAGACAGAGGCAGGAGGACGAGGAAGACTGTTCCTCCTCCAAAAAAAATTCCCCACTTTAAATCCAAAGGACGAGGTGTTGGTTTGTCCAATAATCTGCGCTGCGTCCTCCCGGGCCGGATGGATGGCGCTGGTGATGTGGTGTGTGCGTGCGTGTGTAGGGGGCTTGGCTATGTGCTGGATGCTGTTAACGCATTGGTACTATATTCTGCTCTGCTCTGCCCATAATCCTCGGCCCTGAGCTCAGAAATAACCACCCCCTCCCTCTGCTCCTCTCTCCTCCTCCTCCTCCTCCTCCTCCTCCGCTGTCTGACCCGAGGAACCTCCTCCACAAGGTCAACAACATAATAATAATGATGATGATAGTAATAATTATAATAGTGGTAATAACATAATAATAATAATAATAACAATAATAAAATAATAATAATACGGAATTAATTTATTATAGACTATAAATGATAAAATCTAATGTAATAAAAGTCTAAATTTCTCTTATTTGTGACATATATCTTAAAACACCCACATTTGCTAAACACTCACGTCTGTTTCTCATATGGGGTTGTATTCAAACATTCCTGTGTGGGAGCGACATTTAATCTTTGCCTTCTGCTGTCTTCGTTCGGTTTGTCCCTCAGTGCGCCCCGTCGTCCAACGTCACTTCCGCTGCGACGCGTTTCCGGCCTCGATTAATTCCTCCATGCTCCTGCAATAGTAGGTTTCTCTCGACACCGAAGGCGATTTGAAGCAGGTAAAAACCACATCGACCATGTTCAAACTGGAAGGACTGGGACCTAAAATGGATCCGGAGGAGATGAAGAAGAAAATGCGACAGGACGTGATCTCATCTTTGAGAAACTTTCTTATTTACGTCGCCCTTCTTAGAGCCAGTGAGTACAGACCGGTGACTTTGACATCAAGCTCAATATTGGGTAGTTAGATCTTGGTAGGTGTATTTAGACCATATTTATTTTTAACTCTAGCGTTGGTGCAGTGGTCCTGTTATTAATTTTACTTAACATTGAAGTGTTTCTATTGTATTTGTATGATTTATAGTCTTACATCTGGTATTTGTGCTGTCTGCATAATAAATGATGTGAAAATACAAAGTGACTTGACTTAACAGCCACAACAGTGAAACAGGTAACTGGTTTTAATGTTGTGGCTTTGCAAGTCATGGGGCATTATCAAATGTTTAAAATACGTTTTAATGATGTTATGATTATGGATGAAATCCTTTTTAATCATGGTTCATACACACGCCCCCTTCCATCACATTTGTACTCGCCACATGCTTTATTTGTCGATCAGTGTATTTTTCTAAAGTAGGGGTCTTATACTCAAACGACCTGGGGGCCACTGAGCATCGAGTCTGGTCAGGAGGGGGCCACTCAAGTGGGAAAAAAAGCCCAACGGGGGTCTTATAAATTATATAATGATAATATAATGATATAATTATAATTAATTAATTATATAACAATATGCAATTTTTATTCTTTTTTATCTGTATTTTTATTTCCTCGCATGAGCCTTTCATGTCTTTTATCTGTTATTCTTTACAGCACTTTGATCCCCTGTGGTTGTTTTAAATTTCAAAAGAATTATTTTAATATGCAACAAAAACTTATTTATGACACTAAATGAATCTATTAATATAATATTATATATATATATATATATATATATATATATATAAAAAAAACAGAAATTACTCATTAGTTGGCATCGTTTGGCTTAGCCACATAAAATCGATTGGGGAGCTGCGAGTTTGAGACCACTGATCTTAGCCCGTGGCTGTTTCATAGTACACAGTACCATGCCATCAAGATAAGCCACTACAGTGTAAATAATCTACATTATGGTTATAACAAAATATATTCATCCTTATTTTCAGCTCCTTATGTGTTGAAGAAGCTGGACAGCATATGAGTGGAGCAGCGGATTTCTTCCGTTCTCCATCCACTGAGAGTTTACGTCATCAGAGATGAGCAAGTGCCATCATCACGAGCAGCAGCTGGGGCCATGACAGCATTATCCCGAGAGAGATGACCAACACCTGCCCATCACTGTGTCAGCGAAACCTAAAGTTCTCATTTCTAGTCTCATTCCTTGTTGTAAACTACGGTCTGCCTGTTTTTTTTGTTATATCTGTTTTTTGTTTAATAAATTATAAACATTAAATGCAGAGTTTGACAATGTACAGACTTCCTGCATTATTCAATAAAGACAAACCATGTTGAATCTGATGGATTGAAATGTGTCACATGGAGTGTTTAATTACATTTAACAAAAAACGCACAGCCAGGCATATTGTTAATATCTAATCTATCTTAATAATTTTAACAATGTAATTGTTAATTATATACTATATATTTATACCACACATCTTTATAAGCAGATTTTAACAATATCTGGAATTGTAAATATTTTGGTCAAGATAATTGTGACATCAAATGTTCATGTTCCAATTTTAAAAAACTAATTTCTGGGAAGCAGTGCTCTCCCTACATTTATAAATCTAAGTTCATTATTATTAGTATTATTGTTGTTATTATTATTATTGTACTCTTATTTTAACCAGTAAAACGAAGTCTCTATGTCTTTTATATAAAAAATGTTACAACAATAAAAAAAAAACAATTTCCTATAAAATAAACAGTTGATATCTGTTGATATGAAGTTTTATACCAGCACTATTTTCAAAAAATGTTATGCTAAAGTGCTCCAGACATTAAGACATTATACTATTCCAATAGCAAATGTTATTATGTAGTTAATAACATATTAAAAAAGGTAAAATATCTCAAATTTGACAACGGTTTTAAACAAAATGGTGCTTTTAAAAAAACAGCTGAGAATTTCAGAGCAGCTGAGTTGCACTTTCGGGAGATCACCACTTGGGGGCGATGTTTTCCTGCAAGGATTCGAAGTGATGGTGCTGCCGACAATGGATGCCAAAAGCAGCGGTGTTTGTGTGAGCGCAGTGAATGAATGGAGGCGCACCATTAACGGTGGGAAATGCGTTAATTGTGGATATCGCATTTGAAGTGTTTCGGTCACTGAGCAAGAGCGGTCTGCTTCAGGACACAAAGCCCGCGTCTGAGACGCATCTGCCCGTGTCATTGTTGGACTAGGCCCGCCCATACTCCGGACTCGGGAGCATCTCCAAGGAACCCGGCAGCAGGAGCAGCAGCAAACAATGATCCGCTACCACACATCACGGTGGAGGTAGGCTGGTGTTCAGCAGATAATGAAGTGAGGCGTCTGTGAAGAAGACTGCTCCTGTTTTCACACAATGACCTTCATTGTGCTGATGTGAAGCTGAAGCAGCAGCAGCAGCAGCAGCAGCACTGACATCCCCAATATCAAACAACTGCAAATCATCATGGACTTCCCTGGTCATTTTCAGCACATTTTCAAGCAGCTCAACCACCAGCGTCTCCACGCTCAGCTATGTGACTGTGTGGTGGTGGTTGGAGATCAAAGCTTCCAGGCACACCGCTCCATCCTGGCAGCATGCAGCTCTCACTTCAGAGCTTTGCTAAGCTCCAATGACAGTGCCGAGGAGGTTGAAGGAGCTAGAGCAGATAGGGGCCCCAGTATGATGGAGCTAGATGCAGAGGTGGTGACCCCCGATGCCTTCTCCACCCTGCTTGACATGATTTACACATCCACCCTCTCCCTGGGGGCATCCAATGTGATGGATGTGCTGCTCGCAGCCTCACACTTGCATCTGAACACTGTGGTAAAGGCATGCAAGCTCCACCTGTCCAGGAAAAACTTCCCTGCCTCGCCACCTAAAGGATGGAGGTCAGTGCAACAGCAGCAGCAGCAGCAGAGCGCCCCCTCAAAGGGAGAGAGGTCGTTCTCGCCTCAAAAGATCTCGTCTGCTGTGGAGGAGGAGGAGGAGGAGGAGGAGGATTTAGATGATGACGCAGTGGTAGTGGAGGTGAGCCAGTCAGGTGTCGGTGAAGATCAGGGGGTTAGGAGAAGAGTCAGTGGCAAGCAGAGCGCAGCAACATCGTCTTGCAGCTTTAAAAGAAAATCACACGAGGAAAGGCTCAGCTGCGGGAAGAGAAGCTGCAGGCTGCCTGGGGAGAACTACAAGGAGTGTTCTCCCACTGTGTCAAGCAGAAGCATGGTCAGTGCAGAGGAGTCAGACGGTCTCCTGTTCCCAGACCAACTTTTGGAGAGCCAAGTTGATGAGGAGGAGGAAGAGGAGAAATACGAAGCGCCCAAGGGAGAGACAGAGGAGATCCAGCTCCCGAGCCAGTCGGACAGCAGCACAGGAGGCGTGTGTGTGTGGAAGGTGGATGGAGATACTGATGGAGACACAGTGGTGAAAATAAAGGTGGGAGAGGAAGCGGAGGAAGACGAGACAAAGATGGCAGTGATCGAGATTAAAAAGGAAAACTTGTGTTCATATTCCTCAGGTTTAGAGTCTCCTCTATCTCTAGCACACGACTGCACAGAACATTTGGGAAATGATGAGAAAATGGCAGCATCAGCTAACACAGCAGTAGCTGACATCAACTCTTTACAGTCTCAGTTGTGCACAAATCTTCAGAGGGATGCACATAGAGACATCGGAGGTTTGTGTGAGGACAGTGAAGCCCTGGACAGCCTGTCAGAGCTGGCCTTTTCCTGCTTCCTCAATCCCACTGCTGAAAGTGTAATGGGAACTCTGGAGGAGGATGACAGCCTGGCGAGTCTCACAGCCGCTGCCACTGCAGCCGCCGCCGCCGCCAGCGATGATCCTGCAGCTGCAGGAAATGTAGGTGAAACATGTCAAAACTCACCAGATGAAAACGCCTCCTCGGCTCAGAACTCGCTTGTTTTTCCAATGTCGTCTGTCCCACTGCAGCAGCTGCTCCCACCACAGAGCCCGGGATTTAGTGACACACTCATCTTACAGCCCACCCAGAACTCTTTAGCAGGGTTTCTGAGTGGCATGAGACCGGGCCTCAGTCTGGAGGCCTCCCTTGTCCAGCCGACCAGGGTCGTTAAAAGCTCAGGGGCAACAACCTTCCGCCGCATTGCCCCCAAAGTTCCACCTGGATCCGAGGCTGGTACAGATCCTTCCTCAGTGGGGGAAGCTGCTGATCGGTCAACTCTAACCAGAGCCTCAGACGACGTTCTGTCCAAGTGCAAGAAAGCGGCTGCTGAAGACCACGTGTTGTTGGTTGAAGGTGATAAGAAATACGCCTGTAACATCTGCTGCAAGAAGTTCATGAACTTGACCGACTGTAAGAAGCATATCCGTGTGCACACAGGAGAAAAGCCGTATCCCTGTCCAAAGTGTGGGAAACGCTTCAGCCAGTCGTCCCATCTTTACAAGCACTCGAAGAATACCTGTCTGAACTGGAAAGACGACCAGTCGTTTCCCGAAACTCTGCACTGACCTTTTTTTTCCTAAAGGCAAAAGGAAATCACACTGTGAACTTTTATCTAATAATATTAATTTGTGATTTTAAGTGACAAAAAATCAGTGCCAAATTTTTAATGCATCTGCTAATTTATTGCATTTTGTTTTGTTGTTCGACCATGTAGTTTTATTTCTCAGAGGAGAAAAATTAAATGTTGCCAAATCTATGTGAACGCACTGACAAACAGTCTCAAGAGGAAAAAACATGGTATGCATCCCTGTTTCACTGAGTGATGAGAAAATAAATAATGCATTGGGGGGATTTTTAGTAATCTTAAAATCTGTTTCAAGAGTGAAATCGTTTTTTAAATAATCACATAACACATACAATTAATATGAAATTAGTTTTTTTTTTATTCAATAGAGGGAATTTCATTTGACACAGAACTGGAGTGTTGCCATGTTTACCAACAGTAGACAGGGAGCATCATCATAATAAAATAAAGTGCAGACAACAAGTATATGACTGATCTTTATGACATTGTCATTAATTTAAATTGAGAAAACTTACCACTGATTCTGTATTTAAGTATCTAATGTCATTTAATGTAAGCACAGGCATCTTTAGTGCTTTGATAAGGACTATGGTTAAAAAGATAAGGATAAATTAAACCTTTCCTTCCTTCCAATGCAAATTATAATCAACGTGCACTTTGCCATCATGGAAACGTATATCTGAACTACGTTAGTATTCTTATTGTTGTTTTTGCTCACATTAGAGAGCGCTGTAAGGTCAGTGAATCATCATTTCCTGACATGAAATGTGTGCAGCACCAGATGAGCGCACGGCGGCTCCATTGCAGTCTAGAAGGTGAGTTCACTGGGCATTTCTGTGTCCTGTAAGCCACCCAGCAGGTTTCGTGCTACCAAGGCTGACATGACGCCTCTTGTGGAGTAGGTGGCGCTGCCAATGTGTGGCAACACCACTTCAAGGGACAAAAAAAAGACAGAAAATAAATTATAAAAAGGAAAAATCAAGGTGCACATTTAGATGCAGTTTAATTGAGCTAAGGCCATAGTCTGACTAAGACGGGGCAATCGGACAACTTACCCAGTCCGAGTAAACATGCAGAGAAGAAAAAGGCATGTTTTGATTGGGTCTTGCAAAATGATTTCGACATTCGACAACATTTATCACACACCCCTACGGTGAGGTGGATCATGCTGTGGTTCTTTATGTTAATGTGATACAAATCAAGCATGGCTCTTGTGGTTGCTGCTGTTGACCGAAGAAAGACGCCACTGCCGTATGATTTCCGGCAACAGTACTGAAGTTTTGTTGTCTCCTAATTCGGTCCGACTAAGCATATACATGCAGGAGTAATTGGATTATGAATCACATTATCCAGGTATGTTAGTTCGCTTAAGACTGACTTGATTTTAGCCAGACTAATTTGTTTACAGATAATTTGACTTAGTCCGACTGGAATCGGACTTTTAACATATGTACACGCATGTGTAGGAGGAAAAAAGGAACACTCAGTTATGTTATGCTACTCACCACAGTTTTTCAGTGTAAGAAGAGGATGGTTGGTTGGGAGTGGCTCAGGTGTTGTGACATCTAATCCAGCTGCAGCTATCTGTCCACTGCTCAAAGCCTCAAACAGATCCTCCTGGTTCACCACAGCCCCCCTGAAACCAACAATTCACCAAGGTGTCATCCTGCTGTATTTTACATTTAACATTACACAGCTGGTGTCAGAGATCCATGAGAATGAGCTACAGCCACTAGAAAAGGACACAATATTGTTGTATATTCAAAAGATTTACTCTATTTTGAAAGTCTACCTGCTTGAGTTGATGAAGACTGCAGTTTTCTTCATCTTACTGAAGAAGGCCTTGTCACAAAGACCCTGGGTTTCTGGAGTCAGGGAGCAGGAAACAACGATGAAGTCGCTCTGGGATACAAGTGTGTCCATGGGAACTGTTCAACAGAGAGACAGTTTGTTTTTTCAGAATATTAATAAATATACTCTAATGCAAGACTGAGAACATACACATATAAACTGTGTCCAAAATGTACTAACGATTAGTTTAATCTGTATTAATCTGTATGTTGCTTAATCTTGACTGACGGACATGTTTTGTCCACAAACCAAAGATATTCAGTTTACCACCATAGAGGAGCAACTAAACCACACATATTCACATTTAAGAAGCTAAAGTCACCACTTTAATCACCATTAAAAACCCACTTGCAATTATTGAATCATTGATTAATATCCATCAATTACTAACCAATATTTGTTGTTGCCTTAACCAACAAAAAAAAGCCTTTGTGTACTGCTAATAGCATTGTTTCAAATAGTGATTTCAATTATCATGACATATCATTCAACAACAAGCCTCTTGCTATGAGGCTACGGTGCTTATCGTTGCCATTTCTCTTACCAAACTCTCCTTTGACCTCTGCAGCGTGGGGCTTTGCTGTTCTCCCAGAGTACAGCAGCCTCTTCACTCCAAAAGGCATGAGTCTCTGAGCAATGGCCAAACCTGAAAACAAACACTAACAGTTAATCTCATCCCAGCAGGCTGTAAAGGAAAATAATGAAATGCAGATACAGGATTTAGACATAAAAGTAATAGTAAGCCATACCAATGCGTCCAAGTCCGATGACTCCTACTGTGCTGCCAGAGAGACCATAACCACAGAGCCAGAGAGGCTTCCACGAGCTCCAGCCACCACTGACAGAGAGTTTGATTATTGTGTAGCTCAATTAAGACAATTACTGGTACATTTGGTTAAAAAATAAACAGAAAGACAGTCACAAACTAAAGAAAACACTACTGGGACGAGTAAATGTATAACTGACTTTTTGACCTCCTCCACTCCCTCTGGTAATCTGCGAGCCGTGGCCAGCAGCAGGGCTACAGTGAGTTCTGCTGTGGCATCAGTCAGCACGTCTGGAGTGTATCCAACACGTATGCCACTGGTGAACACACACACACACACACACAGAAGCAGATATTTATAACGACACTTCCGTATGTGCATTCAAGATTTTTGAGAGACCAGTTTTCTTCTGGCTTCACCACGTACCGTTTTTTGATCTCATCAAGAGCCATGTGGTCAAATCCCACAGACATGGTGCTGATTACTTTCAAGTTTGGCCCTGTGATCAGAGACAGATCAGCTGAAGAACTGAAGTCTGTGCACCAATTTGTTGAATCAATAAATACTACTGTTTTTGTATATGGCATAATACAAAATTAAACTTAATCACAGTCAGTAGTGTTATTAATGATGCCAATTAGTGTCAAAAAATATAAAAATATCTAGTTTTTCAGTTCCATTGTTCATTGTTTGTTCATTGTTCAGTTCCATTGTTTAAACAACTGGTCAGTTGCAGGACTATTTGCTCTTGTTTTAAGGTTTCTTATCAGATCTTTTACTTATTTAAGTATCACAACTAGGGCTGGGTATTGATTAAAGAAAAAAAAAAAGGGGATCACCATGTAATTTCAACGAGACACTCACATCCATATAAGACAGCCAATCGAGATAACTGTTAGATCCCAGTAAAACAACATGCTGCATGCTTATTGGCTCACTGACGCTGATTAAATCCAATACCCGGTGAGTAACACAAAAATATTCAAGTTCGATATCCACAAGTAGTCTGTTACAAGTGTGCATATTTGGGGAGTGATGGATGGAGTACCTGCAGCATCCAGGACCTCAGCATCAATCTTGTCTGGCAACAGGCACACAAGGCCGTGAGCCTTCTGTACGCCTTTCAGAAGCTCTTCTCTCGGCACAGGTTCGTCTGAGTCCCACACAGACACCTCACACCTGTTGGCATGGAGACAGAGGGAGGTGGAGGGTAAACATACAGGAAGTCTTTGGTCTATGAGAAATATGAAGGTGGAAGTGTTAGCTGACAGTCTAGAGATGGCCGTGTACATGTTAGGGATGGGACGATATGCTTTTGTCGTGATTCTGTTGCATCACCATATTTAGGTGCTGATTCGATTTCTATAGCCCTGCTGATGTATTGCTATTCTACAAGTGTTGTGATTTGATAGACAGACAGACAGACAGACGACTTTATTGATCCCTTTGGGAGGTTCCCTCGGGGAAATTAACAAGTGTTGATCATTCTGATTTTCTTTTCCTCGATAAAGCAAAACTGAATGATATGTACATTTCTTGAGAAAATAACCCACAAGTCATATCTCATCACATGTTAGTCAGTCTGAAATGTATCTAAAGCAAATGGGACAGTGATACATAACATGTAAAATAGAATGTTTGTTTTTTTATTATTTAAGGGCTATATTTGGCAGCTCCTCTTTCTAATAAAATAAACACAACCAGGCTAAAAAGAAACAAAGTGTTTTTTTTAGCTTTGCCTAGTCAGTGTTCACTGAGCTGCTGCTGTAAGAAAGAATAAAATGCTGGGCCAAAAATGAATGGAATCTCTCAAAACAGGACACAGCACAAACTTGAGAACGTGTTTCAAGTGAAAGTGAAAAACAACTTTTGAAAATCCTGGACTGCACACTGTCACACTGATAAACAGAATTCCCAATTGGTTTGATGAAAATTGGCAACAGTTTCTGATCACCAAGCTAGCTTAAATCACAACATATCGATGTTTCGATATTCGGTAATGTTCATATTACTTACTGACTCACTGTCTCTCACCACATGGCTAAATTTGACTGACAGCTACTGTAAACTGTGGAGGACATTCACTAGACACGGTCTTAGCGGACAAACGCGGCGTTGACAAAACAGTAATGAAATAATGCTCCATACTCACTCAGGGGCCGCTGACAGGATCTTCATTCCCTCCTGCGGGAGCCGTCGAGTCACGAAAACCTTCATGATTTTTTTTGCAGCTTGCATCTCACTTTAAAGCCCGGCCACTGTGGATTCTGTCCGGAGAGGACGAATAATCGGTTCACCAGAACGCGGAGCCGGTTTACAGCGACAAAAACTTTAAGTTCAAAAATTCTCCTTCACATAGCAAGAAACTAGTGCAGCATTTCAAAACACTGCGCATGCGTGAGATGGGAGGAGGGTGTGGTGGTGTGAAGGGTTTGTTCTTCTTCTTACGGGTTTTAACGGCAGTCGTTATCAAGAGTGTTGCATCATTGCCACCTTCCGGTTTACTAAGTCTTGGTACACTGGCTATATGCTGGAAAAACGGTGAAATGGGCCGTTATTGCATTTTCACAAATAGAATAAAGGTTTCACAAATCAGGGACTGTGTTTT
The DNA here is from genome assembly GCF_019176455.1 of Solea senegalensis. NCBI lineage: Eukaryota > Metazoa > Chordata > Actinopteri > Pleuronectiformes > Soleidae > Solea > Solea senegalensis. Next base: position 13,165,233 of record NC_058032.1, read on the forward strand.
TATGAATCTTCAGGGTCTCAGTCCAGATTTGGGAAGTTTAGGTAAAGTGGTTTTTGATGTGGACCTGGTCTAATGAGGTCTATGTATGAAACGGTGAAATCTCCCCTTCACATCAAGAAGTGTCCCTAAAAATAGATGATCAGTGGTAAACTTCCCCTTAACTGCAGAATCGGAAGCTGACGAATCGGAGGCTAACTTCAGCGTTGTCGTCTTTGCGCAGGTGTTTTTCAATCAGCTGATGACTGGCGCCGCTGATTGCTTCCTCCTCCTCTTATTTAAACAAACTTCAGCCAACAGTTCCGTGATGTTACTTTGAAGAGAAGCAGCACGAGCCGTGGAACGCAAAAGAAGACACGAAAAAAGTGTAGCTGCTAAACTACTGAAACTGTTCCGGGAGGAGGGAACTTGTGGCGGCAATGCACCAACCGCCATAAAACCTAAAAAAGAAGGAAAAAATAATAAAAAAAGAAGAGGAAAAAAAAGGAAAACTACCGCGGCGTGATGTCAGACGACGAAAAGGTGGTCGCGTGCATCATCTCCTGTATAAAAATGCAGCAAGGCGCTCCGGGGTGGCGTGTTCGACCTGGTCCAGATTGGTGGCCCGTCCAGAATGGTGAGTAACTTTTGTCAATATGATTCTCTCCAGGCACAACAGACAAAAGTGGCTTTCTTTAACTGATTTAATGAAGCGTCCAAATCTGAAGCGTCCTCTAAAACAATTAGCACAAATAAGACCAGACAAACGTAGGCTACACCCATGTAGCTAGCAATACAATTTGATACAAACTAAAATAATATTATACAGCAACATAAAATACGTCGTTGGCTGCATGCCACAAATGAGGGAATAGCAGGGTCCTTGAAACTTGTCCCCAATGTGTTTGTGAAGAACGTAAACCTTGTAAACTTCGGGAATAATTAGAAAAGACCTTGAAGTTGTCTAATAGTGCTCGTTAATTTCTTGTCAATTTCCGTCAGGAAGAACCGGAAGTAAGTAACCGGAAGTGAGCAACCAAACTACGTCTCCACAATCAGGCGAGACCAGGGTTGTAAATAATGTACATAACAATAATCACATACATCATGCGTCACTCAATATCATGAAACCAAACATTAATATGAAATGTAAATAACTATGAATTCAGGATATAATTGAATTACATCAATGAACTGTATGCACCATCATGGATCAGCTGTTTTGTCTGGTTACAATTAATTCATTGGTTTAAATGGGGCTGCAACTAATTTTTATTTTCATTAACCTGTGATTTATTTTCATGTTTGGTCCATAAAATGTTTAATGTTGTTCACTGTTTCTAAATTCAGTTATATTCTTAAATTATTCTATTTCAATGATTGCTTAAATAGAGCAAAGAAATGAGGAAATATTCACATTTAACAAAATAAAGAAAATCTGAAACTCAAACACTTAAACCAATCCAATATCAAAATAGACAAAACAAGACTAAAAACAAGTTAAAATGGCTGCTGTGCTGTGTTAACTTACTGTTCCACTCATGGTCATTACTATTGAGTTTTTCGCAGGAAAGACTTATTTGTTTTTTTATGTTAAATGTTTAAAAACAGATTCGGGGTTATATATATACATGTCTTTTATAATTCTAAATTTTTTTTTTAAAGGAACAACCTGCTTCCTGCTCACGGAGACCTGGTCGGATCCGTCATATACAAAAGACTGAGGCTGTCAAAAAAAGGTGAGTGACACCTTTAGAGATAATTTACTACATCATTGAAAATGTTATGGCTAATTTTCATAATGTATTTAACTGATGGCAATATATCATTCATTTAATCACACATGTATAATATAAGTTTCTTATGTTTTTAATGAATGTGGCTGTATGAGGTACTGAAATTTCTATATTTGAACTTAAAAGGCATTCCTTAAATCTTAATCAACTTTATTCTACATCACTTGTGATTGTTAATTTCTTTGTTTCACTGTTAGAATAGAATTTGTGCTGGCAGCAATGTTTTCACGGAAAGTGAGTCTTTATATCTCAGGCTGGGTGAACCATGTCTGTACCTCATACAAACACATTGTAGAACACCTTACCTGGTTATTTTACACCTGTAACGGTATGAACTTGAACATTGTCAAGGCTGGAGACTGGACTCAAACATTTTTTTGTCTGTTTTTTTCCCCCCAGATTGATCTTCATGAAGACTGTCAAATAGTAGGTGTCATGGTTTAATTCTGGGTGGCCGCCGTGTCCCCACTCTTTCTTGGCCGCTGTGCCTACATCTATCTGCATTGTCCAACATGGCCACGTTCTTTCTATTCTCCTGCTTTCCATCTGTCAAATAGCTGAGGGTTGTACATGGAGCATTTGCCACAGGTTGGTTTTGTATGTTCCTGTCCACTTTATTGGGTGGTCTGAAATCTGGTCCTTTTGGTTATATTTTTGTGGAACTGCGGAGCGAGTGATTTGAAAGAATGGGGTGACTGATGGAGTGTTTGAAATTCTCTCTCTGAATGAAGGGTTGTGTGTGACTGAGATGCCTGGATTGAATAGTTAAGATGGTCTGAGAATATGATTATGTTCAGCAGTTCACATTAAAGTAGATATGGTGTCTTGAAGGCTTAGATGCTTGATAAGTTATAATGCACTAACATTTGTATTTCTTCTCTGTGGGCTAACGTCTTGGCCTCCATGTGTGGTAGGGTTTGCAGAGTAGGGGAATAAACAAAAGAAAACTTTTGTGTTGTGTTTTTTTGAAAGTGAAGGTGAAATGCAAAGGTAAGAACACGCCTCTTTATGGAGGTTAAAGCTAGATGGTAGGAATAAAATTACCCTTGTGCCTTGTCACAAGGCTTAGTTTTCTTGGCCGCTGTGCCTTTTTTTTTCTCTTTTCCATCGTGGCCATTAATCTACCGTTAGCCCTAGCACGTTAAAATAGATCCTGGTGATCTACAAATACAGTACCTGGCTTTGGATGGCAGCCCTGCCATTGCCTTTGTATTGCCATACGTCCTTTAATGCAAGTAGGCCATGATCGCTAACTGTGCCCGTGCCTTCGTCGCCTACTTGTGTCATTGTACGTTTGGCCTTGCGCGTATAGTCATTTTACATAGACAAACATGGGTGCCTTCCGCGTCCATGCACAGTAAGTGAACTAACCTGTACTTTTCTTCTAGCATCAGTCAAGAGGAGCGCCGACATCACTGCATGTCCATCTTAATTAGATTGCGTTTTAGTTAAAGTAAAATTTCAAATGGTAAATCCAGTTTTTCTTTCTTGCTTGGCCGCTGTGCCATTACTATACCTGCTCTGACCTGAATCTTGATTCTTCATGGCCACTGTGTCATGACTGTACTGTGTCTGTGTGTGTGCTGACTTGGACTGACGTTAATCTGACTTTCGGACCAAGACTAACGCTCCAACTGACTTTACTGCACCAGAAAGGCGAACAAAATTTATGCTGCAAGACTGGCAAGATGCACACTAATTGGACAAGGAAATCCAAATTCTTTCAAATACAGGTACAACGTTTACCTTTCATGTAAGTATTAAAGGCCTTTGACACATGATCTTTGTGGGTAAATCGTGTCCACTCAATTTCTAAAGTTAATTTGCATCTAAACATTTACAATGCCTGACACAATGGCGTTACTATAATCTCATTTTTTTGTTTTGCACTACTGAGTGCAAAGGCCTTTATTTACACACTGACGTATGCCAAGACTGCCGTCATGGCATGTGTCACTGTCTCTCTCGCTGTTCTGCCTGTCTCTCTCTCGCTGGTCTGTCTGTCCTGTCTATCTGTCTGGCATGTGTCACTGTCCCTCTCACTGTTCTGCCTGTCTCTCTCTCTCTCGCTGGTCTGTCTTTTTTATGTGTCTCTGTCTTTCTATCTTTCTCTTGCTGTCTGTCTGTCTTGTGTGTTTGGTCTTTGTCTGTCTTGTGTGTCTGGTCTCTGTCTGTCTGTCCTGTGTCAGATTTAGTCACTTTTTTAGTCTCAATTTAATGGATGATTTTAAAGTTGATTGGTCTTGAGGCGTCTGATTTCTGCAGGAAATTCTGGTACCTTATTTTGAAATGGCTTTAATTTAAAATTTTAATTTTGGTCTTGAATCTCAGATATCATAGTTGCAACTTGGACTGTTGACAAACGTGGAAGCTGCTGAATCATGTAGTAAATTAATCAAAGTTTACTGTAGCTTGTTTAAAGTTCTTTGTAAGTGCTGTAAAAATGTAGTAATTGATTATGATGAGCTAGACCAGGTCTTACTTTATTCTCAACTGGTAATTGCTTTGATAAGATAACTGGTTCCTGATTTGATTGTGAAGCTAAACTTTCGATGGTTTATATGCAAGTGTAGTCACATAGGATTGTAGGTGTTATTCAGCCCATGGATAATGTTATGATATACTTTAAATCTGCCATTTGTTGGCACACTTTTGATAGCCATTTAAGTCTTAAACTTTACGCACTGCCATCAGTCTTTGTAGTTGCCAACTGAAATCGCATTCAATATTAATGCTGACTTGTCTCACTCTGCCAAGTTTATTTCCCTCTAAAGGAGTTGAACCTTTTTGTGTTCATAGTCTTTGCGCGTCATGTTGGGAGGCCTCCCAGCAGGGGATTTTTATCTTCCCCTGCAAAACTATGTGTTACTCGCCTTAGGGATGCAGGGCTATCCTGTATAGTTTCTTTCATAAATTAGATTGTAGGTTGCAGGATTAGAGCGCGTTTCTTTTCTTTAGGAGGACACAAACCTGGCAGAGAGACAACTCGGATTATTTAAGTGAAAGTTGCGCCAAATGTTCGAACTTTTTATCTTTCGATACGACTTGAAATAAAACCTTTATTCTGTGGGCTGAATTCAGACAGAAATCGGAAAGAATTTGGCTTCATGTTAAAGACAGTTGTGCAATTACCCTCTTGTAGCAGGAGTGAGCAGCTGCAGCGTTTTAATTTATTTTTCGTTATTGGATTTGTTTCTTGGATTGACTTTGTGTCCGAAGCTTTGTGGTTAACAGGGATCATGTAAATGTGTAAACACAAGTGGTCTTTTGCCTCTTATTTGCGAAGCTGGCAGCTGGTTGAAATGGTAGGACTTTATGGCTTGCCCAAAATGGGATTTGTGATAGAGCATAGGGTTAACACCTCACCATACACTAGCTATTTCAGCGAACAAGTGTCTGTAGTCCGTTATTACCCATGACTTTCTTTCAAATTTCACAATTTAGGCAGCTTGTAGAGTCATTAGGAAGATGCTTAATCCCAATGTCTTGTTTGGTTGCATGAGAAACTGCTATCTCTTAGATGTGTTGGCGAAGTTCCTCAGATTTTTGTAGACTTGCCCTAAAGTTTCTCTCTGCTTTAACTCTTGTTGAGCTATGCATTAAATGATTCCTCCAACTTGTCTCCATATCACTTTTTTTCTCCCTGCAGCCTTCCACCACCCACTGCTGCTGTTGCATCTGCTAAAGGTAGCCGTATCCTGATTCACTGCGTCATCATGTGTTGGGTAAGAAGTGTCATTAGACTACTAACAATGTAAACACCTTTTAAATGCTTGATCTAATTTACCCTAATGGTTCATCAGTTTAGGACAAAAAGTCATTGAATTTGACATTCTTGGGGTCAGTAACCTGACCTCTAAATGTTTGGGAAACCATGCAAAAGATCGCAAGCTCTCTGCATGACCCAACAGCATCGATATTTGAGTTATTTTATTGCTAAATTTTTAAATCAGTCAAGTTTTTATGAGCTGGGTCTTCTCCACACAACAGAGAACAAGGTAAATTGAGTCGACTCGTAACATGGTAAGGCATTTCGTCCTTCCCCTTCTTCTCTGTGTGTGAGGAAATCTGGCCACAGATCCTGACTGAGTGGCATACCATGGCTGTGCAGTTTCCAAAATCAGACAAGGATCCATCTGATTTTGTGACTCCACCTGTCATGATATGCATGTATCTTCCTCCGAAACAAAGGATTGGAATGGACAGGTTTGTAGTGTAAATCACATCACATCACTTGTAGATGGTGAAGCATTTGTTTAAATTGGGGTCAAGCATTTTCAGGTGTCTGCTTTGTCAATACTCTGGTGCCACGTCTTGCTGAACACATGAGAAGCTCTGAATTGTGAAACTGCTGCCTCTTGCAGATGTTACAACAGCATTGGCTATTGAAAGGCTGCAGGGAGAGAAAATGAGATCTGAGGACAGGAAAGTGGAATTTATTTCATGCTTAGCAAAATGAGGGTTTCAGCAGAGGACCTTTTTGTGGCGAGGCTACGGAATCAGAAGGAACGTTTGTCTGGGCAACTGGGAGATTTACAGTTTTTCATGCAGCTAACCAAGACATTGGGGTTAGCATCATCCCAAATGGCTGGCAAAGATTGCTTGTAACTGTCAGTGTAGGACAGGACAGGAAAGGCAGGTATAGGTTAGGGAGGGCATCCATCGGTGAGCTCTGACTGGATGTGAGGACCTGTCACACTTGACCAGGTGAGCTACCTGAAGATTTGTAATTTGTTTGCTTATTTTTTTCTTGTGACTTATCAAATTTTTCCTTGTTTTGAAGCGATGAAGGCTGCAGCACATTCCTGGATCAGAGGACTCCATGTTGGACACCACGTCCTGGAGAAGTCTCGTCCTGGATGGCTGCGGTGATGACCTAGCCCAAGATGAACCAACCTTTTCCACGGGATGTCTTCAGGTACGTTCTTTCAGATGGTACTCAATATGTCTAATCCATGTTTACTTAATACTAAAGTGTGCTGACTCTTATTTATTTTATTTTTTTGTTAGATGCTGGACCTTGCCAAACTGTACACATGCCTCAATGGCTGCTATGTCACTCTGCCCAACAGGACATGGTCGCCGAATTTTTTTTTATTTTTTTTAAATGGACTTTAACCCCCACTGTACATGTGCCGCATCACCACACTAAAATACAGACACTGCTACTTTCAGCCTGTTTCAGTCTGTAAAAGATTGCGAGCCCTCTGCATGACCCAACAGCATCGATGTTTGAGTTATTTAATTGCTCAATTTTTAAATCAGTCAAGATTTTATGAGCTGGGTCTTCTTCACACAACAGAGAACAAGGTAAATTGAGTCGACTCCTAACATGGTAAGGCATTTTGTCCTTCCCCTTCTTCTCTGTGTGTGAGGAAATCTGGCCATGGATCCTGACTGAGTGGCATACCATGGCTGTGCAGTTTCCAAAATCAGACAAGGATCCATCTGATTTTGTGACTCGGCCTGCCATGATATGTCATGTATCTTCCTCGATGGTGTACAGACACTGCTACTTTCAGCCTGTAATGTTAGACATTGAAAACTTGTATTTATTGCTTTCTTTATTTCAATTAAAACTTTTGTTCTTAACTTTATGGTTGACTTGTATTTTTTCAGTGATATTGTGATGAGTGTTATTTTGACAACTTAGTGCTTTAAACTTAAAGATGTGGAATTCTTTTAAAACAAATTGCACTGATCTGTTACTGTAGACTTGGCACCATTTGACACTGCTCCAAGTGTTCGGTTGATCCTAACCAGAAAACTCAAACCCTATATGGATTTGTACAAGATTTTAAAGGGAATATAATAAATTGGACTCTAAAGCAGGGAATGCTACAGTGGATGGTGATGCTGCTACTTGCCCCCATCTCACAACTTCCTTACTTCTATCCACTAACACTAAATATGGCTAATGCATAACAATATGCCACTGAACATTAGACTACTTTGCTTTAAAATGCCTTTTAACTACAGATGTATTTTTACTATTTTATTTCTGGCTTTTCATTTTATCTTAAAATTCTGTCTTTACCATTTTATGCTTAAAGGTTTTATTTTTCTACTATGGAAAGCACTTTGTACAGTTGTTTTGAAGAGTGCTATTCAAATAGTTATTTGAACAGTGTTGCAGTACCTAACACCATCAGCAATATGAGCAGCCACACATGCAATGCTAATATTTCTGACTGTCTCAGCCTCAGGTAGGTGATGTGATGAATCACAGCCAGATAACGCTCCACACATTAGTGCAGGAACATATTCAACAGTTAAATAAAACACCAAAGTGTGAGGCACAGATGTACAAGATGTTTCCCAAAGTAAAGATCAGACTTGGAACAACCAAGCGGTCCATTCAGGCTGCTGTAGAGACTTTATCCCACAAGATGGCGTCCTCTGCAAAGCAAGGCTCTTGTCTTATTCTACAAGGCTACAGAAAGCAGTTATTTTTTTAAAGTGATTATATACGTACTGCATACAAGCATGCTTATAGGGAGCATATTCTATTTCCACCGATACACCTTCCTACATTTCCAACAAATATGATGCAATATTTACACTCACACATAAGTTAAACCAAGAATATGAATCAATGCATGAAGACACACTGACAGAATTAATCAAATACACATTTCTATTAATTTATGACAGCACTGCTGGTGCATGTTTTTGTTTGATTACACGTCACCGCCCTCAGAACACACACATACACACACACCTCTGTTTCTCTTTGTGTTCTATGTACTCTCTCACATCCTTGTCTCCACTGCTGACCTTATACACAGCAAACTCCTTAGTGTGTGAGAGAGGTTTGACCTTTCTGTGACATCCCATGATAACCCTCTGTCACCCCCACAACCTGTACATGACAAAGACAAATAGCAGAGGAGGGGCGTCTTCAGGACGGATACATACTTGGGAAAAAATCGAAACCAGAGTGCAGAAAATCCCTTTTCCAAATATTTCCAAGTAGAACGGGCCAAGAAACTGTCACATGCATGAGATTTGGTACCTGTGTGCTTCCTGTCACAGCAAAAGCTTTTTTGTGGCATCAAAGTTAGCGATTCAAACAAAACCTAAAACTCATCTGACCCAATTCTATCACACATACGCACACACTCACACACACATTTTGAAGTGTCAAAAAGGAACATCTGTCATCGGTGTCAGTTTTCTGCTGTTTGTTTCACACACATCCATCCACATATGAGAGGAACAGCACAGCTCTGTTGTCTCTGTTTTTATGAGATTATGTGTTTGTGATATGAGATATGTGTTACTTATCCACTAAATGTATCTTCTCTAAACTATGAAGGTTAACTAAAATTGCGTTGGATGGGGTGCCGAACCTTTTTATGCATAGTTGAGAAGTGTCTTTGCTTTGTGTGATAATTGACATTAGGTCTCAGTTTGGGTTCATCTCTGTTTCTGTCTGTTATTTTTGGATCGAGGCGCTGAGAGTCAGCAGTTGTGCCACTGCTTTTAGTGAGTTTCTTCTTTCTAAGGTGAGCGATGGGATTTTTGTGGATTGAGTTTGTGCTTTCTTCTCTCTGGTGTACAAGAGCGTTTGCACACCCCTGTGCTCAAGAAACGGAACGTAATAACCTCCAAAAATAGGCAACTCCTGGGGAGAAAATAATATATGAACTATAGGTACGAAGGAGAGTCTGTGAATCTCCATCGTAAACACACAAAAAGTTGTGGGATGTGCACATTCTGATCCTGTAGGACTCAAAGATCATGAATGTCATTTAGATAAAATATTTGCAAAACTCCTACTCAGCCTTTTTCTTCCGTACTGTTCCCCTCATATTAATATTATTAAGCCTGACAAGCAACAGGATCGTTTTACTCATATACTGATGTTTGATTCTAATATTTTGCATGTTTTCAGGTGTTTTTGTTTAAAGAATGTAGGGATTTCTACACAATCCACAGTTCTTTATCAAACCACAGTAAAGAAACTTGATGTTAGAGCGGGGCCCCAATCAAAAATGGTGTCAGTTTGATGTCGTCGGCATAATTTAGACAAATGTTCATACCTCATTGTCTGGATTTCATTATGACCTACTGTATAGTCGGGAACAAAAATAAGACCGATACAACAACATGCAGGTCGGTGCACCTCTGTGACTGTGAGCTGTGAGCTCTTGTGGGAGTGGAACAGTTGTGGGGTAATCTGCACCTGCATCAGCCAGCACTGGGCCCTGGAGATCACTGAGTGACATGATGAGTGATAGGTCTTTCAGGGGTTTGTTTGTAGCATAAAATCCTAACATGTATTGATCTTTTTGGCCACTTGGAGGCAGCTGAACAAGCCTTATAGAGCCAACACTGACATATTATCAGTTTATATGATCGATATGGTGAATGATTTAGTCAACTATTAACTATATAACTAACGGGGAGCAACATTAGCGTTCCCTTACATCTTTGTACACATGATGCTGATGCTCAGTGTGTGTCCAAACTGTACATCCACAGCAAATACTGTATTTGTACTGTAGTCTGCATTTATATAGTATCATTGTTATTTTTAATCATTTCTGTACATTTACAGTCGTTTCCCGTATACTGTATTTTACTATAACTTCACAGTAACTTATTTTCCTGTATAATAATGTACTGTACTGTAGAAATCACACTTGTAATGTATCTTACACCTCATTTTTGCTCTTTGGCTTTTGATTTTGATTTGTACAGCACTTTGTTTCAGCTGGTGTGGTTGTAATATGGTCTGACATTGTGGATTATCACAGTTAACGGCTGGAGATACTTTACAGTGTACTTTTGTCTTTCAGCTGTTTTTAATTCAATACTTTTAATGTATTGACAATTGACTTAACCCTCCAGCACATACTCCTGACTCGGGTTAAGAGTCTGGGAAGTGACAGTGATTTCTGGCTCTTCCAGCTCGGACGCGCGCTCCCGCGCAGCATCTCTCTGCACGTTGTTGGTGTTCGTAAAGCAGCGTGGACGCGCCAATCTGAAATCCACATTCACATTCAGCTCTGGGTGATGATTTTTTAATCTCACGCTGTCTCTGCGCCCCCTTTTCCAGCCTCATGCTCTCACCGCCGCTGCCGCCGCCGAGCTGCAGCACTTCACCTGAGCAACACTGAGGAAGAGCCCGCAGCCTGAGCGGTGCCAGGATGCGGTGCCACAAGTTTTGGGGACCGTGTTCGGTTGGTTTTACCATTTGGACGGCCATTCTCTTTAAAGGTGAGAGAAAAGTCGCTTTTCTACCTTATGAAGTTTTCTTTTTGGCTCCCACCTTTGCTTTTAGATATTTTCATGGGGTAATAAAACATGTTTTTTTTTGTTTGTTTTTAATCTATCATCACTGAATGGATTACCGAGTTTATGTGCTATTTTCCATATTTAGGCAACTTTGCTCTTTTGGCATTTGAACAGCATAAATTACATTTTTGTTGTTGGGTGACAAAGATGTTACTTTAATTACAAGCTATTAAGCCTACAATTATAATAGGCCTAATAACACTAATAATAATAGTACTTTCTTTATGTACACTGAACCAGCAGTCCTATGTAATTGTAAACAAAGTTATGTAATTCACTTAGAGTTATAGAGAGAAAGTGTAGTGTTGTGATCACTGTGTGTGACTGTCTTTTCTGGCTTAAACACTGACCTTGTCGGGACAAGTAGTCCTCACTGAGACGAAAACCTGGTCCTAAAGAAGCAGAACCTCATTTCTTAGGAACTGGTTATGTTTAGGGTGAATATTGGAATGATGGTTAGGTCAAGGTCAGGGTTAGGAATTAACTGGTTTTGGTTAATGTTAGGTGTATGACTTTGTTAAGCAGTCCAAACGAATGGAACTCAGTGTGTTTTCCGAAGAAGAATAGCTGCACAAACCTGTGTGTGTGTGTGTTGTGTGGATTGGGCAGTAAGATGTGCATGCATAATCTCCCATAAACCCCATCTCATCATCATCATCATCATTACCATCAGCTTCAACATCTAACATCTGGGTCACTCACCAGTTTGTGACGCAGCTGCTTTTGCTCCCCCCATGTGTCCTCACAGAATGTGTCCACCACCATGATTACACCCCCAACACCAACATTACATTACACTGTGTTGATGCACGTCCACGTACATTACTATTCCTGTCTGTTTTTTTTTATATATATAAATATTAAATCTATTTGGTTAATTTGCTGTGTGACAGCAACATAGATTGAAAGTGGCTGCTTTTGAGCACAAGATGAGAAGAGAGACAACAATAGGTGTTGAAGAACACTCAATGTTAGTTAATGAACTCTGGAGGAAAATATTTTGTCAGTATTTATGTATTTCAGACTTAAAGCAGTATAAGTCTATTTTTTATTTCCTATTATGCCATTTAAAAATTTAAATGGAATTTGAGAAAATGTTTTATGTCTTAATAAAAGAATAGTCTTACATATTATATAGCACCTCTAAATTGTAAAGATGGTGTTATTACAAATTGAGTTCAATCTGGCCAGATCCCTACCTTTCCCTGTATAAATGTCCAATCCATTTATTTAAGCAATACCTAATGCTTTGATCACATGTTACATGGGTGTAAATACTGCTTGTCATTCACTGGCAACACCAGAAATAGTCAACAAGTTGCTAATTAACAGACACTCTCAACTCGCCTAAGTATACATACAGTGGTGCATAGCACTTCTGTATTAGGATTAAACATCCGGTGGTTTTAGGGCTCAAAGCCCTCTAGCACAGATTATAAATCTCTGCTACATGAGTCTTTCAATTGAAAAGTCCATTAACACACAACACACATATGCTCTGATCCATGCTCATACTAGTGACATGATGCTTTCATTGTCACAAGTAAAAAAAAACCTGGTAACGAGCATGTGTTCATGCAAACAGAGAAATTAAAAATGTATCCTTTACTGTTCCTCAGGTGTCTATGTTCCTTCCTCCCCTCTGTCTCCTTGAAACCTTTCCCCCGCTCATTATTACATATGTTTATGTATTACTTCCTGTCAGGTTTCAGAGGTCAAAATGTATGTGTTAAACTGGCAAGGCAACACAGCATAGAAGTAATAAATGAAAACTGTGATTGTTCCATAAAACATTTGAATGTTAGTTCATAGGATAAGATGATAAATGTCCATTGTCCCAATATGCTTATCTATCTATATTGTGACATAAGGCATCTTCTTAGATTTTGGATATCGTCATATCGTATCTGTGTGGTGACTTTTCCAGGTTTCTAAATGCTCTTGATTAGAAACCTGGAAACCATGCTCTTGATAATCTTCATATTTATTATATTCAATACATTTGAGGAATACACTTAATATTATTAATTAAATATTATATTAATTAAAAAAACCTTTTAAAAAATGTCATTGTTTGTAGCACATAAATATCCTCAATTTAACATTAAAAAAAGCAAAGAATAAACTCGGTATTATTCGAAATTAAAGCAAATAACTGTATTTTACGTATGTAATACAGATCATAAACAGTAGGCATTTTATTTGATTGTATTTTCAGTGTATTGCCACTCACCTTTTCCCGTAGCGCTCAGCTCAATTCTTCTTTACTGTTGAGGTTTTACAGCATCTGTGAGAATAACTGATTAATACTCGTAAGCTGCAGGACGGAAACAAACAGACATCTTAATGGGAACTCACCCACACGAGTCACTTTAACTCTTTAACACAGGCCTGATGCTGGTGGTTAAGGCAGTATCTGTCAAGGCCGATTATGTAGCAAAAGTTGCTAATGTTGTTGATGTGATGGTTTCCCCCATTGGGTGCACTCTGTCTTCCAAAAATACATCGGCAATGGGGAAAACATCCTAGATTTGCACAACAAGTTTCCAAATGCTGACGCTCACACCGGCTGCTGGGAAAGTTGAACTTTTCTCAACTTCTGTCATCAACGTCAGACAGTTCAGCGATCCTTGAAGCCGCTCCTTTGTTGTTACATCAAAGCTAAGTTACAAATTATAATATATGTAACCACTGGACGTTTCAATCTTATAAAATACCTTGATGTCTCACTTTTACCTTTGTTTAGCTTCACCTTTACCCCTATTTGTTTCTCGTTTATTGTCCTCATGCTTTGTCCTCTTTCATGTGCCTCCTAGTATTCCCCTCCCTGCCTCTGTGCTCTGAGACAATAGTCTCGCCATTTGGGTTAAGATAGGTCAAAAGCAACAGAACATCAGGATAATTCACTGACGATTTTTTTTTCCTCTTCCAAATGAGTGATGGTAAAATAATAGTTTTGGGTTGATGTGGTTGATATTAGTAATAATATAATTAATGTGTGTTTTCTGTTGTGGATGTTGTACTGAGCAAGGTACCCAACCCCGATTGCTGCCCACTGCTCCTGCACCATGTTTGTGTGTGTGTGTGTAAAAAGGATTGGAGGTAAAAAAAAATCACTATCACTAATTGGTGTGTGTGCAAATACTGTACTCCTATTTCTAATTCTTTTAATCATTCTGACAGGCTCTACACTGAGAGGTGTAATGCTGCCCTCCAAAGTCCAAAGTCCAAAATCACAGTTTAAAGTTCTCGATTTTCACCACTCACCTGTTCTTCACCCCGATCACATGGTATTATAATAGGATGTGTTACTAAATATAGATTATTTTCTTTTTAAACTAGAAATACCTGCAAATTCTGATATGAATCTTAAATACAAGTCAACTGTCTGTTGTAATGCTCTCTCTACCCATAGTGTGACTGCTTCAAGGTGTAACTTGAAAGTGTAGTGACATACTGTATTAGAATAATAATAATAATAATAATATAATCTTAAAGCACTCAAGGACACTTTACAGTGACAAACAATAAAAAAACAGACAACAGGACGACATGGTAAACAGAAAATGGAATAGTGAAACTACAGAAGGGGAAGAGAGTCGGTGTTCACACAGGGAAGTCATTTATGTCAAGACAGATGGAGGCAACTGCAACACTGCAGTAGTAAAAGTGACACAGCTGCAAACAGGTTGGAGCATGACTGAAAATACGCCCCTGGAAAGTTTCAAAAGTGAGGTCTACTGCTCAAAAAACCCAGCCGTTCAGCAGTTTGATAGACGTAACACACCCTCGCTCAGGTCCGACAGTGTTGCTGGACAGAACCCTTTTTTAGATAAAGATCGTGACATGCTGTCTGGTCATGTAGCGTGCAGCTTTAAATTGGCAAATGCACCACACTAACATCATTTCTGTGTCCCCCAAAGAAACACACTTACATACTCTAGACATTTACATTAGAAAGGCAGTGTTTTTTGTCGTTGTGGTGCAGACTCTCTCAGCAGGGAGCTGTGGTCTGTCAGCGCTTTCTTTGTGCAGAACTATTCCCCCTGCAGGTTCTTAACTCCCTCTGTTCCAGAGCATTCTGGGATCAGATCCATGCTATTATCCACACTGGATAATAACTTGTTTGTATCAGTTGTTTAGCATGTTTACCACAGTGTGAAATAAGATTAAGTAATGAGGGGTTGGTTTTGCTATAGTTTCTTTTATAGTTTTGTATAGTGTCTTTTAGAAACAAGCTCCAGAACAAAGCATGTATTTTTTTCATGTCTTAACACAGCTCTGTAATGTCCTCGCAGTTTATTCATCAGGATTCACGTTACAACCTCAGGCCCCTTCACCAGAGGCCCTATAAAACCTGTTTTTAGTCAGTGTAGCTGGTTATATCACTTTCACAAACAGCTGCTGATTAAGTTTCACTTCATCCGTAGAAAAAGTCCAAAAGTCGCTTTGGATACAAGCGTCTGCTAAATGACATGTAATGTAATGTAAAAACCAAAAAACAATTTTAAACCTGAAATAAACGGTAACCATCGAACAAACCAAGCATGTCGGTCACCACACACATCTTTCTTGAAGACCTAATATATTCATGAACTAACAAGTATGTCATTGTGGACATTGCTCCTGTAACATAAAGATACATTTTTTGACCAAAAATATTCGGAGCTGTAGTCTAACAGAAGTGTAACCCAACAATGTATTTCCATTTGGTCAAATTTGAGACCCCTGTTCTAAAAGATTGTGATGAGAGGTAAAAAGGCTGTGGAGAAGGGAGCATCGACAGAATGTGCGTCTGATTTTTCCTTATCTATTTACCTTTACATTTGACATTTCAAATTGTGGTGAATACTGCCTGCCATCCATCCATTTCCATTAGACCCAATAAATAAAAAAAATACAAAAAAAACAACTAATCTAAATGTAAATACTGATCATAATTACTCATTCACAGAGGTTTCAGTGATCATCTCCTCTGCTGACCTTGTTTCCTCAGAGCAAAGTTTTATGATCAAATAGATGTTGGTAGAAAAAAAAAGGAGAGACAAGATGGATAATCTTGAGACTGTGTTTGCTGTTATTTAAAGAAAACCAGGTCAGTGGTAAGACACAATAGACTGAGAATAATAGCATTGTCTCGTTTGTACGGAGCTCCCATGTGTTGGAAACCTGGTGGTTGTTCACCTTGGGCAAACTATTTTGAGTAATTCATTTTAATGGGTCCAATTCCAAAACACCCACGCTGTTATTTAACTCTGTAACTTAAGATCAGAGGCTGGAATCCAGTCGGAGATGAGTTAAAGGAAAGGTGGCACATTCTTGGACGAGTTCTCTTTTGCATTCAGCATAATGCATAGAAATACACAGACCAAATTTGCATTTTACTTTGTGTGTCACATTTTTCATCTCCTCTCACTTCTCTTTCAAAGTCATCTGTGAGTGTTGTGCATTGTGCTGCTGAGCTGAAATAAAACGTCCTCTCGGGTGTTGATGCCCTCGGGGGTCACCGAGTTGCCCAGGAGCAACCTCACTGTGGTTATTAATCTAGAACTAATTCAATATGCAGACATTCTGGAGCTCAGGGGCAATCTGGAGTTCGCACACACACACACACACACACACACACATACTCTGCACACAGCAAGCAGACTCTGAAGTGAAATCATCATATTTAGTATTTTAATCCACACAGGCATACCATTTTTACAGTCAGCAAAAATGCTCTTTTTTAAATACACTCACCGCTTCTGCCAAATCCACCACTATAACCGTCTGAAATACACTCACTGGCCACTTTATTAGGTACAACTTCAACTTCTTGTTAATAATGAAGAGGTTTAATTAAGGTAGTGGCTGGTAAATGTATTTGTTCAATTCCTGTATTTTACATGTTTCTGACTTAACCCTACTTATACAAATTCATTCTGTTCAAAGTTGATTTTTAATTATTTCAGTGATCTCATGGCATTTTTTATTTTAAGAAATTCAGCAACATTTTGACTCCTCTAACCTTCTTTACATACGATGATAAAACATTTCAAGTGGTGTATAACCATTCAAGTGTGATATTTATGAATAATAGACATGTTCTGTGTCATTGCATTCCGCTAATAATCAATCAGTTGAGTAATAACACCAATCGGTGACCTTCTCTGAGACCTGATCAGGGCGTGCTGATGACCACTGACATTTACTGTAATGACCACATGCTGTAACAGAGACACATGTAGTTGCTTGTCTGTCTGTGTTTAGCTAGAGTACACACACATACACACACAGTAAAGTTCTAAAGATCCTCAGGTCAAAGGTGCATTGCGTCAATTAAAGTCACTGAACTGGCTGCCCTTTTAAAACGTTTCTCATTTTACAACAGCCTTTATCGCTAAAGGAATTTCGCCGTGAATGTTTTTTGGCTTACAAATTAGGCTTAACGACATTCGGCCCCTCATCTCTGAGGAACACATCTCCACGTGGAGGTTTGTGAGTTAAAGGAATATTCACTGATTTGCATCTAGCTTTGTATTACTAGAATAGGGGAAGTATTTTTGAAAAATTGAGCTTCCCAACCTCAGTTTCCCCTGAGTCGAGAAATATCTTCATTCTTTTTTTTGTTACCAATGACACTTGGTCCGAGCCTTGAAACTGCAACACTAATTCCGCACTATTTAGACCCACTCGTAGGGGGGGCGGGACCTCATTCTCAGAACGTAAACAGTGTCGGCCATCTTTGCTAACAGTTGGGCTAACAGCGCAGCACCAAAAGAATTGAATTGAATGACTTTATTCCTCCCCCAGGGGGGAAACACACATTCACAACAGCTCAGTTAAGAAAGGTGAGAATCGAATAAAAGTAAAAATAAGAATAAAAATAAAAATAAAAATAAAAATAAGATAAAATAAAAATACAATACAATACAATAGTAAGACAAAAATTACCAAAAGATAAAAGGTAAAAAGATTAAATTACACTCTAATATAGAGTATTATCAGGGAAAGTGAGTGGACATTTAAGAGGAGTTAAATATCCGAACAGCAGTGGGGATGAAGGACTTTCGGTAGCGCTCTGTCCTACACTGAGGGTGCCGGAGCCTGCCGCTGAAGGAGCTGCCAAGCCCCTCCACAGTCAGGTGCAGTGGGTGGAGTGTGTTCTCCATGATGGAGGACAGTCTGGATAACGTCCTCCTCTGTCCCACCTCCTCCACCGATTCCAGCGAGCAGCCCAGGACAGAGCCGGCCCTCCTGACCAGCCTGTTCAATTTCTTCCTGTCCCGGTCCGTGCTGCCCGCTCCCCAACAAACCACAGCATAGTGGATGGCAGAGGCCACCACAGAGTCAAAGAAAGTGCGGAGTAGAGGTCTGCACACTCCGAAGGACCTCAGTCTCCTCAGGAGGTGGAGGCGACTTTGACCCTTTTTGTAGAGGGCGTCAATGTGAGTGGTCCAGTTTAGTTTGTTATTGAGGTGAACACCCAGGTACTTAAAATTATCCACCAGCTCGATGTCCGAGCCCTGGATGCTCACCGGTGGGTGTGGTGGGGTCCTTCTCCGGAAGTCGATCACCATCTCCCTCGTCTTTCCGGTGTTCAAGCACAAGAAGTTGCTCTCACACCAGTCCACGAAGTTTTTGATGACCGACCTGTACTCCAGTTCGTCCCCCTCAGACACGCAGCCAACAATGGCTGAGTCATCGGAGAACTTCTGGAGGTGACAGCTGCTGGAGTTGTAGGTGTAGTCTGAGGTGTAGAGGGAGAAGAGGAACGGTGAGAGCACCGTCCCCTGGGGAGCCCCGATGCTGCAGATGGCCACCTCAGACCTGCAGTCCTGCAGCCTCACATACTGCGGCCTGTTGGTGAGGTAGTCGGTGGTCCATGCAGCCAGCTGTGTCCCCACTCCTACGTCCTCCATCTTCCTCCTCAGCAGCGCCGGTTGGATGGTGTTGAAAGCGCTGGAGAAGTCAAAGAACATGACTCTCACAGCGCTCCCGGCGACCTCCAGGTGGGTCAGTGCACGGTGCTGCAGGTAGATGACGGCATCATCCACCCCGATCTTCGGCCTGTAGGCGAACTGCAGTGGGTCCATCAAGGGGCTCACCACCATGCGCAGATGTCTGAGGACCAGCCTCTCCATGGTCTTCATCAGATGAGAGGTCAGGGCGACGGGTCTGAAGTGGCTTGGTTCCTTTGCGTGCGCTGTCTTAGGAACTGGAACCACACAGGAGGTCTTCCACAGGACCGGGACCTTCTCCAGTCTGAGGCTCAGGTTGAAGATGTGCGCGACCACCTCACAGAGTTGGTCAGCACAGTCCCTGAGCAGTCTGGGGCTGATCCCGTCTGGTCCCACAGCTTTCCTGATCTTCAGTCGCCTCAGTTCTCTCCTCACCTGCTCAGTTGTCACAGAGAGGGGGGGGGATTGAGGGGGGGTGGGCAGCTGGGGCTGTGGGGGGTGGGGTGTTGGAGTGAGGTGTTTTGGAGGTGAGGACGGTTGGTGGATGGTGGCTGTAGCCGCTGGAGAGCAGGCGTGTGAGGAGTGGGGGGCAGTGGTGGAGAGGGGAGGGGGGCCCTGATCGAATCGGTTGAAGTATTGATTCAGTTCAGTGGCCCATCGCTGGTCCCCCCCTGCTGTGACTCTGGCTCCACTCTGTCCATGACCTGTGATGTTCTTCAGGCCTCTCCACACATCCCTTGCTTTGCTCTGTCCCATCTGCTCCTCCAGTTTCCTCTTGTAGACCATGAAGAATGAAGATACTTCTCAACTCAGTGGAAGTTGAGGTTGGGAAGCACCTTTTTTTTTTCAAAAATACTACCCCTATTCTAGAAATAAAAAGCTAAACGCAAATCTGTGAAGTATTTCTTTAAACACCTTCCAGCTCATTCACTCTCTCTTCCTCAAAAGTTAGTCTGGAGCCTGATATACTCAGCTCAGCTTCAGCTCACTGATGAAATGTTTTGTTTGTCATTGTGGCCAGTATCCAGTATCACTCTGAAAAAGCAACCTTCATCTTGTGACCCTTAGTACACAAAAGGAGGCTGAGATACAGCACCCGTTCTACAGTGAGATCAGTCAATTCAAGGACAGTGACAGTGTGGTCTGACTCTATGTGAGTGAGTGAGTGAGAGAGACTGTGGACCTCTGTGTCTCTCTGTCTCTCTCGTCATCATAATTACCCCGAACCTTAATGCTTCATCAGCTCACAGTCACAGCTCTCTGTGTGTACATTACACTTAAAATTAAATACGCACATGTCAGCACATATACGACCTGTCCCCTTGTGGTCGTTGTCCACAGAAATGTCACGTTTTAGTGTTGGAGTCTGGGCCATCTTGGCACAGACTGTACAGAGTAAGTTAAGGATAAAGAAGGGTAAATGGTAAGCAAATGCAATTTAAAGCTATTTTCATGATTAGAAAAGCCTCAGTAGACGAGGATGTGTTCCAAGGTGTCAGGGATGGGATTGTTGAAAACCTTTGTGACCTTTTTTTTTTCAAAACTCCTAAAGAATTCAGGTGTTTCTGCGCTGATTTATGGTTTTAAAATGCAAATAAAAATACTGCACACCTTGTGTCTATAGATCAAAGAGTGACCTTCAGGAGCTGTCTGTTGTGACTGGAGGTGTGCATTTTCATCTCTGAAATATGTGGAAGTGCAGGTGGAGGATTTATCAGTTCTATCAGCACCTTGAGTTAAGAATGTGTTGTCAGCTAAAGCACGACCCAAGGTCAGGAAAAAAAACATGTGTTCATCACTCGGGGTGGGAATCACAGGGTTCCTCACGATACCATAAGCGACACATGGTCGACGATACCAATAATAACCTTAACCCCTGGCGCATCAATTATCGTATGACACGAGGAAGGACGGCGGTATGTCACCAAAGTGATATTTTGACCCACCCCTATTTATCACTCAATCCATCATTTCTCTTGTCTGTTTTGTTCTTCCAGGATCCCTGCAGGGAGAACACCAGAGGAAGCTGTACAAAGAGCTGCTGGCCAACTACAACAGACTGGAGAGACCTGTGGTCAACGACTCAGCTGCCATCTTGGTGGAGCTGGGCCTCACGCTGCTGCAGATTATAGATGTGGTGAGAGAAACGGAATTTCTTGTTCGCACTCTTTATGTGTTATGTGAGCGCTGTCTTTAGGTTACGTCACTATTTTGCAGTGGAGATATTTAGATATTCATTTGCAGAAATTAATAAACAGTAGTATTCTACTACAGAGAAAACAGACAAATGATGTGTGCAAAAGGAATAACAGCCCTATATAATATTTAGGGGCTACTTTCTTTCTTTCTTTCTTTCTTTCTTTCTTTCTGACACCCATGTGTGTGTATGGCCGTAACACTGTACGTGATTAGTCGTATCAAACCAACAGAAAACAAATCAATATAATACAGGCGGCTTACAGGAAATGAAGAAACTGTCTGTCACTGTGTACATTCTTACTATTCACCAAACACCGCAGCCACTCTGACCTTGAGGGAAGTTAATATTTTGAGATTATAAATATTATTATTAATCTCTGGGGATTCACACATTTCCAACTCATGCTCCATCATCTGGATCATCTGCTTCCAGAAAATACAGTACCTTATATAGGAATTTGTCATATTCCACTCTAAAAGCAACAAAAAAAACCCCCATTGATACAGTAAATAAGTAACAGGATTACAGATGCAGCAGATTAAGAGAGAGGAAACTTTCTTTTAGCCTCCCTCGCTGCTCTTCCTGCTCATGCAGATGTTCCTGTTTTGACTTTTCAATGCTGAGAAACAAAACTGCTAATTCCACCTTACAGCAAGAGCACGAGCTGCATTTTTTAAAAAGCTTTATATACACTTTTGAAGCTCATTATTTGGCGACGGCTTATGTGGGTTTAAATCTTTAATGTTCTTTACTTCAATCGTTGACATTTTTTTTTTCTTATAAATAATTAATCTAGAAAATTAAGCTATTTTATGCACATTTTAGATTTGCATTCATTATTTTTAGTCCCGTCCTGTTAAAAATGCATTGCCCTGGTCAGGTTCATTTAAAATACAAACTCTGTGTCTCTGTGTCTGTTTTCTGTTTCTCTTCTCAGGATGAGAAGAACCAAGTGCTGATAACGAATGCATGGCTGCAGCTGGTGAGTGGGGTTTAAGGCGACAGGTTATTATTAATTTAACGTGGTTTAATCACAAATAAACTTTTATTCCACTGCACATCCTCTGACGAATGGTCCTCAAATTGCTTGCGTCAATACACTGTGCAAATCCGGAGATGGAATTAATTTCCCTGGATTATTCATTTGTACTTTCTCACAGGCATTGTTAAGAGTTAAACTAATATTTCAGTACTTCTGATTTTATATTATTGTGTCCACTCATCATGACCTTGTGTGTAGGACTTTTTCTGGCATAAAGGCTGACCATGTCAGGACCAGTCGTCCTCACGGAGGACAAATCCTGGTCCTAATGAGGCAGAATCAAATTTCTGAGGAACTTTTAAGTTAAGATGTGAATTATGGTCATGATAGGGTTAAGTATTAATGGGTAAGGGTGAAGGTTAGGGATAATGTTTTGTTCAGTGAATGGAAATAACTCTTTATTCTCTAGCTCATTATTTTATGGTATTACCATTTTAATAAGTTTTTGTCTAGGATTCAAACAAAAGCTCACACCTGCAGCTTTGTTAGTCAGAGTTAACAAAAAAAATAGAGAATGGAGAAGATGCATACATGAATAAAACCCATAGCAGCAATTTACACTGAATACCAAGGCTAAAAAGAACCTGAAGGAATCATTTACAATGAAGCACATCTTATCTCTACTGAATGAGCCATTTTCTTGTAAAGAAACACATTATGTTTTTTTTATAGGACATGATATTTAATGTGTCCCTTTTAAAATGTATATATCTCAAAGTCTTAAGTGAAAATGTCTCCTCTTGTCTCAGTACTGGACAGATGTCTACCTGAGCTGGAATCCAGAAAACTACCCTGGTGTCCAGAACCTGCGTTTCCCCTCAGACCAGATCTGGACCCCTGACATCCTCCTTTACAACAGGTGAGAACTCCTTGCTGATACTCACTGTGTTCTTACTGAAGGGTTAAAGGCTGTCATGGTCGCTTAATCATTTGCTCCATCTTAATCTAATTTCCCTCTACCAGCGTGTGACACATACGTGAGGCAGTGGAGGATGATGAGAGAGAAAATGATCTTATTGGGAATGAATCTGCCGATTTATGAAAAGTCCAACGCTGACTTTGCTCAGGCTATTTACACCACTGTATGTTAACGTTGGCGATATATACATGGTGGAACTTTGAGAGTTTCAATGTTTCCTCAGGTTTGAAAGATCAAGCAGACTAGTAAAGAACACTCCTTTGGTTAAGATTGCACTCCGTGGTCTCTCGGCAACACACCTGCCAAGTTTGAAATTGATAAAATCAGTGAGATCAATTCCCCAATTTATACTCTGGTGACTGTGTATAAACCAGACTTCCTGAAATGTAATACACTGGCTGGAAAAAGCTGTCAGACTCTGTGGGGATTTGCTACTCAACAATACAGCTGAAGAGAACTATTGCTGCAGGCTTTTTTATATTGTGAGAGTGCATTTTTAGTAACTAATTGAGAAGACATTAGTGTTGAGGTCCTCATTTTAATAAACGAGGTTGGGTGAGCTCCAAGTCAGCCCTAAATGTTGTCTCTCTGCACAACAAATAATACATCGCATCCGTATGTTTGAGTGCGAGACAGATGATCGGCACTGTAAGGTTGAGACGGAGAGTTATGCAGTGGCATATTCACTCGTGTTCCTGTGTTTCCCCGATACAAACACAAACAAATATTTCAGATGAAACACAGAGAAAGCAGCAAAAGGTTTGGGAGTATTAACCTAGATTTTAAAAGCTCAGCTTTTAGACCAGGATTACCAGCCCTAATCTCAGTGCTCTTACCCTTATCTTTCCCCATTTCAGCCTTTTACCTCTGCGTCCAATCCTCCCACTCTTCCTCCCTCATATAATTCATGCCGCCTCATCATCTATTTTCTCATCTCATTCTCTCTGTCTCCCTCTGCCTCTCTTTCATAACTCACTGTCTCCATGTAATTCATTCTATTCAATCATCTCTTTCTCTTCATATTTTATAGTTCCCAGTGCGCACTGCCTCCTCTTTATAAATCATCCCGTCCACCTGTCTCTGTCTGTCAAGCTGTCAGCATTGTACTGTCTCCTTCTTCTACCTCTTTATGACATGCTGGGTTCTCAGCTGGTGCTGCGCGTTACTCTGCCGCCTGCTCCAGATCTGTCCATATATGAAAACGTGAAACTACTAATTGATTTCACTCATTTGCTTTGCCAGAAACAAAGATGTTACTGACCTGAAAGTATGGATTTTCTGCACCACATTTTGTGGCAACAGTTCGATCTCCTGGTTACATTAGAGGATTATGTCACGTAATCACCAAAGTCTTTGAGAGATGATGAACATCTGCATGCAGTTTCCTCCCACAGTTCAAAGATTTATGGATTAGGCAATTTGACCGTAAATGTGAGTGCGAGAGTGGATGGTTTTCTGTCTCTATGATGGACTGGTCCCCGCAACCCTCATGTGGAGGATGTGAGTCATCACCTTTCCCAAAATGGGGGTTAATCTGTGTTGCCTTCACACAGTGATGCTTCGGATACCAGATCATGGACAAAGCAGGGCAAACTCATCAAAC
The DNA here is from genome assembly GCF_019176455.1 of Solea senegalensis. Classification (NCBI taxonomy): domain Eukaryota; kingdom Metazoa; phylum Chordata; class Actinopteri; order Pleuronectiformes; family Soleidae; genus Solea; species Solea senegalensis. The sequence goes on from NC_058032.1 coordinate 13,190,015, forward strand.
AGTCTTCTCTTTTCTCTGAATATAAATGTGAGGGGAGGAAAACACACTCACAGTAACCTGTTGTAAACAACTGCACATTTTTATTGGAGTTAATAATGAAAACGGCGATCGATGTTGCTGTTTTCCATCCACTCACTCATTGTTTACAGTGGTGAACTTGGCAGAGGGGAACAATAATGTGAAGCTGGAGGGAAAAGTCACTTTCATAGCTCAACCAGAACATTTACATGCCTCCTGAGGAGAAATGGGAATTTACAGCTCCCAGTAATAATATGGATCCCTGCAGGAAAACAGACATATACATTTGTAGGCTCCCCTCTTACTAATATACAGTAAATACTGTACATTTGTGCACACAGATACATAAGTTACAGACAAACACACGCAGAATCTTATAATTATGTCACAACACATGCCATAACTCAGCAGGTTATCAGTGCACAGCCAATAACACGCTAGTCTTACAGCGTAGAACAGCGGATGCATTCACTCTTATTAGCATGCTGCTCGGCATAAATCCGTTCATTCATTCTTGTAGTTTTAATACAAAGTTAATGATGTTTAGAATTGCTGTGGTCGTGCGCCGTCTCAATGTGGATGGCATTCAACGAGGAAAATCCTCTACTGTCTGTGATTCATTCAGTCATTCTGCCCATATTATTTTTCTCAGTGAGAAGTCTCCTCATATTGCTTTTTTCATATTCTCCACTCATGTTTAATCAATACCATGAGTCGCGGATTTTCCTCCAACGCCATATTCATGCACGCCGCTTGGAGAAAGGACTTTGTTCTTCACTGTGTTTGTGACGGCTTTGTGTTGTGACTGACAGCTGGCATCGTCTCATTCAGATCAAGAGGCAACAGTTAGGCTACTTTGTGTCAAGCTTAAATTAGTTTACATTTAGCATTTAGCAGACGCCTTTATCCGAAGCGACTTATAAAAGAGGAATAAGCTACATAGAAGAAGTCTCGGTCATTCCACCAGCGTGGAACGACACGTGAAAATATTCTGGATTATCTTGTTGGCTCCGCCAGATGGCAATCCTTTGATGAACGGAGTAGTCGAGGGGTAACATAAGTTTACTTCATTAAGAGCTGCAATTAACGATTATTTTCATAATTGATTACACTGTTCACTATTTTCTTGATTAATCAAGTAATCCTTTGGTCCAGACTTGTTTTTATATCTTAGTGAGGACACATTGTAGACATAATCTAACCTTTACCATCACAATTATTCACAATCCTAACCCTAAAACCAGCTCTTAACCCTGAAAAAGCCCTTTAAAGTTGTGGGGGCCCAGGCAAAATGTCCTAAAATAGATAGGTTTGTATGTTTCTTTTGGACCTCACAAAGCTATAAATACACGTTTTTCTTGTGTGCATGTGTGGAGCAACAAGTGCCGATTGAGTGAGAGGAGAGCTTGATGGCTCATGTCACATGGCGGACAGTCAGTCAGTTTGTTTCTTCTTTTTTTTCTCCTTGCTCCTCTCTCACATGTCCCTGTTTCATCTGTGTGAGGATCAAAATGTTTATAAACCATAGGAAGCGAGGACATTTTGGGAAAGTTGGGACATTTTGGTTGGTCCACAGGAAGGTTAGGGTCTTCAACATCTTTAATTAAGTGCAGACACGGCGTATGTGTTCTCTTCAGCACATGTACATTCAGTCACTTGTACTTATGCTGTGAGCAAGATTGCAGGAAAGTGCATACCTTGAGATAAAGAAATGCCAAAGTTTGAATAATTCATAGTATTGCTCCATCTTGGCCATCTCTCCCTTTCTGCTCTGTCCTAAGCTGATAGCCGCACGCGCACACAGACACAGTACAGATAGTACAGATTTTTTTTTTCCCACTTAATCTCCTGAAAAGGTAAATCAGCCAGTATGAGCATAGGCAGGAATAAATGACAGGATGTGTTTGCCTGCAATTTCTGTGACGAGGTAAAGATGCAGGCAGCATTATTTTGTTGTGACTGAATGAGGCTCTAGGATGTTTCAGACACAGTGATGATATAGTGATGATAGGGCATGGTGAGTATGTGTGTGTGTGTGTGTGTGTGTGTGTGTGTGTTAGACAAATTGTATAGTGAATAAAAGTATGTGCACGTATGTGGTATTATTCCCAACAACAGAAAACTGAAACCATGTCTTCACAGTCATGCCCCTCATTTCACTCACTTGGTTACAGTATCTCCCTTATTTATAACATCATTGCTACAGGATCAGTAATGAAGAAAAGTTGAGGGAGAATTTTTTTACCAGATAGGTGGAGAAACAGATTTTTGGACAAAACAAATTCACTGTCCTAAGTTTCTCTGCATGTTCTTTACTGTAAGGCCCAATGGTTAAGTTGCTCCTCCAAGGCTCTGTATTGATTATACTTCAATTAGTTCATTGACTTTTGGCTCAGTTTGAGAGTCTGGCAAGTAAAGCCAAACCCATCTTAAAATTAAATATTCAAAACGTCACCTTCAAATGCATCTTCTGGTGTTTTTCCTTTATATTTGGAATGGTGCCACAGAACTGGTCACATCATTGTAAATTGCCTCTCTTTCTCAAATGCAAAGAAGAAGGAAAAACAAAACTGTGCCATGACCTAATGGTTTAGGTTTGATTAAAGCTGAGATGCCACCAACCCTGAAAGCTTAAGAACAAGTTGATGAGTGTTTTAAGCCCTTCACGTTTGACAGATTTGTGCGGCGCTGAAAGGTGGGAAATCAAGGGCCCGCATTGACCTGGTTGTTTTATTAATTTTATGTTGCCTTTTTAGGGTTGAGAAGGAAATTACATTAGGTTTGTACAGGAAATGATGAATATATAAAATGTGGCGAGACAGTGGGAGATGGAGCAGAAGGGTCATCATCACTCTCCGCAGCCTTCTGTTAGAAATAAGTGGTTTTCAATGTTAAAGAGAAGGGGTGAGGTTGTCCTAAGTAGACTGATTAGAGGCATTGTGGATGGGGAGCTATCTGAAAATTATAGTAAATCATTCAGATGTCCTGTGCCAGTGTGGTCAGAGACAGTTGCTTTATATGTATAAAATATGCTTTATTTTCATGTGGTCGATTCAATTTCAGTCACATTCAAACCATTGTCAAATGTGTTCATGTAATTTTATGTCAGGACAGACGGAGGCAACATCAACATTGCAATAGTAGAGTGAGATGGTTGCAAACAGGTTTAATAATGACTGAAAACGCAAAGAAGTGTCTGACGTTATTCCACTGCTCAAAAACCCGTCATTGCGCATATTGTCGGGATAAATGCTGACGCTGTGTATGCACAAAAACTCCCTCACTCTGATAGTCTGATAGTATTGCTTGTCAGAGTCCATTTTCCAATGGAGAATGCACCAAACAGGAAATTGTTACTTTGTTCTTTGTTCACAAAGAGCAAAAGGAGTCGCAGCAGTTACACAAATAACAACAACAGTCTGAACACAATGTAAACATAGTTAAAAGGGGGGAAAAACCATGGTGAAAGGGGAAAAAAAAAGAGAACTTAAGCTCAATATTTTGGTGCATTCCTTAGTGCGGATGAGCGGTTCGACGCCACCTTCCACACCAACGTGCTGGTGAATGCATCCGGTCACTGCCAGTACATCCCCCCCGGCATCTTGAAGAGCACCTGCTACATTGACGTACGCTGGTTCCCCTTCGACGTTCAGAAGTGCGACTTGAAGTTCGGCTCCTGGACGCACAATGGCTGGCTGCTGGACCTACAGATGCTCAATGTGGACACATCCACCTACATTCCCAATGGAGAGTGGGACCTTGTGGGTGAGATTGCTTTTGTTTATGTTTCTCATTTCTGCATTATTGCCTTCTCAAGAATCCGGCGTGGTTGTATAATTTAGTGGATATATTTTCAGTCCTTTAGGGCTTTATCCAACACATCACCTGGCTCCTTAAATTAATATTATCTGAAAGTATAACTCACAAATTCGCTGTACAGAAATATCTGTATCTAACTTCTTGTATCAGAAAATTGAGTCTCTGTAAAATGATTTTCATTGTGGGAAGTTGTTCGGATGGTTGTAATTGGGTGCACTGAACAGAGAAGAGCTCCAAAGCCGAGTGTTTCCAGCTGGGACAGACTAACAGCGGATCCCAGTGCCTGTGCCTTGGGGTGATGATGGTTAGGTGGAAAAGGGTGTTAGACAACACCAGATGGTATGCAGTGGGAATGTTTGAGACTGTGGCGTGTGCGTAGCCACGACATATGTGAGCACAACACTGCACTCATCTCTTCACTATATCACACTCTACGAGTTTAACAGCCACAAGTTTTAAAATAATTTCACCGTTTTCCCGCGGGTTTTTGGCTCATGGGACATCCTATGAATAAATCTGAATAAAGCTCCCCTGCTTGTCTCTGTAAAACCATGTGTCATGTGTGTTGCAAGGGATGCTGGGAAGGACGAGTGGTGGTCAAAATCCCAACCTTTGTTCCACTAACCTCATCCTTGACCACCTGCCTCTGCCACCACTATTTTGAGACATAATTGAAAAATATGTTTAGGGTCGAGGAAAAGGGATTAAAGTGTTGTGAATTCCATGATCTAGTCCTCTAAATGTATGAATAATGTCCCCAAAAATATTCATGCTCTCTCTCTTTTCCCTCAGGTGTGCCAGCGAAGCGTAATGAGCTATATTACGAATGCTGTAAGGAGCCCTACCCCGACGTGACGTTTACAGTCACCATGCGCCGCAGGACTCTGTATTATGGCCTCAATCTGCTCATACCCTGTGTGCTTATCTCTGGCTTGGCTCTGTTGGTTTTTCTGTTACCTGCAGACTCTGGGGAGAAGATTTCTCTGGGTAAGAGCGTGTCAGAAAGCGAACAGAACAACACACATATTCTTTGCTCGGCTAGACTAGCAATATTCACTCAAACGTGTTTTTACTGCTAAAATGAACAAGGAACCGAAACACTATAATTCTTATGCAGGTATTCAAGCTCATACAATATACAGTAGAACACACATGTCCAATCACCTTGATACAACTTCCACCATGTAGGCTTTGAGTCAGTGACGGGGACTTTTGATGAATGGCCACCAGTTACAGTGGCCGCATGGACATAACTGACTACATACATGAGTCATTTCAGGAAAAATCATCTCACACCGGTGGCCCTGATCTCATCATGATGTATATACTCATGTTCTGTCTGTGTGTGTGTGTGTGTCTCTTCCTGTCTCTGCCTCAAGGCATCACTGTGCTGCTTTCGCTGACCGTCTTCATGCTGCTCGTAGCCGAGATCATGCCCGCCACATCCGACTCTGTTCCTCTAATCGGTGGGTTGTATTTATGTTTGTGGAAGTATTATAGCATCTTCATCTCCTCTTATCTCATCTTGTCATGTTGATTGTCACCACTCTGTGCAATAACAAATGAAAAGTCATCTTTGGTTCAGACTGGGCTTTGGTTCGAGTAGTTTGAGGGTGACTATACGTCATCAATCTTAGTACTCCTGCATGGTGGATGGAGTCAATTGAGAGGCTCAGTGTAAAACTGCCAGCACTGTTAATAGGCTGTGAAATGTCTGGTTTTCCAGTAGGGAGGTAAGGATGATGGAAGAAGACACCAAGATGGGGGAAGGGACAAATGGGGTTAAAGCTCTCAGACAGGGCTTTCTCTCTGGCATAGCTCCTGCATGGTTCTGGTTCTCGAACCAAAGTTTAAACCGACACTGAAAATGAACAGGTTCAGATACTTAAAAGGTTAGTTCCCAGTGAGAACCAAAACAGAAACTGTGCCTGTGTTTGCCAATGTGAAAGCGCTAAGAGGGAAACACTTTGAAGGCTCCTAAACTCCTTATTCACCATGTCACAAAAAAGTAATGATCTTGAGATTATTATCCCAGGTAGCTAGTCCAATCTCTCCCTCAGTCTTTGCCATATTCATTGAGCCACTTGCTGCTGCAGTCTGATAAAATAAAAACATTAAGGGTATCCAAACAACAAATTCGGACCACAAAATCAGCCTTTATGCTGATGATGCATTACTTTTCCTCTCAAAGACACACACTTCTCTTCCTGAGACAGTTACTCTAATTGATAATTTAGAGTAACTCTTGCACATTCTCTTTGGGTGCTACGTGGGCCGTGATCTGTTCCCTTAGCAGTTTCTGCTGTGGGGCTCCTTGGCACTCCAGGTGAGTGGCGGGACCCTTTGTTGGGGGCGGTTTGTTAGACTTCCTTCTGGGCAGAGCAAATCTGTCTAACACCAGGCAACCAAACTGCCTGTCTAAATCTCTCATAGAGTGATTAATCCGTTTTTATTCACGATGACCTAAACACAAGGCCAAATGGGACACTTTTAGGAGCCTTGTTAAAATGGCTTGTGTCACTTTACAACGCTGTCGCTGAAAGTGGATGTGACTTATTGCAGCTGCTGTAACTTGACTGTAAGTACGTACAGTATAGCCATAGTTCTTTTATCATCAGTTTCAGTTAATGTCGTCATCCTATCCTAAATAATTTTTCATTTAGGTAGTTGAAAATGAAATGCTATGCCATTTGTGACTGATGTTTGGAATTATACATCATATCTTCTGTTAATGTTACCATAAACCCATGAGTGACTGACCACAAAGCAGTGAGGACACATGGAATGTCCTTCCAACTCTCATAATTTCTAACACTATTTTTAGTGTCCTGGCTCTTAGTGCTTTCATCTCTTTTTGTTTTATTACCCTCTGTTCCACCTCGTCTTCTGAAACCATCTTCTCTTGATTGAGCTCCCTCCCTCCTTCTTTTTTTTGCTTCATAAAGCCCCGACCTCATGAGGTGATCTGAAGTTTGACTGTAGTCGTGTTAACGAGCTGTTAACTCTTCCTTTTTCACAGTTATTGGGAATTCACATACTGCTTGCACTTGCCACTTGCATGTGTGTGTGTGTGTGTGTGTATACATGCTGGAAGTGCTCTCCTACTGTTCCTTCATGTGGATAAAACATCCCTCTAGAGTCAGCAATAATCTTTCTCTTTTTAATCTCTGTTCTCAGTTTTGTAACATTTCTGCGCAAATTTTATTGAAGTGCTTTCTTTATAGTTTGAAAAAAACATGTTGATTTTTTTTTTGCAGCCCAGTACTTTGCCAGCACCATGATGATTGTGGGAATGTCTGTGGTGGTGACGGTTGTAGTCCTTCAGTTTCACCATCATGACCCCCATGGAGGGAAGATGCCTAAATGGGTGAGTTACTGAAATATTTTTTTTATTTTTTTTTTATTTCTAAATTGTCTTTTTTTATGTGCGGTGATACTTGTGTCTTTTCAGGTCCGGGTGGTTCTGTTGAACTGGTGTGCCTGGTTTCTTCGAATGAAACAACCTGGAGATGAACGCAAGCGATCCAGTTACAAGTACCGTCACTCTAGCACCAGCTCCATAGAGATGGGTGCAGTATCAAGCCTGTCTGCACAGGCATCCTGCCCCCCATGCCCCACAGGCACATCCAACGGTTCTATGAACCTCTACTTTGGTAATTACCACCCTGTAGAGAACCCACACTGCCCACCCTCTAGCGACTCAGGTGTAGCGTTAGGTGGACGTGCATATGGCTCCCCCAGCGATGAGGCTGAGCCACCTGGAGGAGTCAGCAGTGGCGCTGGAGGCCTGGTTATGGGGGTCGGAATGCCCCCACCAGAGATCCAGCGCATCCTGCAAGAGGTGTCGTACATAGCCCAGCGCTTTCGGGACCAGGACGAGGCTGAGGCCATTTGCAGCGAGTGGAAGTTTGCCGCAGCGGTAGTGGACCGGCTGTGCCTGGTGGCGTTCTCTCTCTTCTCCATCATTTGCACCTTCACTATTCTCATGTCGGCCCCCAATTTCATAGAGGCAGTTTCCAAGGACTTTACATAGCCGGGTTGCAGCAGCACAGCAAGAGAGAGGAAATGAGAAAGGAGGAAATGTATTGGGTTTAATGAGTGAAAGTGGGATTTTTAGGCTATGTGGTCTTTACTGACAGAAACTTCTTACAGTAGCAAAGAGCCTTGCAATTCTGCCAAGCTGATATATTATGTATAGCAAACTGAACCAATCAGGAAAAAAAATAACAAAGACACATCATTATATCTGATTAGCATGTTATAAACTAAGAAACAAACCTAGTCCTGCTTTTTTTTTAAGCGAAAGACTGTTTGTTTGTATTTAGAAGTGGAAAAGTAGAGACAAGAGGCAAAAGGGTAGGAATCAGTTCACTGCATAGTTTTTTTTTTTTCATCAGTCTTTGTCCTGAAAACAGTGTAAATATCATCAAACCCTGTTTTTAATGCAGCACTCCACACTCCACCTCTCTGCCTCTTCTTTCCAGTTGTTGAGTTGTTGTATCTACACATACACATATAAATATCAGTTATGTCTGGTTTACTTTCTGGACTTTTCCTGACATATCATCCCTGTGCTGATGTTAGCTTAGTTACTAAATGAGATCTCTCACTGTGAGTACTGTTTTTGGTTTTTACGTCCATCGGCATAGCATTGGACACACTTGTGTAGAAGTCATTTTCTTTATTCATCATTTAGGATCACTTTTCACTTTATCTTGCCTTTAGTTGTTTCAGGCAAAGTCACCACTCTGGGAAAGTGTGATCATAACATTTCCAGTATAGTATCTAAAAAAAACAATTGTGTTGTCTCATATGTACTGGTGTTGAACACGTACACAACAGTGTCAGTCTATACTGTACACCTTTGTATCCAGTCATTAATGTATCTACAGGTTAGGTATAGGTTTGAACTTGTTGACCTTTAATGAATATAAGAGTGACATGACTTTTGAAGACAAAGGACTGAGGCTCGATAGCAAGACGTCAACTTCTCAACTCAATCACCAGTGCAGAATCTACTGTAGATTTAGTAAAGGCCCAAGCATCGATACGATTCGCCTCTGTGCTGTAGATGGAGCCAAGTGAGTGATTCGTACAACCATGTTGTTTATGTGTGAAGATCCACCTCTGAGCCAATGTTTTCTTGTGGCTGCAATCTTTGGTCTCTTTGTCTCCGTCCCTGTTGTTCAATCTTTTGGCTCTCTGTCAATAAAGGTGTATTTATTCTCTGTATAATTGGCTCTGGTAAGTGTTTGTGTGGGTTGTTATGCTACATTTCATGTAGTATAATTAAAACTTGACGGGTATTGGTCACGTCTATCACGGATTAACTGTGGTGAATGGTGCATTTAACCCAACAAAATCCAAGATTAATATACTGGTATGTTCTCAGTCGCTTTGATCCTGTTACACTGAAGTTCAATCAGAGTCCACGCTGCTTTGGTGTGAGCTGCCTTCTCAGAACAGATCGGCCAGATGGCTCTGGCGCAAAATTGAAATGCTGTATTAATGAGGGTAGTACAGAGGCAAATGGAATGAACTGTTTAAAGGATCATGACTCAGTTTGATAAGAGTGTAAAAGTGTGGCATATAAGGATGAGCACAACAACAACAACACAAAAAAAGGTTTTGGAATTGGGAAGATTTGTGAGACATTACAGCATCTGGTGTTTTTGCCTCATCATAACTTGCTAACCACAATGTAAATTTAAAAACAAAAGGAAAATTCAGCCTCAACTAACAGATAGTCCTTTTATTTTACGTCCGTGATTGTTTTGCACTATTGGAAGCCACCAATATGTATGACCAGGATAGTGGCTAGAAAAATCTCTCCCAGTCTCAGATAAGGAAAGTAAATAAAATATATACTGCATGAAAGGAAACCAAAGAGAAAGCTGAGCTTAAGTGGGTCACGGAAGTAGGCTAGACAGAAAATAAGAGGCGCGTTTCTTTCTTTGGGAAATCTACTCTGATTTCTTTTTTTTGTGCGACCAACAAAAGCTTCCTCTCAACTTCTTCTTGTATGAAATATTTTTGGATGATTGATGATGAGTTTCAAGCCTCGGACCAAGTGTCACTGGTGGGCACATAACAAAAAAAAAAGAATGGTAATACAACGCTAAATGCAAATGTATTACTATTTGCTTACCTAAATGCTGACTCCACTGGCCCTTCACTCTATATACACGACGAATACTGCAAAACACCAGCTCAGTGCAACAGAGAAAATCAAAGCTATGTGATTTCAATTTTAAAAAAAGCCTCAATCTACTGAGTGTTCTCAGACAAACACAACGTTTTCAAATGTATACGGTATTTCATACAAACCTCTGCTGTCATGTAAACAAGTGTTGTTGTTGTTGTTGTTATTGGTGGTGTTGGTGCATTTGTTATTTTTGTTGTTCTATGCAACGCTGCAGATACAGAGCCCAAGTGGAAACATGGCAGGTGCAAGAAGTGCAAGACGCTGGGTGGTTGGGTGCCTCACACACACACACACACACACACACACACACACGCACACACACACACACACACACACACAGTGGGGGCCTGAGTGGGAGCAGACTGCATGTTCACAGTGTCAAACGATCAGGCTGCTGAGCTCAGTGTGGAGCTGATGTACACTTCACAGGGACGTTATGGACCAAAACACAGATGTGAGAAGACAAATTAAAATCTAATCTATTGCTGCTTCGTAATGAAGCAGCAACAGATAATGTAATGTGATTAGATCATTTTGAATTACAAACTATAAATCAGCCAATGGGGGGAAAAGAGAGAAGTGACAATAAGGCAGGATAATAATGAAATCTTTGTGTGTGGCAGGTGGAGGCGTGTCAGCTTCTCAGCAGATCTCTTGCTTCCTCTTTCCAGCCTGAGAGTTGGAGGTGAGAAACAGCTTTGCTGGATGCTTCTGTGGCACCATGTGATCATGTCTCTCCTCTTTGCCCTGCACGTCGCCACCTGTCTCGTCAAAAACTCTCGAAATCTTCATACAATTTGACTTATTTTTGCTGTTTTCATTTCTCTTTCCTGTCTTTTTTCCCCTGACTGTTTCTTCCCTACCATTTTAGTAATCTATTAAGGTATTATTTAATTAACTCTGCCCTGACACTGTTTATGACTGTAATAAGCTCTGATTCATGTCGGGGGGACAGCCGGAATACTAATGTGACACATCATGAAAATGACAGAGGGGTCTCGTGGGTCAGACGTCCTGTTATCATACACTTGCACTCTTCTGAGCCACCTCCAAACCAAAACATGCATTTTACATGTGAGAGGTCTAAATCTCTTCTGAAGAGCGTACTGGCAATTCAATAAGTCAAATAATATTCACATTAGTGAAATACTACACACACAAAACATTAGCCAGACATGGCATGTTTCAAGGACAGCTGCAGAGAAGGCAGACGTCTGAAATGATTATTATTACAGCCTAGATTAATGCATCTGCGAGAACAGAGAGAGAGAGAGGAAACACACCAAAGATTGAAGTGTTTAAGCTGGGAATGACGCCAAAACCAAACACATCACAGCAATTGAAAATATATATATATATATAAAAAAAAGGTCATCTAATAATAAAGCCATTAGTGCCAGTATGCTGTGAAGACTCAGATGAGATGCTGCGGGTCACATTTCACCGTCTGCTCGTGTCCTCAAATCACACATATGACCGCACAAACGACAACAAAGAGCAGCAGATATGAGATGATGCATGACCTGTAATCCGCAAACATTAAGTAATCTGAACGAATGTGCATTTGGCTCGTCAGTCTGGAACACTGTGATTTCAAACTCTTCTCAGGTGGTTGACTGAGAGGTCATAGAAGAACCTCAGTCATGTTTGCTCCAGCATTGCCAGGACGATTAGAGCCACAATGTATATCGTGGGCCAAAGCAATTGCACTCATTATGCAGACAGTTTTAGTTCTCTTCTCTCTTTTATTTGATGGATGAAGCTGCCAAAATAACAAGACATTGGCCTTCACATTATTGCTTATTTACACATTCATATTCACCAAAAAGCCAATGGACCATATTTTATTCTTGCTCTCTGTGTCACAGCTGTGTGAGTGAGTGAGTGAGTGAGTGAGTGCATGTTCAATCCCTGATGCTGTGTCTAGAGGGATTAGAATTCCCAGATCGGGGACAAATACTGTAGATGCTGTACTGCATGTTAAATTCCATCAGACGAAATGAATGCAAATGACTCCGGATACAAATGCTCAGAGAACATCCTTCATCAACACATGCACAGGCTTTGTAACTGTGCACACGTGTTAAAACAACAGAGTACGCCAAAGTAAACTGTGCTGATGTCTGGTGCAACTATGCACATATTCAGAGAGCACAGTGTTTCTGTTACAATAAGCATGCAAGTCTGAACTTGTTCAGGGGTGCCTTATTGAATATAAATTGCCGTTAAATCCCTAATCTGGATCAGGACTGGATGAAAGTCTGGTGGTATGTCTGATCCTTTTTACAGTTTTGCCCATTTTAAGAGGTAAGGATTTCTTGAAAACGGCACATTTGTTGTGATGTCATCAGTGGGTCGAGTCTTACCACAATTGAATGAGAACATATTTGGGTGATCACCTACCATCCCAAAAGAAATGAATCAGATTGGTAAACCCATACCGATGAAACGTAATCTCAATGACAGAGCTAATAATCATTTGTTCTCGAGCCTTGGGAAGAAAACTTTGAACAAAAGAAATGACTCAGTCAGAGGAATACAGAGTCAGACGAGTGCGTTTATTCCTGGGATTTCTCACTGGAATCTCTTCAGACTGAAATCTGTCATTGATCTCGAGCGCTGTTCACAGACTGATGTGAAATGACACACTTTCTCAGAAAAAATATATAAAATAGAGTGAGTCAAGTTTGACTTGTATCACAGCACAGGGGACGTCAGCTCTAGAAGTAAGCTGCTTGCAAGGAAATGTAACTTTGGGGGGACAATGATGACATTTCTGACAGAAATGAATCAGAAATCTCAATTTATTTCAGGTCGAGACACTGTGGCAATCAAAGATTTAAAGATTTGCATTCATCATAAATGATCTAGATAGGCTCCTTCTCACGCCACAGCACCCTGTGACACCTGAAAGATAATTTGTCACCTCATATTTTGACTTGAGGGTAGCTGGGGTCTATTGCGTATATGCAGCATACACAATACAGTGTAAATGTAAGTCATTCAATGGATGTGATGCCATCTGGTGGTTTAACACAGTCACATAGCTAAAAGACACTCACGAAACTAAGTAAGAAAATTAAGTGTCAAACCAAGCAAAATATCATCATCATCATCATCATCATCATCTACCGGTTTATCCTCCACCAGAGGGTCGTGGGGGGTGCTGTGCCAATCTCAGCTACATCGGGCTATAGACGGGGTACACCCTGGACAGTTTGCCAGTCCATCGCAGGGCCACACACATGGAGACAAAAAACCATTCCCAAGAAAAATATAATCTATTTATTTGTTTTGAAGATTTCAAATACAAAACGAGTGAATGCTGCTCATAAAACCACACAAAGCGACACACGGTGACAAAGAGTTCTTTCAAGTGATTTCATGGACAAGGAAATAAAGTGGAAACTATTCATGGTATTTAGAGCACACGGGGTAGTAAAAATGTGGCAATGTTATGCATACATTGATTTAGTCATGGAAGACAACCACACATTTTAAAAGCTGATCGCCTGAGACACATGTAACCTTTCCCCACTTAATTATAATGCCCTTTCACCATTCAATAACATATGATAATGATAAACTTGTCTGAAACACCTCTTTTCACTTGCCATCTGCCCCTGCTTTGTCCTTGCTTTTGTCCCGTGGCATACGGCCCATATTGTAAAATTCTGCGTTTGGCCTCATGTCAGTGAGGTGAGCGAGTCGGTTGGACATGGCAAAGAAAGCAGCAACAGCAGCGATGTCCCAAGCATCCTCGCGGTCAAAGCCCACTTCCTCCAACGCCTTGAAATGCTGTTCTGTGATGGTGTCACTGCGACACACAGCCATCGCAAAGTCCAGCATGGCGCGCTCCCGAGGACCCAGCTCTGCGTTCTCATAGTTAACGATGACCTGCGTGAAAAGTAGGGAAAGGGACGATGAGTGGAAACATCGGTTTTGCTTCGTTTCGTTTGTTTTACAGTGAGCAAAGAGGAAGCCTAAATAAAACATAAACACATGTCAACTTGCTATACAATGAGGAGGCAGATAAAGACATGAAAATGTGAATGATTCAAAATTAAAAGAAAAAAAAGAACAAAGAAACATGAGTCAAAGACGAATGGTACCTGATCGGACAGAGTGGGTTTCTTAGAGTAGATGCGATGCAGTGCACTGTGGGATACCACGCAGTATAGACACCTGTTGTGGATGCTGGTTGCAACCACGATTAGCTCTCGGTCAGCTTTGGATAATCTTCCTGATTATACAAATACATTAAATCAAGGGGAAAAGTAACATATTTTGTTTCCTATGCACACATTTGACACACAAAATAGCATATGATGCTTGAAATGTAAACATAAATCCATCATGTGTTTACTGATAATCAATTACTAAATCATATGCCAACTAATTTGATCACTGACTCATCTTCACTGACCATCAATTGAATGCTGTCTTCCTGTTTTCAGTCTATGACGTTAAACTGATCATCTTTGGTTTGTGGACAAACAAGACACTTGAAGATCATCATTTTGAAGTTTGGGAAGCACTGTTCAAAATTGTTTTCACAATTTTCGTGACAAAGCAACTCATTGATGAATAGGGAAAACAATGTACAGGTTATTTACCTTCTCTCTCTCTTAATCACACACACACCACAAACCTGTCTCCTTGTTCATTAGTTCGTTGTAGTAAGCGAAGAAGATTCTGAACTCAGCTGGTCTGTGAGAGAGCACTTTGAACACGTTTGGCAAAAAGCCTCCCTGTAAACAAAAGGTTAGTAAGTTAGTTGATAATACAGCAATGTTAATGAGCAGCAGTATGTTTAGTATGTTTACCTTTGCCTCGACTTCCTCCATAAGCTCAACGATATCATAAGGCAGGTCGTTCTTGGTGGGGATTGGATAGCGACTAATATTCTGTGAAGAAGCGTCGCTGCACAACTGTCTGTTCCCCGGCGCTAACGCCGCAACCTTCCCCCATGACCGGAGACTGGCCTGACCGTGGAGCAGGAGGCGCTGTGTGGACACAGAAATACGAGACAACCTGGAGATGAGGTTTGTCGCCATGTCTGTCAGGAGAGAAAGCTGTCTGTCTGTCCTGTTTGTTTTTTTATCACTTATTCGCCCCGTGTCCTGTAGAACTGGAAAGTACGGCGCCTGGGAAGGGTCAGGACGCGATACCAACAGCACATACAAACTAACCTACAACACAAGCTATGAGCTAGCTGACGTTGCAGTGTCAGGTGCCTGAAAATTGGAAAATCAACAGTGTAATTAAAAAACAGTTTGGTTGTCGCTTCCTTGGTATCGCCGCCCTGTCAAAGTAACCAATCGTAGAGCAAGTACTGAGTCGCGCCCACTGTCTGTTACCACCGTCATGCACTGCTCCTCCTCGCCGCTATGGGTCAGACTCCGGTTCTGTGATGCCTCGTTTTCTGGAACGTTAGCTGACAACAAACAAAGAAATACATTATTATCCCCGCGTTTCAGATGATCGGAAATAGATTAACGCTTTGTTTAACAAACATGGTGTGTTTTTTATGGGCAAATGTGGCATTTATTTTTCCCCGAGAGACATAAACCTGGGTAATAAATGTTTTATCAAGAGACGACCCGGTGACCCGGAAGTGACTTCGATGCTTTGCTTCTCGTTCACTGGGTGCAGTGTGAAAGTTGTGGGATAAACTATCAAAACAAGAGAGCCAATTGGGGCTTTCGAACTCTGCAACCGTCATGTTTTACCATGTAAGTATGTGTTATTCTCACTGTATGGACGGGCTAATAGCAGATAATAGATATTGTGTTTATAAAGGTTTAGCCCTCGCGTGATAGCTGCTTGGTTAGCATTGCTAATGCAGCAACATAAAAACTCTTATTTTACCTTGCCGACATGAAGCTTTATCAGATCACTGTAGCAACAACCACAGCATCACGTCGGTGAACCCCACAAACTCTAAAATACCAGCAATTCTGTGTGTTTACAGATTTCTTTGGAGCATGAAATCTTGCTACACCCGAGATATTTTGGTCCGAATCTACTCAACACCGTGAAACAGAAGCTTTTCACAGAAGTGGAGGGCACATGCACTGGCAAGTGAGTGTTTCCAATACAAGTCATGTGTCTATTCGTCACATGTCTTAAGTTGCCTGTACGATGTGAACTTCTTATTTTGTTGACGTGCATGTATTATGTTGAAATATATGTGTATGTAATGAACCCCAGCTCAAATCACACGCCAATTTTGATTTTTATTGGATCTCTGGGGCTATTTGACAACATTGATCATAACAGTGTATGACAAAAGTTTGTGAAATTTAATTTATACTTAAAGCCATTCTGAATATTTTTGGACTGATACAAGATTGCATTTAAAATTAATGTTTTTAAAATAAATATGTAATCCTAATGGCGACCATACATTTGTCAATGCCTTTTATGTTATCCCCACAGTATGATCACTGAGCTGAATTTCAATAAGTTTGTTTGTATTCATGTTATACACAGGGAATCAGCACATTGCTAATTCATTGCTCTCTTTCAGGTATGGCTTTGTCATTGCAGTCACTACCATTGACAACATCGGGGCAGGTATAATCCAGCCAGGCAGAGGGTTTGTTCTGTACCCAGTAAAGTATAAGGCCATTGTGTTCCGCCCATTCAAGGGGGAAGTGGTGGATGCTGTGGTCACTCAGGTTAACAAGGTGAGGAGCAGTGCAGGTTTACCAACTATTGTGCACAATTTCTATTTCATCTGTATATCACAATGGCGTTTCCCACCACCACACCACCCCTCAATGCTGTTTTCTCATTAATTTGACATTGCATTGCTTGTTGGTATTTAGTGTTTCTGCAGTAGAATGTTTTAAATGTCAATGAATTTCAAGTTTCCTGTTTCTTACAGGTTGGATTGTTCACAGAGATTGGTCCCATGTCTTGCTTCATCTCTAGACATGTGAGTCAGTGTAGCATGGTTGTGTTTGGTACATAATTTGATTTACATCTTTTATTTTGTATCTAATGAGAAACTTTCTATTTGCAGTCCATCCCCTCAGAAATGGAGTTTGACCCAAATTCTAATCCGCCTTGTTACAAGACGGTTGATGAGGTAAGAATATTCAGGGTTATATTTTGTTATCAAAAAATAATTCCCTTGATTAGGTATCTACCAGATTTCACAATTAAATGAGTAAATGTAAAATGTACCTTTTTAGGTCTGGGAAAGATAGTAATGTATTACATAAATCTGTTTAAAAAGCATTTTTGGTGCTGTTCACGGCTGTTCTGCCGTTGTCAGTTTACTGTTACAAAATTATGAATTTATTGTTTTTGTCTGTTTTCCTTAAGGACATTGTAATCCAACAAGATGATGAGATTCGGCTAAAGATTGTGGGAACAAGAGTGGATAAGAATGATATTGTAAGTGTATTCTTTCTTTTTGAAAGTAGACCAAATAGTTCACCTTGCTGCAGGAAAATATATCAGACAATATGTCAGATGTTACACAATGGTTTTTGAAATGATCCTCTTTGTTTTCCAGTTTGCTATTGGATCTCTCATGGATGATTATCTGGGTGAGTATGGTGTCAGAGAACATATCACTTACTGCATTGTGCAACTTACAAAATGCATTGAATTATGTCAAATAAAAATGAAAATATTGTATCCCTGAAATGTCGACATCATGAGGTCTGTTCTGTAAAGTAGGTTCAACATACCAAGGATATACAGTATCTTCATTATGTGGCTTCATTGATCCTAACGTTGGTGTTGATACTGGTCTTTAAATTGACCCGTATCAGTATTTAAATTGTTGTTATCAAGTTAGAGTGTTCGTCTTAAGGTCATTTAATCTGTCTCTGTATGGTATTAGTATACAGAAGCACAATACAATTAAATTGACTGAAGCCAACAGAAAAAAGATCTTCTGTATTTACGACCTGACCCTCTGCAGTAAAGAAAATTGCTAATATAAAAAAGTCAAAGAAAGCCAAAGGCGTTTCCCAGTGTCTGAACATTCTTGCTGTCCTGAGAGACACTATCATGATCCACCCACTGAGTTCCGATTGATCTTTCATAAATAGTGATACCATTTACCAAAGGAAATATCTGGTTACAAGCCACAAGCAATAATCCCTGGAGTCAGTTTGTTGTGCAATATAGTTGACTGATGACATGACATGACATTACCTTGCCAATGGCAAATTCTGCTTCACAGTACAGGTACTTTGATCATATAAAAGTTTTTGTTTTGTGATCAATCCCTAAACTTTCCCTCAACTTTTTTTTTCCAGGTCTTGTAAGCTGAGTTTTACGAAGGCTGCACTTCACATGGAACATTTTATGTAGTAGTGTATTTCTTTGTTTGTTAAAATTAATATTTTTCTACAATGATTGACATGATTTGGTGACTGCTGGTCATAGCTACTTTGTTTTATGATTATGCTTTATTACTATAAAATGTGTAGGTTTTTAGAGTTGCAAGATTTGGAGAAAAAATTGTGAACTTTAATACAGAAATAAGTCATCTACTCATTGTCCATCCAAACTCTGTATTTCTATTTTGTTTCTGTGCAAAATAAAACTTTTTATTTGTTCTTATATCTAGGATCCTTGTCTGTTTGATGTGCAGTGTACAAACATGTTACTGTAGTTAATATTCAAAGAAAGAAAATAAATTGTGCTGAAATGTGGCAAAGCATGACGCCACTGTGCAAATCATGCCCAAAATTGCAATTCTTACTAAGGATGCTGTAATCGCACTATTAGATAAGATATTGGAAAAAGTGTATGACTATGTAGGGAGGGAGTTTTATTTAAGCTTCCTGGTGCAGGAATAACAGGTAAAATGTTTTACTGGATAAAAAAAGTTTCCTTAGCCACAATCTGTTCAGCTGAGAATTGGTTGGTGTTGTCAGAAAGGGTTGAAAAGGGTCGAAACATTATATTACATGTAATTTAGATTCAGATTCAACATTTAGATTTAGCATAATTAGATCTAATATGTAGGTGTAATATTTAATAATTAGATTTATTTTAAGAACTAAATTTGGCAAAAATGATTTTCAGCATGAGCCACTTCACACCCGTCACCACATAAGTTGTATTTTTAACTGACTGATCTGGGGCTTTCATGCTTTAATGTTCAGTGTTGAGAGGAATTGTCAGGCAGTCACAGCTGGTCTATTTCTCAAGAATAATGACTTTAATCTTTGGACTTTAAACCGTGTGGAAGGAATGTGCACAAGAGAAGAACTGTGAGAACTGTGATAAAGAACTTTGAACTGTTGGACTGCGGGTTGGGGCAGCATCGCACCTCTCAGTGTACAGCCTGCCGGAAATCATTATTAGAAGAAGAAACGGGTTTCTTTTACGCGCACGTCTTTTGGTCGTAAATACGTCAGAGGAGCGCGCCCACGTTCTTTCTTTCTCTCGTACTGAAGATGGCGGCAGGGGTGAGTAAAATGGAGAGGGGCCCTATGACGGAGCTTTCTCTATACTTTCCTGTCACAATCCACTTTAAATCAGCGCCATCTACGCTCTTAATGAATGCCTTTATGTCACAACAGTGTCAGCTCTGTGTTTTAAAGCTTGTAGGCGGTTTATTTGCGAAATTTTCATTCACTGTTCTCCCTTGCTAGCTCTTGCTATCCTGACGTCGCATTGAAACCGAATGACACTCCTTCTGGCCCAGGCTTGTGCCACGTTACCCTTTTCATTCCGTGTAAACTATCGCTGCGTTTGTCGCGTGTTTTCGCTTAACCTGGGAATTAATGTGCGGTTTTGTTGAATTCTGAGTTGCCCATTACACTGTGTTGTAATGTTAAGGGTTGGTTGAAAGGAAAGCTATGGTTATGTTAGCGGCGAGATGACTGGTTAGCATTTAAAGCAAGTTAAATCACCACGTGAATATCCAGCATTCCAGAGCTTATCTCTGTCTGTATATTTTTCTGCTGTTTCAGTTTCTCTCGTCTAAATAAGTTTTAAGGGGTCAGCCATCTGTATGTGGATTACATCATTCATTTAATACAAGAATATTTAAAGGGTTCAAGTTAGCATTGATGAGAGGCTTTGTCTCTATGTTACCTTATACTACACAGTTCATGGAGATTAACACATCAATAAAAGGCATTCATTGTATCTACTTTGCTTAAAAATGTTTAAATCTTATCACCAAGTTCTCTAGTTCAACTTAAAATGGAGTGCCTTTGCTTGTAGAATTGTGATATGTACATGTCCATTTTATATTTGTTACTCTTGGTTGTTCAACATCTCCTGTGTTGTCTTTGCTGGTTTCAGACTCTCTACACGTACCCAGAGAACTGGCGGGCCTTCAAGGCCCAGATTGCAGCCCAGTACAGTGGTGCTGCCCTCAAAGTTGCCAGCACTTCCCCTGCCTTCACCTTTGGGCAGACGAACCGTACTCCTGCCTTCCTCAACAACTTCCCTTTGGGCAAGGTTAGTGCAGCTGATTTAGTAATTTGGATTATCCTAGTGAAAGTGCTTCAATGAGCTTTTTTTCACCATAACTTTGGCAATGTTAGTAGTTTGGACTAAACGGTTGTAGCAATTTCTATAACTGATGCATTAACCAATTGTAATGTAAAACTGGTTTGACTGCATCCTTGTAATCTGTTCATTCATTGAATGGATAAATAGCCATATGAAGTTAATGAACAATTTTTTTTTCATTTCTCTTTGTAGGTACCTGCTTACCAGGGAGATGATGGCTTCTGTCTGTTTGAGAGTAATGCCATTGCTCACTACTGTAAGTCTCAAATGTATAATCATGAAATGATAAATCTTGCACACTCTTGGTCAGGATGTTGATTATTCAGGCAAATCTTGAAATACAGTAGATGCTAATTGATTGGATTAGGCAACTTCTCCATGTCCACTTAAAGCAGAACTTTGCATGATTGGTCCCCGTTTTTCTCTGCTTCTTTTTGTCCAGCTATGCCATGAATGTCTTAAATAACGCCATCGCTGCCCTGATCTTAAAACTGCTATTTGGCTAGGGTGTGTGCAGTGCCTTGAAGCAATTTGTTTCTCGCGAGACCTTCTGATTCTGAGGACTTCAAGGCCCTAATCTTGCAAGGCTGGTTTTCCGCTAACAGACGGTAGGGGAGTGGAGACGGGCCCCAATTTCCCGCAACAAGATATTTAACCTTAACAATGACTCTGAAGCTGTTAGAGTAAAAATCCTGCACAGTTCTGCTTTAAATGTCTAATTATCTGGAATGGGTCGCTCAAATTGGCGTTTTAGTGTAGCATCTTGCTGTCATGGCAGACATGGAATAATCATGGAAAAACCCATTTGCTGGTCAGATGTATTTTGAGTGTTTAATACCAAAACATTGTTGAAATGCAGATCTCACCAAAAATTACATGCTTAGATCCTAGACTAGTTTTTTTTTCTTCATTTCAATAAATAAACATGTTTTGTCTTTGAACCATAGTGAGCAATGATGCCCTGCGTGGTGCCACTCCTCAGGCCGCAGCCCAAGTGCTGCAGTGGGTGAGCTTCGCTGACTCAGAGATCATCCCGCCAGCCAGCACATGGGTTTTCCCCACTCTGGGAATCATGCAGTTCAACAAACAGGTACTTAAATCATTTTCTGACCAAGCTTAAGATCTAATGATTATTTGCTAACTGTAGTTGTAAGTGGGAGCCAGCCAGGTGGTCAGATTGCAGTGTCCTTCTCTGTGGCTCATGTAGCTGATTATAGATTTCATGTATTATGTAATCCTGCATAGTCATCTTTTTTAAAAATCTGGATCTGTCCAGGCCACAGAACAGGCCAAGGAGGATGTGAAGCGTGCCCTTACTCTGCTGAACCAACACCTGAACACCCGCACCTTCCTTGTGGGTGAGAGAGTCAGCCTTGCCGACATCACTGTGGTTTGCTCCATGCTCTGGCTCTACAAACAGGTTTGACATACACACTACAGATACATTGCCATACACTCTCCTGCCTATTATGTTTTGCTTCTATGTAATGTTTTTTGAGCCATAATAATTAGGAGTCACTTCAATTTACCCTGTAGGTCCTTGAGCCTTCTTTCCGTCAACCATACCCCAATGTGAACCGCTGGTTTGCCACCTGTGTTAACCAGCCCCAGTTCAAGGCTGTCCTTGGAGAGGTTAAGCTGTGTGAAAAGATGGCTCAGTTTGATGGTAAGTTACGAAATGTTGTTTACCTGACATTTTAAAAAACAGTTTAGTGAGTCTTCATCCGGACTTGTATGTCTCACTCGTTTTGAGTTGGCATACCTGGATAAAACATTAGGCCTCGAGCTGGCCTGGATTCTCTATTCATGCAAAGCTCCAATCTTGTGCTCTGTCAACTTAAGAAAAGTTAATGGTTGGTAGCAAGACTGGCATTCGACATGCTAACTAGCCACCTACTGAACTGGAAGCCACTTAATTATGACGAGCTGAAAGGGGACATATCGGCCTTAGAACGTAGGCAGACCACTTAATTCTTAAACTTGTTTTCACCGCTAGTACTTGTATACAGGGGCAGTAGTCAATTGAAAGGTGTTGACTGTATGGGAACAAGAAGAAATTAAAACATTTGACTGTCATTTGATGGGTGTAATAAGCAGTTTTCTGTTGGGGAATTGGTTAATGTTCATTTGGATCAGTGGTTAACAATGCAGTGCCTGTGAGCACCTGGTCGACCACGGGCAGCCAATAAGGTGGTGGGTCGGTGGGATTTATGCACTTCGTCAATATAGAAGATATAAAGCTAAGTATGTGAACACATACAAGAAAAATGTAGAACATGCATTAACATAAAAGACATTGAACTGGAAAGAACAAGGACAACAAAGAACAATAATTTAAAGAGTGGTATAAAAAGGAATAAATGGGTGTCCAGGGGTCTGGTCTATTTTTAAATATATATTTAAGTATTACATTTACAGTATGAGAATATAAAATGCAAAATAGTGGATAAAACATGGGTCATAGGTTGCATGCCATCTGCGACTTGCGTGCTAAGCTAGACGCCTGAGGGGAAAAGTATTTCTGACTCCTTAAAATGCTGAACACCTTTTGGATGTTTTAATGGCTGACAGATTTGACCTGATGGATGTAAAAGACTTGCGGAGAGAGTAGGGGTGGATGGTAGGACGATATTAGACTGTGAAGGTTTAGAACATGTTGACGAACTGTCGAAGCAGAAAGATCGTATTATACAGTTGGCACATTCTATCCATTGCTAATCCATGCTCATGGATTTTTTCCATTCAGCCAAATCACACTATTTGCTAGTCTGCGTCATGCAAGATCAACTAACATCAAACCACGAGTAGTGTTGTAGATTTCTTTTTGATTCAGAGTGTAGCAGGAAGCCATGACAAAAACTTCTGGGTGTGGGAAAGAGGTGATCCCCTGTCATTGGGCAAGGCAGTGTCCAGATATGGCACCAAGTCTTAATCTGACGGGGGTAGAGAAAGAGATCCCATATTCATCCCAGTCATCTCTGAATCAGTGAGTAAAAGGCTGGTTCATGCTATGGGCACAAGTAACTTTATGATCTGAGGTCTTGCAGGGTTTATAGGCATGTTTAAGCTTTAGTTTGGTCAGGAGGGTAGTTAAACGTTATTAGGAGTAAGCACTGAAATTACTATGCAATTTAATGCATGATATTCACAATTTAAACGATTCATTGCATGAAATACAAAGGCATTCAAATGCTAGCCTTCCATATTCTCTACCCAAAAGGTAGCTCTCACTCAAAAAGGTTATTGACCCCTGATCTAGAGTGAGCTTATGCAAGCCATGTCAAATTACTTGTATTTCACTCTTCACTTCCAAAATCATTGCCAGAGAGTAGTCCCACGGAGTGCAAAAACCAAAAACAGATGATTGGAACATTGACTTGAACACTAAATGGCAAACATTGTTTTTCATTGTTCTGTTTGTTCAGCCAAGAAGTTTGCTGACATGCAGCCCAAGAAAGAGGCCCCTCCTAAGAAAGAAAAATCACCAAAAGAGGCAGCCAAGCCCCAGGAGAAAAAAGAAAAGAAAAAGGAGGAGAAGAAGCCTGCCCCTGAAGAGGAGATGGATGACTGTGATGCTGTATTGGCCGCTGAGCCCAAAACCAAGGACCCCTTTGCACACCTGCCAAAGAGGTAAACGACTGCAGTCTGACCTTGTGTGTGTGTGTGTAGGTGTAGGTGTGTGTGTGTGTGTAGGTGTGTGTGTGATGTTTAGGTAGGTGTGTGTGTGTGTGATGTTTAGGTAGGTGTGTGTGTGTGATGTTTAGGTAGGTGTGTGTGTGTATATATATATGTATGTATGTGTGTATATATATATATATAGATATAGTATATATATATATATATATATATATATATATATATATATATGTATATATATATATGTATGTATGTGTGTATATGTAAATTATTTTTTTTTGGATATGCAAAGAAAATTATCCAGAATTGTCTCGCAGGCAAAGTAGTGCTTTCAAATAATGGGACACTTTGACCAATACTCTAGTTGACTCTATAGTGCATTTCAAGTGACCATTCATAGGAAATGATGCATGGTCTGCTCACAATTTGTTTAGCGAGGTAAATGAGCCTGTACTCCAGGAAACTTCTGTGTGGGGGAAGCAGGTTGTCCCCTGTCATTGGGCAAGGCGGTGTCCAGATATGGCACCAAGTCTTAATCTGACGGGGGTAGAGAAAGAGATTCCATATTCATCCCAGTCATCTCTGAATCAGTGAGTAAAAGGCTGGTTCATGCTATGGGCACAAATTAATTTAGGGCAGGCACAGGCATGTTTTAAGCCTTAGGTTTCAAATTAAAAGTGAATGTTTGATAGGTGGCCATCTGTTCCTAGCTGGAGTTGTTTTTGTGTTAATGAAACATTTTTTCTCACCTTGTCATAATGTCGCCCTGTACATAAAACAAACATGTACATGACCTGATCCCCCTCTTTTCAGCACATTTGTCATGGATGAGTTTAAGAGGAAGTATTCTAATGAGGATACCCTGACTGTCGCCATTCCCCACTTCTGGGAGCACTTTGACAAAGAGGGGTTCTCCATCTGGTATTGCCAGTACAAATATCCAGAGGAGCTGACACAAGCCTTTAAGAGCTGCAACCTTATCACAGGTGAGACTCTGCAAAAGGCACTTGCCTGAACACATTTGGGTCTGTGTACATCTTTATTCATTGTATAGAAATGGTTTGGTTCATGAGTTTCCTCCCATTGAGAAGATTCTCTTTTCTGTGACCTTCAAGACCCTTACTACCATATTTTGTCTTAACATTTGTATGCATGTAGAATGTACAATTCCTTGTCTTCAACATTTTACCTGTTTGCACAGTGAAAGAGAGACGGGAACTTTGAGAGTAGGGGAACAACCAGAATTGTGACTCGAATAAGGGAACTGCAGCTGCCCATGTGCTACACACCCTTATCAATAAATACTGTTTTGCAATAATGGTTTGTATGTAGGGCATTTAGAATTTAACAGCTGCATAATCCTTTATTGGCCACATTATTATGACATCAAAAGTATGAAAGAAAGCCTTGCTCAAGGTTAAAGCTAGTTTATTATGACCATTTCAAAACATTGGTCAATATCCACTCCAATCAAGTTCTTAAGAGTTGAGAGAACCCAGTGAGGCATTTGTGCAGGCTTAATAAAGAATGCACAATGGTCTGTGTTTAAATTAGACTTTCGTGGTTATAAATAAACCTGCTCTCAAATGACAGCTGTACACCTGTTGAGGGCAGTGTCCCCTGTCATTGGGCAAGGCAGTGTCCAATCATGGCACCAAGTCTTAATCTGATGGGGGAAGAGAAACTTGTAACCATATTCATCCCAGTCAACTCTGTCTGTGAGTAATGGGCTGGTTCATGCTGTGGTCACATTATAGACCGAAAAGATTTTGGGATACAAAGGATTCAGGGAGCTGATGTTCCTCCATGTTGATCCTCTTTGTGATCAAAGTCTTCTGTATAAGATACTGTGTATGGTTTGCGTTGGGAACACATGTCACGGTACTGTTGTGGACTAACTGTTTCTGTCAATTTTCATAAATGCCTACAGGTATGTTCCAGCGCCTGGACAGACTCAGAAAAAATGCCTTCGCCAGTGTCATCTTGTTTGGCACCAACAACGACAGCAGCATCTCTGGCATCTGGATCTTCAGGGGCCAGGAACTGGCCTTCCCTGTAAGTGTTTTTTAGATCGGACACACTGGTGTCCCTGGTTTACTGACTTCATAACGCCCGCCGGTGTTACCTGCCTATCTTTGACAAGCCTGATTGTCAAAAGTAGGCCCACCAAACGAACGTTTCCTGAGATTTGGTGTTTTTAAACAAAACTTGAGTGATTACTCGATGGTTCCCTGTCTGGGCAAGGCAGTGTCCAAATATGGCACTCAGTCTTAATCTGACGGGGGTAGAGAAAGAGATCCCATATTCATCCCAGTCATCTCTGAATCAGTGAGTAAAAGGCTGGTTCATGCTATGGGCACATTTAATATTCTCAGAAACAAAATTTATATCAAACTGACCTTTTGAAACAAACTGTCAGTAAGGAAATTATCCTCATTTAACTCTTAAACTCTTTTTATTGCTTGGAAATATGCTGGCGTGACTCATCTATCATTAGTAGAGGTGGCGATGAATGATTTGCTGTACAAAGCTGCAGGGTAATCGCTCGCATTCAAACAAGTCTTTTTGTTCCTCCCTTAGCTGTCTGATGACTGGCAGATCGACTATGAATCATACGACTGGCGCAAGCTGGATCCAGACAGCGAAGAGTGCAAGACCTTGGTGAAGGAGTACTTTGCCTGGGAGGGAGACTTTAAGCACGTGGGTAAAGCATTCAACCAGGGCAAGGTCTTCAAGTGAGAGGACACTGGCATTCTAAAACAAAAGCACTTTGCGACTCTGCTCTCCTCAAATTAAACCAGTGGACTTTCAGCCAACATGTGCTTACTCAACTGCAAGAAAGACAGTGTTTGAAGACGAGTGAATTTTGTCTCGGTGGCCCCAACTGTTCTTGTTTGTCCTGCGAAATAAAGCATTTTCAGTAATGCCATCAGTGGCATGTCTATGACTTCAGTCTACATGTATCTTTGTGTTAAAGTTAGTAGTATTTCAAGTTGTGACCCCATTGCAGTAATTCATTGATAATAAATGACCAGTCGACACCCATAAAAGAGCCAAGTAGTGGGAAAATTCCAACTGCTAGATCAGAAATGCAGAGTAATGAAGTTTATCTGGAAAAAGAAATTGAGAGGTCATTAACCTGCTGCAGCTGTGAATGTGTTCAACACCGTGACATCACTATGGTGCAATAAGACATTTCTGACTACACCCAACAGTAGTGCTGGGTGTGGTTAAAACTCATATTTAAAACATTGAAAGAAAAGCATTCCATGTAGCAACTGATATTTGGCCTCCAGATTCACACGTACTGGGGTTGATCACGTTAATCTGTGTACTGTTCATTTAATACGCTGTAATCACTCTTAGGATGTTGTGTAAGTTGCAGTGTCGTTGAAGTCCTGCAGAGGGCAGTTGTAGACCGGACGCTGGAAAGCGTTTGGGCTTGTTGGAGGGAACACCCAGCAGGGGAAGAAAATGAGTAGGCAGAGCTCTGTGATTTTCTCAAACTAAAACAAGGTCATCTGCTTTAAACTATAGGTTGTTGTTTTGATGTTGCCTGTGCCTCCCCTAAGGAAAGGAAGCATGCAATGAATCTTACTAAACATTCAAAATGTCATGTCCAGGATGTGTACTAAGTTTTAAACTTGGAGCATATAATTGTAAGGCTTCATCTACAGTAACACAACAGCTACTCTTATGTCGCTGATTGTGAATAAACCATTATTTATTGGTGTCTCTGAAATCAACATCAATGAAGAGCGATGCCAACTTGCAACTAGAGTTTTTCAAGCAATCCATTTTATCTTGTGCTGTTTGAGAATCAACCATTTACTCAGTCTTGTGTATGAAATAAGTTGGGCAGTTTTTTCATCAACC
The DNA here is from genome assembly GCF_019176455.1 of Solea senegalensis. Taxonomy (NCBI): domain Eukaryota; kingdom Metazoa; phylum Chordata; class Actinopteri; order Pleuronectiformes; family Soleidae; genus Solea; species Solea senegalensis. The sequence goes on from NC_058032.1 coordinate 13,218,069, forward strand.
TTTTGAAATCAAGGTGCCAAGTGCTTTAAAAAAACGTGTACATATACACACGCATGTATTGTGCAAACGCCTTGCCACTGCCAGCTTTGTTTTTAACCCTTATTGCTCATGCGGCAAGGATCAGTGGCAGGCGCCCCCATGGCAATTTGCCGTGGGAATAATGCACAACGCCTTACATGGACATCCTGGGGTGGGTGTGTTTATAGGTCATATATTCAGGCTTCTTTTGTTGAGTCAAAGTTATGCTTAGTTTTATATCACTTTTTTGTTATTGCGATGTAAAGTAGCAATAACTGTGCAGAAGTCAGAATAGACCGTTTTTATTTTTTATCTGTCCATAAAAATGAGCTAAGCGAACTTTGAACTGTGACATATATCCAAATTTCACAAAGTCAATCTGTTTTTGTAAAAAAATTGCACACTTTTTGCTCAGGTGTGCTTTTTAGTTGGTTAAAATTGAAAAAGATTGTCTAGGTTGTGCTGTGAACGAGTTTCACTCATGCAACATGTGTATGTAGTGCTCCAGCATGTTTTGTTCAACATTTTTTTACAGCAGGACTGAATTACGGAAAACACAGGTTTGACCAGTAACTGAATACTTGACACTTAAACCTGTTGCCGTGTACATGTTTCCCATATTTTCTGGATATGATCCAACAAAGTAATTGAGTCATAATTACACTAAGAGGCTCAATCCCCCTCGGTTCTCAGCGTTAATTTGGGAATGTATTATAGGCCCTTGGATAAAGACCTCAATTTACAGCCATTTACAACCATTTGAAAGGGGCAAGTGCAGAATATGCCTTAAAATGCAAGCTACTGAAAATATGATAAAACAGGTGTAATATGCTCTCTCTCTTTTTTATATTTGTGAGGAATCTTGTGGCTACATTTTGGACCGTCTGTAATTTCTCTATTCTCTGTTGTGGAAGACTTGAATACAGAGCATATAACAGTGGTCTGGGCAGACCAAGAGAAAAGGATAAATTACTGTTCCAAGTTGTTTTCTGGTAAGTGCTTTGGGTAAAGTCTTCTAATTTGGAGGAAACATGAGTATGCAAGTAGTATATAAGTTACAGTTATCAGATTTGAGAAGGTGTCAAAAATGACTTCTGCAGCTACTGTTAATATTAAATGCTTCCAAACAGAGTGCAATATGAATATGTGTTACTTAAAGAACAAAAACATGTTTTCTTTATATTCAGCTTTTATTTATTCCATAATGAGGGATAGACCACTGTGCATGCATAATTTCACGGCATACTGCCTTAATCTGAAGCCTTAAAACATTATTCCTTTTTTTTCTGTTTTAAATCATAATTGTTTTAAAGCCTGAAGACAAAGCTGCTCTCTATTGAGCACGCCCATCTACAGTATATGAAAGTATTTGGATCCGTTTACATACCTGCAGCCAGGCTTGTATACTTTCACTTCTGCCTAAATGGATTTCTTTGTGTAGTGCTTTTGTGTTTGTTTTACATTCAGCAGCAAAGTAGGACACCAAGTCCAGCCCATAATAATAATAATAATCTTTATTTGACATTCACATAGTATTCCATTTTAGTAATAGTTTTCTTAATCAAGAATATATTAAACGATGGGCTTTAGTAAACCCTGGGCGGATCACCCTCTGTCTCTTACTCACACAGTCTGACACACACACACACACACACCAGAGATGCACAAGACGGAACTCACATCCCAGAGTGAGTCAGTTGTGTCATTTTTTCCAGCTTACTAAGCGTGATTCACGATCATTCTGGCACAACCATCTCTCACCATAGTTTTGAACCAAGGAGGCCATTTTAGTTTGTTCTGTGGTCTCATGGAAATCAGAAAATGGAAATGTTCTCAAGTCCTTGAACACATGACTCACCCATCCTGTGCATCATGGTGGAAGAGGACTGTAACTTGAGCAAATAGCTCCACATAGCACTTACAACACTGCCGGTGCTAACCCTTTGCTTGCTGATGGAGTTGTCTTAAAAACTGGAGTTGTCTTTTTTTGTTTAAAAACTCACATATACAAATAATTTGAGCAGGTCATACACATTTTAAGCCCCCGCCAGAAATGTAGCTATTTCAAGTCTAGGCATTGTTCCGATGCTTTTGTTGCATTTAGTAAATGCGGAGTTAAAACACTAAAGTGAAATAAGCCACAAGAACAATGTGCAGTCTCATGCCAACGGCAACATTTTCTCTTCCACCCTTGCCAACCATCTTCTCCCCCGCTCTGTGTTTCTCCCTCAGCCACACACTCGCTACTCCTTTCCTTCCTCTCTTTAACAACTGTGGCTTTTTTTTTTTTTTTCTTGGTCCATGCATGAAGGGTTGATCTTTCTTAAAAGCAGTTGCAGCAGTGAGGAGTGCTGGCGAGGGAGGAACACAGAGACAGGCCCCATTGTTTCACTACACTAGGTCCCTGTGTAGCTGTCAGCCCCCTGCAGGAGCTCTGGGCATGGTATGCATGTGCTGAGCATATGGTCGTGCAAAGCACACATCTGGAAAAGACAGAGGCAGTCGTGGCGGCGGGCTCGGAACTGGGGGAGTCCGAGGTTAGAGTCCCACACACTGTTCTTTTAAGAATCCGTATGCATCCAAAGTTCCTGTTCTATAGGTTTGCCACTCTTAAAAAAAGGAGGCAGGTATAATTACACGAGGGGGAGACTGTGCAGACATTTTTTGGGTCATATCTGTGGCTCCAGCATCTAGATTCCCCCCTCAGGCAGCGTCAGCCAATACAAGAGTATGTCATTGTTGTAGGACGTCTCTCGGTGGGACTGACACAGGACGCAGCCACCACACATAGCCCCACCCTCAAAGTTTTATGGACTTTTCCCCAGACTCTAGTCTGGGGTTGGGCTTCCAAGTCCTACAAAAATACATTAAACGCAACTGGCAAAAGGAATGAGGGCAGGAAAACGTGTCCTGAGTCAGCGCTTGACGGTTACTTCACCTCATGCGTCCTCCCTTTGCATTTGAGGCACAGCCTACAGGACATTCGTCGGAATTCGAGCGAGTGCAAATGCATACATGCAGTACACATCATCTGTTCCAGAAATGCACATGACCTTCACATGTTGACCATCTTTCTCAAGATGTTTTTGTGTCTGGTCGTGCACTTAGAGGAGTTCTCAGCTGCACATTTTTCTGTGGCACTAAAACAGCAATGTAATTTAGGCCTGGAATGGAATGGAATGGGGGGGGGGAGGTCAAAGGTGGGGCTGTTGAGGGGAAATAGCTAAGGGGAGGCAAGCAAAGGCATGATGATATACTGACTGAACAAGAATGGCTAAGAATGCCTGCAAATAACACCCTTAAATAAACAAGTCAATGTTTAGAGAAGTGATTATTACGACTGCGCGTTTTCTCAGTGAGTTTCTGTTGCCCTGCAACAGGAGGTTGAGGGAGAAAGAGAGAGAGAGAGCGAGAGAGCAGCGGAAAGTTTGTGACACGAGGAAAGAGAGGAGAGGAATGGCGGAGGGAAAACAGCCCCTGCAATTTTGGATATGAAACCCCAGAGATGCGTCTGGCTCGAATTACCAGAATCTGGAGGTGGAGCGTGAGGCGTGTTGTTGTCAAGCTACAGCAGAGCTGGAGCAGGCACTGCCATGACCAGATAGTGCAGAAACATTGATCACTGCTTGTGATTATCAAACATGATGTAATAGAATGAAAATAACAACAAACAAATTCATACGCTAAGCATCCTTACTGTTGATGGACGTCTTCGTAAACCGCACAACGTACATTTAGAAGTGACTGACAGAAGTAATGTCGACTGAACCTCCAATTTTAAAAACAGCACCTATCCATTATCCCTTCATGAAACGTGACCGCCTTTCGTGAATAGGTGAATTGTAAGTTCACCAACTGTAAGACCTGTAGTTTACAGTAACTTGTGATGCTCACTGGCGTGAGAGTCAGTCCGGACCTGGACGAGCGCCTCAGTGAGGATACACAACCTCACTTTGGGAAAGAATTGATCGTTGAAGCGTGCGTTGACTTGTTGGAGGTTTACATGTCGCTCAGTGAAAAGAGTCGGAGCGTTGGAACATTTACAGCTATGACTGGAATGTGCAGCTCAGGAGTGTACACATCTTGTGTTGAGGCATAACAGATGGGGGGGAGGAAAATAAAGAAAATAAAAGAACTGAGCGGATCAATAACTGAAAGTGAAAAGTGAGTGACTTTCAGACCCACAAACTGATAGGACACAGTGGGCTTATCAGGCTAATCAGATCGAAAACAGTGGTATTTGTGTGAACATGTCAAACCTGAGTGGTTGCTTCACAGAACAGATAAACACCCAAAAAAGTTTTACAGTAACATTTTCTATTCTACCTGAGTCATGAAATCAGCGAGGCAAGAACAAACACGCGAAAGGTGTTCCCACCACCGCTCTGCTTACACAACCAGTGTAAAAGATCTGTTAGGCTGCATTGGGAAACACAGGAGGCGGATCATCGGATCAGGCAGGGGTGGAGTGGCTCAGTGGTTAAGACCAGTACCCTGTGTGTGAAAGACATCATGGTTGCAAGTTCAATTCCACCCCTCACTGATTGTACTGAATTCCATTGTAAGTCACTTTGGATAAAAGCGTCTTCTAAATGACATGTAATGTAATGTAATGTAATCATCATCATCTCTCTGTGTCTCTGTCTCTCTCTTGAAAAAAAACCAAACAAATACAAACAAAAGTAAAGCACAGTTCCTTACAATGGCACAGACTGCTTTGTTGCATGTGATATTTATCCATACACACACACACAGGGCATTGCTATGGAAACATCACTGCAAGTACCTGCCCTCTTGCTTATTATGTTGCCATAGCAGCCATCCCAGAATAGTCTCTCTTTTTTTTTCTTCCCTCTCCTGTCCCTCCCTCGTGTTTGTGACTCACAACTTGCAGTGGAAACCACAGTTCAGTCTGTCTCTTATTCCCCTTTTTTCCCTGGCATTCTTTTCTTACCAAAGGCACAACTCGCTTTTCTGAATCATCACTGTGTGTGTGTGTGTGTGTGTGTGTGTGTGTGTGTGTGAGGGAGTGCAGGCTATGGGGAATTCCAACAAGATAACCAATGATGAGTTACCATGGCGATGGTAAACATCAGGCAGGGTGACCTGTGTGTTGTATGATAGTGTATCTCGCGCGCTGTGCGCTGTCATTACACTGAGCGTGATTTCATTGTAGCTGTAATCTCTCCATGGAGACGCTCGGGCTCTCTGAGGTAGTAACTTTGTGTCCACTTTGGTTTTGAGAGCCTCCAGCTTGTTTACCCACAGGGCTCCAGGGGCAGCGTAGCTCAGAGTCACATGTACGGCAAGACGTTACATCCAGAGAAAAAAGAGAAAAAATGTATGTGGGTTTTACGGGGAAAAATATGTCCACTTTTGTACTGGGTATTTATAAATTGCCTCAGGTCTCAGAAAATGAAAAGGGAACAGGAAATAGATTGAAAGAAAGGTGTCCTAACAGCTGTAATCCATGAGTCAGACGCAGAGCAGCTTTATAGAGATTCATTATTCGTTCATCCAGCGCTCACCTTGTGCAGCTTTAACTGAAACATACACCATTGCGTCATTTTCACTCGCACTGTTAACTGCTCATCACCAGACCGCAGACGTACATACTTAATGATTATTTCCATTTTAGAGTTAAGAGAAACAAGAAGCGAATTGGACAAAACATGACTTCAATTTTTATTGACGCTTTTGAACATTTAGTTCTTATCTCTTATCAGAATTAGTGAAAGGGGACACACAGTTGGTGTAGTGGTTAGCACTCTTGCCTCTGCAGCAAGAAGACCCGGATTCGCGGCTCAGTTGGGAGAACATGCAAACTCCACGCAGAAAGGCCCTTGTTTCTGCATGGAGTTTGCATGCTCTCTCCGTGTGTGCGTGGGTTTTCTCATGATTCTTCACTTTCCCCCCCCACAGTCCAAAGACATGCAGGCCCTATGTCATCAGGGATTGGCACCAGCGCCTCCCACGCCCCTCATGTGGAGGATAAAGCGGCTGAAGATGAGTAAGTGAGTGAGTTATTAAAAGGTGATATATATTGTTAGAGTGTGTAGTGTGACCTCACATATCTTAAGTAACTTAAATTACCTAAAAAAATACAATTTTCAGCAACAAGGAATACGGTGGAAAGGCTCGTCTTTTTTACACTCAAGCAGGCCTGGTTAAATAAGTGTTATAAATAAGATTAATATCAATTTGTTTGCTACTATTCGTTAAATGCTACAGGAAGAATTTCTTATAGTACATCAATTAATATCAACAAAATGTTTATTTTTCTTCATAATTACAATAATTATATTATAATAATAATAAAGAAAAGTGCAGTATTTCTGCATTGAGTAATAGTTTGACGCAATGTGTTTACACTGTGTTGATGATTTGTAAATAGCCCACAGGGAAAAAATTATATATTGTCAAACAGTAATTCACACATTAACACTAGTCCTGCTTTCCTGTTTCTTTTGTTTTCTTTTGTGTGCTAAGGATACGACTCAAATACTTCATGTGGATTTAGAAGACGATGTCTTGTTCATATGTTTTCCTCAAAATCACTCGAACAAACTGTGACATTAGAAAATGCCCAAAACAAAACAAATTGTATTTTGCATCAATAAACTGGAATTGAGCACACGTGATAGATCACTATAAGTGATGTTCATGTTGATTAATCTTCCAGAACAGGCTCCTCGACACTGACACTATTTATACAACTGGGTCTTTGGCGAGTTAAACAATTGTCACAATATTGACAGTGTGGCATTGTGTAAAACAATCCAATGAAGTGGGTATACAAAGAAGTCTTCTATTGACGCACACACACACAGTCTGGATTGTGTAGTAAAGAGCCCGCTTTTAACAATGATCTTTCCAGACGGACTGAACTGTTTACCAACATACTAAAGGGAACACAGATGCAGCAAATAAGATGATTATCAAATTGCTTCTTACAAGTAAATCAGCGTGTTGTGCATGATACGTGTGTCAGTGATAGCTCAGCAATTTAAAATGTGACACATGTCAGACAAACAACCATTCATATACTTTGTTTTCCAAATACAGACACACACACACACAGAAAGAACATTCCAAAACATGAATGAAAATGAGGAGAAAGAAGAAGAATAATCTTATATCGTCTGCCTCCATTTAACAAGACAGTAGCAGAACAAAGCCTGAACATATGTCATCATGTTTTCTCAGCATGTGGCCTTTTATTATCTCTTTGAACACAACATTTGGCTTATATTCTTGGGCATCTCTGTCAGGATTGTTCCATAAACGGATGACTTTTACAGTGACACATCATTCCACTCATTTGGTTCTAAAGCTGAGCTTTTTTCAAAGATCTGTTCCTCTGTTTCATTTCTGAGTATTGGCAAGCAACACTATTCTTATAAGCTTTAGACATGTTTCATAATAAGAGATAATGTTGTGAATTGAACTATAATCTACTTATTGATAACATTTTACCAGCTATAATTGGATGATGAATGGGTTTGAGGTTTTGCATACGTTTATACAATGTATACCATTTATATAGTCATATGCTATGTATAATGCTTTGTCATCTAATGAATGAAGTCAATTAAGTGTCTCCAATTACCCTATTTCCCGTTCAGTATGACACTGGACTGGTAAAGCAGTTCTTAATATACCTTATAATTAAATATAATTGGACGTTTACATCCGACTTTGTAGTCCCGCCGTGTAGCAAGCATGCGCGCAAAACTAAACAGAGCAGCAAAGCAAACAGAGCCGAGTTGATCTCTTCAAGTGTGTTTACAGAAAAATTCCACTATTGTGTCTCATGTTCTCTCAAAAGCGCTCGATGACTAATACAAGGAGGCCTTTTGCCAAGTACACTGCTCGCATTGTTTGAATTGAGGAAGGAGTTTTAGTTTGTGACATTTTAGATACAACATACAAGAACTGTCTCTCTTTTGACCTCGTCCCCGAGTATTTGCAAAACTCTTCTCGCAAACTCTGCTCTCAAATGTGCTCTCAAATAATCCTTTGTGTCGGATTAAGCTGAACTGTGTTACTCAATCAAATGTGCAGCTCCCACCCCTGTGGCTCTCATGACGGTGGACAGCGCCAAACAGTTGCTTAAGCACATTTGATTTTAACGTTTAAATGACCACTAGATCCAGGTGGGGAGTGTCACTTCTCTTTAATCACATCACAAGTTAGATCTTTGCTCAGGCCGGTGCCATGTGACTTCCCTCATCCTGCAAGGAGGCATTAATCATAAGCGCACACATTATAACCATCCATCCCCTTCTAATCCTCAAATTTTTGTCTTCGCTACACTCTGAGGTTCCTTGTTTTCATTGTAGTCATGGGCTGTGACTCATCGCACGTCTGAGCCAAACTATTTGTTTTGGTTCACACTAACTGACACACCTATAGGACCAGGAAACACACCCATTCCCACATATCCTTGTATTCAACAACAGTGACCTGCCACAAAACAGTGAAGGACAGAGGGATTGAGTTTATAAATCCACGTGCAGAATATTAGGGACATCTACTTTTATGTCAGTCGTGCAATCCGCGTTTTGTTAAAGCTCATTCAGTCTCTTTTTTACGTATCTTTGTCTCAATCTCATGCTGTTGATGTATTAAGGGTGTGCTATGGCGATAGACAGCTGTGCACACTGCAACTGTCAACACAAAACAAGTGTCTCTCTCGGTCGACCGCGGTTTTTCAATAAAAGATCACGCTTTCAAATTCACTTTTGTGCAAAGTGCAAACACGCGGCCATCGATAAGCAGGAAAAAGAACACGCGGGCAAGTGTTTACTGTGAGGTTGTCAAACATTCAGAACCTGTAGAAAAGTCGTTGAGTAACACACAGTTGGGGTCAGGAGGTATACTGTTTACATGTGCACAGGAGTTGTCTGTCTGCAGGCAGCAATTGCTCTGAGCTCAAACTGTTCTTCAAAGGCAATAACAGCCACACCTCAATGGCAACAAGTCAAACAAAGCAAGGAACTGAACAAACAGGTGCAGGAGCAGGTCAATTTTTGCTGTGCATTTCTTTAGTTTGGTTTTTTCTTTGTTTCTTGCGGTGTTGTTGTGTTCTTTGCGCAGCGTCGACAATATCAAAGGAATCTGCAGTCGCTGTGTGGGCTTTTATGACCCTTTACAACATGTCCTCTTAACACATTTACAGTCCTGAGTAAATCAATACTACACTTCATGCAGAGGTCCCTGCTTATCTTACACATACTTGGGATTACTCCTTCACTTTTATCCCGAGTGAGTACACAATCACACACACACACACACACACACCAACAGTGGGACGTCGCCCTGTGGGAGAACCGCGACTATAGTTTTGAGGAAGAACTATATGTGAGCTCTCTTTCATGGCGGCGCAGTGTAAAAATATGGGTGCACGAGGGCCTCTCCCTCTCACGCGCGCACATGCCACTCCCTGTTCGCTCCCCACAAAGCCACGCTGTAACTTCCTCTGTTTCTTTCTAGGCTGCACCACATTGTTTTCCACCTCACCGCACTGAGCCTGTGGGTGCGACCCGTGAACAAGGTGGTCGAAAGGGTGCTTCGAGGACGCTGAACTTAGGAGAGGTGAACGCGGCGGGATTGAGCACGCCCACCGTGCATGTCACATACATACATGTGTGCGTACATACACATAGCAACATGGCATCCCATTTGCAGTGCACATGGTATGCACACAGCAAGAAGGGTGTCCCACAAAGATAGCCTGCAACAGCTGCAAGGGGGGGAGGTGGAACGTTAATAAAGTGGGATTACAGAGACTGAATAATTAAGATAATTGAATTCGTTAAGTATGAACAGTTCATGTAGTCACATATCGTTATGAAAGTAATGCCTGAATGTTTGTAAGTGATGGCTATAACATTTTTAAATAAAACTCTTTAAATACTTTCTTTAAAAAATGTGTTAAAGTCATACATATATGAAGAACGCTTGTTTTAAATGAAGGAGGCAGCGTGAAAATAATGACACATCACTTCTGTTTATGAGGACAAAGTTACGCACTACAGCTTTAAAGAAATAGGCCACAAACATTAACACGGTGAAAACAAGTCAATATGGGTCATTATCACAATAAATGTGATAAAATAAAGTGTTTCACTAACGGTGTTTGCACAGTGCGTAAACATTGTATTCATAGCTACTGAATTCTTGTGACGTATTATTGATATTTAATTAGTTCCAGGCCCTTGGTAGGTGAAATGCTTGACATGGTTTATTGAAATAAATAGAAAAATAAAAAGAAACATGGAAATGTAGAAAAAAGAAGAAAGAATAAAGCCTAACATCATGTAAAGGTAGTTAAGAAATGATTAATGATTGAGGGACAGGGCTGTAATGCATGATTTAAAAGGTAACAATGGATTAGTAGTTCAAATATTTATCCTCTGCTTCTTGCAAATACAGAATTATATATTTTTTTATATAAACAGCCAAATTGAATGTACACATTTTGGAATATTGCTGGCGCAATACTATTCAGAATACTATCCATAATCCAGCATGAGGCAGCACCCATTATGACTCAGTGTGAATGGTTCATTCACCCCGGTTACTTTGACTGGCTCTGTATTAGAGCTTGTGAATACAACACTATTTAAAAGCTAAAATGTGCACATACAGATATATGATACATGATCCTGGCTATTATTACAAAGTAATGCATGCCGGGGCAGATATTATATTATTTCTACACACAATTACCTCTAATTGCTAATTTCATCTGCAGACGTTGTCATAAAAATAGGGAGTATGTAAAAGCACACTTAAAAATGTTACCGTTTTACATCCACGGTTCATTGTTATAAGACAATGAAACAAGCAAATGACAAAAAACACAAAGACAAAACAGACACAGACAGAAAGTCCTGCCTCATAAACAGACATTTTACCCTCTGTATGTAAGTAAAGGACTCTCTCCTGAGTCATTTTGTTAATGATAACTTTCTGTCCGTTTGTGTGGAGTAATTTAATGCCGTAATAACATGTTTATATCATTGTCTATCATATGATTCCCATTCTGTGGCCTGCTCCCCTGTGTACTTCATTCTGATCCTGCAATCTTATAAGATTTCTATCTTATTTAAATAGACCGTGGAATGACGTAAGCATGATAGAAGAAGATTGTGTCAGCTGAGCGAAGTGTGGTGTGTCATGTGTCTTGAATTTGATTAAAACAGTAATACAATATTGTATCACGACTTTGACGAGTCATTATGACAAGTGCTGTCTAAAAAAACACTGGCTGCTTGTGATAAATGTAATTAGGGTCCGAGCCACAAACAGTGTATGATGACCCTATTGAAGGTGTACTGTTTATTTCCTATTTAAATTGAATATATAGGGGTTTTAAAATGAGTTTACCTTTGTTTTTTGGGAAGCATTAGTTGCTTTTCCTGATGCAAGTCGTCTGAGCTCTTGATGTGAAGCAGTGGGTGGTCCCACGGCTGCTGAGGACCACTCCCTCACACTGGTTCCCTCCCCTGCATTCCCCTCCTTCTGCAAACCAGGAGCCCTACCCAGCTCCCTGTCCAACCACTCTGCTCAGCCCAGAGGATCAGCCACACAGAAAAAAAAACAAGTTAAAATCTACTCACATCAGAGGAGGAAGGGAGGGAGAGAGCGGGGTGAAAACGCCCTGGAAAGTTGGTTGATCGAGAAAGAAGTGACAGAATCCTAACAGACTGCAAAGCTGTGGGTGGAAGAGGTGCTCTTCTTGGGCTGGGTAGAACGGGAGAGAACACGTTTTCCAGGATGCTCAGGGAAGTGTGAGGCTTCTTGGGCGCAGGGACTGCGCACAGGTAAACATGCACTTTTTTTTATATATCTTCTCTCAAATTGAAGTGAAATTTGTTTTTAAAACTGTGCTGTTGGGCTTTTCCCCCACTGTGCTTTGAATGTATTATTGTTGAAATTCACTCACAAGAAGCTGACCAAGTTTAAACCAAGTTTTAAACTAAGTTGCAAAAGTTGTCTGAGTTATTCCAGTGGGCACATGTGGGAACACTGTGAATGAGTGGCAAGATTACAGTGACTTTGTCCTATTTTACGACTGGTTTATCTCCTGTGGTATTTTCCTATGGATACGTTTTGCTGGGCAGTTCAACTGTAGGAATCGAAAATAGTGTCATATTACTTTGGATTGGTTTTCGCTTGTAGCCATAAAGTTGTGTGGGTGACATCATATTGTTTAAAAGCGGGTTTAAAGTAGTGTAGCACACAAGCAGTGGGTGTGTACCCTCAGCCACAGCATGATTGTAGACTTGACTGGAGTTGCGCACTTCACTTTTCCTTTAACTGCACACAAAGGCTGTTAATCAAGGTGTGAGGTCACTGTTTTCGAGCAAATTTAAAGAACCCCTGTGAGATTTTAGTGCCTTGCAAAAATATTACAATTACAAAAGCTCACTTTTATTTACCCTTTATTTGTGATGTAATTGTGCAAGATGATTCCAGTTTTTGGGGATTACAAAATCTTTTTTTTAAAAAGCAACAACATTAGAATACTCCACACACTAGATCACACTTGAATAAAAGAAGAAGTGACATAAGAGTTGCGAAGTTGTGAGCATTGACACTGTTGAGCAGATGTTTCTCTTATCTAACACTTTTTTTTGGGTGTTGGAGCTTGAAAATGTAAAGGCACTTCCCTATGGGACCTTGCAGCTACGAGCTTGGGTGTGGATTCCTCTCCTTCACCTCACTCCACCCCCTCCTTTTTTTTCTCTCTCCCTTCTTGCTCTGCTGTCTCCACAGAGAGGCACACCCTTCAGAGCAAACGCAAAAAAAAAAGAAAGAAAAGAAGCCCTTACACGGTTATACAGCGCATGCCTCCAAGCACTTACCAAGGTGTTCCAGCAAAATGAAAAGTTTTAATCTTAACTTTTGTCTGTTCGGTTGTGCTGGATAGTCATCAGTCAATGTCACTGAATTTTGAATTATGAAAATCGCATACATGGACGTTTCTGTGCATTCTCTGGTGGAATGTGGTGAACTTCTCTGACAACAATCTGCACTCTTTCTCTCCACCTAATGTTGTACAAGCGACTGCTGCTTTGTTCTGATACGTGCCCTATTGTTTAAGATTTCTATTTAAAAAAAAAAAATGACGCACCGACAGATTTCTCTCTTTTTTTTCCCCAACCTCTCGGGTGGAGTGTGCATGGGAGTCTAGTGGGGAGAGGAGGAGAAGGACGGAGGAAGATCAGGAAAAGGAGCCAGGCAGTGAGCTAGTATGGGGGGAAGGGAGGACGGGGGCAAGGGGGGGAGTAATGGAATGTAGTGGTTTGGAAAGACGACCTAATTGAAACCAGGCTTGAGGCGTAGAGGGGGCCTGAAGATTTCACACATTTGTAGAAAGAAAGAGATACATTTTTATAAATTCTAGAAAGTAGCCACATGCATATATTTATATATATACATATATATATATAGCATACGCGACATCTCCCCGGTTATCAAATCATCGCAGTCTGGTTTGAGTTTGACGTGATATATTTGTTCAAGTTCAGACATAAGTCGATCCACACAAAGCCCTTTGTTGAATCTCACTTAAAAGTCAAATTGCACCATACGCAGTTGCCTCTCCGCCCAAAGCTCCATCCAGCCACACCCAACAGTCATTTTCAGTCGGGTGTGTTACCTGTTTGTTGCCGCGCTCCACAACAGGTTTGCTACAGCACACACACACTCCACTAATGTTTTAGGGCCTCGCAGCTGTGGATGTCAGGCATTCCTCAAATTGCCCTCCTCAAGGTGATTGTGACACAAGGTGTTGGGAAAGGCAAATGGCGACACATGGCGAGAAAAATCCTTGAGTGTCTGGTTGTCGTTTAAGTTCTAATAATGTGTAGTCTAATAAAAAAAAACAAGTTTTATTAAGAAAGGGAGTGGACCTTTAAAAGAACAAATATGTGACTAACTTTTAAGTGTTGAAAAATGAGTTCTTTACTGTGCGTATCTTTTAACAGGGCCTCATCTTGGCCTGAGACCAGTATGGTTTATTTACATACACTGTGTGTCTTTTTTCAGCAGCATAGTGGCGACATTACTACAAGCTGTCACCACAGTGAAGCTCTGTTGATAAAGTTTTGCTTAATTATTGCGGCCGGGATCCCGCTGCGAGTGCCTAGTGATTTTATTTGCCACCCACGTAACAAACCGCTTGTCTGACTGTGTGGCGGCCTCAGTTCGAGCGTGTCACAATATTTAGCGCAGCTCTCCACCCGAGTCACTCATTTGATGAGTGACAGCACAGACGAGAGGAGAGGCAGCGTTGCTCACCCATGCCAGTGTGAAACGGAAAGAAACTGCTCTCTCACACACTTCCTCTCCTCATTTCCGTATGGGTTTTTTAGAGCGAGTGGTCGCAAGGAGGGACAGTTTGGAGAGGTACAAAGAGGTGGGCGTTGTCAATAAACCGGAAGAAAGTGATTGCGATGACGCTATAGGTTCAAAAAAGGGATTTAGAGACATAGCTAGACTATTGGACACCCTTGAGATTTGTCCAATTGTGAATTTGTTGATATGAAACCGTTCCAGGCGTTTAATTTTCCTCCAGCTGCAAATAAACATTTAACTGCAGTGTGCGATTTAGAGTCTTTCTAGGCAGTCCTCCCAGCAGCCACTCCCTTCTCATCCATCCAGTGCTGCTTTGGAATGTCTCAGCATGTCTTCCCTATGCTGCGTGGAGTGCCTATCATGAGCATTGACTGCCTTGTTGTTGAGAAATTGTGATTTGAGAGGTATGATGACACAGTCATCACAAGTCTCACATAATACCCCTGCCAGTCACACCCATGCACGGGTGGGACATTTGCGAGCATGGAATTTTAAAAAAAAAGAAGAAAAAAAGGTTGTAAATCATTTTTCTGATAAGCCAATAACTTTCATCAATGCTCAGCCAAATCTCTATTCGACGAAATTATCCAAAAAAGTCTTGTGTAACTGTTGCTGTACTGCAAACCCTAGCATCAGCTCACTGTCTGACCCGGCCCAACCCCCAAAGATCTTGCACGAGGAGTGACATGCGGCATCTGTTACAAAATCTCACTTTGGAATAAGGCACCAAAAATGTCAAGGCAGCAGGTCATGGAATGTACATTTAGAGATACAGCTTTGTTATGGGCTTCCTTTATCTTGCACAAGACGTTCAAGGTTGGCACAGACATTCCAACGCTTTTGTGGTCTAAACAGCTCTATAGTTTTGTAACTGTGAGGTAGACTATTGTCCATCTATACTTATATGTGTTGCTATGGTTTCCATGTAGCATTCACATTCCTGCACCATTAATTGACTTGGAGTTCTAGTTCTGTGGCAGTGATGTTAACTGTTCATATAAACTGAAATGAAGTTTGACTCTGGACTATATAAGGTTTTCTATGAATGACTGCAGACCTCAAATGATAATGTGGATTATGTGCCAGTTGCTCTCTCTCTGTCTCTCTCTCTCTCTGTCTCTCTGTTGTGTAACTCATGCCATATATGTCCAGGCAATGCTTTTTCTTCATTTTTTTTTTTTTTATCACTTTGTTGGTTGCTTAATATTTCTGACTGTAAACTGCCCATTGGAACCAGACCAGTCTTACGTCAGACCTTCAGCTTTGATCAAAGTGATTTGCTGAATGTTTTGCAAAAATGTTTGCAAAGGTTACGATGCAACTTGAGTTTGTAAAAGGACTTAGTTAAAAACTCACATATATGCATATGGAAAAAATAAATTGTATTCAAATTGAGATCCTTCCTGACTGGATGCCCGGAGATAAAATTAAAGAACAACGAGTCATTATGTGAGTAATGGCTGTCTGGCTCTTACCACCTTGTGCAGCTTGTAGCCTTTAGTCTGCTGTCCATTTGTGAGCGTGATAATTAAAATACAGTTCACTCGAAAAATCAAGATAGAGTTGAGTTGTACTTGCGATGTAACACAATCCCTGGTTTTATTTGTGAGGAGAGTGTTTTCAGGGTTTTCGTTCGTTTTTTCCAGTTGGCGCTCGACTCCTGCCAAAGTCACAATGGTTTAATCAGCACCAGGCCAACTCGGCGTCAGTGGGCAGGCTTTGGTCTTCTGCAGGAATTGTGGTTTGGTTTAGGGCTATGTGGACTACGGAGAGCAGAAAAGAACAATTTATTTTGACGTGCATTCCTTTTTATATGCGTCACACATGCATAACCTATCTGCCTTTTTGAGGAAAGTGTGGCCCAGCAGTGGGGCCTGCTGCTTTTCTTTTATCCGTTGTACTTGCTGCGTCAAACTACAATATTAAGAGTGGAATGGACAGTCTATTTTGTTTTGACAGCAAGACTAATTTGGCCACTACTCCTTTCTCTCTTTCCCCTCTGTGCATTGATGCCTTTTCATTTATTCGTAATCAAATCTTTTCACTCACCAGCACCCCTGTGGCTAATTTACTTATGATTTAGCTTTAATTATTGTCACACAGCTCCTGCTCTATGTTCACCAAACTAATCGGATTTGGCAATCAACAAGATGGACTACAACCAATTTGATCTGTTTCCAGTGTGCCGTGACCTACTTAAAAATAAGACAGTCAAACAAACACTTTTGTGCTTTATGTGCAAAGAGGAGTTAATGCCTGGGGGTGGAGTCCAGGGTTGGAAATGGATAGTGAGGTGAGGCGCGGTGTTTCCCAAACTTTTTATTTGGGGACCCACTCTTTAAAGATGACAAACCCACTCCATTCACAACATAAATTGTGACAAGAACAAAGTTGTGCAAACTACAACGTTCAGGACAATTTTGAATGGTATCCCTAGCCCATTTCCAAGACACTAATAAGTGAATCCCAACACCAATTCATGCATGTTATTGAAACATACACACACAAATTGTGAGTGAAAGGCACAAACAAACCTCCCGCAACCCATCTGTTGACAGGTGAAGAGCATTGTTTGTCGCATGAATCAAATACCTAGGCGGAGCCCGCTGAAATAAGGTATGGTAACAAAGGTGATATGGATGAAAACCCAGTCTGGTGTGTTCAATCTCAGCAGTCATTTGAGCTTTTCACGGTACCATTATGTATGATTATCTATCTCGAGTGAATGTGGTGTTGTTTATTTGAGCAGAACCTGGAAGTGGGAGGTGGGCACTCACGCAGGGTGCAGAGTGGGAGGCATAGAATAAAGCTAGTGTCAGAGTCAGAGAGAAAGAGGACATTTCTTTGGAGTTAGTCACTGTGGGGAGAGGCTGGGCTCTCTTCCAGCTGGCCTGACGGCTCTATCAAGGAATGTATGTGACTGGAGGCCTGGGTGGGGCTGTGCACTGAGCTTCCCTGTAAGAACAGCACAGAAGCAAAGAGATTTCATTTGCCTTGTGGACTGTGGCATGGTATTCTCACTCTTCATGATAGCATGTGTTTTTATTTCCCTTCCTCACTGGTGGTGACCATAGTTCACTGTAATGTTGCGTACTTATGTGTGTTTATGTATGTAATCTCACCAAGGTACATTGAGTACAGTGTGGCGACCTATTCCTCATCTTGAAAAAAGTATTCTCAAGTATTGTAAAAAGTATTCAACTTCCATGACATTAGTTTTCACTTCACATCCTCCATGTTTAGTTTTTTACCTTGTGCATTGCTGCTATAGGTCACTTCTTACTCATGTCTTAACCAAATGACATGTTGACCAACATGGCTGACTGATGAATGAGTCTCTGTAACCAGAGTATGTGCTCGAGAGTGTACACAGCTGCTAAGGGATAACACAAACATAATGACACCTACATACTGGCTGGCATTTATCACAGCGATGTCCCGTCCGTTTCAGCACAGAAAGACAGTCACCGCGTAAACTCAAAAGCATTTTACAGGCTTGACAGCAATGGTGCTGTTTTGAAAAGGTTGTGTTTGCTCACTTTCTCTCTACTGTGTCTGTTACAGATATTTAAGGCCTGGCTGTTTAGAAATGTGTCAGTGCCTCACAACACAGTTATTTGGCATACATTTTACCACAGTAATGAGCACTTTCTTTTATTGAACATAGGGGGCTTGAGAGGGGGGAGGATAATAATGGGGTGGGAGAGCCTGTCTGAGAAGGGACGTGTTCCCACTGGTAGACACCTGTATGTACACATCAAGTGTGGTCGTGTTGTTGGTGCAATGACGAAGGCTTTGCTTCGCAATATGTTGAGACTGAGACTGACCAACAAGAAGTAGAAGAAAGGTATTAGCAACCATATTATCCAGGCATCTTGGATAAACAGTGTGCTACTCTGTATGTCTACCTCCTCTATCTGCAGCTACACCAAAGAAGCATGTGACTTTATTTACCTAACGGGAATGATATACATATTACGTAGTAGGGTAAATACTACTGCCTCTTGATGGTTAGTTATTAAAGCTTCTGAAGGATTTGATTGACTGTGGAATGTCCATTAAACATTTAATCTAAAATTATTATATCTTGATTGCAAATATGCACACGCATACATGTGATGGCACACATCTGTCAAACATTCACCTTCAACATGAAGATATTATGCTAAATGATGTATTATTGTTGTTTGTATTGCCTGTGGTTCATTTATTATACATTTAAAAAAAAAACTGAATTAAGTTAACCCATTTTTTCTTCTTGTATTTGTCAGCAGAAGTCAAGAGAGACAAACCACATCATCAGACTGAAGCCCTTGGCATTGCTTGAGCAATCCAAGGTAAGTTTCTGTAAAACAAAACATCTACACACCATATCAGTGTTTCTGAGAAGTCTTTTTTTTTTTGTCACTGCACATCACTCCACTCCAAGGCTATGTAGTTACTCTCACCTTTGAACAGCCTGCTACTATACGGCCAGCTGCCGATCATCTGTTGGAATGTTTGTTGCAAAGCCCACTTTGAACCTGGCAGGTCATGCCAGTGTCATTCAGCTGGGAAAGGCATGCCTTGTGGAAACCTGACACTTTGCTTCTTCTGCCCCCATGCATGCTGCTTCTTGCATCCCTCTTTCATTCTCTTGTGACCACCTGTTCTGCATGAATCCGTCTCTGCGTCGTATAAAACAACATTGCCAAAAGCCTGTCAAGCTCACAGTGGTAACTCTTTGTCATCAAATATATGGAGGGTTTATTACTTTACATTGGAAGGGCAATGCCTGTCCCAAAGTACACACTGCCTAAGGAAATTCCTCTTTGGTTGCAATCTGGTCTATAACTCTTTTTTCTGTCTTTCCCCACATGTCCCATAGCTCAACACTCATACTAGAGCACAATAAATGATAGTCAGCAAGTTCTTCTATCTCCTGTCACCCTGATATTCTTCCTGCCCTCATGGTCACTTTGTCCTTCAAGTATGGCAATATATCACATTTAAAGACAAGTGACGTCAGGGTCGTCACTCACATACAAAAGAAACAGAAATGAAAAGGGAAATAAGGACAACTGGTAAATTGTGTTGTTGCTTGATAGCTTTTACTGTAAGACTGTCTGCCTGTCTTATGATCCCAAGAACAGAGGCTTGCTTCTTTTACAACACAAGCCATGTCTGATTATGGGATCTTGGTGGATTATATCTGGATTCATAATAGTTGATGCAATGTCATTGCATATTCTAAACTTGTTTAAACCAAGTTTAATAAAGGAAAGGGATGGTATCATGTAAATACAATGCCAAACGCAATGTCAGTGTTGACAACTTTATAGTGATGGCCCCAAATGTTTTACTTGGCCACTGACCTCTTATACAGAAACTTGCAGGCCAATATTCCACAAAAGCATTCTACAACCATTATTCCCATTTTCTCGCTTTCTGTCTTGCTCACTCTCTCTGTCTTCTCCTTCTCACAAACTGCTTTCCTTCCCTTTCATATTGCTACATGCTGTGGCTCCTCCCTGCAGCTTGCTGCCAGAAATATGCCAAAGTTGTGAGAACAGGGATGGCCTAAATAGATTGCTGTATCATGGCGATGTGTGGGAAGAGAAGGCACACAGTCACCTTTTGAAATAAAAAGGTGATCATTAAAATTCACAAATTGATTGGCAGGGAGGTTTCTGCTCACTTACATCACTTGGCATAAGCAATGTTTTTCTTTTCTCATTAACTGGGTGATAAGAGGAGGTGGGTGTGTCAAACTGCTGCTTTTTAACCCATGAAGAAATCATATGCTTTTGGTTCAGTCTAAATACTCTCAGGGTCGGATCAGAGGGGACTTGTTAAATGTCAGCTTGTGTGGAATTTGATCAATAAGAATTGTGATATGCTGGATCTTTTTCTCTGTAAACTGCCTAATTTGTCCCCACTTGTAAGCCAGCTTGAATGTACGGATGATGATTTCAGTCAACAAATGTTCTGTATCATCTCACTTTTTGGCACTCCTCTGTTGGGGTACCTAGCATAGTTGTGGGACCTAAATGGTGGAGCTAGATGTAGCAGTGTTTACTTAATTAAATGTATTGGCGGGCAATGTATTGTTGTCCGGCTTACACACCCCTTGTGGAAATGCAAGCCAGATTAGTATTCATTGCTCCAAACCATTTTGGTTTGATTCCTTTTGCCGTTGTGGATCTGCAAACTGTCTTTGCGAAAGAAGCTAAACCTTTAATTAGTCCAGATTTTTTTATAATATGATTTGAGAAAATGGGTCACGGGGCAGCTAGCACTGTTGCTAGCAAGAAGGTCCAGGTTTTTTCCCCAGTTCAACCAAGGGCCTTTCTGTGTGAAGTTTGCATGTTTTACCTGCATGCACATGGGTTTTCTTTGGGTTCTCCAGTTTCCTCCCACAGTCCAAAAACATGCAAAGGTTAATTGGACACTCTAAATTGACCGTAGGTGTGAGTGTGAATGGCTGTTTGTCTCTGTATGTTGACCCTGTGATGAAGTGACGATCTTTCTAGGGTGTTCCCCGCCGTTCGCCCTGTCAGCTCCAGTTCCCTGTGACCCTCATGTGAAGGATAAAGTGGTAGAAAATTAATGAATTTGGAAAAATAGGCAAATGCCAAACGAATGCAATAATGATAATAATAATAACAACAATAATAATAATAATACATCATATTTATATAGTGCTTTTCTGGACACTCAAAGACACTGAATGTGAATATGTAAATCATTGTTGTTTAGGTAGAGACATGTGGCCTATACATTGTACAGGTTATGGAGCGCTAGGAGTATTGAAACAATGGATTGTCAATTCTGAATATGAGAATAACAGCTAATCAGCATGTCTAAGGTGAAATATCCTTGCAATGGTTACAAATATTTTTACTAAAGTGCGCATACATTTTCTGTCACCAAAGTGAGAGAACATGCAGCATGTATTGCTGTACACTATGTCTTAATATGTGTGTCTGAACACTATGTTTTCCTACACATGGCAGCTATAATGATTGTTCTCTGTATTGATACTGGAGCTGGGGTGTGATACTGGAGGCACAGGGTCAGGCAGCTTTTCTAAGGGTGTGGTCTGAGCTCAACAAAATTTCAAAAGCATAGAGCTCTGAGAGGGAAGGGAGAATAATGGTTTGGTTTCGAAAAATAGAGGATGTGTTGTCTCACAGGGTTGTATCGCCACCTGATGTTCACAAATGGGTCTTACAACCTAGACCTATTTTAGCTCACACACACACATACACACACACACACACACACACACATTTATATATTATATATCCTATATTTTTCTTTATCTTAGTATTTTGTGAATATACAATTGTATAATCCTGTGTGTTAGGATTCTGTCTAATCTCTGTTTTATTTATGTAGGAAAAACCAAGATTTTTTCCATCACAACTGAGGCCAAATAGAGAAGAGCAAAAAAGGTATTTTATTTTTATTTTTAAGACCCTTGTATTTCACATATACAGCACAAGCACAAGTTCTTCAAAAAAGACATTATTCTTTCTTTTGAACCAATTATTTCTCTGTTATAGATGGCTGAAGAGGAAGAAACCAGGGAAGTTCTTTTCCCAGACTGGGAGGGTCCCGACCAAACTGGCTTGACAATTGAACAGACAGGAGGAGAGATCTTTGTTAAGGAGGTCAAAGGAGAGTCACCTGCGGCTCGGTCTGGAAAAGTATATGAAGGTAATACATTTTGCCTTGTCAATGTCTTTGAACAATTATCAATTATTTTAAATGAATCGATGTGTAAAATGTTTGTTAACAGACCTTTTTGTTCTCGTCACCACTTAATTCACAGGTGATCAAATTGTTGGTGCCACAATTTACTTTGACAACATGAGCTCAGAAGAAACAGCAGAGCTACTGAAGACACTGAACCGCCATAAGGTTGGACTGAAACTGCAAAACAAAGGAGACAAATCCCCCCTCTGCTCGCCTTTGGGCACACCATGTCGCTCACCAATGGGTACACTGACATGGGAAGGGAAGACGCGATTTGGAGGATCCAGTCCAGACATCATCCTTGTTAGTTTTTAAATTATTGTAGTTACTGTATATAGTATCTGACTTGTTTGTAGTGAATCTCTGAAACACAATCCTGAAAGAAATCCTGTTCTTTTGTCCACAGGGTGGTGATGAGGAGGACTATAAGAGAATATACACAAAAAAGATCAAACCAAGGCTGAAGTCTGAAGATCTTGCAGAGGGAGTAGATGTTCGTACAGAGCGCCACAGCAGCACAAGCAGTGATGGCAACACTATTACTACAATCACCCGGCGCATCACTACCTACACAGTAGAT
Source organism: Solea senegalensis (assembly GCF_019176455.1). NCBI lineage: Eukaryota > Metazoa > Chordata > Actinopteri > Pleuronectiformes > Soleidae > Solea > Solea senegalensis. Next base: position 13,240,777 of record NC_058032.1, read on the forward strand.
ATGCCAAGTGACATAAGTGAGCAACTTGAACTTTCAAGCCCAGAGTTTAAGGGGCTAAAGCTTGAATCTGGAGATGGCTCTCCTGGATTCAGAATCACACATGGCAGTACTTCAGTTAAAGAGGGAGCAGAGGAGGGAGTTTTTGAGTCAGGCAATGTCTCCAAAGAGACACGCTGGGGCAGTGGGGTTGTTAAGACAACAATAACCTCAAGAGAGACAGAAAAAGACAGAAGTACAGGTCTTAGATATAAAGGGCCAAGCACTGGAAAAAAAGGTGACCAGGCAGATTTTGACATTTCAAGAGCGAGTGGAGAAAAAGGAGATGGAAGAAATCAGGTGTCAGAAACAAACATGGCAATAATAAACAGTGGGACTACTAAAGTAACAATAGGCAGCGTGGCAGGTGCAGATGTTGATGTTGACCTTCCCAAAGCTAACACTGATGTGAATATAAAAGGGCCGAAGATGCCAGGTTTAGACATCAAACTAAGAGGTTCTAAAGTGGAGGGAGATGTGGATGTCTCACTCCCAAACATTAAAGGAGATATACAAGCTCCTGAGGTGGACCTTGAAGGACCAGATGTTGACACTGAGGGCAGCAAAGTAGAATTTAAAATGCCTAAATTCAAAGGTGCATCGTTTGGCATCACAGGTTCAAACATAGAAAGCCCAGATGTTTCCCTTTCTAAAGCCAACATTGATGTGAAAGCAACTAACATTGCCATCAAGGCTCCAGAGATTGGCAGTGGAGGCTATGATGGAAAAATCAAAGGACCCACTTTTAAGGTGTCAACCATAAAAGGACCAAAGATGCCAGATATCAAATTAAAAGGTTCTAAAGTGGCATCAGAGATTGAAGGAGATATACAAGCTCCTGAGGTGGATATCGAAGGACCAGATGTTGACATTGGGGCCAGTAAAGGAGGAATTAAAATGCCTACATTTAAAATGATGTCATTTGGCATCCAGGATCCAAACATGGTCAGTCCAGATGTTGATGTTAATCTTCCCAAAGCCAACATTGATGTGAAAGCACCTGAAGTTGACATCAAATATCCAGAGTTTGACACTGAAGGACCAGATGCAAAACTGAAAGGGCTCAAAATCAACATACCAACAATTTCAGGACCCAAGGTGTCAACCTCAGATGTAGATGTCCATCTAAAAGGTTCGAAACTGAAAGGTGAAGTTGACATGTCAGTTCCAAAAATAGAGGGAGTGATAAAAACATCTGAAGTTGACATCACAGGTCCGAAGGTTGATATTGAAAGGCCAAAGGGTGTATTTGAAATACCAAAATTAAACATGCCTTCCATTAACATTAAAGGTCCTACAATGGAGGGCCTGGATGTTGATGTGAACCTTCCAAAGGCAAACATTGATGTGGAAGGAAGTGAAATTGACATTGAAGGCCCCGATACAAATATCAGAGGGCCCAAACTAAAAGGTCCTAAAGTGGAGGGAGATGTGGCTGTCTCTCTTCGAAAGACTGAAGGAGATATACAAGCTCCTGGGGTGGACATTGCAGGCCCAGATGTCGACATTGAGGGCAGCAAAGGAGGATTTAAAATACCTACGTTTAAAATTCCTTCATTTTCCAATAAAGGTACAAAAGTAGAAAGCCCAGATGTTGATGTTAATCTTCCCAAAGTCAAAGTTGATGTGAAAGGTCATGAAGTTGACATCAAATCTCCAGAATTCGACACTGAAGGACCAGATGGTAAATTGAAAGGGCCCAAATTCACAATGTCAACAATTTCAGGACCCAAGGTGTCAATTCCAGATGTAGATGTCCATCTAAAAAGTAAAAAACTGAAAGGTCAAGTTGACATGTCAGAGATAGAGCGAGAAAAACGAACACCTGAAGTTGACATCAAAGGTCCTAAGGTTGATATTGAAGGACCAAAGGCTGGATTTGACATGCCTAAAACCAGAATGCCGACTTTTAATCTCAAGGGTGCAAAAATTGAGTGTCCAGATATTGATGTGAACATCCCCAAGGCAAACGTTGATGTGAAAGGAAGTGATGTTGATATTAAAGCTCCAGAAATTGACATTGAAGGCCCTGATGCAAATATCAGAGGGGCCAAATTGAAGATGCCAACCACAAAAGGAGTAACAATGCCAGATTTAGACATCAAACTAAAAGGTCCTAAAGTGGGAGGAAATGTGGATGTCTCACTCCCAAAGATGAAAGGAAATATACAAGCTCCTGATGTGGACATTGCAGGACCTGATGTTGATATTGAGGGCAGCAAAGGAGGATTTAAATTGCCTAAATTAAAAGTCCCAACATTTGGCATCGAGGCTCAAAACATAGAAAGCCCAGATGTTGATGTTAATCTTCCCACAGCCAACATTGATGTGAAAGCACCTGGCATTGACATTAAGGCTCTAGCTATTGATATTGGAGGCCCTGATGCAAAAATTGAAGGGCCCAAATTCACCATGCCAAAAATTTCAGGACCTGAATTGTCAATGCCAGATATAGATACCCAGCTGAAAAGTCCCAAATTGAAAGGTAATGTTGACATATCAGCTCCAAAGATAGAGGGAGAAATAAAAACACCTGAAATTGATATCAAAGGTCCTAATCTTGAAAAAACTGCTCCAAAATTTAAACTGTCAACGATATCCGGTCCAAAAATGTCTTCAACAAATGTTGACATATCCATGAAGGGGTCAGGTCTGAAAGGCGATTTAAAAGGGGATGTTGAAGTTAAACCAGATATCACAGTTGACATTCCTGAAATAAGCACAAAGAAAACCAAATTTAAAATGCCAAAGTTTGGAATTAAGGGTCCAAAGGTAAAGGGCCCACAGACTGATGTAAGCCTCAAAGGGGAAATTGGAAGCTCTGAAGGCGATGATGTTGACCTGGGATTAAATGATCCAAAAATCAAAGGTTCAAAATTCAAGATGCCTAAATTTGGATCCAAAGGCCAAAAGACTGAAATGCCAGAAGTTGATCTTAATGTTGACATTGAAGGCCCTGATGCAAACCTCCAAGGACCAGATATGAAACTTCCATCACTTTCAGGACCCAACATTCCAGACTGGGATATTAGCCTGAAAGGGCCCAAAGTAGAGGGAAATGTCTCAGTTCCAAAGATTGAGGGTAATATAAAAGCTTCCAAAATTGACATTGAAGGAACAGATTTGGACCTTGATGGTAAAAAAGCAGAATTCAAAATGCCTAATCTCAAAACTCCCTCTTTTGGAATCAAAGGGCTGGATGTTGAAGCACCAGCAGTTGATGTTAGTCTGCCAGAGGCTGATGTTGATATTAGAGCTCCAGATTTTGATATCAAAGGACCAGAGGTTGACCTGGAATGTCCCAGTGGTAAGATCAAGGGACCAACATTCAAAATGCCAACCATCAAAGGACCTCATATCTCTATGCCTGATGTGGATTTCAATGTGAAAGGTCCAAGAATGGAGGGGCCAGATATCAATTTGAGACTCCCCAAGGGTGAAATTGATGTGAAAGTACCTGACATTGACATCAAAGCTCCAGAGATTGACATTAAAGGCCCTGATGCAAACCTCCAAGGACCAAAGAACACATTTCCATCAAGTTCAGGACCCAAGCTCCCAGACTGGAAACTTAAACTGAAAGGGCCAAAAGGTAAGGGTGATGTTGATGTCCCAGTTCCAAAGACTGAGGGTAACGTAAAAGCTCCTGCAATTGACATTGAAGGACAAGATTTGGACCTTGATGCCGAAACAGGAGGATTTAAAATGCCTAAAATCAAAATGCCATCCTTTGGATTTAAAGGCACACGTGTTGGAGGGCCAGAAGTTGATGTTAGTCTCCCAGAGGCTGATATTGATATCGGAGCTCCAGATGTTGACATTAAAGGACCAGAGGTTGACCTGGAAGGTCCCAGTGGTAAGATCAAGGGAGCACAATTCAAAATACCAACCATCAAAGCACCTAATATCTCTATGCCTGATGTGGATCTCAATATGAAAGGTCCAAACCTGAAAGGTGGTGTGGATGTATCAGTTCCAAAGATTGAGGGTGATATAAAAGGACCCAAAGTTGACATTGAAGGACCAGATGTTGACCTTGATGCTAAAACAGGAGGATTTAAAATGCCTAAATTTAAAATTCCATCCTTTGGATTTAAAGGCACACACGTTGAAGGGCCAGGCGTTGATGTTAGTCTCCCAGAGGCTGATATTGATATCAGAGCTCCAGATGTTGACATCAAAGGACCAGAGGTTGACCTGGAAGGTCCCAGTGGAAAGATCAAGGGATCAAAATTCAAAATTCCAAACATCAAAGGACCACAAATCTCTATGCCTGATGTGGATGTTAATTTGAAAGGTCCAAACTGGAAAAGCAGTGTGGATGTATCAGGTCCAAAGATTAAAGGAGACATAGGAAAACCTGACATTGATTTCAAAGGTCCAGGGATTGATATTGAGGGACCAAATGCTGGATTTGACATGCCTAAAATCAAAATGCCAACTTTCAAAGGTGCTAAAATGGAGGGCCCAGATATTGACGTGAACCTCCCTAAAGCTGACTTTGATGTGAACTTACCGAGTGTTGACGTCAAAGCTTCAGAGATTGACATCGAAGCTCCTGATGCAAAACTCCATGGACCAAATATCAAATTACCATCTATTTCAAGACCCAAGCTCCCAGAGTGGGATCTTAAACTGAAAGGGCCCAAAGTAAAGGGAGATGTTGATGTCTCAGTTCCAAAGATTGAGGGTGATATAAAAGGACCCAAAATTGATATTGAAGGACCAGATGTTGACCTTGATGGTAAAACAGAAGGATTCAAAATGCCTAAATTCAAAATGCCATCCTTTGGATTTAAAGGCTCACATGGTGAAGGGCCAGAGGTTGATGTTAGTCTCCCGGAGGCTGATATTGATATCAGAGCTCCAGATATTGATATCAAAGGACCAGAGGTTGACATGGAAAGTCCCAGTGGAAAGATCAAGGGATCAAAATTCAAAATTCCAAACATCAAAGGACCACAAATCTCTATGCCTGATGTGGATGTTAATTTGAAAGGTCCAAACTGGAAAAGCAGTGTGGATGTATCAGGTCCAAAGATTAAAGGAGACATAGGAAAACCTGACATTGATTTCAAAGGTCCAGGGATTGATATTGAGGGACCAAATGCTGGATTTGACATGCCTAAAATCAAAATGCCAACTTTCAAAGGTGCTAAAATGGAGGGCCCAGATATTGACGTGAACCTCCCTAAGGCTGACTTTGATGTGAACTTACCGAGTGTTGACGTCAAAGCTCCAGAGATTGACATCAAAGCTCCTGATGCAAAACTCCATGGACCAAATATCAATTTACCATCAATTTCAGGACCCAAGCTCCTGATGCCCAAAACTCCATGGATGTCTCATATCAAATTACCATCTATTTCAAGACCCAAGCTCCCAGAGTGGGATCTTAAACTGAAAGGGCCCAAAGTAAAGGGAGATGTTGATGTCTCAGTTCCAAAGATTGAGGGTGATATAAAAGGACCCAAACTTGATATTGAAGGACCAGATGTTGACCTTGATGGTAAAACAGGAGGATTTAAAATGCCTAAATTCAAAATGCCATCCTTTGGATTTAAAGGCTCACATGGTGAAGGGCCAGAGGTTGATGTTAGTCTCCCGGAGGCTGATATTGATATCAGAGCTCCAGATATTGATATCAAAGGACCAGAGGTTGACCTGGAAAGTCCCAGTGGAAAGATCAAGGGATCAAAATTCAAAATTCCAACCATCAAAGGACCTCAAATCTCTATGCCTGATGTGGATTTTAATTTGAAAGGTCCAAACTGGAAAGGCGGTGTGGATGTTTCAGGTCCAAAGATGAAAGGAGACATAGGAAAACCTGACATTGATTTCAAAGGTCCAGGGATTGATATTGAAGGACCAAAGGCTGGATTTGAAATGCCAAAAATCAAAATGCCAACTTTCAAAGGTGCTAAACTGGAGGGCCCAGATATTGATGTGAACCTCCCTAAGGCTGACTTTGATGTGAACTTACCGAGTGTTGACGTCAAAGCTCCAGAGATTGACATCGAAGCTCCTGATGTAAAACTCCATGGACCAAATATCAATTTACCATCAATTTCAGGACCCAAGCTCCCAGAGTGGGATCTTAAACTGAAAGGGCCCAAAGTAAAGGGAGATGTTGATGTCTCAGTTCCAAAGATTGAGGGTGATATAAAAGGACCCAAACTTGATATTGAAGGACCAGATGTTGACCTTGATGGTAAAACAGGAGGATTTAAAATGCCTAAATTCAAAATGCCATCCTTTGGATTTAAAGGCTCACATGGTGAAGGGCCAGAGGTTGATGTTAGTCTCCCGGAGGCTGATATTGATATCAGAGCTCCAGATATTGATATCAAAGGACCAGAGGTTGACCTGGAAAGTCCCAGTGGAAAGATCAAGGGATCAAAATTCAAAATGCCAAACATCAAAGGACCTCAAATCTCTATGCCTGATGTGGATTTTAATTTGAAAGGTCCAAACTGGAAAGGCGGTGTGGATGTTTCAGGTCCAAAGATTAAAGGAGACATAGGAAAACCTGACATTGATTTCAAAGGTCCAGGGATTGATATTGAAGGACCAAAGGCTGGATTTGAAATGCCTAAAATCAAAATGCCAACTTTCAAAGGTGCTAAAATGGAGGGCCCAGATATTGATGTGAACCTCCCTAAGGCTGACTTTGATGCGAACTTACCGAGTGTTGACGTCAAAGCTCCAGAGATTGACATCGAAGCTCCTGATGTAAAACTCCATGGACCAAATATCAAATTACCATCAATTTCAGCGCCCAAGCTCCCAGACTGGGATCTTAAACTGAAAGGGCCCAAAGTAAAGGGAGATGTTGATGTCTCAGTTCCAAAGATTGAGGGTGATATAAAAGGACCCAAACTTGATATTGAAGGACCAGATGTTGACCTTGATGGTAAAACAGGAGGATTTAAAATGCCTAAATTCAAAATGCCATCCTTTGGATTTAAAGGCTCACATGGTGAAGGGCCAGAGGTTGATGTTAGTCTCCCGGAGGCTGATATTGATATCAGAGCTCCAGATATTGATATCAAAGGACCAGAGGTTGACCTGGAAAGTCCCAGTGGAAAGATCAAGGGATCAAAATTCAAAATGCCAAACATCAAAGGACCTCAAATCTCTATGCCTGATGTGGATTTTAATTTGAAAGGTCCAAACTGGAAAGGCGGTGTGGATGTTTCAGGTCCAAAGATTAAAGGAGACATAGGAAAACCTGACATTGATTTCAAAGGTCCAGGGATTGATATTGAAGGACCAAAGGCTGGATTTGAAATGCCTAAAATCAAAATGCCAACTTTCAAAGGTGCTAAAATGGAGGGCCCAGATATTGATGTGAACCTCCCTAAGGCTGACTTTGATGTGAACTTACCGAGTGTTGACGTCAAAGCTCCAGAGATTGACATCGAAGCTCCTGATGTAAAACTCCATGGACCAAATATCAAATTACCATCAATTTCAGCGCCCAAGCTCCCAGACTGGGATCTTAAACTGAAAGGGCCCAAAGTAAAGGGAGATGTTGATGTCTCAGTTCCAAAGATTGAGGGTGATATAAAAGGACCCAAACTTGATATTGAAGGACCAGATGTTGACCTTGATGGTAAAACAGGAGGATTTAAAATGCCTAAATTCAAAATGCCATCCTTTGGATTTAAAGGCTCACATGGTGAAGGGCCAGAGGTTGATGTTAGTCTCCCGGAGGCTGATATTGATATCAGAGCTCCAGATATTGATATCAAAGGACCAGAGGTTAACCTGGAAAGTCCCAGTGGAAAGATCAAGGGATCAAAATTCAAAATTCCAAACATCAAAGGACCTCAAATCTCCATGCCTGATGTGGATTTTAATTTGAAAGGTCCAAACTGGAAAGGCGGTATGGATGTATCAGGTCCAAAGATTAAAGGAGACATAGGAAAACCTGACATTGATTTCAAAGGTCCAGGGATTGATATTGAAGGACCAAAGGCTGGCTTTGAAATGCCTAAAATCAAAATGCCAACTTTCAAAGGTGCTAAAATGGAGGGCCCAGATATTGATGTGAACCTCCCTAAGGCTGACTTTGATGTGAACTTACCGAGTGTGGACGTCAAAGCTCCAGAGATTGACATCAAAGGCTCTGATGCAAAACTCCATGGACCAAATATCAAATTACCATCAATTTCAGGACCCAGAGTCCCAGACTGGGATCTTAAACTGAAAGGACCCAAAGTAAAGGGTGATGTTGATGTCTCAGTTCCAAAGATTAAGGGTGATATAAAAGCACCTAAAATGGATGTTAAAGGACCAGATGTTGACCTTGATGTTAAAAAAGGAGGATTTAAAATGCCTAAATTTAAAATGCCAACCTTTGGATTCAAAGGCCCTCATGTTGAAGTGCCAGAGGTTGATGTTAGTCTTCCAGAGGCTGAAATTGATATCAGAGCTCCAGATATTGATATCAAAAAACCAGAGGTTGACCTGGAAAGTCCCAGTGGTAAGATCAAGGGACCAAAATTCAAAATGTCAACCATCACAGGACCTCATATCTCAATGCCTGATGTGGATTTCAAGTTGAAAGGTCCAAAGCTGAAAGGCAATGTGGATGTATCTGTTCCAAAGATTAAAGGAGACATAGGAAAACCTGACATTGATATCAAAGGTCCACGGATTGATATTGAAGGACAAAAGACTGGATTTGACATGCCTAAAATCAAAATGCCAACTTTTAACCGTAAAGGTCCTAAAATGGAGGGTCCGGATATTGATGTAAACCTCCCCAAAGCTGACATTGATGTGAATGTACCTAGTGTTGACATTAAAGCTCCAGAGATTGACATCGAAGGTCCTGATGCAAAACTCCATGGACCAAATATCAAATTACCATCAATTTCAGGACCCAGAGTCCCAGACTGGGATCTTAAACTGAAGGGACCCAAAGTAAAGGGAGATGTTGATGTCTCAGTTCCAAAGATTGAGGGTGATATAAAAGGACCCAAAATTGATATTGAAGGACCAGATGTTGACCTTGATGGTAAAGCAGGAGGATTTAAAATGCCTAAATTCAAAATGCCATCCTTTGGATTTAAAGGCCCACATGGTGAAGGGCCAGACGTTGATGTTAGTCTCCCAGAGGCTGATATTGATATCAAAGGACCAGAAGTTGACCTGGAAAGTCCCAGTGGTAAGATCAAGGGACCAAAATTCAAAATGCCAACAATTACAGGACCTAATATCTCTATGCCTGATGTGGATTTCAATATGAAAGGTCCAAACCTGAAAGGCGGTGTGGATGTATCAGGTCCAAAGATTAAAGGAGACATAGGAAAAACTGACATTGATTTCAAAGGTCCAGGGTTTGATATTGAAGGACCAAAGGCTGGATTTGACATGCCAAAAATCAAAATGCCAACTTTCAAAGTTCCTAAAATGGAGGGCCCAGATAAAGGAGACATTGATTGATTTCAAAGGTCCAGGGATTGATATTGAAGGACCAAAGGCTGGATTTGAAATGCCTAAAATCAAAATGCCAACTTTCAAAGGTGCTAAAATGGAGGGCCCAGATATTGATGTGAACCTCCCTAAGGCTGACTTTGACCTTACCGAGTGTTGACGTCAAAGCTCCAGAGATTGACATCAAAGCTCCTGATGCAAAACTCCATGGACCAAATATCAAATTACCATCAATTTCAGCGCCCAAGCTCCCAGACTGGGATCTTAAACTGAAAGGGCCCAAAGTAAAGGGAGATGTTGATGTCTCAGTTCCAAAGATTGAGGGTGATATAAAAGGACCCAAACTTGATATTGAAGGACCAGATGTTGACCTTGATGGTAAAACAGGAGGATTTAAAATGCCTAAATTCAAAATGCCATCCTTTGGATTTAAAGGCTCACATGGTGAAGGGCCAGAGGTTGATGTTAGTCTCCCGGAGGCTGATATTGATATCAGAGCTCCAGATATTGATATCAAAGGACCAGAGGTTGACCTGGAAAGTCCCAGTGGAAAGATCAAGGGATCAAAATTCAAAATGCCAAACATCAAAGGACCTCAAATCTCTATGCCTGATGTGGATTTTAATTTGAAAGGTCCAAACTGGAAAGGCGGTGTGGATGTTTCAGGTCCAAAGATTAAAGGAGACATAGGAAAACCTGACATTGATTTCAAAGGTCCAGGGATTGATATTGAAGGACCAAAGGCTGGATTTGAAATGCCTAAAATCAAAATGCCAACTTTCAAAGGTGCTAAAATGGAGGGCCCAGATATTGATGTGAACCTCCCCAAAGCTGACTTTGATGTGAACGTACCAAGTGTTGACATCAAAGCTCCAGTAATTGACATCAAAGCTCCTGATGCAAAACTCCATGGACCAAATATCAATTTACCATCAATTTCAGGACCCAAGCTCCCAGAGTGGGATCTTAAACTGAAAGGGCCCAAAGTAAAGGGAGATGTTGATGTCTCAGTTCCAAAGATTGAGGGTGATATAAAAGGACCCAAACTTGATATTGAAGGACCAGATGTTGACCTTGATGGTAAAACAGGAGGATTTAAAATGCCTAAATTCAAAATGCCATCCTTTGGATTTAAAGGCTCACATGGTGAAGGGCCAGAGGTTGATGTTAGTCTCCCGGAGGCTGATATTGATATCAGAGCTCCAGATATTGATATCAAAGGACCAGAGGTTGACCTGGAAAGTCCCAGTGGAAAGATCAAGGGATCAAAATTCAAAATTCCAAACATCAAAGGACCTCAAATCTCTATGCCTGATGTGGATTTTAATTTGAAAGGTCCAAACTGGAAAGGCGGTGTGGATGTTTCAGGTCCAAAGATTAAAGGAGACATAGGAAAACCTGACATTGATTTCAAAGGTCCAGGGATTGATATTGAAGGACCAAATGCTGGATTTGACATGCCTAAAATCAAAATGCCAACTTTCAAAGGTTCTAAAATGGAGGGCCCAGATTTTGATGTGAACCTCCCTAAAGCTGACATTGATGTGAACTTACCAAGTGCTGACGTCAAAGCTCCAGAGATAGACATCGAAGCTCCTGATGCAAAACTCCATGGACCAAATATCAAATTACCATCAATTTCAGGACCCAAGCTCCCAGAGTGGGATCTTAAACTGAAAGGACCCAAAGTAAAGGGAGATGTTGATGTCTCAGTTCCAAAGATTGAGGGTGATATAAAAGGACCCAAACTTGATATTGAAGGACCAGATGTTGACCTTGATGGTAAAACAGGAGGATTTAAAATGCCTAAATTCAAAATGCCATCCTTTGGATTTAAAGGCTCACATGGTGAAGGGCCAGAGGTTGATGTTAGTCTCCCGGAGGCTGATATTGATATCAGAGCTCCAGATATTGATATCAAAGGACCAGAGGTTGACCTGGAAAGTCCCAGTGGAAAGATCAAGGGATCAAAATTCAAAATGCCAACCATCAAAGGACCTCAAATCTCTATGCCTGATGTGGATTTTAATTTGAAAGGTCCAAACTGGAAAGGCGGTGTGGATGTTTCAGGTCCAAAGATTAAAGGAGACATAGGAAAACCTGACATTGATTTCAAAGGTCCAGGGATTGATATTGAAGGACCAAAGGCTGGATTTGAAATGCCTAAAATCAAAATGCCAACTTTCAAAGGTGCTAAAATGGAGGGCCCAGATATTGATGTGAACCTCCCTAAGGCTGACTTTGATGCGAACTTACCGAGTGTTGACGTCAAAGCTCCAGAGATTGACATCGAAGCTCCTGATGTAAAACTCCATGGACCAAATATCAAATTACCATCAATTTCAGCGCCCAAGCTCCCAGACTGGGATCTTAAACTGAAAGGGCCCAAAGTAAAGGGAGATGTTGATGTCTCAGTTCCAAAGATTGAGGGTGATATAAAAGGACCCAAACTTGATATTGAAGGACCAGATGTTGACCTTGATGGTAAAACAGGAGGATTTAAAATGCCTAAATTCAAAATGCCATCCTTTGGATTTAAAGGCTCACATGGTGAAGGGCCAGAGGTTGATGTTAGTCTCCCGGAGGCTGATATTGATATCAGAGCTCCAGATATTGATATCAAAGGACCAGAGGTTGACCTGGAAAGTCCCAGTGGAAAGATCAAGGGATCAAAATTCAAAATTCCAAACATCAAAGGACCTCAAATCTCTATGCCTGATGTGGATTTTAATTTGAAAGGTCCAAACTGGAAAGGCGGTGTGGATGTTTCAGGTCCAAAGATTAAAGGAGACATAGGAAAACCTGACATTGATTTCAAAGGTCCAGGGATTGATATTGAAGGACCAAAGGCTGGATTTGAAATGCCTAAAATCAAAATGCCAAACATGTGAAGGGCCAGAGGTTGATGTTAGTCTCCCGGAGGCTGATATTGATATCAGAGCTCCAGATATTGATATCAAAGGACCAGAGGTTGACCTGGAAGTCCCAGTGGAAAGATCAAGGGACCAAAATTCAAAATTCCAACCATCACAGGACCTCATATCTCTATGCCTGATGTGGATTTCAATTTGAAAGGTCCAAACTGGAAAGGCGGTGTGGATGTTTCAGGTCCAAAGTTTAAAGGAGACATAGGAAAACCTGACATTGATTTCAAAGGTCCAGGGATTGATATTGAAGGACCAAAGCTGGATTTGACATGCCTAAAATCAAAATGCCAACTTTCAAAGGTTCTAAAATGGAGGGCCCAGATATTGATGTGAACCTCCCTAAAGCTGACATTGATGTGAACTTACCAAGTGTTGACGTCAAAGCTCCAGAGATTGACATCCAAGCTCCTGATGCAAAACTCCATGGACCAAATATCAAATTACCATCAATTTCAGGACCCAAGCTCCCAGAGTGGGATCTTAAACTGAAAGGACCCAAAGTAAAGGGAGATGTTGATGTCTCAGTTCCAAAGATTGAGGGTGATATAAAAGGACCCAAACTTGATATTGAAGGACCAGATGTTGACCTTGATGGTAAAACAGGAGGATTTAAAATGCCTAAATTCAAAATGCCATCCTTTGGATTTAAAGGCTCACATGGTGAAGGGCCAGAGGTTGATGTTAGTCTCCCGGAGGCTGATATTGATATCAGAGCTCCAGATATTGATATCAAAGGACCAGAGGTTGACCTGGAAAGTCCCAGTGGTAAGATCAAGGGACCAAAATTCAAAATTCCAACCATCACAGGACCTAATATCTCTATGCCTGATGTGGATTTCAATTTGAAAGGTCCAAACCTGAAAGGCGGTGTGGATGTTTCAGTTCCAAAGATTAAAGGAGACATAGGAAAACCTGACATTGATTTCAAAGGTCCAGGGTTTGATATTGAAGGACCAAAGGCTGGATTTGACATGCCTAAAATCAAAATGCCAACTTTCAAAGGTTCCAAAATGGAGGGCCCAGATATTGATGTGAACCTCCCCAGAGCTGACATTGATGTGAACGTACCAAGTGTTGACATCAAAGCTCCAGCGATTGATATTGAAGGCCCTGATGCAAACCTACAAGGACCAAGGATCAAATTTCCATCAATTTCAGGACCCAAGCTTTCAGACTGGGATACTAGTTTTAAAGGGCCCACAGTGAAGGGAGATGTCTCAATTCCAAAGATTGAGTGTGATATAAAGGGACCCAACATTGATAGTGAAGGACCAGATGTTGACATTGATGGTAAAACAGGAGGATTTAAAATGCCTAAATTCAAAATACCATCCTTTGGATTTAAAGGCTCACATGTTGAAGGGCCAGAAATTGATGTTAGTCTCCCAGAGGCTGATATTGATATCAGAGCTCCAGATATTGATATCAAAGGACCAGAGGTTGACCTGGAAGGTCCCAGTGGTAAGATCAAGGGACCAAAATTCCAAATACCAACCATCACAGGACCTCATATCTCTATGCCTGATGTGGATTTCAAAGTGAAAGGTCCAAACCTGAAAGGCGGTGTGGATCTATCGGTTCCAAAGATTAAAGGAGACATAGGGGAACCTGACATTGATATCAAAGGTCCAGGGATTGGTATTGAAGGGACAAAGGCTGGATTTGAAATGCCTAAAGTCAAAGTGTCAAACCTTAAAGGTCCCAAAATGGAGGGCTCAGATGTTCATGTGAACCTTCCCAAAGCTGACATTGGTGTAAAAACACCTGGTATTGACATCAAATCAAAAAAGGATTTCAAAGCACCTGATCTTAATGTAAATCTCAAAGACCCTAAGATAAAAGGTGAGATTGATGCTTCAGTGCCATCCATCACTGTGGAAGGTGGGAAGACAGGCATTACATTTCCAAAATTCAAGGGTCCTAAGTTCGGAGTCAAATCACCAGAAATAGAGGGTCCTGATTCCATGGTTAAGTCACCCAAATTCAGTGTAGGAGCAAAAGGTACCAGAACACTCCCAGTTGCTGAAGCAAGCCTGGATGCTCCTGATATTGACATCAGTGTAAAGGGCAAAAAGGGGAAATTCAAACTTCCTAAAGTAAAAACAAAGACAAAGAAATCCGATCTTGACATAGAAATGCCAGCAGTCAACTTGGACGTAGACACACCCAGTATTCATGTCAAAGGAACAAAGGTAAAGAAGCCTCTTTTTGGTAAGCTTCATTTTCCTGATGTTGAATTAGATATTAAATCACCAAAATTGAAAGGTGAACATGACATTGATTTGCCATCTGGTAGCCTCAATACATCATTTGCGGGTTCAGGCGTGGGTAGTCCAAATGTTAGTTTTGGAGGGTCAATGCCAAATGTGAAAGGTGGTGCAGGTATTGATGCAAGTGTCTCAGGTAGCAGCGGAATTGGTAGACTTCAGTACCCAGAGGGTACGGTAACATTTCCCAAAATCAAAGTACCCAAGTTTGGTTTTGTTTTCCCTCAATTAGAAGGCCAAGAGTGTGGAGGAAATGTTGAAACAGAACTCTTAGCCAGTGGAGGCATGAACCTACAGTCTCCATCTGTCAGTTGCCAAGCCAGTTCACAGCATATTGAGGATCCCAGTTCAGAACTTAAGCATGGTGAAAGCAAAGTAAAGGTAAAGATGCCAAATTTTTTTGGCAAATCAAAAGCAAAGGGTAGTAGTGCAAGTGACATCCGTGGGCCAGAGGTAGAATTCAGTAATAGTGGAAAAGGCAAAAATGTCTCCAAGGACGTAAATGTATTCACTGGCGAGGTGATGGTTGGAAAATTGGAAGTAGAAGGTGATCCGAGATTTGATGTATCAACTAAAGGAAAGTCAGCTTCACTCGATCTGTTCAAGAAATCCAGACATCGGTCTTCTCTGAGTGACGAAGAGGGTCTTGCAGTCAGTTCTCCTTCAGTTCACTTGGCAGAGGGTGGTGACATTTCATTAGACCTTGGAGGAAGCAAGGTCAAAGGAAAGAAAAGCAAGTTGAAGTTTGGCACGTTTGGAGGTTTTGGTTCAAAGTCAAAGGGCTCATATGAAGTGGCACTTGGTGAGGACAGTGAAGCAGGAGCAGAGGGAAGTGCAAGTCTCTCACTACCCTCTAAGAAGTCAAGATTGTCTTCATCATCCAGCAGTGACAGTGGTTCAAGAGGTGCTGTTAGGTTCCCAAGAGTTGAAATGAAAAGCGAGGGGATTCGTCAGGGTGGGCTGTTTGTCATACGTCTTTACAACACCTGGAACCACACGTCTGAATAGAGTTTACCTTTGAAATAAATAAAAGAAATCATCTCTTGAATAAGAAAAAGTGTACTCACCAAGACAAAGAGATGCGGTATTATAAGTGCAAAACATCACGGGATAAAAACAGCCTATGTCATGAATGACCAATAATCTCAAGCAAGAAGCTCACGCGTGACACCTATCTAACCTCTGACCCCCTCTTCCCATCCAAACAGAATATTTCCTTCTTATATTTCCTATAACATCATAAAAATTTTGGTTTGCGGACAAAACAACACATTTGAGAATATTGAATATTTCCAGGTTTGAGAAACACAACATTTTATGGACCAAACGAGCCCTTGATTAGTGGAAAAAATAACCAGACGGATTGATTGATTATGAAAATAATAGTTAGTTGCAGCCCTAATGATAATAATTCAGTGGGAATATGTTTAATCTACATTCAATGCACCTTTTTTGGCTCCGATCTGCATCAGTGCTAACGTAAAAATGAAGTGCTAACTTCATTTGCTCTGTTCTTGCCAGAGATGGAGCAGTTGTAGCGCAGCGCTACGATGCGCATTCATCTTCCTGCCATTAGCGTGGATGTTTGTAGCAGTCCTTACTTTTTTTTTTTAAAGACTCAATATCATTTATTTTATCATTCAAATCATCATGAATGATGGAGTTAAAGAGATGCAAAATATCAACAACTGTGACATTATCACAACAAGAGAATCTTCCACATTCCTCTTTTGTTTTTCTCCTTTCATTGTTCACGAGCCACATTTTTACCGAACTAAAAAAGCGAAAGTTGACGCTCTTCCACCGGCAATCCAGGAACTAGAGTGAACCATTTCATGTAAACACGGTGGTTGGAGCTTCATTGATGTTTTTTCATTTATTTATTTGCCGTGAATGGAGAAAGAAAAACAAACCAGCACTCACTCACACACACACACACACACACATGAAAAATGAAACATAACAGAGGGGGAAAATATTACCTATACAGTTGGCACTCGTACACTTTTGGAAGGACCTTTCAAGGGGCTGATTCAATGTGAGAGCATCAATCCTTTAGCAGCACAGGGCCTTGACAGCAAGTGAAAGTAATCTCCTCTTTATTAATGGGACTTTTCACTTAGGACCCGAGGCCTTTGGTATTCCATAATAGTAGCTTCGTGCTACAGACCTAAAGGAAAGAACAATATGAAATCAGATCAGGTCGATGTGAGATGAATGATAAGTGAGATGTATTTCTTTCTTTCTTTCTTAAAAAAAGAAAAAGAACAACAAAAAAATCAGCTGCGCCTTTGAGAAGAGGACGGCCGGAAAAGAAAGAAAGGAATGTAATTGTTCATTTTTGATTCAATAAAAAACGTTATATAAGGATACAAGTATGAGCCAATGTGGAAAACACATTATGTGATTGCGTGAAGTTTAATATGAGCGGTTATACTTTTCTCTTTTTTCTTTGAATTAGACTAATTTTCTACAATTGAAGGTCATGTTCCTGAAATAACTGCTGCACAGTGCGTCAGGTTGAAAGCCAACCAGCGTTCAAAGCACATTTACATTTATGAATGAATGAAGTTGCCATAAACTCATGTAAAGGTGGAACTCAAAGTTTTTCTTGACCCTATGAGTTCATTTGATATTGAGCAACTTGGAAGTACAGCTTGACCTTCATCTACCCACAAACACGCTCAGTATCACTGTCAAAACTCTTTTCCCAAGTAATACGCCCACTTCATGCGATCGACCTCCTCTTACATAAGAATTAGTGGCGGAAATACTGGCTTTTAAAATCCTCATAATAAATATGGATCACGGTCGTGAGTGAATTCAACCCCTTTAAGTCAATTGTTTTTGCTCTTGCTGTGTGTGTGCACTTCCACTAAACCTCTGCGGGATAGACGCTATAGATCCGCGAGAAATCCATGAAGTTGCATAACAAAGACTTTTAGGTTTTCACTGGTGTTTTGACCAACTTGAAGCCGGTTGCCAATCAATTTTGGAGGCTGTCAGTTATCGTTAGATGATGAATTAGCCACCGGGAGCAACAGATAATATTTTCGGGGTATTTCCGGTGCAGATCTGGACTTTCATCTTCACTGTTTGCGGGACACGTGAAAGCGGAACACATACGACTATCGAATCCTTATTAAGAATTACCGAATGCAGTTTATTGATGAACGGGTTTGGGGATGAGACGGACTAACGCAGGAAGTTCTGACAACAGCAGAGGACAAACAATAACACAACACTAAGAGAACTAAGCTACCGTCAAGAGAGCTGTGACGTTTACCATACAGAGGCCTGCAACAGCGGTCGACGAGACACCGCAGGAAATAAATAAGTGCTTGAGGAAGGCATTGGGAGCAGGTGTGCTCCCGTCGCAGGTGAACTAATTGCATGCTTAGATGAGTGCAATTAGGAGAAGAAGGCGGAGCATGACAAATGATTTTTTTGCTCTCCTCACTGACTTTTGACCAGAAAACCAGAAGGCACAACAATGCAACAAATAAGGTGTTTTGGAACGGTAAAGCCCTTGGTCAGGCTTGCGTTTTTGACTGAGAACAGTACCTTTACTTGGTAGGTGGAGTGTCAGTGCTTTTCTGTCAACCAAATCCGCTCAACCCCCGTGGGTCTAGCTCCACCCAGACCGTGATAACCCAAGGGAAGGGTTGCGGCCGATTGTTTTGGTACTATTCCCGATGGAAACGCAAAAAAAAAACATGTACCGACAGACACATCATAAGATGCAAAACAGAGCTACGCGTAAAAGGAGAGTAAACATTCTACAACCTCCCCCCATTCACCCATTCATCCACACACCGCTTATTCTTTACCGGCACAGAACGCTGCATTCATGAATTGGCTCATTTGAAGTAAGAAGCCGTTTGAGAAAATGTGTGAGCGACTGACTTCCCAGCCTGCACAGCTAGGAGAGCTAATCTCTGTGTATTTCTAATTGGAGTGCTAAGATAATCGGGCAAAGCCACTTAAAAAAAGAGCATCCTCGCTACCATTTGAAAACACCGCTCTGCCAAATGCCTCTCGTGTAACTCGTTGTGTCGAGGTTTCATGAGCCATGTGTACACTTCGGTTTGATTTGTCAAAGGAAACGTTTTTATGTCCTTTTTATGACGCAGTCATAATGACGATTGGTGATTAGCCACAGGCTCACTAACTCTTCAATCCCGCATCAGTCTGCTCTGCTTCCCTTTAAATTCCACGTTGCATCACACGTTTACAAACATGAAGGGGAGGAAGAGTAAATCTATCGTTTTTTAGAACACTTATTAACTTCACTCTCAGATGAACTGAATCATTATGTGTTTTGCGGGTAATAAATATATTATTATAAAACACATTGACTTCTAAATCAAACCTTGTAAATGATTCATTCGGAAGAAGAAGAAAAAAACAACATCTCAGATGACTAAAATATAACTCAAACTAAATCAAAGCAGAGGTGTGCTATCCAATCACTCGTGGTGACTTGAGACTGTCCAACGTTAACATGAGGTTCGAGCAGGAGCTAAAAAAAAAAAAAGAGTCCTGCCGCCTCATTTAATGGGACGCACGTCGCACCCTGAAGTGGCCACCAATTAGTCCATCATAAGCAAAACCAACAAGTCTCCACAGCCCCTCACACTCCCATTTTATTCAATCATTTAATTCCAAAGTGTGTCAAACCCCAAGCCTCGCAGCAATAGCTCATTAATGTGCGAAACAAAAAAAAAAAAACAAAAAAAAAGCTAAGGCTGGTATGAAAACAGAAAATATATTCGTTTAATCCAAAAAATATTAGTTTGCGTAATCTTTTAACACATTTGCTGTCAAATCTGACTCCAGCACACATGCTGTGGTGTGAACCCACACCTGATTTTGTGTAAATGATCACACATACGAGCAACTGGGGTGTCAGTTTAGTGCATAATGAGAGTAATTTGTGCGAGTTTGATTTGATATTGATGGTTGTTATATTAAGGGATGTCTGCTGGCGTCGTAATATTATGTCCACATCCAGTTCCTCATCTCCTACGTGAACATCCATCGTTGACAATATATTCTGTGAATTAACTATAATGAAACGTGTCAAATAAATGCCATTTAGAATATTTACATTTGAATCTGACGTGTAGGCGTTGGGTAGCACATTCATTTTTTATTATTAGTTATTTATTTATGTTTAAGAGATACCAGCTTACTCCTTTGTTTGTCTGATGGAAAAAAAACCTGTGTTCCTTAAAATATTCCTTTTCCTTTGAGGGAAAATCTACATGGGGAGGATTTAAACGATTCAGTTATCATAAATAACCTTTTATTTCTCTGTGTCCACACTCTCCCTTCTTCTTCTTGTATCAAATTATCCTCGGTCAAACACGGATTAGCCTTTACGATATTGTAATATTGTATAATCATTGCAAAAATGTCATGGTATTTTCGCTCTAATTCAACTTTTTTTTTTTTTTTTTTTACCACAGCGTCATAGCACATTTCACACGCACTTCAATGTCGTCCAATGTCACAACTGACGCTGGTTTCAGTCACATGAAACATGAGTAATCCCTTCATGGATCTAAGGTTTTAAATGCGTGTGCAGGAGTCTCCGTGAATGCGTCCTATTCCAGATATGTGTCGTCGTAGGTGCAGGTTCTCTGGTCTTTCACCGGCGGATTATAAAAAGAAAAAAATAATTTCGAAGCAATTCAGACACGTGGAGAAGAATGTGTGTGAAGAGTGTTTCGGTCGTGTCAGCAGTGTTTTTCTCAATCCCGGGCCTCGGAAAAACCCACTGCCCTGCGCGTTTAAGACGTTTCCATGCAGCTCCAATACACCTGATTCAAGTAATGGGTCGTTATCAGGCTTCTGCAGAGCTTGCTGATGAGCTGACAGTTTGAATCAGGTGTGTTGGAGCAGGGGTAACGTCTAAAAGATGGGGGGCAGTGGGTTTCCGAGGACCGGGATTGAGAAACATGGGACAATTTTGACCAAAAGTGTCCCTCTAAAAAAATACTTTTCAACCATATGTACATTGTGTTGTGTAGTCGCACCACAGCTACGGTGATTCCCAGATTCTGAATCTGGAATCCTCTCACTATAAGGCTATAGCGATAAATCTACAGTGTGCTATCTTCGCGCACCACGCAGATAAAATAATAAATCAACATACATGGCATTTAAACGTGGGGGAAAATGACACAATCCATGTCTGTAATCCATTTGTGGAGCATTACTGCTAAAACCAAAATGGGTTCTTCTTATGATTGATTGCACCTGAATGTGTTTTCCAGGATAATTTTGAATTACTCTCTAATGTGAGCGGGTCCTGCTGTCAAGAGAAAAGTAGCCATCAGCACCAAATGTATGCTCACTTGTCTGCTTTGTGAATATTTCATGTCACTTGTCCCCCCCATTGTGATCACACTCATTTGTATATATATATATATACATATATGAAAAGCCTGCCGGCAATCACAGTGTGTACTTATGTGTATACCACGCATTGTGTCCATAGATGTGAGCACAGCATCCATTCAGCCACACACACATACACACACACACACACACGCGACGACTTTGGTTGGATGACAGCTCGTACTGCACACTCACACAATTGTAAACGCCCAGCATGTGATCCAGATATAATTGTGCCTACAGTACCAAATTGCACATAAATGATTCCATCTCTCCTCAGCCAGAACCTTAAGGCATACATATATTGTGATTCCTTTTTTTTTCTTTTTAAAAATGAGTCACAGAATCCTTTCAGGCATCTATTCAAGACTCTATCTGCCAAAGAGCCTCTAGTGAGCATTGTGGTGCTTTGCGATGAGTTTGGCACCGGGTTTTGACGAACGAGGAGCTGAATCTATAACCTGAGCGGGAGATCACGGAACAGAGACAGTTGATGGAATGGAATTCTTCACATTGCTGTAATGGGTATAATTACACAAAGAAAAAGGGCTGTTAGGTTAAATTACCCATGATATTCACCATGGGTAATGATAGAAATTCAGAAGGTTAAACGACACTGGGAGCTGAATGACTCCTGACATTCAGGTTCCTTTTTGAAAAGGGGAATTATAACAGAGGCTTTATTGCCAAATCGAATCGCCCCGTGTGTTGGCGTGAGGAGATTGGTTTGGAAGGACTTTTAAAAAAAGGGAGCCATATTGTGAACACCTGTGTCTTTTGAAACGAGTGTGAGAAAATGTTTTAGTCTAAAAAAAAAAAAAAAGAGGCAGTGGCTGCATAGAGTGTTTACAACAGTGGAAGCGATTTGAGTTGCGTTGTGAATGCCTGGAAATTGTCCTGCTGAGATGTGCACGCACCATGGCAGACAAGGAAAAAGCTGAAACGACTCAAGCAATTAGGCGGTTGCCTCGCTTTGAGTTACTCCAGTTTCTTCCCAGACAGGTTTGTGTATATTATTCTGTGAGAACTATATTCTCTCTGGTCCAAACACTGACCTTCACAGACAGCAAACAGCCCAATTAGTGCCTGAGGTGGTGAAGCAGGGCCGGACCTGATCACCATGCAATTACCTCAAGTCACCCCCGTGAGCCGACGCCCCCACACAGCCCAACTATGAGGACGCAGCGTTCGCTGATGACGCCGTATACATCCGCGACTGCGAGGGAAGAGGAGAGTGTGATGCTGTGCGGCGCATTATGAGCTTCCTCGAGAGTTTCACTTTCTCTGTACATTTCAAATCAGTCCTCTGCTAACTTTCTTCTCCTCCCACAACCTTCCTTTGCTGGAGTTTTTGCTGCTCGTCACTCTGGGCTCTCTCTCTCTCTCTCTCTCGCTCTCTGTGGTGCTGACTGGCTGACACAGGAAGTGTGACGGGCTCTCTGGTGAGTCGACAGAAAGCAGAGGATCACATCATACAGCATAATACATGTTAAACACTTGGTATTTATTGGACGCCTTCCTTCGTGAACTTCTGTCGGAAGAAGACTTACCACGGAGAGTTCCATTCATTTATACAACTCGAAAAAAAGTACAAACTGTTATAAAACATGAGATTCACTTGATAATCTTACCAGACAGCGTCAGACCACGACAAAAAAATCAGAAGGCATGCGGTGAAAAAAAGGTTGTTACGCGATAATAACTGCACTCTTTAACGCTCAGTAATTGTCTTTGTGGGTGAATCGAGTGAAAAAAACAAAACATTATCTCATTGTAAATACAAGAAAACAAGGAATTAACATGATAGTTGATTCCTACAAAATGAATGATCCGCCACCATTTTTTTTTATCTCGCATAAAGCCTGGTTAAGGCAGCTGAAATGACCAGTTTAAAGCTGCATGCATCAGTGATATTGTTCCTAGCTTTCCATTTCCTCTCAGCTTAATAAGCACCTAATGGTTCTTTCTTTCTTTCTTTCTTTCTGAGCAGCAAGTAGCTGTCAAATAAACTGGAAACTATGAAGCCGCTGGTCAGTTAAAGCCACTACAAGCATAGTCAAATATTATACCTCTGTAGCTCAGGTGGCAGAAAAACAGTCTTTCCCTCTGCAGAAAACATGTCCCCCCCAGTGTCCACAGTTTAGGGTCATACAGCCGTGTACTGCCTCAGTAACACAGTCGCTAAAGCATTTGAACCAACATAAACCAGTACTGGAGTTCTTGTAGAGTCACCACATTAACACACCAATATAGGGCAAAGACACAAAAAGGTTACATTTCTATTTTTCATTTTTAGCATCTGTAGAAAAATCACCAGTAGGTGAGGAGGACACCTGTATGCATGTAACATGTGTAGTTCAGTATCTGCCTGTCCTTTGTTTTAAATGTGACCTTCTTTTTTTTTTTTTACATTCATTTTACAATGAATGGCAGCGCTTGTTGCAGGAGTTGAGTACGAATTAGTTTGATACGCCTCAACTCTGTCCCTGTGAGTCGTGTTATCTACGTTTAAACAGGTACAACAGACACAAAAATAGGCGCAGAGAGAAAAAACAACAAGACATCAAGTGTTGTTTTTAGGTCTCGAAATGAATCGTGACATTTGGTGAAAGACACTCACTTTCTGTCCCTGACGTGGGCACAATTAGCAGTCAGTTGAAAGCCAAGTCCACGCGACGTGATTCTTTTTTTGCGAGTTTTTGAAAGTGATCAGAAGTTGCAAAAATGGAAAATATTCAAAGACACGGCCAACGCATCGCAGACCCCAACCTCGTTTCCAGCATGGTGTAAATTTGATTCAAATCCGAAATGACTCCGACAGCCGGGGACACAGGACAGTGGCTCGTGGGAGACGAGAGAAAAAGACAGAAAAAGCCAAACACAAAAGTGACAGTGGGGAGACAGCACTGCTTCACTTAATGTTCAGTCGTGGATCTGGATACATGAAACGGAGCCAAACGCAGCCCGGGCTTCACGCATCATTCTCCTTGTTAGTGTGTTTTTGTGACCACGTGTGTTTTCATGCTCGTCGCGCCTTCTCCCGCTGTCCCCCCGCTGTCGCTCACTCGTGCAGTGTGAACTCACAGCAATTACGAAGACAGTAAAAAACAGCACGTCTTGCGGCGCGGGGACGCGTTTGTGCCTCGTTTTCCACCGAGCCGGTGCAGTGCGGGTCAGCTCGCCGCGGGCGCAGTCAACAACGATCACCGTGGGGTTGTGTGGGACGTCGCTGATGGAGCCATTTACAGAATGTGCATCCGCTGAATAAATAACACAATGTCACACCGGTGGCACAGTGTGGCGTGGTGATCAATTCCACAAAGACGAAGAAGAAGAACATTACGCAGCAAACAAAGAGCGACAGCGAAGGACACTCGGCACTCATTCATACTTCTAGGCATGTGGATGTTTATCTCAATAAGAAGACGAGCTTTGTTTGAGAGAAGGCTGCCGATAAACACGTTAATTGATGATTTTGGTGCGGCTCTGTTATTGTGGTGACGTACAGAGCTGAACCAAACTGTTTAACTTGGTGGAAATGGGGCTTTATGGTTACTTGGCTAAGAACAGCGAGCCAGCTATCTTGGCCTACCAGCGCGCCCAAAAAACACAGCAAATCTATATAAACTAAAATGTCAAAACTAAAGCCAATCACATGCCTCTCAGAAGGTCGTGTCCTCCTCTCCGTACCAAGGGGTGAGTCTCACTAAGGGGGGTCGGGGATTACAAACAGGCTGCTCAGGTACAAACTCAACCACGGATGAATCCAAAGAACTCAGGGAACCTGCGGGCGACCCAGATCCCTCGTACGCGTAGATCCTGAGGCAGTCAAACGGGGGAACGTACGGGTCCTGATCAGCGTCTGCCAGCCGGTCCAGAATAAACTGCTTGAAGACGTCGTCCTCGGGCCCGATGAGGTGCGACTCTCGGAGGGACATGCGTATACTGGCCCTGACGTCCTCCCTCCGCAGCCGCCGCTCCCTCCTCCTGGGGTGATGACGCAGAGGAACAACGGGCTGGCAGAAGTCCAACTCCGCTCCTCCACCTCCGTAATACAGCACCTTCTGAGACACCGTTTCGGGCAGCTCCAGCTCCTGCTCCTTCACCTCCACGCTCTGCCCCCCCTGCTGTTTCCGCCTGTGTCTCCTCACCACCAGCATGAGAACTGACAGAACTGTAGACACAACACAGTTGGAGATCATTATGGTTAAACACCAGGGCGTGAGCATGGCGAGAGAAGAGCATCCGGGGTGCCTGATGGAGCATGCGCGTCGAAAGTGATAGAAAGTGAGAGCACAATGAAAATAATAGCTTTTTTTTTAAAGCATGTGTGTGTGTGTGTGTGTGTGAAAGCAGAAATAAAAATGAAGGTCAAATTAGACTATGAGTTATCATTCTGTAATCCCGGGACTCGCAGCACTAGTTAATTTTTTCCATGTAGCACAAGAAAGGCGAAGGGGATGTTTATTATTTGGCAGTGTTTTCACCGGGTATTGTTCTCATCTGACACAATGTTAGCATAGCAGGCATCGTCATTAATCTTTCATGTGATGGGCAGAGGGAGGACACAAAGCAGCCGAGGTCATAATAAAGCTTTTCACTATGCAAACCCATCAGTGTCCCCGGATGGCATTGTTACTGATGTACCGTAACCAATATGCTCATTACCTGACATCATTGTTCCGGAGGCTTCCAGCATTTTAAAATCATAGGTTAAAGGCACACTGGTGAGTTTTTGGTTTTAAAGGCGGGGGTGGGAGATTCACATCAAACTGTAGATTTGTTAATGGCAAATCCTGCTGTTTAACACATTTTTTTTTAATGTATATATATATATATATATACTTGCCAGGATGAGGTGAGCTGGGACTGCTCTAGCTCAACAGATGAGCTGGAAAAGCAGCAACATTTTACAGTGAGAGTTGATATGAAATACAATATAAACAGGAACAAAAAAACTGGATGATTTTCTGCGAACACTTGGTATATTATCATCGGTTTCACATCTACAGCCCACAATAACACGGCCCTTTAACACTTCAATTGCTCCCAGCCTCAGTGGTCTTAAGAGGTTGGAGGTCTGCGCGGCTGAACCAAATCTGAAAAAAACTTTTTGGCTACTGACAGCTAAATATTGATGAATATTTAAAGTCAACATTTATAGTACGTCGTATGTGCTGTGTACGGCGCAGCAAAGGTGAAAGGGGAATGTAGTAAAGTAGTCTGATAAGTCCAAAGTGCACTAAAATGAATGAATAAGTAACACGGATCTGTAGCTAAAGCATTCAAGCCAAGATGAACTCGAAAATAAATAAATAAATCTAAAAAAAATATGATAAATTAAAGTATTGATTTAATGAATGTTTTCTCCGGGTTCTGCGGTTTCCTCTTACGGTCCAAAAAAAACATGCAGGGGAAACTCTAAATGAACCGTTACTCTAGGTGTGAATGTGAGAGTGAGCGGTTGTGATTTGTCCGGAGTGTGACCCGCTTTTCCCCCGTGTCAGCTGGGATTGGCTCCAGTGGCCCCACAACCCTCATGTGGAGGATAAAGGGGTAAACGTTCAAGGGACCACACTCACATAACTGATGGCATATTATCTTAACCCTTTAACACCTAAGCCTCAAAATGTCCATCTGGACTTTTTTGCCTGTGATCAATTGCTTTTGCCCATTTTTTCAGAATAAGGTTCAATTTTTTTTCAAAAGTTATTTACAATTTACTGCATGTTAAAATAAAGAAAACACAAAGATTTATTTTAAAAAAAAGACTGTAGATATAAATGACCAGGTTGTGTGTGTTAAATTTGAACAGTATAAAACATTTGTTTGAGTTTTTGTCTCAATGTGCAAAAACAGGCCAAAATAATTAACAGAAACTAAGCACAGGCGTTTTTCCAACTCTCCACGATGCTGATTTGCTGGCTTCCTGCAACAGCGTGAGCGAAAAATCAGAAACAGAAACAGTTTTCCGACAGCACAAACCGTCGCGTAATTACGATAATGCAAAGCGTCGTCCGCGATACGCTCTCTTTTAAAGGGTTAAATTCCACAATGAGAAGGATTTAAATACAAAGTCTGCAGTGTTTGCTTACCTGTGAGTGTGACCAGGCAAACAAACATCCCTAACAACGTTTGCAGGCTGACCCCCATGGACAGAGCGAGGGCCTCCACCCCCCCTGTGGGACAATGGCCGGCAGGCTGGCAGCTGCACACGCTGATGGTCAAAGTGCTGGTGCTGGAGAGAGCCGGGGAGCCGCTGTCTGTCACCACCACGGGCAGGAAATACTGGGTTCTATCCTTGCGGGTGAAAGTACTTCTGCGTGCCAAGATGCCAGCCGTATTGTCTGAAAGCGATGTCAAGAGGGAGAGGTGCACTTTTCAAGGCTCTCTTCAAGGCACGAAATAAAAAAATAAAGGGGACACAAGTGCTGCTTGCAGTTTGAGTGCTGACGTTGGTGGAGGAATTCAAAAGAGAGAGAGAGAGAGAGAGAAAAAAAAAAAGTACAACAAGTGGAGTGACACACGTAATGGGATTTTAAAACACAAACCCAAGCTCCCTGGACGCCCTGCACACCTTGTCAAATGTGATTTTCAGTGTGTGCAAAAAGTAAATCTGGAAAATCTGGTTGGGGCCACCTGAGAGGCTTTATTAAGGCTGCGAACAAAAACTTTTTGGGAATCCAATAAGTCCAGTGGCATATGGAAATGTGTTTTATTAAAAGTGCTACTTCTTGATTCATTATTCATTTCCTAGTTGCTGACTGGACTGTTGTGCTCGCCTGGCTAACCACCGCCCCCATATACGCTGCAGCACCTGCATACATTTCACTCAACTCATTCAATACATTCAAACATCCATCTGCTGCACACTTTAACAACACAGTTTTCTCCAATTTCTCCTGCCCATTCTCCTTATACCATGAAAAAAGGGTCGGCAGCCAGTCGACTTCAAGGCGAACACTCTTTCACTTTACTCACCTGAGAGGCTGTCACACACAGAAAACCAGAACCCACTGAGGGACTTCATCCCGGAACGCTCCCAAACACTTATGGGCAGCAGTATTTATTCAAATTCATAAAATATCCCTTCATTCTGCCTTTTCGCACACAGTCATAGCACAGCTCGCTGCAGCCAGCCCGAGGAAGTATTCATCTTCCTCTTACATCTTAAAGCCCTTAAATGAAAATGTCACTTATTTCGAAATCTGTTTTCGCACAGGACGTATAATATCACAAATTCAGTGCATTTTTAGGCAGATTTTTAACCACTGGCTGTGGTTAAATCGGATTGCCGTTTTATCTGCACTTGTGTTATCACTTGATCTGCATGAAGCAGCTCCGGCCTTTGTTGCCGCCATCGTCGGAGAGATCAGTCGCAGCTCGACGGAAATAAAATGTGTCACTTCCATGTGGTTTGTTTCAAGGGACGCTTCGACTATTTCAGGAAATCGGACCCAAAGTTAGACGAGATTGACGCACTTTCCACTGGAAACAAAGGGGGGCGAGAGCAGTTTGTCCAGAGATAATCTTGGAACCCATCAAACATTTTGTCTGCCAACAAATAACAAATAAGCCTCTGGGGCAAAGGGACACTTTTTTGGGGGTTTCCTGTGTAGATCTTGGCTCAGATTTAGTTTTCTGTTCACCATGTACTGTTTGCTGTCAAATGATACGTATTTGTTATATATACATATCTATTATATTATATGGTTGACGTTCAGGGAATGTTTCAGGGAACGTTCCCGCAACTAAAAGGAAACGTTCTCAGAACATTCCTGGATGTTCACCAGGTTTTTTTTTTTAACTAGGAATCAAATGAATGACTTGACTTTTAGACTGAGCTGATCATGTCAAATCAAAAGAAGTGCCTTTGCAGGAGATCCACTTTATTTGCCTTTTCTCTTCATACAGGCCGTGCATTAGGGCACTTGTTACTCCGATTGGTCGAATCAGAAATGCAAATCAGGAGCTCCTGAATTCACATCCACACGTCCGGCCAATTCTATAATCTCAACTCCAAAGGTGACATAATCTGCCGACTGACATAATTTTGTTCGACTGAGCGTCAAACGTACTCGCATCAGTGAATCAACTGTGGGAGTGGCATTCTTGTTCTCAATGATAGCAATAAGAAGATATATAGGAACTAAACTCCTCCTTTCAACACAGCAACAAGGCTGAAAGTATATTAAAGATGGGAGTTGTAATTTATGTTCACGCCTCAATGAAAACTTCCAACACATATTTAAAGATGCAGGGACCAGTTTGGAGATGCTGATGTAAGTGTAAATGCAAATGCAGTAGAAATGGTTAAAAATGCTGATCCAATGCATTTCCTCTGGTGGCCGTTTGATGCTGATGATTACAGATTAACTCTATTTTCCCTGGACAGTTTGCTTTAAAACGCTATTTTGCTGAAAACTACACACATGCTGTCCTTGTGCTTCTTTGTGACAAGCATTTGTAGGAGCACGTCTTCACCGCTGACCTTTCTTTCTTTTCTTTTCAAATTTCAATTATCTTTTCTTTTTGTTTTGAACTCTTACTTTCTGACAATAAAACTGGCTAAACGCCGCCACCAGCATCCGGAGGATGACGAGATTGCAACGTGTCCTTCACAAGCAGCCAAGGTAAGAATGCAGGATTACATTGTATTTTGGTCTCGATCAGGGATTTTCACAGTCTGAGAGTCTGGGTCTCCCTTTCAGACAAAGCTTGGAAAAAGGCACCGGATCAATCCACCGTAGTTTACTGGCAAACTTTTTGGGTCCATTTATGGATGACTACACAGAAAACATGATCACTCATTCTATTATTATTTAAACTTGTGGACGGATGCGCACCAGTCCAGTCGGAATACGCTGAACACTGTTTTTTGACGTGGTTTTAAACTGCACCAAATACAAGAAGAAAAAAAAAGAGATCCTTCCTCAGGCATTTTTCCATTTCTGACTAATAAGTGGAAGAAAAACAGTGAAAAGTGCTGAATCTCTTCAACAATCTCTTTAACCAAACTGCACATTATTCCATGTGATCTTTCTTTTGATCAGTAAGAACCAATGGAATCTTTTTTGGAAAATGGAAAATGGAAATTAAAACTGTTTGAGAGTCTGTCGGTAGTGCCAGACTCACACTCTGAAAATCGCTGGTCAAGTTTCAGACCACAATCCAGCTGAGTATGCGGGACGTACGCACGCGGCAAAAATGGATCAATTGTTTGTTTGTTTTTTGCCTAAGAAATCTTGGCAAGCAAGTTTTACAGTATAGAAATAATCTCATGAAAAAAACCCATCTCTCTTCATCGTCATAAGCTGTTACAGTTTACTTTAAGCGTTAGTCACCAGTAACAAGCTAAAACGGTTCGCATGAAATCCCAACTGCTCCTGCTGGTTTGTGTTCTTAAAGGCAGCTTAATTATTATAAGCAACCATTTCTTACATGACGGAATTGTTGTTTTTTTTGTCCTGTCTTCTTAAAACAACATTCAAATCAATTTATTCAAGAATATTTGGCTTATTTCTAGGCTTTTTGCACTGTAAAGTATGCTTCTTGTGCATGAACAGTGTAGAAACGAGTTGCAAAATCATACAGTGCATGTAAGCATATCTATAGATTTATATTATGTGTGATTCAGTATCTATTAGGGCTGGGTCAAAATGATGCTATATCGATACACCCCGGGTCAAATATCGATATTTTAATTAACAAATGAAATAAACAACCACTATTTGAGGGAAACTTGGGCTGAAGAAGAAGGAGTTTACAGCGGGATAATGGTGGAGAAAGCGACGTTAAGAGATCTACGTCCAACACATCTCTGTGTTGTGAATAAACAGAGAAATGCTGCACCTGTAACTTTTCACGTGGACAGATACCGCGATGTATTGCAATGCGATTGTCTTTCAGCGCATTGATTATCACAGAATTGTCGTCTCGTGATGCTACTGGTATCGTGGACCGTGTCTCGCCCCGTCTCCCACCTTGATTATCTCTGATGGTGAAGTTGGGATTGATGTGCTTGTCCGGGACCATGGAGAAGTAAAAGTGGTGTCCTTCCACGGGTTCATCTGCATCGACGGCGCTGAGCAGCTGAATGAACTGCGAGCCAAAAGAGAGATAGGTGCAACAATGAGTCCAAAAAGGCTGCAAATGAATTTGTGCAACTGTCAAAAAGGGGAAGAACAGAAACCCAGAAATGACTGGATGTTTCAGCACACACTCAGAGAACCACTGTTCACTTTGCGTCGCTGCTACGAGGCAAATCTTAAACATCAGTGCGTGGTAATATACATACCTCTCCTGCCTGTGTCCCCTCGCAGATATACGGCTGGTAATCTCTCGCAAGCCTTGGCACGTTGTCGTTTATGTCCAGCACTTTGATGAACACCACCACGGAGGAGGATAAATGGTTCTGAGCTGCGGGAGGTGAAGACAGACATTTACCGGACTCCACTGGGTGCATGTACTTTGTCTTAACTGCTTTGTGAAATATTTGTCAAAATAAGACTTAAGACTGGGAGGAAGTGTTTTTATCTTGAAACACGACTCTTCAAAAACAAAAAGGACGAGGATATTTCAGCGCTTAGTGAAAAACAAGACGTTGAAAACATATATATATAAAACATTAAGTTCTTGGAGAGAAATAAAAGGTTTTCCATGACAAACATGATCAACACCTTCTGTTTTTTTAGTAAATGTGCTCATTTTCTACCGTAATCTTTTTCAATCCTTACTTTATTATTCAGTAGGTAACTACTTTTTAATTCATTCATTCATTTTCATCAGTTCAACCCATTATTTGTTCATTTATTGTATTTTTTTCCACCATTTATGAAAAGCTTTTAGATAATTCCTTCAAAGGAACTGTAATGTCATGTAAGAATTACACTTTATCAAGTCATTATAGGAACAGGATGTGGCATCAGAGATTAAGGAAACACTTTAAACTGGAATAATGCTTCACTAGTCTTACTTATTCACAATTAAAATCTTTACTTACGCAATGTAAATACTATTCATTCTGTGGTAAATGGGTAGATCCTTGTGGACAACACTCTGTAAAAAAAATATTTCTATTAATAAACGATACCCCCTTCGAATTAGGAATCATTAATCCATTTCATCTTGCTTTATTTTTGGCACACATGCCTGGCACCATTGTCTCACAGCAAGAAGATTGACACATCATAGCTTATTTCTCTTCACTACTTTTAGCTACTCTAACCATTCCTGAATCATTTTAGTACTTCTTTTCATGCAATAAAACTATTTTTAGTTAGCCAATTTAACCGTCTGTTACTTTTAGTTGATGGGTAATTGTTGTTAGAATAGATATTAATATAACTATGGCGGTAGGTCGATAAATACCATGTATATTAAAAGTTTGTACGGTGGACACGTGTTGCAGAGGGCAAGTGAGGTGCAGTAGATGAGTTTGACAAAAAGGTTTTGAGTGTTTTTGAACACTTTTATGTCATGACAGGAACTTTTCTTTATGTTGCTTCATGAATTTGTTTTCGAAAACGATATCCCAAGAGGATTAAATACATTTTCGGCTACCTATTCACACCTACTAACCGTTTTTCATGCATTAAAGAGATGGTTGTTTTACATAATATACACTGCAGGACACATTGTCCTTCAGCTGAGCGTGTGTGCCCACTTTAAAAAATACAGTCACCCTGGTGACCCTCAGGTTAAGGTTAAATATAAACGTACAGCACAATGTTCCTCTTACTTGTCTCCTTAGCTTCAACAGTCACATTATGCCAGTTTGCGGTCTCTCGGTCCAGAGCTCTAACAACCGTGATCGTTCCATTGTTTGGGTCCATTTTGAAAGCTTTTGTGGAAT
Organism: Solea senegalensis; assembly: GCF_019176455.1. NCBI lineage: Eukaryota > Metazoa > Chordata > Actinopteri > Pleuronectiformes > Soleidae > Solea > Solea senegalensis. The sequence goes on from NC_058032.1 coordinate 13,273,710, forward strand.
CACTCCTTTTGTCAAGTGAATATCTGAAAAAAAAATAAAAAAATCACACATTTAGCAGGCAAGGTTGTTTTCTGGGCAAACAAAACACTGCAATGCCACAGGGAGAATAATTAGGCAAACTGCTCAATTTTTTAATTTGTTGACAGATATCCAACAAAGAGAATAAACACACACACACGGAGACACACGGGCGAACGTGGTGTGACAGCAACAACGCTGTCAAAACAGATGAGCCTCACACAGATGGCAAAGACACACAGTTTGTGTGTTGTTTTTTTTAAATATGTGCTTAATTGAATATTATTTTAATCTGGCCGCAGACTTTTTTTCTATTTGCCATAAGTGAAGAAACGCAATTTACAAACAGTGAGACAGTGAAAACGTTGCCAGGAGAAACAAAATAAATGTCTTTGAAACTGAATAATAGTCTTCCAACACAATGGCACCGGTGGTGCAGCTGTTGCGAGCAAATACAAACACGTTTTTATGTCTGCTTCTGTGGCAGAGGGAGACAAGTGAGGGTCTGTACTCTTTCTATGTTATAAATCAACTTTAAAAAAAAAAAAAAATAGGCCATATGGTGGAATAGTGGCCAGCGCTGTCATCTTACAGTTGGCGACCCAATCTGACACTTGCCTACCGGAGTCCAAAAATATTGCAGAGGTTAATTGGACACTAAATTGACCACAGAGTGTGAGTGTGAGTAATTCTCTATGTCGGCCCTGTGATGGACTGACGACCTGTCCCAACCTTTCGCCCTATGTCAGCTGCGATTGGCTCCAGCTCCGTCACCCTCATGTGGGGGATAAAGCGGTAGAAAACTGAATGACACGTCAAAGCAGAACAATCCCAGTGATAGAGTCGAAGTGTTTTCTGTAAAAACCCAGAGAGTGCGGGGCAGCGGGTCCCGAGGACCGGGGGTTGAGAAACACTGGCGTATATGGAACATCCTGATCACAGAGCTTAGTGATCACGAAGCTTTGCATCAGTCGTGCCTCGCATTGCCACTCCCACAAAGTCAGGAGAGTGATGTCAGTCGATGTTTGAACTCGAGAGGAGTATTTGCTGGTTGTGTTGTAACAGGCAGAATGTGCTCGAGTCATGAGTCACTCACATAGTTATAGTGTTTGTTTCCTGATCAGGTTAGTCTAAATCTCACAGCCTGCAGCTCTAATATATCATCAACAGTCTAGATTCTCCTCTTCTTATACGCTTTCACACCACCTACATACATTTAATGCTTGTTGATGTGCGATTATAAGAAGAAATAAAAGAAATAAAAACCACTCTGAACAGTGAGTCACTTCTACGAGCCACTTTGTTGATAACGATTTACTAGAACTGTGGGAAAACCCCAAAAATGTCAGCCTGAATTTCTTAATCAATGAGACTCTCTCACCAAAGACACAGTAATAATAAACGCCAGACCAGGCAGGATACTCCTAAGCTCTGCCGAGATGTGACTACAAGCACCAGTAGGACTGCTGTCGCCTCTGCAACGTGCCCCACTTGCAAATGACTACAAATCTCAATTCCATATGCCACCTTGTACGGGGGTTTTATTACATTGCCACGTCTTAGCCATGTCGCTTTGTGATAATACCGTGGGAAGAAAAAGATCGGAAAAAGTCTGTGAGGTATAAAAAAAAAAAAAAATGTCATGATTTATTCAGCAGGGTTCATTTCCTACTACAGTAATATGAGATAAATATGACCGTGTTCACGGTATCCAGAGATCAAGGGTAAAAATGGATGCACCGAGCCAGTGACACCATTTGAAAGGGAATGATTTTTCACCTTGTGGAGGAAGCTGTCTGAGGACAAGCTGTCTAGGGATGTCCCCCACCCCCGCACCCCCCGCACCCTCCGCACCCCCCACCAGCCTGGTTATCTACCTCGTCATTATCGCGCTGGCAGTCGGGTGGCAGGTGCCATTCTTCCCGGTTTTTGGAAGCTTCCACATTACCTGATGGGGTTGCTGACTGCATCGGTGTCTCTGGCGCTGACGCTGCCGAGCACAGTTCCCACCGCTGCATTCTCGGGAACTTTCCACTCATAGACCGCCGAGAGGAAGGCGGGCGGCTCGTCCACGTCGTCCACAATGATCTTGAGCGTCGTCTTGTCCGTGAAGTCGTCCAGCGTCAGGAAGCGCGTGTCCACGTGATCGTTAGCGGCCTCCGCCGCCATGACGAACCGCCTCTTTGCTTCGTAATCCAACGGCTATGAGAGGGGGAGGGGGGGGAAAAAAGGAGAAACTAGAATAACATTTCTTTTCTTTTTTTTGCCAACTTGTGCTTAAGACAAATGATTATTTCAATGAGATCTGGGCACAGCTCCGACTGGATGTCAACACAGTTCCGTCGTCTCCAATAAGCTACAAGCTGCGAGGGTGCACTTAAGTAATGTTGTGTTTTCATTTAAACATTATGACGCCGGTGATCACCAAACAGCACGCACAACCATTACATCCTTCCCAAAATTGAGTCGGAGAGCGTCTGTGATGTTTCTTCTTTATTATTTCATTATCACCGCATCTACAGTAAATTGAAATCTCCCGTGAGAAGCATAATGTAATTGGGAAAGCACGAGTGGAGAAATAACACTGAGCTACGCGAGTCTCCTCATCTGAAAAGGCAGTTATTTAAGATGAAATCGTTGAATAAATGTTTGTGCACGGCTCGGGTTCGGCCACTTGGCGCTCGGGTTTTTTTTTTCTAATCTCAGTGTTGAGTGTGCATATTTTATATGAATGAGTGCCAGTCACTGAATAACGCTGTCAGACAAAAATGGCAAAAACAAGTTTGAGTGTGTCACAGTGGAATGAGGAATTAGAGGCCGTAGCTAGCTGCCTCCTGTTTACCATGTCTGAGGGATGAAGGCTTTCTTTATCATCATTACATTTGCACATCAAAAGTTCCTGACAGGAGTCCTGAGTTGTGACAGTTTTGTTGAGGTTCAGTAGATTATTAAAGCAAATGTTTTGGTGGACGGTGGCTCGTGAAAATGGGGGTGGTTGGGGAGCAGTATCATTCAAAATAGTGCTTTTGGAACTGATTTCGGGAGTCAAATGTAATTAGAATATTAAAAGAAACAATAATAATCGCATGCTGTACTTTGTTTTGCCTCTTTCCGTGTGTAAAACCAAAATGCTTTGGTGTATGACCCTCGCAGAACAATAAAGTTTTGAATCACAACAATCGCACCCACGGAGATCAACACTTTTTAAGTTCCGAGCAGGCAAGAATTACGTATTTTTTTTGTCTCTCTCCGCATCGCGGGGTTTACAGCTGTCCGTCAGAATGCTGTGGACGGACAGACTGGTGCGCTTCACTTCACAAAGACGTGAGATCGATTAACGTCTCGCAGGTGTCCGGTTTCAAAGACTTACAAGGTTCAGTGATCTTAAGATTCCACTGCTACAGAATCCGCCAAAAAAAATAACCTCATGTGTGTTGATGCCTGCAACTCGGCACTGCCCTCTAGAGGAGGTATTGCGTAAATACCAACGATGTGGATGTGGGGCAGGGACAGGGAGACAATGAAAGGACGGACAAAAAATGAGTATAAATGGGACTTTACACTATTCTTGTGTTGATTCCTGTGGCAGTATTATGCTTAGTTCACTGTGGATATGGGCCAGGATTAAGCTCCTCCATGAGTGAGAGCTGGAAGGGAGACACTAGTTTCTGCCAGGTGTGTGTGTGTGTGTGTGTATGTCAGGTGAAATGATTTTTCAAAATTTTGTATGCGCTGACATCTGTGACAATTAAATCTTTAACACCAGTCATGCTGCATGTGTGCCCGCCCACACTGTGATTTCTACCAGCACTGCCTGAGGCATCAGAATAAAAATGGATATAGAGTGAACTGAAATAAAATAAAAAAGAATTACAGAAAATACAGCCGTCACCGAGGGGGTTATAATCTGTATTCACCTGGGCTAGCAGAACCACCCCCTCCTGCGTCACTGGGTCTGTTGTAATGATGAAAGTGGAGGTTCCCTCCAGATCATCATTCAGAGTGTAGGTCATTCTGGCGTTGATGCCAATATCTCCGTCTTCTGCCATGATCCGGCCCACGGTGGTGCCCACGGCTGCGTTTTCTGGGACGCTGAAGGTGTACAGGTCTGTGGAAGTGAGGTGGACAATTAAAAAAAAATGACAAATACATCCAGACTGTACAAAAACCTGGGCAATGTAAAGCCCAAGCATGTGATTTACGTGCTCACTGTCAAGCCAAGACCTGAGAGGGACGGAGCAAAAGGAAGGAAAGCATCTTTATGGTCATTACACAACCGGTATAGCACAACAAAATGTCAAGATCAGATTCTAACATGTTTTTTGAGTGCTGAAACTATGTGTAAAAATCTGCCCATGCGTCCATTCAGGCCTTCAAATAATGACTTGTTTGAAAGCTCCCAGACAACAAGCAGCAACGCGAACAAGGCAAAGGCATGCTGCCTTGTCAAAATGTACTATTATGGGCCTTGAAACCTGTAAAAGACGAGGCCAGTGGCTTGAAGGTGAGCTAATTATTATTATTTTTTTTTAATAACTTGATTGTGTTACAGTTTCATGACTGTAGTGTAATTATCGCCTTGTATTTGCAACCAGCCTGCACTTCCTATATGGTGACTATACCTGACGCTAATGTGCCGAAAATCGGAATTGAGTCATGAAGCTGCCGAGATGAGTCACTTCCAGTGTTAGTTCTTGTTTTTGTAACTTTATTTCTTACTGTTCATTTTCTTAACACTGTTTGCAGCAAGAAAACCCGGGTTCCTGACCTGGTCGGAACAAGGGCACCGTGCATGGGTTTTCTCCGGTTTTCCTCCCACAGTCCAATAACATGCAGATTTGGGGATTAGGCAAATTGCAGTAAATGGTTGTTTGTCTCATGGTCCTCAGCCGGAAAAGGGTGGAGGAGTTTAAGTATCTTGGGTCTTCATGAGTGAGGGAAGGAAGGATGGAGCGGGAGTCTGCAGTGATGTGGACGCTCAACCGGTCTTTTGTGGTGAAAAGGGAGATAAGCCGAAAGGCAAAGGTCTCAGTTTTCTGTTCAATCTACGTGCCAACCTCCCCCTATGGGCCTGACCTTGAAGGAGCTTGGACATCCTGAAGGGGCTCAGAGTAGAAGAGCTTACATTAACTAATGCTGAAGCCGTGCACTGTTCCTCTTACTAATACATAAAAAAAAAAAATATTAAAACCAGGCGCCTGAGAAGCTGTAGCTCAGAAAAGGATATCAAAAGGAATACTAATTATGGGTGGTAGTGAATAGGTGGTGCATAATGATAGCCCAGATTGGGAGAAAAACAACAGATAAGAGAAGTTTGATCATTCAAACGTTGCCCGCAGAGCTTGACAATAAGTTGTTCATAGTTAGTCGAGAGAGTTGTGTGAGGCGATAAGAATGGAGAACATTGTGGCGAAGGGTCAATATGTGCTAGTCAAAGATAAGTTGTGGCAAGTCCACATAATCCTGGCCTAACTCTAATAAGAAGATGAGAAAATGTGATTGTGTCTTTGAGCGACTCCATTTGGATGACTGCCACAACTGGGAGGAACTCAACAGGCAACCAGCTGCTCCAGGAGAAAAAAAAAAGAAAATCCCTGCTGATAATAATTTGTAATTATGTGACAAAACAGAGGGCAGAGTTCACGCCATACAACTTTAATAAGTCTTTTTTCTTTTTTGACTGAACACAGAATCCACACGACACCTGCAATAAATGTGAATGTGACATTAATAGTTAAAGGTATCATCCTCCCTCTCATTCCTGCAGAATTGATTTCTTTCCAGGGCTTTCATTTAGTGAGGTTTATCGCTGTGGGGGGCTTGGTTTGTTTCCAAAGGTCATGACAAATGTCCTTTCAGGTGTAAATGATTAAATTCATGCATGTGCAGGTGCACGGAGCATCAGCATCTCCTTCCTCCGTCTCCATCTGTTTCTCTCTCTCTCTCTCTCTCTCTCTGTGTTTCAGTCTTCGACTGCCCTCTTTTAATTTTGACCACCGGCTTAATAACGAGATGTGTACGGTCGAACGTAGCGCTGCCAGCACAAACCACTCGCCCCAAACAGGAGAAGGGGGATCGAATAAATACCCTTCTAGTTGTAATATTAAACATGTCCTCACAGTCTGCAATGCTTTGTAGCCTATCATTGATTTTCTGAGTGTGAGTAGGTGTGTATGCGTGTGTGTATCTGTGTGTGGGGTCTGGGGTTTGCATTAAAGTTAGTAAAGCAGTACTTTCTTTTTGGATATAATCGCTAACCTATCACGTTAGTTCTGCAGTTGTTGTTTTTTCCTTTAAGTGATTTTTTTTCACCATGGTCTGAGGAGGAGGATAATGAGGATGAAGCCACAGGCATAATGGGCCAGAATGTGTCCCCAGGGGGTAATTCAAATAATGTTAAAGTTATTATAATTAAACACTCGTCCACCCAAGTGCATCAGGACACTATCCTTTGCATCCCAGAATGACTGGATGATGTGTGTCCATTCAGGCAGCTCTAGGAACACAGCAGAGCGAGGTGGTCACCTCCGTAAAGAAAATACTTTTCATTTTAAGGTGATGTAGGGTTTAGGGGTGGGTCAAAATATCGACTTATTCCTCGTGTAATACGATAATAGATGTAATTGATACGCCAGGGTAAATATCGATATTTTAATATCCCTCTGAAGCAGGGATGGGAATCAGGATTGGATCAGACGGATAAAGATATAAAATAAGATCCAGAAAATCCTATATGTCGCATTCATATATGCACAGATTGCAAAAGCATTTTGGCTAACAACAATATTTGTGACACAAATGGAGAATTATGTCTTTGAAATGACTCGGCACAAATGTGTTGTTAACAGATTCATAAATGGTCTAAAATTACAGTATCGGACTAGTACCGGACACAAGTCCCTCCTCTAAAGTAGACAGTCCCTGTTTCACTCCCCGGGCGTCAGTACTTGACGGCGCTGCTCAAATGAATGAGGGAAACTTGGGCAGAAATGACCTGGCCGGGATAGGAGCGGGATAATGGCGGAGAAAGCTACGTTAAGACATGCTCCGTCCACGTTCAATACGTCGACTTTATGCACTTGGATATAAATAGAGAAAGCCTGCACTTTTTGATTGTCACAGAATCGTTGTATCGTGATATTATTGGTATCGTGGACCGTGTACCCTGTGATGTAATGTTGACCTTTGAAGGAGGTCTTGAGGATAGAACTGTTTCTGTATGTAAATTAAAACAAAGTTGTCCAACACTGGTCAGAGGAGGACTCACGGTGCTGAAACATGGGTCCGTTGTCGTTGACGTCGGTCAGGCTAACGGTCACTGTGGTGGAGGCGGAGTAACCGCCACTGAGGCCCAGCATGTCCTTCACCTGCACCACCACCAGGTACTGCTCCCTGGCCTCACGGTCCATGTCTGACCAAGACGTTACGATGATACCTGCAGGTGTGGAAGTGGAGGTGGAGACAGGAGAGAGGCAGGAGGAGAATCAGCATCATTAAGCTGTGGCTGGATTTCTGTGTTTGTTTTCTCAAACCAAGTAAACAACCGTTTGCCTCAAGTCGTCTTTGAGAGCGCGGTGCAGTGTGAGGTACGAAATTGCACCACAATAAACTTCAACTCTGTGAATTTATTCAGTATAGGAAATCTCAAGAGGGATTTCTGATGAATTATTGCTTCCTCTGTTTGGCCAAAGTGGAGGGGATGTGGGCTGCAAACAACAGATGAGCCATTTGAATCAAGAGAATTAGATCGACCTGGCAAATGTATGCTGTGTCTGCGTTGGAAGGCACACTGTAATCACTGTTTCATCTATTCATCTGCTTCTTTTTTTTTTGGTGCCGACAACAGAACATCCAGTATCCTCTAGAATCTTCTTTCATTTTTACAAGTAAATTATCAAAGCATAAAAAGGTCTTATTCTCAGTATTGGTCAGTCCAAACCTCTCTCTTTTTAAAAGGCAGTAAACAGGACATTGGAGACTATTTTCAGCTATGGGTTAGTACACTAATACAAAATCTCTGCAGCGTAATTGATGTGACTTTTAATGGTCTCCCAAATCTTATTCTTTACCAAAATACTACTCTTAGATTGAGGAGCTGAATATTATTTCTTTATTTTATTTATGCAAAATGATGGGTGTGCATGCTCATGTCCTCAGACTCTATAATCTGAATCTTTCCTTTTGATATTTATTTTAATTTTACATTTGGTACATATGTATATTTTGGTTGGACAAAACAGATCAAAACCATCAATTTATAGAAAATAGACGATAACCTAAAAATAGTGGGAAAAACTGCAACTTGTACTCTTCAACTAATGGCTCCCAAACACATTAAATGTGAGTCTTCAAATGTTTCACAATTTAGTATCAACACAGGTCTCCCACATTACACAAGAACATAATTCACTTAAACAGGTCAAGTTGCCAGGGGCATTTGTGGGATGTGCCTAAAGTGACCAGTGAGACAAAGCCTGGGAATCTTTCTGCACTTATTTCATATTCAAAGCTGCATCAGGCAGGAGCACTCGTCATCGGGAGGTGGTTAACACTCCGGGATCACGTGCTCGTCTCACTGACATTTACAGCTGTTTTACTGCATTTGAAGGAGCCATATTTTACTTTAATTAATGTACAATATTAAATGGTTTTACTGACATTTTGTTTTGTCGCCGTAGACTTCCATAACCGGTCTTCTCCGTCTCTTTTACAGAGAGAAAAGCGAGGGAGAAAGGATACCGTCGCTGACTTCAGTCACAAAAAAATTCATTCCGTTTTTGAGAAAGTGAAATTTGTTGAACTGCTTAATCTTTTCTTTATTTTAGGTTTCTTTGCAGCACAGACGGGTGTTTTCAGTGCTGGAGTATGATTTGTTAAAGCCTCTTGTGACGGAACCAATAAAGTTGTGAGTCTGTAAATTTAAACTATTATAATTTAAACTAAATTATTTCTGCACATTCTTCTTCTTCTTTTTTTTTTTTACTTTTATCTAGTTTCACCTCTAAACGGGCTCCTATTGGATGGTACCAGCTGTCAATCAAACGGATTAATCTATAATCTAAGTATTTTTCTTGTAAAGGGGAACATAATTTACAAAACTGACATCATGTTCTAGGAATTAAGGTCATTAGCTCCTCAAGATACAATAAATCAAGAGAGAAGTAGAATTCCATTCAAATTGGCACCTTTTTTTTTCAACAGCCAGTTAAATCATACTTCCCCAAGGAAACTGGAAGACTGTCCATTTTCTTTGTATCGAGCTCACCGTACCCTGGGTGGATTCTGTGGATGCGGCATACGTTAGTGGCTGAAGCACAACATCGTGGCTGGAACATGAAAGTCCACCCAGTGGAGGTTAGATGCAAAAGGTTCATGGCAACATCTACCACCAAACTGCTGAGGGACCTGGGAGTCAAGGGGCCCGAGCCAAAATGTCCTGCATAGTCCCATGAGATGTACGCCAAGGGACGCAGGCTCTGGTGTATCGTGTGAAAGGCTGAAACACCCTAAGATCTGGAGGAGCACGACTGATGATGCCTTCCAAAATTTCACAATTGCACAAAAGGATATCAACACCTCATCCTGTGTTTTGACAAACTGAACGTGAGGCCTCCAGCTCACCTGTCTTTGGCTCCACAGAAAAGTAGGGCTCCCCCTGCAGGATGGAGTACAAGAGCTTGGCGTTGTTTCCAAACATGGGATCATCAGCATCTGTGGCTGTCACCTGGGCCACTGTGGTCCCTGTGGGATGGAGGGAAGGACACACACACACAGGCAGAGTTAGCTCAGCCAGCAGTTCCAGTCCACAGGGAAATAAAGTGATTATGCCACATTCCTGCAGGGTTTGTCTGTCTGGCATCGAGGGGCGATGTTGTGAAAAGGGTTGGTGGGGTGCGGTGGTGGGTTTGCAGCAGCAGTGTTGGCTGTGCCGGTGTGTGTGTGTGTGTGTGACAACCTCTCCAGCCTTATAGCGACATCTCTGTCACTGTGCACCTGACCCCCTGTTTCCCGTCTCCTTCACACTCTGATTCAGTTTTTACTTCTCTATCTTTCTCATTTACTCCCATTCTCTCCGCTGACCCCATCCCTCTGCTCGCCTCGCCATGTACAGTATCTTCCTCTCCTTCACTTCCTCTGTCTATCTCGTTCTTTTGTCCCCACGGGGAGCTCTGTCTCTCACACAGGCGCGTGGATTTACTGCAGTATTTTTTTTCTGATTCTCATTCACCTGCTCTCCAACCTTCCCCTCTCACTCTCGCTGCCTGAGTCAAATGCATTATGATTTATTACGAGTGCGATATTATGCCCGCCAAAGCAGATTACGTATAAATTGAAATGGTAATGTTTGTGGTATGAAAAGGGCAGTGGTTATAATGACGTTATTTAAGAAATTTAGCCATAAAGGCATTCAAGCGACAAAGCAGAATCCAATACTTTTAACTTCCTGAATGGCGACAGATGACAGACATTCACATAACCTTTTGTTTATTGTCTTCACTCGAGATTTAAGTTAAGAAATAATACATTTGAAGAAAAAAAAAAAGTATGAATCCAATAAGCAAATAAAAGGGGTTTTATCTATCCAAAAGAAAAAAAAGTTTAAATATTTATGAACAAAAACACACTCACTTATTCCCATGAATAATATTCAAAATACTTCACAGGAGGTCACAGCAATAGTGAAAAAAATATTTCATATAGATTTGTCTCTAAAATTAAAGGCCTTTATCTCTTTGGGGAATTGTTTATGTGAGGCAAAATAATCATTATAATGAGAAATAAACACAGTGCCAGTCTGGTTTATTGCATCTACCTCGTGGACCGTTCAATGACCAGGGAGCAGAAATGAACACATTTTCATGGCAGTTCTTGTGACAGCGAAATACTTAAGTCTAAATGAAATGACTTACATTGCCACTCAATACGGGACATTAAAAAAACAAGGCGCAAAAAATCAAAATATGAACGGACATTTTCTTCAATAAATCCCAGACCTTTATGTGAATGAGGACACTAATTCATACACAACATATTTTCCAGTGAAGGCTGTTTACAGCAGGTCTGTGGATTAACAGGGACAGGACATTGGAAGGACATGTCGCTGTTGAATATTTTAAAAATGTCAGTTTTTATGGCCGTGTACCACAAATTAAATTTCATTCATCTCTGCTGTGTTGTGGGGAAGACATACGTCTTTTATATGTGGCGGAGGGAACGTTGCCTTGCTTTGCGAAGGCCGCCATCTTTCACCGACGTGTTCCGACAACAGCGTGAAAGAATGCGAGTGTGAACGTGAAGGCCACTGTTGTTTCCTAAAAGTGGGAATAAGAGAGTGTTGAGCTGATGAGCACTCGGTTGCAATCTGTCGTCTCACCATTAGGTGTCACTCAATCTTAGTCACTGGTCTTTTAGTAAACGGCGGAATTAGATTTGTGTCGATGTTATCAAACGTTGATGTTTCACGGAGCAACACTTTATGAATTGATCAAACAAATGTGAACCACAAAAGAAACAACTTACAAATAAAATATTGATTTAATCATTCAAAATTATTGTAAACTTTTTGTATGCAATGATCGTAAATTCACTCCGGACCTTTTGCGTTTGCACTCCCTGGTTTTTTGTTTGCGATTCCGTCCGTGGGCGGGCCTTATAGGAAGCTGCCTGCTGATAGGCTACTGAGTTTTGGAGCCACAGCTCAACGGACCGGAAGTAGACACTTGCTTGGAGTCGCTGTCCATCTCAATCTCGTTTGTAATATCTCAAAGACAAACGTTAAATTCCGTACAATATATAGATTATATTAATATAAGTACCTTGAAAACTTGTGGGGACGAGATAAAAGCTGTCAATCACACTGGTGTCCACTCATATCTGCCATGATTTTCTTTTAAATGGTGACACAATTGATCATGTCCCCTTTAAGATAACCTGAATTTACAGATTAAGAAGTTTCCAAATGAACTGGAGCTCTTTTTTTGCCCCTTTTCAAGCCAGAAGATGACTTCCCTTTACATAGATATGAAAAAACTCCACTTTTCTGAAACATACCAGTTGGACACATCTCGGGGATGCTGGACACATATGGCTCATTCAGGAACTGAGGAGCGTTGTCATTGATGTCCTGCACCTTGATGATAAACTCTGACTGGGGCTCCTCCGGTTCATTGGATCTCCTGTTGATAGCCTGGGCCTGGAGGACATAGAAGGCCTTTTCCTCCCGATCGAGCTTCTTCAGAGTCCGTATCTCACCCGAATCCTCATTTATCGCAAACGCATCCCCGGCGCCTTCCCCTGATAATATGTACTTGATGGAAAACTCGCCTCGGTCAGAATCCGATTTGATCTGCAAAAGAAAAGAAAAAGGAGGGGGGAGGGGGAGTATACAGAAGCTTTGTTTTTTTTCCACATGGTTTTGCAGAGGGAAAACTCGAAAACAGGATTTTTCAAAGAGAAGTGCCGTATCAAGGACATGGCGGACATTCAATCTGAAGCGGTACCTGGCCAATAACACGAGGAGTGGGATCTTCCTCTGGGACAAACAGCTGTTTCCAGATCCAGCCTCTCTTCAGGCGGCGGTGCAGATGAGTGGACCCCTGGGCGAACTGCGGGGCTTCCAGACCCTGAGTGCATCCCATATCGCTCAGCACCCCGCCAGGAATCATGGAAAAGAACGTCACCACGGCCAAAACGCCAGGCGTGCTCATTTTTACTGTCCACCCGTGCATTTCCTCTGCACCTCCCATGCTTAGCGGACAGCGGATGAAGGTGTCAGTGGCCCAGTGCGACCGATTCCTCATTCAACAGCACAGTATAGTCCATGATCCCGGCAGTGCGGTGTGTGCCATCTTGTTATGATGCCGTTTGTATGCCAGCACATGTCTCTGAAATAAAAGTTAACAATTAAATTAATTGAGGCAGTGAGGAATTTCCAGCAGTGCACAGAGACTGCACAACGAGGAAATTAAAATCTGTACCAAAAAAAAATAACGGCTTTAATTACACCAGCACAAGCACTGATCAACAATGCAACCTTAAAGGATGGAAATATCCACTCCGGAAGTTAAAGTGCGCGTAACTTGAAACATTTACAAGCTGTAGTTAAAAATAAATCTGGTATTTAATCAGCCATTGTGAATAAGTGGTGTTTAATCAACCTATGCTTATAGCCGGGTGTGTGTGGTTTGACTAATTGGAGAGATTGGCATTTCAATTTGATTATTTTAACCCGTATTGACTAAACTGTCAAAGAGAACATTGCATCACTGTTACATGATATTGACAATTAAAGTTATCTAAAAGTGTCAGGAAAAAACAGCTTAAGAAAAAAAAAAGACAAAGGTGAAGAATGATTTGTCTGAAAATGGGGTAAAATTAAGGAGCGTGGAGCTGAAAAAGTAATGAATTAAGGTTTTAATTAGTTTGCTACAAGTGAATAATTGACATCTGGAATGCATCTTGAAACGACCAAAGAAAAGTCAAGTGCAAACATTTGATTAATAGTTAGTTAAAAGTGAGGAATTAACAGTTGTAATGATTCATTAGTCTTTAATTAAGGTTTATTCTTTACTTTTACTTAAAGCAGTTATTAAAACTGGTAGCTGAGTGTTCTGTCTGCTATGACCAATGCATTCATTTGAAAGCATTTGGCTAAAACAGTGGTTCAGTGGGTTTTGTGCCATTTTTTTGTGACGTCAAACCTCCGAAGCGCTGGTCTCAAAGCTTGGCTCAATAAAGGCACATACCGATTGAAATAATAACAATAATGGATAAATGGTTGAAATGATGCGGTTGAAAGTGGAGACACTGACAGCGATGCCACAGCACTGCACGGCGCAATTGTGTGAAGGATGAGCTGATACTCGCAAATATCAAAAAATCTATTGTTTTTTTTTTTTAAATGCATTTTCAAATCAATTCAACATGACAGGTGATGTAAATTGAAGACTACAGCTCATCTGACAGAGATTTAGAAATGATCTGGTTGGCGATAAACACTGCTGTATATGACCTTGATGATGAGCTTATCCGCTTTTGTACATCTTTTAGAATTGCGTCAAAGACACCGCACAGCAATAATTCACACACGTATAACAAATTCAAGCAAGAAAGTCAAACCAAATTGGATTTTTACAAGTGAAACAAATGCATTGTCCGAGCGCTCCGCTCCCTGTTTTGTATCTGGCCGTCCTGCAGAGGAGGTTGAAACACCAGCTCTCTGTTTTGAATTCAAACAAGGCTCTGTATTGTGTTTTCACAGACGGGGGGGGGGGCGGAGTCCCAGCGCCATTCCTTAAGCATGACACTGCACTCTGCCGCTGACTAATGAAGACTTCTAATTAGATCAATGTCTCCCCAGACACGGGAAACAGACACACATGCCTCTGAAAAACTACGAGTCAAATCGATGCGCCAATTATAGCGCGCACCAAAATCAGGGTCAAGAGTGTGAGGACAGCGAAAGTCATGGAAAATCTGATGGGAACCCCCCACAAACACAATGGACAGTGTTGACTAACTGAATCCAACTAACTTGTGTCGTCTTTTCAAGAGAGCGGTCAGTTGTGTCCGGTTTTTGTTGAAAAATGAGCAAAATGAACATTTTTGTCACATACGTATGCACATCTGGGGGAGGCGTTGATCAAATCCAGTATTGGTTTGAAAGATAGAAACAAAGAGGTTACCGGCGTTGAGGCTGCAAGATCGATTGGTTATCATCGCCCTGAAATATTGCCTTAATTTTTTTTGGGGGGGCCCTCCGTACGACAAAGGTCAACAAAACAGAGAGCAAGAGCGATGCGTTAAGTGGGAGCCAGATTAATGGTTTCATCTGCTAAACGAGCCCCCGTTCAGGCGGGATGGGGAAAAAAAAATCATAAGTGAAGAAAAATAGTGGTGCTTAATCAATAGTTGGGGGACAGTTTGCAATAAATGAAATTCAAGTACACTCAGTACTAAAACAAGTGTCTAACGCATTGCAGTGATGAGAAATCAATGCGTCATCCATCCATAGCATGAGCATATGAGGACACACTGTTAAAGGATGACACTTACTGTCATTCAACCTCACATCACCTGTCGACAGAAAACTGAAAATGGTCACGATATGTGATCAGAGATAAAGGAAAGATGTTCAATTGAAATACTTTGTTCACCAACAAAAGGTGCATCCGGTGTTACAGCATTTCCTGTGTCTGTGGACTCTTTTTATGCTTTTAGTTTGGTGTTTTGATCTGTTGTGCCACCCACTCTCTTGCACCAAATACCACGGCGTATTGCACTTTGCTTTCAGGCTTCTCAGGTTGGGAGAATATTTACAGCCTATTTTTATAACCTCGTTGTCGCCTCTCATCGGGTGATAGTTCTCCCCCCCCGCTGCTCTCAGATTGTTGTTGACACATGTGAATTAAACAAAAGTGTGAAAATAAAACATAAAAGAGACAGTGGAACAGTTATGTATAGGTGTTTAGTGTGTTGTACATGAGTGAAGGTCCTGAAGGTCACTTTTTTTTTTACACATTTCACACGATCTCTCGAGTGAAATTTAAAATCGGCGACTACAATTGTGGTTTTAGAAAACACTTATTTGAGAATTATTTGACAAAAATCTCAAAGCACATTTGAGCAAATCCAGACAAAAAAACAATTACACTGTGACAATTATTACCTCTGCCAAGGAGGCTGTGTTTTTGACCTTGTATTTGTCTGTTTGTTTGCTTGAGTTGAGCATAACTCCAAAAATGCGAGGACGGGAATGTAGGTCAGGGATGTCGGCAGAGGTTGTTGACATGATGTCTTTGTATGTACCAAAACAAAAAAACTGTAGATGTTGATCAGAATCAGAATCAGAATCAGAAGAGCTTTATTGCCAAGTACGATTTGCACATACAAGGAATTTGTTCTGGTGTCATTGGCGCATAACAAGCATACAAAATTTGATTTAGCATTGTTTGAGACCTCCATCTTTTACTTTGAAAAGCAACAAAAGTATTGGCCTGGACATAAAACCCTGAATATGTTCCACTGCTCTCCCACTGTTTTAACTGTTAATATCAGCACAATGTGCACATATGCGCACATGCATGCACTTTTGTGCATGGGTGGTCCCGGTGGAAATTTTGAATCTAGAGAATAAGTGTAAGAAGTTGTTTCAGCAGTTAGAGAAGTTGCAGTATTAATGCCTAAGCAGCTCACAATGTCCATGTTTAATCTCGTGAAAGTAAATTAGCTGTCAGGATCCATTTGTACCGAGCTGGTAAAATCAATTACCGATGCGAGCTTTCATTTCTTCACTCAATTTTTCGATACGGAACGTGAAGGAGGATAGGTGTTTGTGCTTATGTGTGTCTTTACGGGGGCCGGATTCATATCTCCATGCATCGCGGAGTGACATTCCAATTAGTGGCCAGTGAATCGTGAGCTGTTATGGTCTTTCATAGCGCTGCCAAGCGCGCGCCACAACTGAACGCCCTGAGCCAAAACCAGACAACAGCCCTGGATGATGTTACTCGGAGCAACTGCTCAGCTGCCAACATGCCAAGGAGTCTGCTTTAACAAAAAAAAAAGAGAGAAAGGAAAAAAAAACACACCCTGAGGGTATCAGGGATTTACTGATGTGGCTGGAATAGTGCACAGGTCAACAGATGTTCAGGTGCCAATTTAACAAGTGATGAAATTCTTGCTAAATAACAGAGCGCACGAATATTTAAAGAAAGAAAACAAGAACAACTGGAGACCTTTGGTCAGTTTCTGCCTTTTCAAGAGGCTTTTATTCCCGCGTGACAAGCCGTACATGCAGAGTGCCCTGTGGTTGACAGCCATTCATTACCTCTAATAGGCCTTCCTCCCATTTCCAGCAGACCTCCCGTAGCTTGCATGTACAGTATGCGCTGCTCTGCCACATGACAGAATGACAATGGGCTGCAGTCTCACAATGTTAAGCACTAGATGCACTGAGACGGTCACATTATTTTTCCTACACGGCGGTGTGTTCGAGCTAATAAAACATCGCTCCGCTGAAGTAATGGCTTCGGGACGCTATTAAAATGTGTCTAATGTGCCAACGCAAATGTTGAAATGCAACATTTCAAGAAAGATTTCAAGGGGGTGGGGGGGGGACAAGGAGCAGCTTCTGTTTAACACTGTTGGGTGACGGTTAACGCGTTAACATTACAGCACAGTAACAACATGGTGCTTGTATGGTAATAAGTTTGTGACAGAGAGGTAATGACATTTAATTTTAATGCAGTTTTTAACCTTGATAATAACAATTGTAATAGGGTAATAACACAGTAATACCAGGTTATTTTCAAAGTAATATCTAAAGTAGGCCTATGATAAAACATGTCAACAAATGCTGGGATGGTAGTCATGAAAATAGTTAATAAAGCAGTACTTATATATAGTATAGGACTTATTCAAAATGTAATATTTACGCAATATTGCAATATGTGTCGCATTGTGGTCTATCGTCATATACCAGCCTGAGTAACAACCAGGTAAAAAAAAATTAAAAAAATAACCACAATTAATATTCACCATTATTTAAGGTTAAACTTTATCCTTAATTTGACCCAGTACACTTTTTTTACATTGTTATTACCAAGCTATTACTTTGTAATTACAATGGGAATAAGAACTATTGCCATAATTTACCTTCCTTATTACAAAAGTCTTTCCATATTCTTACTACATTGTTACTGCACTATAATTTAAAGTGTTATCTAACTACTGGAGTTACCCACTGACACATACTGAATAGTTATTCGCACTTGTTGTTTTTCATGCATTAATCATATACATAATCATTCAATAAGGGACGGAAACATGCAAATACACGTGGAGATCTTTGGGTTAGTAAAATTAATTAAAGAAAGCTTGAGTTATAAGCCTCACTTCCTTAGAATCACCCTTCAAAGACAAAATGTCCATAATAATTGGTCATTTGGGACGCTGTGTTTACTGTTCAGCTCCGTAAAACAATACAACTGACGTGCAGTTTGTTTTTCTTCACTCAAGGTCCTGAAAAGAGTCCAGAGACCTGCGCAAGATCAGCAGGGGAAACGTCAAGTCATCATGCACTTGTTAGCGAGTAATTTATTTCATTTTGCTACACGGGCACAAGTGGAAATTATTGCCGTTTAGCAGCGTCGCAAATTTCCACCGACTCTTATCAGCGATGTACACTACATCCTATTACTTGTAAGGAAAACAATTCTGTCAGAGATTAGCCGATTTAAACCAAAGGCAATTACGTACAAGGAAGCTTAATCATGATAATAAACATTTCATTTCATGACATTTTTTGGAGCAGAAAATTACCAAAATAGCTACTGCATTTAAGCGTCAACAATGTTGTCATTTCTTTTCCAGTCGTGTTATTCAAAAACCCTGAATTGTGATCAGAAATAAAGGAAATAAACGTGTTTTATTGAGACAAACACCAGCTGTAATTTTGACACATTAATAATAATAATAATACTAATAATAATAATACTAATAATAATAGGTTAAATGTTTGGGTGATTTATTTCTTTGCGTCTTTCTATTGACTTTTACCCGAAATAAAGTTGCTTCACGTTTGTTGCAAACTCACAACTTCACAGAGGCCACACAGTGACACAAGAGGTTTTTCACAACGAGATGACTTTGTCTAGGGTTCATGAAATCCACCTCCTAACATTCCCTTAGCAATTTCAAACATCACTGATGAATATTTTAGAAGGCGCGGCGCTGCTTAAAATGCCAGCATCCGTTTGAGAGTTTGGGGAAATTCACTGAAGTCTTGCTGTGACACATTTAGTCGATTGTATCCACTTGTTATGAGTTCCCTTTTGCCGGTGGTTTTAACGCTAAAAACCTCTTTCCACTCCTGCTCGCACGCCCATCTTTGATAAAAATCACATCGAACGATCTCCTCACAAGAGACGATTTCCTATTTCTTACATCGTTCACCGTCCCCGACCACACCCACCTGTTTGTGTGCGATTCTGCCGTCTCCCTCCGAACCACTTATCGCCAGCTGCCATCAAGAGAGATCGTCGCGTGGTGTAAGGAAACACAATCTGCTTAACTAAATGTCCTGGTACTGGAAAGCAATTCAGTCACCACAATAGCGGCGGCTGCGGTGGAGAATGTGCGTGGTTCTCACAATGCGTAATCCCCTCCACTTACGACCTCCCCTCTTTTTCCTCATTCTTCGTCTTCTTCTACCCTCCTCTGTCCTCCTCAAACTTCCTGGGGAAGAACAAACACAGGCTCTATTGTCTGGGCCTCATGTCTAAAGGCTGAGGAACACTCAGGGCCTTCATCGCCATGCAAATAGTCACAGCCCAGTCTTACAAATGGATTTCTATCTATTCGCTCCCTGTATTTCTCTCTTTCTCTCTTGCTCTCTGTCTCTTTTTTTTTTTCCTCTTTGTGAACAATACAGTGCTTATTAGAGTGAAGTCGGAGCATGGAGGAGATGGTAATTCATCCACTGTGAGGCCACTCTTTTCTGCTGCTGGTGAGACGACGGCAACAGTCTGTTTTTTGACATTCAACCCGAGGGGAGAGTGCGGTTCCTGCGCAGCCTCGTCCTGGTACATTCAAAAATTGACCTGTCATGACACCGAGTTGCAAAATCAGTCAAGATATTTTCCCCCCCTACATGTTCGCCCAGTTGCTTACATGTACTGGTGATCAGGATGGTGGCGGGGGAATGGAAGCTGATAGAAAGTTGGGCCTAGCCATCAATCTTTATGGCATTTAGGGTTGTTTTTCTTGACAAATGTTCATTACTTGACATGTAACGGGTTTTGAATTTAATCAGAAACATTGATTCATTATTTCTCTCCTCACATTATTCATAAAATATTGCTTTCTAAGTCCCAAAATGGGGAAATTTACAAAGTACATGACAGTGATTGTGAGGATAGACGTTGGAGAAGAGACATTTTCTCGGACATTGGGACTCGCCCCGCCCCGATTGTTCAGCGATCACGTCACTCGAACGTGTTCAATTCCAAGTTGATTTCAGGAAATCCATTTTTCAAAGGACCTCTACAAGTCTGCGGCTGATCATTTGAGTCACTCTCGTCAGCCCGCTCCTCGATGTGAAGACAAAATAACCTTTCGGATGAAGACGAACAACAAAACAAAGAGGATTCATTACATGCGTCTCGTAAACATTCTGACCTCCGAGGGCTAATTACTGTACTGCCCACAGTGCTAATAGATTCAGTCATTAGGAGGCAGCGAGAGCGTGGCGTTGCCGTCAGCGGCTCTAAATAACTCCAAAGTGACCGTGGCAGCCTTCGCTCAGCGCTTCGTGGCGGCGTGGAATTTGTTATTTCCGAAGTTGAGAATAGTTCCGGCCGTGAACCGCGCCGCTGCCATTCTGATTACATATCAAACAGAGAAATGTCAGGACCTGCTCTGTGACATTTAAAACCCCCCGATGTAGACCCGTGTCTAATTGAGCCTCCCCTCATTATAATGATGGAGTGTGTGCACCGGCCACTGCAAAAGAATATCCGAGATGAAAGGTGGAGTTTAGCGGCGACGGGGAAAATTATTTACATTCCCGCTCTCTTCTCTCCTCGCGACAGAACGCCGGGGAGCGATGAATGAGCGGCTATCTCTCTGTTTTGCCGTGACATTTCCGGCCCCCGTCGGAAATATGGGCCCCGAGTAATGGTCAGCATATTTGCAACAAGATAAAGGTGAAGTCTGGTCAAATCAGCATTCACCGGGATGTCAGGTTGCATAAATTACACGAGCTGTAATGGTGATATAGTGCTTGCCGATGTCCTGTATTACTCGCTATCAGTGAATTATCAGTCTCTGCGGTTCTGGTCTCAAAATGTTGAATTGTTCTGCATTTTTATGGAACGCTTTTGAATGTCAATAACAACCATCTTCTTTTCGTCACGTCAGTGGCAGATGTGCCCTTCACGGATTACCTTCATGTTGTCGTAGCGTCGCATTGTAATTGGAAAGAAGCGTAAACCGTCTTTGGCATTCTGCTCAGTCCGCTGCAGTGAATTTGATGAGGATGTCACATTAAAAATGCATGTTCCCCGCGTGCTCTTTTGGCCTTCGTCTTTATCCGCGGGAACGGCGGACACTTATGACAAATAAGGACGGGGCCGACGCCACCTGAGGTGGATCCGTCTCTTGTTTCGACAGGAAGCATCAGCGATGCGCCTCCTCCGCACCGGAGTTACCAAAAAAAGGGGGAAGAAAATGGGTCAAAAATAAGAAAAAAGACTTAAGAGCATTAAAAATGAAAGCAACAACCCCGATAAATGGCGTTTTTGTAGGAATCTCAGCGAAGACAGCTGACCGGTGGCCGCGTGCCAACTTGTCAAGCAGCTGCCGGACGATTACTTTGGAGACGTCTCGGGTCTTCAGATCCTCCATGAATCTGCCACAAACGAGCACTAACTCTGCGCTCGTGAGCGGCAAGGGAAATCTCCCGGAGCCCAGACGGGCAGCACTTTGTTTACACCAACATTTAAAGTGGTTCTGTTCATAAAATATACAGCCCAAGGTGGGAAGCGAGTAAAGTGCATTTGATCAGTGAGTGCGTTTTTAAGATACTTATATTTAACTTTGAGTGCTTTGTGCAACTTTAAACTAAGCAGATTGGTTTAAGAGCTGCAATTACTTGCCACTTTAGATATTTACAAAAATCTCAAGTGTAATGCATTGTTCAGACTGGAAACTAAACATATTTAGGGGAAAATACTCCATCAGCCAATTTACTATAGTAATTTCTGATTTGCCGGCACTCGTCTCAAACGTCTCCTCTCGATTTGAGGCACTATTCCAAATCAAAAGACAAAAGAGTCGCAAGTGTTAGAAGTAAAAACTCCCACTGATGTAACGTGACTCACAGTGGGAGCACTTTCTCTGCTTCTTCTGCCTCGTTTGGGTTTAAAAAAACTCCACTGAAAATGAATGAGCTGTGGTGGGAAGAAAAAAAAAAAAAAAAGAAGAACTCAGGTGAGGAGTAATTTGCAAATACCCCTGGTGCCTTTCAGGGAGACAAAAAGGAGTTTCAGTTTCTGGGTAAATCCCATATAGTTTAAGGTAAGTATGGATTAAAAGTACAAGTGATTGACATGCGGTGAAGAATCTAAAGAAGTTGAGTTTAGGCTTTTGAGCTGCATTTATTGTAGTTCTGATACTTCCTATGTTAGTTCATTTAAAGGGTTATAGTCCAACAGGAAACCCCCCAGATGTGCATGCTCTCAATGGATTTTAGTCAGTAACCTGGTTTCTATTAATATGTATCACAGAATTTCCAAAAGAAAATCCATATTTATGTATGTTTTTTTACAACCGGCATAGAGAAAGACACAATTTAATGTCTGGGTCACCACGGAAGAAAGATAAAAAAGGCACAACTGCGTTCCTGTGCATGGTCTTGGTCACATTTGGTTCTTGTTCCTCATATTTTTGTCATAATACAGTATTCAACTCACTCGTGCAGTGAAAGCTGCCATTATGTTTCAATCACATGATTAGTAAACATCATCCATTCACTCCACGGATACCCAAACTTTGTTCTAAGAGTAAAAACCTTCATGCAATATTTCAAATTGTATCCAAATTTTCAGTATTTCCATTCAGGTTTGTTTTAATGCACTGATTGAAAATGCGCATAAAAACAAGCTGATGGGAACCCACCCTGTGACTGCCAGAAACAAGGAAATGTGAGGAAGGCCATGGAGGCTGTTTTGAAATATGCACCCAGAGAGAAACCTTAAAAAAAAGAAGATGCAGTGTTGCGTCTTTTCACGCCGTACGATGCACAGCGAGAATATGCTTCCCACATCCTGCTGCACTTTAAACCTTAAACATACATTTAAGTCATTTTCAAACACTTGAAAGGTTGCCATGGTGCAACAGTTTGGAGGCGCTTCTATTTCTGTAAAAGCACGGTTCTTGAGATTTGTCTACATTGTTATAAGCACTTGAGTCAACCAAAAATAAAAGAGGCCTACACTTGTCACTGAGGTAAAACTCTGTTTTCTTTTTTTTTTTTATTTAATGTCAGCAAAGTTTCATCTTCTGAGAGTGAGAGCTGACAGCGTTTCTCAAAGGAGTCGCTCAAGAAACGGGAAAAGACTTTTCTCTCTTTCTCTCTCTCTCCCTCCTCTCTCTCTCGCTCTCTCTCTCTCTCTCTCTCCTCGGGGGAAATATAGTTTTGAGTCGAACGTGCGGTATCCATCACGCTGATGAAATGCATAATTAATTCTCATCATTCCCGTAATCCTTCTCCAGACTTGACCGCAGAGATGAAAATCACAAGCCGACACCTGTCTCTGCGGGCTGGGGCGATTGTACTTTTCTCACTCAGCGGCACAGAAATGCAGATGATAAATGAGCAAGGTTACGACGTATTTACACAAATAAGTTGAAAACAATCGATCCGGCGCTCCACGTTGTCATACCCTCAGGGATGTGGTTCCCAGGGAAGAATGCACAATCCCCCTGGCCTGGGTTCATTTCAGACGCAGATTGTGTCCGATTGATCAATGAGAACTACTGCTGAGCCATCAATCTAACAGGAGTGGAATAGGAAAAAGGGAGCATTAACATGTATAAGCTGCCGTGTCCCGACAATGTCCTCTACCTTGAGTTTGTCGGGAAAGCAGACACCTCTGGGGACATGAACAAAAGTGTTAGACCCGCGGCGGGGACGTGTTATATAACAGCAACAGACACCATGTCAACATCTCAACTCTTTCTCGTGATCTCATCTACAGGCTCCCCGTCTGCTGCCGCCGCCGCCGCCGCTGCTGCACAGTTGTTTTTTTTATAACACAGGTGAGGAGGTTAATAATCTCTGAATTGTGGGAACCTTCCGAGTATCACCTTCAAACGCCCCTCGAGGTAATCATCGCCGTACGTCGCTAATGAAAGCATAAAATTGCTGGCACCATTCCGGCCGTATTTAAAACAAACAGGTGATTAATGAGTGATTTCGGCTCGTATTGCTGCTAGACAGCTGCTCCGTACCGCAGCAGTCACTGGGCGGAGCGGTCGTCAAGGTCTTTTTTGGTGAAAGCTCGTCAGGTTCGTCGGGGAAACTCTTTTTCCATGTAGCATAATATCCTGGGCGTATGTAAAGTCTCAGTGCTTCAGGCCTCAGTGAGCTGCAGTGGGAGTTTCCCATGGCAGAGGCTGACATTTTCCTGCGATCCAGCATCGCCAGGAGTCACGTTAGCTCAATTTATGGGTTGTGCTTATGACTGGAGCAGGTCAGAGCGTATATGTATGTATAGCTGCTGGTGATACAACACGTTTCTCCTTTTCAACACAACCAAGCAATGTATGTTGATATCTGGTGGAGATTTAAAGTATCCCCAGGGAGCGTTTGACCTCCAGTAGTACTATGGCTTTGTATATTTCAAGCAACCTCCAATACACAGTCTCCTACACACACACACACACACAACGAGGAGGCGATAAATCTGTTGTGGCAACGACCAATTCAGGAAGAAGGAAAAACATGTTTTCTGAGTTGCTAATTTTATTGTTCAGTTGTGTTTGTGATGCTTCATCTCCACCATGGGCTCACTTGTAAAATATATTTTAATTTCGGTACGAATTCCTCATGAAATAAAAAGCAGTCGGCGGTGAATCACTCGGAAGGACACAAGTTCAAAACGCTGTAAGCACTTTGATTAAGGAAAGATCATGGTTCCATTTAAAAGAAGTCTAAGAAAGAAAGAAAGAAAAAAAAACTACTAACACGTTAACATTAATGTCACCCTGATTTTCTTTGCACCCAATTTGTGGTGACACATTGACAGGGAATATTACAGCAAATGATGTCCACGGAGAAATGTGTCAGCCGGGGCGATAATGTGAGTTTAATAAACTAATATTTGACGTTATTTCTACCAAATGTCGGCGTGGAGAATACACAGCCTATAAACTTAAATATTGACATTCAGATTGGGGCAGAGTGAGTCCTCATAATACTCCAAGTGGTGGTTTTATTCATTCGGTCCTTCAGTCATGCATCGGCGCAGTAGCTAATCTCTGCCCCCGAGGCACTTCAGCAGTAATGCACCTGTTAAAAAATAAAATCCCCGTCCATGTCATTCTAAATTGTGGAAAGATTGGCTAATATTTCATAATCGTTTGGAGGATTTATTGGACACTCGTGTGGGTTTATCTCTGGCTGGAGGGCTGCGCCATCACTCCGTTGGTTCAAGACAGTTGTTTTTTTTTGTTTTTTTTTACACGAAAACTAGTTAAGGTGCAGTCAATTTAACTTAACTCTGGAATTATGCAAACAGGTATGTAAAATTGAGAGTTTCAGGTTATGAATGACTGCTGAGAAAACACACGGTGGTATCCGGGTAAGAACCCTTTGGTGTTTGTACACGAACCTATGTTTGGTTTGTTCTCATTGTTTGAAAGTGTCGTCCTTTGCTGATTCTGCATCTATCAAGAACAATACTTACCGTACTGTCGCCACGCTCGAGCTGCCATGTGCTGCTCTTCCAGGTAAAGGCATCATTAGCGAGACACTTGTGTCCGTGTCTCGGTTTTTTCGGCGCTCTGATAATCAATTTCCATCGCAAGCCTGTTCCCCCCCTCAGGTGTGTGTTGCCTTTACATTTTCAGACTCTTTATGCTTCGTAAGCACTGAAATAAATCATTTCAAATTGAACTGATTCAAACTCAATCATGTGCAGAATGGAGTTTATGATGCAGCGCGTCTCTGCGGAGAATTAATCAAAATGACCGTAGGTAAATCTTTACACGGGTAAAAACCCAGACGTCAAGTTTGTTAATTTATACGTGTTTGATTTTCTCTACACACTGAAATCTGATTAGAGATAGAAAATCCACACTGAACAACACGAGAGTTCTTGATAATAGGAGGAGATAAGACAGCGCCACGGTGACTTAGTGCTTTGCCTTGCAGCCAGAAAAACCCAAGTTCGCAGAGTATTATCGCATTTATTAAACGTACAACCTGTCCATGGTGTACTTAACCTCTTGAACAATGCATGCTGGGAAAGATGCCAGCCTCCTAAACAAGGAAGAATGTGCTCTATCTGTGTGCCAAAGCAATAGAAGGTATCTTAAATACAATTCCACAGTAATTAGAGTACATTAAGTAACTTTATGCCACATTAACAGTCACTTTGACACTGCATCCACTTTAAGTGCACCTTAAAACTGCGAGAGTGATTTTTTTTCTTCCTCGCCCACAACAATCCTGCCAGACTTAACGGCGAACGTCAGTCTGGACAATTGATACGATAAACCCAATTGAAACTTTTAATCTCCCTCCTGCTGATAAGAACAAAGGAAGTCTGCGATGGGGGAAGAAGGAGGGGGAGGAGGAGGAGGAGGAGGAGGGGGATTTCTGTTCTTGATGGCCTAGTGTCAGTAACAGCAGAATCTCCATTAGACTGGCGAGGAAAACAACATTTGGGAGCACATCCCCCGCAGTTCAGCTCAATACATTTTCCACAGCAGTACAGTTTCAGTCTTTTTTCTATTTTTTGAAGGAAGGTAAAGAGCAGAAACTTCTGTGATTTATTGTGTTTTTGTAAAGAAAGACATTCTTGGTGTTCTATTTGGAAAATTCAGAATATACCAGTCTCTGGGTACAGAGATTATTGACTCACCGAAAAAAATGTCAGAGGTGCAAAAAATAATAAAAAGAAAAGTAGTCAAATGTTTTACTTTATGGATACATCAGAATCAGTGAACACATCATGGGCTGTACGACTCTCTGTGGGGAAAGCTGTGAACGCAACGTCTGTGAAGTCTTGTGACATTTAAGTATCTTAATTTTTATATTTGGAGACCACACATTCATATCACAACCATCACGCAAAGATATTGGTGAGTCATCTTATGGGAACTCTTTTAGGATTTCAAACATAATAATAATAATAATAATAATAATAATAATAAGGACCAAAACAAGAAAGATATGCTGTCCTGACTCAGCTAATAATGTCGGTAGAAGAACAGGTTGGGGCTCTGTGCAGCTCACATCAATCTTAACTGTCCCAAGTACCTGAATGCATCCTCACGATCCAATCACAAGAATATACCCTGAATTATTCTGCCATAATCAGCATTCAAATGCTAATGTGTTCCCACTGCCGTAATATTAACACTGATTGTCACGCAATTACATTTCTTCACATGCTGCTGGTTGTCTGCGCGAGTAGTGCTTCGAAATACTCAGCTCCTTCCAACTCTTTTTCGTTTCACTCTCTCCCGGTCTCAACGTTTTCATCATCCAGATTTTATGAGAAAAATGTGATGTCGCAAGACTATGTTTTACGTGAATCGCGGCTCATATGCAAAACACCTGCAAGTAGCAACTGTACTTTGTCGAAATTTTAGAACTATCGCTTTAATTTGGTGAAAAACTGTAAAGGAACCACAGCTACTGTTGACATTGGACACATCTGTACACTTATACTAGTGAGTTACATCATTTTATTCCTTGAAAATCAGTGTGTTTATGAATACAGGACGGGGCCAAACAAATCAGAGATGTGTAAACAGTCCTACATAACTCCATAAGTCCATATGTGCTCGGATCACTGCAGGACATTATGTTAATTCCAGGTCTGAATATTGTTTCCACAAAGTTGGAAGTACTGTATAATATCGCTATATGCTAATGTATTAATATTCCCCTTAGTGAAACTGAATAGTAATTCATCTTATTTAGGAGTCGCCGTGGATCATCTGCCTCACGTTGACTATCCCTCCTCTGAACGTGAGCAAAGCATCTCAACCTAGCCCAACCATTCAACCCGAGCTGTCTCTTGAAAATATACTAATTTCCTGTCCATTCTCCCAACTCCCGCTCCACATCCTGTCGGTGCATTTCTAAAATACATAAAAAAAACTGAAATATCAAGTATCTCAAAAATGCACTGAAGGAAATGTAACAACTTTTTTCCCCATTCGGCTGCAGGAAAGGCTGTTTACCAGAGATGCTTGTGAGTCAAGGTCCAACACGGTGAGCAACAGCACATGAACGATCCCGGTCACTGAGAGTACATAACCACCCAAGGTCTGTCGCGGTGCCTATCGATCCAAAATACCTTATCAAGCAGTGTATCTGAAGCAAACAGTGTTGTGAGGATTGACTTTGCAAATCCGAACCCTCTCCAACTTTCCTTTTGATCTGAGCGTGGCCTCTTTGCTGTGAGTCACAGCTGAGCTGAACTTGAACTCTACATTTCAGTCTGTCTGTACGAGTCTCTTTGGAGTTACCAGCGAAATTTGTCTTTACCTAATTCTGTCACACTTGTGTGCATCCCGTCGGAAACGACTGTGTGCTCAGTTAAGTTTCAAACCACTTAAAAAATTCAAGCCGACTCATCAGCATATTCATGTGTCACGCAGCTTGTTGCCATTTAAATGCGTGTAATGTTTTATGGATGCACCTTGTGTAACTATTGCATCATGGATTAGAAAGAATGCAAGTGGAGGAAAATCAGTATCATCAGAATAAATTTAATAATTGCAATAGTTGCACTGTCTCTGGATATTTGATGATGACAAGAGGCAGAAGCATACGTTATGTTGTCGCGATCGTCACAGAAAACCCAAAGACGACACCGAGCGATAACAAATACAGGCGGTTTCTGGTGAATATAAGGCAACACGCTCATCTGATGCAATATGCAGTGTTGATGTACTAACTGCTGTCCCGTAATGTGCACCATCAAAGAGAGAGGAAGTTTGAGCTACAAAGCATTTAAATATACAAACAACAAAGTCACAACTGTATTTTTTATTAATAGTATAAATTAAATGTTCTGCCCTAAAGTGAGCTGAATCCACACTTTGGAGGGCAAAATGCAACGATTCTCATCACAATAATCTAATGTTTAAATCCCTTTCTCTCTGAAGCATATGTTTTTGTTTTGTTTTTTTTAAATACTAACAAGCCATCATTAGATCTCCATCCATATGTCCTTATATTACAGTTTTAGGATAATTAGCCCCATAAATGTGTTTAAAAAAAACAACTTATGGATTATTATAAGTGAAAATGGGTTATCACTTTAGGGTGTTAGCCTAGCATTAGTCTTTTAGTATGTGGTCTTCCAGACAATTGCAGAGACTGGGTTAACCCCCCCAGGCATCCTTATGGACGCTTTTGTCTATTTGTGCATTTTCTTCCTCCTTATTTGGCCATCATTTTGGCTGGGTTAGTGCATATGACTTTTTAGTCAAAGTCTCTCTCTTGACAAATTGTGGAATTATTACTACTTTTTTCTAATAGATCAACAGAACAATGTGAAACCTATCCTCTTAAGTCATTAGAGGACAAAATTCAAAAACAGTTATCTGCTTTTTATCTGCATAAATCCCTTAAACTTCAGCCCTGCTCAAAACTACAACTCATTCAACCATTTTCAGGATTTTAACCCTTTAAATGCCAGTTTGATTACTTGATTTATGACTTGACGTAACACATGTTGGATGGCTGGGGGATTGTTTTTCTTTTAAAAGCAGTCTTGAATATGTCAAAGATAAAAATAATAACATTATTAGGTTTTGTGTAGAATCAAAAACAATAAAAATAGTAAGAGTCTATAAAGTTTTTACAGTTTTCGGAAGTGGACATTTTTGTCCTCAATAGCTCAAGAGGGTAGTAAATAAATTGAAGCGAAAGGGTTAAAACATTAGCATTAGCTTGTGTTAGCTAGGTTACGATGATAAAATGTGACATGAGAAGCCCGCCCTAAATTGAGTCATGAAGTATCAATAAAACATAATTGCTTCAAAGATTAGCAGTTAATGTTATCATTAGCTGCTAGGGCGTGAATCTTGTAGCATAAAAGGTCAACACTTAGCAAATGATCAATAAACAAAATGATCAGTAAAATAATAAAGATCAAAATGGTGCTAACCCAAATGAAATTTGTCTTTGGCTATTATCCCATCATTTTTTCTTGGCTTAAGTTTGTCATTATGATGTTAAAACTGATTGCTCAGTGTATTTCTATAGAAATATGACTCGATCAGTGTTCATATTAAACCCCAATAAGCCTGGCTTTCCCTGTGTTATTGTCTTGGGCACCAAGAGACAGCGTCTGTGGCAAAATGGGGATCCCATTTACACCTATAATATATCTGTCTGTTGCAATTTGATTGGAAAGATTCAAGTCAGCATTCATTTTTGTACTGCAAAGCGTTCTGTTCAACCTGAATTTGGGTATATGATTACACCTACACAGCAGTCCTTGCCGGCACTGAAGGTATTAACCCACTTAGTCTGTGTTGTTGTACTTTTGATGGTGTGATGACTCCAGTGTTCACTTGAGTAATCCCTCTGGCACTTTGAGCAGGCTCCTCTAAAACTAAAGTGTGTTGATGGCGATGAGCTCTGCGATTAAATCTATTTAGCCCCAGGAAACAGTGAGCGTACTTCAGTGTTCTGTTAAACCATCCGAGCTACAGTAATTTTAAGCTGTGTTTTACTATGCGTATTGCATCAGAGGGTTATTAAGAGCTTTGCAACCTGGAGAAAACGTGGCTAAATTTCATGTCGCCTGACTAAGGACTGTTTATTTGGCAGTTTGAGACTGAAACAAATATTCAATTTGTGTGGATCAGACGTTAGAATTAGTGAAATGCCTTTAAAGGATTTCAATTCACGGAAAGATTATGATGCGAACATGCTGCTTCTATCATCGAGCCTGCAATGCATCAGTTTTCCCTCATCAAATATTAGTCCCACAACACTTAGCTTAGTGATTATAGATTTGATCAATAAATAAATAATATGATGCATCACATACAGAAATTGAAGACATATTTGTCGAAATGATACGTGTATAATGAAAAGCAAGAGAGGTATTTCAATATAATCACGCTTGACTGCGTAATGTTAGGTTTGCTTATTTAATGCCTGCATGCTGAATTATCCGAGGCCAAAGATTCTTGTGATATTGTGTCGTATTAGAGCATTTTTTACAGACTTGTTTTTTCAGGAAATGATGCCTGGCTTGTATTGTTTATGTGAAGGCTTTATGGTCTAAATAGAGGCTTCTGAAACACATATCAAAATCATAAAGCAACAGTGTGAATGCTCCGGGGAAGGGTTGTCCGTATTAATCCACGGGAGCGAGTCATGGTCAAGGTCAGGGATCTCACAGTAGTGTGGCCGCGCTGTGATGGTTTCATTACATTTGTATCAAACCTGTCCAGCACAAACAGCACAAACAGAGTTCACAGACTGACTTTTACATTGGTCTTTTTTCTAATGGTAGACAAAGTTGAGCTTTTCCCAGTCCTCAGATTGTGTTTTTTTAGTACAGTAAAAAAACAAGTTGTGTAAATGTTCACTTCTAAGATGCTAGAGCAAACTTTTTAGTGAATAGCTGCCCATTAAAACCATTCATACACAGCATTTCTGGCCTCTTGCTGAGGGTCAATTGCTTTATCTCTGTGCTCGTTTGGCATCCACCAACTCTCGAGAGTGTTGGCTCTGCTGCTGCAACACGCTCACAGTCCAAACAGTTGCATTTCTTCCTGAGCAGGTAATTTATGTTTTTATTTTTGTGTTCATTGAACAGCTATAGCTGTTGCAGCTTAAGTGCTCTCAGATGAACATGACCCAAACTGCAGAAACTCCAGGCAACTCTGAGCGTTCCAAAAAGCAGAATTGTATTTATTGACACAAAAACATTCTAAGAGGTTTGAGAGTGGCAAGCTAATCAACGCGTTCTCTATCAGACCAGAGATCAGGTGGGTTGTGTCCATTAACCGAGACCACAGGATAACCAAGAAAACACACAGAATACCACATTTTGTAGTAAAGTCATGAGCTGGAATAACACTAAGAATACACAGACACTGGGGTAAAGCATGGTATAAAGAGCCAGGGCTTTTATACTGGGGAGACCAGGTGAAGCTGATGAGATGATTGCATGCAGGTGTACTGATCAGGAGGTGAAGAGGTTCCACAGATCCAGTAATGAGCCATAAAAAACCTTACATAAAAACAACAACCCCATGAAAGCAGCTGAATTGAAACGAAAGAGTGAAGTTTATCCTGAGGACAGAAGAAGAGAAAAGTCCAAAAACAAAGGTTTATCTTCTGTATTCATGAATATTTGAGGACATTGTAGATGTGGCCTGTGGCTGTAGTTTCATCAAAGTATGACGTTGTTAAATGAACTCTTGTTCAATTTGTGTTGCTTTCTCAAGAGACAAGAGACTACTCGATTCCTTCCAATACACATTTGACTAGTGTGAAAATAATTGATTGAATGATCTGCTTTCATGTGGGTGAGGCTTTTGGAAGATGACGGTCATGGTTCAAGATAGGGAGGGTTGTTTTTAGGTGAGAAAGCAGTCACTTCTCACCTGTACCACCACCCTTAAACTGGGCAAAAACGGATCCACAGTCAGCCATAGTTTGAAGTGTGGCTGCAAAGTGGCGACAAGATGCTGGACGGCATATCTACAGGTCAAGTTGAGATTTCCTCTTCTTATCATGAAAAGTATAGGCAGGAATTGGCCAGTTCTTCAGTTGCCTTGTAGTATTTTTTGGTTTGGATCTATGTTTTTTTTTTTTTTTAGAGGTTGGTGCTGCTGCTTACTTCATAGTGCGGATGATTCAGTCGTACGGTACATGTTGGAATTGTACCGGTCAAAAACATCATAGTATAGTATGTCAAAATCGGTCAAAAAAGTCATACAAAAGTATGTCGACCAAAATCCGTCAAAAAAGTCATGTTATAGCATGTCGTCCAAAATCGGTAAAAAACGTCATAGTATAGTATGTTGTCCAAAATCGGTAAAAAACGTCATAGTATAGTATGTTGTCCAAAATCTGTCAAAAAAGTCATACTATATTTTGTCGTCCAAAATTGGTCACAAACGTCATAGTATAGTACGTCGTCAAAAATTTCTCAAAAAAGTCATAGTATAGTATGTAGTCCAAAATCGGTCAAAAATGTAATAGTATAGTATGTCGTCTAAAATTTGTCAAAAAAGTCATACTATAGTATGTCGTCCAAAATCTGTCAAAAAAGGCATACTATAGTATGTCGTCCAAAATCGGTCAAAAAAGTCATACTATTGTATGTTGTCCAAAATCAGTCAAAAAAGTCATACTATAGTGTGTCATCGATAATCGGTCAAAAAAGACACACTATAGTATGTCGTCGAAAATCAATCTAAAATGTCATACTATAGTATGTCGTCCAAAATGGGTAAAAAATGTCATAGTATACTATGTCGTCCAACATCGGTCAAAAATGTCATACTATAGTATGTCGTCCAAAATTGGTCAAAAAAGTCATAGTATAGTATGTCGTCCAACAAAGTAATAGTACGGTATATTGTCAACAACACATCCCAATGCTGCAGAGGATACTTGTTCCAAACAAGGCTTGAACCCTGATCTGTTGTGTCAAAGGCAAGAGTTTTACAAGTACCCCAACTTCGTTAGCTGGCTATGTTGTATGCTGTCCTAAATGACACTAAAACATCATACTATAGTATGTAGTCCAAAATCAGTCAAAAACGCCATACTATAGTATGAATTTTTCGTCAAATTTTGGACAACATACTTAAGTATGACTTTTGTCAAATTTTGGACGACATACTAACCTGTGACATTTTTGTCAGATTTTGGATGATATGCTATACTATTTCTTTTTTGTCAAATTTTGGACGACATACTAAAGTATGACTTTTTTGTCAAATTTTGGACGACGTACTAAACTATGACATTTTGGCCAAATTTGGATGGTACATTTTTGTTAAATTTTGGACAACCTACTATAGTATGACTTTTTGTCAAAATTTGCACGACATATTAACCTGTGACATTTTTGTCAAACTTTGGACGACATACTTTAGTATTACTTTTTTGTCAAAATTTTGGAAGACATACTAAAGTATGACTTTTTTGTCAGATTTTGGACAACATACTAAACTATGACATTTTGGCCAAATTTTGGATGACATTTTAAACTATGACATTTTTGTCAAATTTTAGACGACATGCTAAACTATGACATTTTGGCCAAATTTGGATGGTATATTAAACTATGACATTTTTGTCACATTACGGATGACATACTAAACTATGACATACCAAAATTTGGGAAACATACTAAACTATGAAATTTTGTCAAAAAAAATGTCATAGTTTAGTATGTTGTCTAAAATTTGACAAAATGTCATAGTTTGACAGTTTTGAGAAAACCCCCACACTATATCAAAACATCTGGTTTGATTGAGAATGGCGGGCTTTTACTTCTCTTAGCATTTTGAGCAACCATGGCGACAAAAATAGCAAAAAACTGCAAATAATTTTTACATACACATGAATGGGAGATGATCAACGAAATGATCACAACCCAGCCCAGTTTGGATCCTCACAGCTTAAAAGTCATTATCTTTTAAAGGGTGATTCCACCAAAATACCACTTTGTCTAAATCCTTCAATTTTTAAAGGTTCTATCCACCCAAATGTTATCCCTTTACCAGAACAAGTCCTGCACCCAACGACATCGGCAGCAAGAACAGCAGGCACGCTCGAAATTTTGCCGCGGAATTTTCTAGTTTTAAACTAGTTAGCGAGCTAATCAAGATGTAATTGAGTGTAGCAGAAAGGAGACACTTGTTTTTATCAGACAATGAGCAAATGAAGCAGAGATATGGCCTGCGCTGTTAGGCTATCATGGCTGAGATGAATGCAGCATGCAGAGCACGCAGTTGTCCTGTCATCTGCCTCATGAAAGACAGAAGCAACGGCTCTCCCTTGAGAGCGCTCCCCAAATGGTCCAGACTAACAGCGCTCTACCAAGGAATTAGCTTGCTCAGCCACCATACACACTTACACACACACACACACTGAATTGTCACACTGGCTGAATGTTACATAACTGAGGT
The DNA here is from genome assembly GCF_019176455.1 of Solea senegalensis. Taxonomy (NCBI): domain Eukaryota; kingdom Metazoa; phylum Chordata; class Actinopteri; order Pleuronectiformes; family Soleidae; genus Solea; species Solea senegalensis. The sequence goes on from NC_058032.1 coordinate 13,308,645, forward strand.
CAGTGCCTGGGCCGAGATCAAGGACACACATCACTGATTTGTTATTCTTGCTGAACTCACAAAAGGCAGCGTGAGGTGTCTAAACCCATAAAAAAGACGGGGCTCGCCTGGTGCACTGTGAAATGATATCTCTCATATGACCTTTTTCCAAAGCTGTGAGATATTCATGTAGGCGGTAAATAATGTAAAACCATTTCTCTGATATTGTGACACGAGAGGACAGTAAACACTGATACGATCAGTGGCAATGACTCTAAGAGTGTTATATACAGTAGCTCCAGAGCAGTGTGGTTCTAGGAATGGCAATGTCGTTGAAGGGTTAGACGCTAGTCCAATACATTTACGAGTTATCTTTACTACTGACAGAGATTCACGATGATGTGATGTGACACACACAGTGAAGACATGTCAGCAATGGGAATTATGGTCTTTGCTTTACAATGAGTATATCTCACGAGGTGCCTTTGCTAAATTAACCACTAAATGCAGGTGCCACGTACAGCTGATTCAGATTAGCAGATTAGACTGTTCACGGGTAAACACACAGTGACAGCAAATATTCAGCTAAATTAGGAGATTATTGATTATGAGTCACAAGTATTTTTTTTTACTCCCCCCCTCTTTAATATCCTCTCCTTCAGTGTGCTTGTTTTTGTGCTGCTGTGCTATATCTTGACTTCATTCATCCTGCTGTATTTCATTATTGCCATTACAACGACAGCTCTAATAAATGTATTTAGATTTTTCCTACTTTCAGTCCTTCATTTGGCTCTAATTTTCAACTTCTTTCTAATCATTCAGACAGAAATAGAAACTGGAACTCATCTTCTCATCCATACCAGTTCTATGCAGCATGCCAGATTGGCTTCAGCTCAGGCAGAAGGCAGCAATCCCACAGCAATTTTTTTTTCAGAAATTGCTTTCTCTAGTTGTTGTTATTTTTTTATTTTACTAACTTCTAATGTCTTACAATATTGTCCTGCTATGTTTGACTGATGTATACATAACTTGAGGTACTGCTTGGTGCTGCTTTCTTTTTTCCAGCGGAAACGTTTAAATGCCTGATTTGGTTACTCTCATGTAAACTTGAGCATTCACGTATGCAGACATTTCCTGTTTTGCTCTCTGATGCCACAGACATTGTACAGAGGCAGGAAACCAGTGAAATGCCTTCACAAGGATTTCATTCCCAAAGAATGTGACTCACCCTGTCTTCCAGGACTTCAAATGAGCTATTACATCAGTGCTGAATGGGGATTTCTTGACGCCATCTCACCCTTCCTCATTCAACTAATAGAGGAAATTAACTCACATTTGTCACTGAAACTCAAGCAAAAAGCACAAAACATACCAAAGAGACGAAATGCAACTCAATTCTTGGGTTATGGAGAATAGCTGTGTTTTAAATTATGTCCAATTTAAGTGATGGCTATAAATTGGACATTTGTGAGACCAGGGAGTAAAACAAGCCATGAGAAGATGTGGATTTGCAAATGAAAGTGACAGTGAAACACAGTTTGAGCAAATGCCATGAGCTACCTGTAGGCAGGGAAACTGTGTTCTTTATTGAAATGTTACAAGTTAGTATGCTGTCTGTCATACAAGGAGTACAAGGAGATGCACAAGTCCTGCGCATCTTCACTGCTGTGAAGATGCTGGTAAAGGAGTAACACTGCTTCAATGTGTTCAGTGGCATGGATAAAAACAAATGAGGACAACATTTAAGATCTACGAGTGATGCTTTTTTTCGCCCCCCTCCAAATCCCCTTAGCTGACATGTTTATATCATAGCTCATAATATCAGGGTGTGTGATAATTCTGTTGTTTTCTGTTTGTATTTTGCATTAACATCAGGAGGAAAAAGACATATTCAACATGGGAGCAAAGCACAGTTTAAGATCTGTACAGTTGATAACAAAAATAGGAGTTGCTAACATTTACTTAAGAATTGGCTTGACTTCAAAAGATATCTCCAGTATATCACAGAAAAAAAAATGGTGCACATATTTTTCTCTTTTGGAGTATGCTCAGAAACTGACTTTAAACTCGTGGAGTATTTGATCTGAAAGATCTGTGAAAAGCCTGGTTGTCTGGATTAGCACCACAGATCAAAACTGTGCCACTGAAAGTCAATTTAATGTGATCTAAGTGATAAGATACTTCCGGGAAGTCCCCAAAGAACCCTCTGTAGTCTGCAGCAGGCTGGCAAGTTCAAACACCAAAGGACTACTGACGCAACCTTCCCCCTGCCACCAGTAACACACATCTGACAAAGGCATTAGTGGACTGCCACCTGATGGTTAACGCCAGCTGATGCAACTCACAGTTAGCACAAGGCCTGGCCTCAGCTGGTGAGGGACGACTTTGTAGAATAGCTCTGAATCTGCAAGATAATGCTGTGAATGATGAGAACAGTCAGAGCAGTATCAGACCCCCCCCTCCCCCACCCAGCCCTGACCAACTAGTAGGAAAAATTAGCCTTCAAGTAGCATCTCATTGTAACTGGGTTTTCTGGACAGGAACAGGATAGATATCCAGTGCAGGCTTAAAATGTGCTTGTTGCCTGCTGTTGTTACTTCACTCTCACACATTGAGAGTACACAGGCTTTAGTCTCAGCAGCCTCATTGGTATCTCAAGGCCATCCATCTTACAGAGGGAAGATCATTATGCAGTCAACAGGCAGCTTTAGGCCAGGGGCAGGTGGGACTGCTTGTATTAGATGAACCATTGGCTGCTACTGTTCTTTACTAGACCTCCGTAAAAACAAAACCAGCCCTTTTTTACTGCCGGCCAGTACATTAAAGCTTCAGCTTGTTCTATTCTTGGAATGCTTCTACAATTTGTTGCGTCCAAAGCTGCATTTCAAGGATCATGCTGGCGTTATTTTATCATCAAAGTCCATTAAACACCAAAAGCAGCCTTGGATTTATCCTGCTAACAAGTGTCTGTGCAGCCTCAGCCTGGAGCTTATGTCCCCGTGCCACAGAGCTCGTCGTCGTCATCTAATAACCATTAAAAACAGATAAAACAGCCATGCTATTAGTTGCTAATTTCAAGTTATTCTGACACAACTCTTCAGCAGCCTTTTTCTCGCTTTATGTGAGGCAGACATCACTGGGCATGTGGTGGTCTGCGGCTCCCTGCTCAGCTTGTTTTAAGAGCTATGAGGAGAGAGTCACTCTGCCCGTGTTTATTGTAATTAAAGAATATGTCACCCAGTCTGGCACTTTTCTAAGTGTCTTTAATAGTTTTTGGATGGGGATGTGTTCAGCAGCACACAGGCATATGCTGTGAATGGCTGTGGTTCCACAGACAACAGTTGTTAGCAGGATTGTTTGGTTTTGGCCTTATTCTTGGATTTGTTCATCATGATTATAATAGAAAAAAATAGACAAACTATTCCAACATCATCCCATGTTGGCAAAGCTGTGAGGAACGGCGCTCAAATAGAGAACCTATACAGAGATGCTCCGTAAGATAGTATGATGACACATACATAAAACAGTATTATCAGTACCAAACTTCTTGGTCTTGGTGCCCACTGGAAATGGATGCTGTGTTCTATATTCATGAGAACCACAAAAAGATACACAAAGAATAGATATTTATTTTTGATTACTCCACTTTGTGTGATTATAAATACATTCTATGGACATGAACATATCTGTACAGTGACACTGAGATAACAGAGATTTATCATGTTGTATTTGGGCTCAAACACAATTGGTTTAAGTGATTTCAGTTCAGACTTCTGGTGGAGAATGTGTTATATTACCCTGGTTTGATGACACCAAAAAAGCTCCAGTTTGGAAAACCTGAAAAATATGCCAGTGATTTGTCTAATGCTCTGTTGGTACAAAAGAAAATCATCAGGAGTGCATTTTTCACATGGAAATAATAGTTTATTGATGTTCTGACAAAATGCAAAATGATTTCCCTTTGGAGAAAAACAGGCTATTTAAATTTAGTACAAGAGTTTTGGTTCAGTGACTGGTTCCACTCTGTCTCCCAATAAGTAATGTTCATTAGCTTCTTAGTCTGCAGAGAAACTCAGCAATTTGAGAAAATTAGACCTTTAATGATTGGAAATGAGCGAGTTGTGCAGATTATGGCACTTACAAAGTAAAAGAAGGAGATAACGATCAAGTCGTGTCTGTGTGAAACAGAGGTAGAGTTGCTCAGGCTGAATTTTGTGGGGAATAAGAAGGGGAAAGAGACGAATGTTACACAGGAAGAGAAAGAGGGATGAGGGTGAGAAAGAGAGTGAGAGGAAATATAGGTAACAACATGCTCACTGCGGTAGAAATAAAATTCTCACTACACACACCTGCAGCACTCTCCCAGCGGGCGGTACTGTGTAATTTGGCACATCCATTTCCTAGGCTGAGTTTGTCTTCAGTGCTGTCGAGGCAGTCACAAGCCCCATCGGGGTATTCCAGCCAATTCTTCAATGATGTCACTTTCAAAACATACTCACTGAACTGCAAACAAATCTCGACTGAGCGAAAGTGTCTCACTCATAACTGTCCCATTTTTTGACTGGTGGTTATTCTTCCCTGCAGAAGTTTGAACACATTTTTTAAGACTTCAGGTGTCTGAGTGTGGAATTTCTTTTTTTTTTTCTGATTATAGAAGATAGTCTGACCCTGTTTTCTCTCAGTGCACCACACCACTGCAGTTTCAATGGTCTATCCCTGTGGTCCGACACATAATTAAGTGGCTCTTCACAGGGTCGTGTATCCCAAACCTGGTCCCAGAGGCCACCAGGTCTACCCCTGCCAATACTCAGTGACATCTGCTCTGCCTTAACAGCATATGGGGAAATTACATGGCAAAAAATAGGTTGCCCTCCTAGGACATTTCTTCCCTTTGATAGTTCACTCTCAATTCCACCACTCAATTTTTAGCCCTGTGCCACAGTGTGTGTGTGTGTGCGCGTGTGTGTGTATCGCAGCCAATGGAAACTGACCTCCCACCACTGCAGACAAATGAGACAAGGGACCAGTTGATTTTGATTATTTGATAATTTGTTCTAAAGGGACATTTGACCAGAACTCTTCAAGGTACATCAGGTGAACTCATTGCAAGAAAAAAACAAAAAAACAAGTTGGCTATGAATCATAGCATTCAGTGGCAAACCAGCAATGCTCATAGTATTTATGAATCATTTCTGTGCATCTAATGCCTTAGAATTTATATTCAAAAATTATTATAGCAAACTGTTGCTTATTTACACATCACATTTCAAAATTAATTGAGCTCAGTTGCCAAAAACAGCTGCCTACTGGAGACTGGAGGTAACTTTATTAACTCTGTAGGGAACATTGCATTGTTTCTCAAATGAAAACATCATAGAAATTAAAAAATATATATATTTATGTTCCATCTTCTATGGAGGCATTGGGGACTTCTGCCCAGTAGTGCAGCCAACCAATAAAAGAGGTGATCCATGTGATATTTCTTCACTTTTGGGAGCTGTTACCCATGTAGAGTCAGTGGTTCCCTGTTACATACACATAGTAATTTGATCAATTTTTAGTTTGAAAATAAATACTCCAAGACAAAGAGCAACGAGGACATGTTTTATCTTGATTACTTTTTTTTTAAATGTCAAAATCCCATTTACTTTGACTGTATCAGGGTTGTTGCAGAAATCTATTTTTGCTTTTTCAAGACCAAAACTTTCTGCTTGATTAGATTCAACAATATCCAGTAATTCACAAATTCGTTGGAGTATGTTTTTCAGACTTTGGGAAACATAAACCAAAAAAAGAACGGTTCACGTTCACTTTGCAGTCGAGTGTGAAAAATAGCTCATTAAAATACTACTCTCTTTCTGATGTCTGCTCATTGTCTGCCTGAAAACAAGGTTCTGCTGATATTAGTGACTCCTACATGAGCACAGTCACAGAGACATTATTAAAGGTTTTCTCTGTGTATGTGAAAGCTCTGGTTGGAAGTCAACTGTGTGTTTCTTTAGCGACTGCGGCTCAGTCAAAGGCTGATGAGCAAATACAGCATGACTCATATATAGTCTCCGAGCTATAGCATTTCCCTCAAATAACCCCATGGTTTTTTTCTGTCACTGGCAGGTTCAGTGATGAGCTGACCAGATTGTGGTTTTCACTCTGCTGTGTGTCAAATCATTAAATAGCGGGGGAAGTTGTAATGGGATGCTTCACAGAGATGGTGAGGTCTTTGTGCATGAAGTGTCTAAGAATTTGCAACAGCGAGGATCACTGGACAGGTCACTTTACTGTGCTTCACTGTTACACCAGAGACTGCTATGCCAGGATACTTCATGAAATAGTCAGTTCTACTTGTAGCATCAATAACTCCAGCTTCTCCCAGAGAATAACACATAACAGGATGCAATGTGAGTACATCAAGGCAATCTTTCCACAATATCCCTTTTGCTGTGCCACTACTTTGCATGAATTACAGTAAGATCTGGTGTTATGCATGATGGGCCCCCAGCTGTTAGCCTGTTTTTCTCAAAGGTTTCAGCAAGAGAAATGAAGAGAGTCAGGAGGAGGAGGAGGAGGAGAGAGAGAGAGAAGGTAAAGAGGAAGTCCTGGGGGGGAGGCTTGCACTTGCTGCAAGAATGTATCTGCGTAAAATCATTCAAATTGAAATAAAAAAAAATAAAAAAAATACACACAAAAGGGAGTAACATATCTTTGATAAAAAAAAGAAAACAAAGTTTAGTGAAACTTTATGTTTCATGTTTTTTTTTTTACAGATTTAATTTGGCACATGGCACAATCAGCATGTATGCATCTGGTATACATAAATAAATATTAAATATTTTATACATAAATATACATATAGAGCTCTTATAAAGACACCTAGAGCTGTCTAGGCTTGGGATGTTTCAAACAACAACAATTGGTTGAAAATATTTCTGTTGGTGCTTTTTTAATCTGAACAGTGTTTGTAATTGATTTGTAGGTGGGAGCAGTGTCTCCACAGAAGCCCTATACATATATGTATGTATGCCCATATTTATATATATATATATAATTCAAAGAAATACAAGTGTGCACTGATGTAGGTTTATTCAGTGCAAACAGGCCACTGTCTGCATCCGAAGAGGAACTCTTACAAAGTCAATGGAATCATGTCAGTTAGTTCAGTTGAATCTTTAGCTATTTTTTTTTTCTCTTACACATAAAATAATAGATTTATTCTGAAATCTTTAAGCAAAATTAGACATATATAACTTTGAAAATAACAAAAGAGCTATTTCGCAAAGACAGACACCCAGAGACGCAGCAGAAACACTACTGGTGATGAACCAAAATCAACATGAGAAAGTACCCTCCCACCCCCTCCCTCCCCCAAACCACATTATACAACTGACAAAAAAAAAGAAAAGGACACACACGCACATACACACACACACACACACGCACACACATTGCTCTTGCATTTGCAAGTTACGACAATGTGTCTCGTTCTTGATCTCAGCCTGTAAACCTCACTTGCACGCAGGGAATGAGAAATCGTTTTCACATGCACACAGACACACAGGTGCTCTAAGCAGCATGTGTATGTGCACACTTCGTGGAGATAATATCGGAATATCAGATAGCTTAACAGATAAGTTGGCTGTAAAAGATGCACTTTTTCTTAACAAAACAATCACAGTTAACATATTTATCTTTGCCTTCTCTCAGCAAGTGCTATCCCACACAAATCATTTCTACACGAGCTTAAAAAAAAGAATAAAAAGCACATTTTTGTGGCTGTTGCTGTGTTGGTATGCAACAGAAAGAAAGAAAAAAAGAAAAGGAGTTGCCCATAACAAGTTTAAAATCTCTACATCTGCATATCCTCAAGGTTCCCATCCTGGATTTAGTCTCTCATCTTTTGAGTCTCATCTGCTTGTAATGCAGTCCACTTGGAATAGTCTGAGGGAATAGAAATAATGACAAAACAGAACGAGCTTTGTAAGGCATTGAAACGTAAAACAAAAAAGAAGCAATTAAAAACATTTTGCAAATACTGACTTAGAGGCCATTGTTCTAGATGTGTCTCCCGCAGGAGGAAGGGGTGGAAAATAAAAAGCACTTTTCTTTATAACTGTAATGAATTCAAGAAAAAAAACAGTGTTGATATATCCACAGTCTGCTTAAAAAGGCTTTTAAAATGATTATTTTAGAAAAGAACACTGCAGAAAACCCCCTTCCCCCTTTCAGGAGAAGGGAAGCAGTTTGATTTTGGCAGCTCTGCACAACTTGACATCCACAGAGAGCTCTCAGCAACTCTCCTCATTGTAAAAGTCTAGTTAAATCTCTTCACATTTTAATCTGACTCCTGCCCTTCCCCTCCCCCTCCCTGTGATATTTATAAAACACAATCTTCTCCTCCATTTGTTCATCTGCCTGCTCGTCCTCCTCCTCCTTCACTTCCCCCTTCCCGCCTGCACCAGCTGCCCATGGCCTCCTAAAGCTATACACGGGTGGTTGAGTGGGAGTGCGGCAGGCCGGTGGAGTTGAAGCCGGTTGTGAAGGTGTTGTAGGGGTGCAGGTTGGGCATTCCCACCAGGGAATTGGGGATCATGGTGATGGTGTTGGGGGTCATGAGGGGGATGTCGTCAGGAGAGCGCCGCAGAGTAAGTGTGTAGTCGGGCAGCGAGGCCAAGCGAAGTGCCCCCTCGTTGCTATTCCCTGCCTCGCACTCATGGTGCGTCTGGTTCATCTGCAGCGACATGATCTCCTCCTCGGGCGCGTGGTGGCCAATGTCATTGGAGGTGGTCTGGCGCTGTGGGCTGGGCTGCCCATGGCCGGAGTCTTGCCGCCGCTTGTCCTTGCGGTAGTAGAGGGCTGCGAAGGCCAGCACGTTGAGGAACAGCAGCGAAGCTCCAACAGCGATGGTGACACTGAGCTCTGTGGAATAATCCCGTGGATTCTCCACCACCAGTGGGCCTGTCGAGTCTTCGTCCTCGCTGTTGTAGGCCGGGGACATAGGAGGCCGCTTGGTGTTGAATGGCCAGGAGGTTTTCCCGTTGGGCCTCTTGGTGGAGAGAGTGTTCTGCGTGGTCTCTGGCGGGGGCACTTTGGTTGTGGTGGACGTGTAGTGAAACATATCATGGAGGTTGTACAGGTGGGGCACTAGATGTTTCCAGAAAGCCACTTTGGTGGCACGGTAGTGGTCACGCACACGTGGCTTTAGGCCGATATGCAGGTACAGCTGGTCCTGGGGGTTGTACTTGGACCAGGCCACCTCTTCAAAGCGGTTGGCCTTGGTGTGAATGAACTTGGTGTCTTGGGGAACCGGTTTGTTGGGATCCCTGTAAAGAAGATAGATGTGATAGTGTTAAAATAGATTTTGAGAGTTTATTTAATTATTCATACTCTGGCATTCATATGGGGGAAAGAAAGCAAATACAAATACCAAAGAGACAAGACAGTCACAGTCACGGTTTATATTATGGTCTGAAAGGGGTTCTGCTGATACTAGAGAATTATTTGATCGTGCTTTGTGAAACCCACAACAGCAAATGCACAAACACTCAACGCTCTGCAGTTAATAATTGATCCATGTGTGGTTTGTATCTCACTTCGTGTTGCTGCATCAAATGATGCTGATTTCCCTTATTTAATTATTTCCTCAGCAATAAACATACTTACATCTCTATTTCTACCACACAAGCTCACCAAGGCATGATCCAGTCCCTCTGTCCACTCAGGCTTCTGTGGGCATATTAACCCCTGTCTATCAAACACCCCCACCCCACCTGCTCTCCTTTTGCCCCAGATGTAGTCCTCTCATTCAGTTTTGATGCAGCCCACCCACAAAAAGAGGGCAAAGGCTTTTAAAATATACACATATGAATAAGTCAGCAGGCTTTAGGGCTCACGTCAGGAGGCATCTTGTTGTGGATAATCCAACGCTGGTGGAGCCCTTCTGATAATTGCTCAGGGAAAGCAGCACAGTGGGCATTGGCAGCCAGTATACTGATGTAAAATTGACTATATTAATCAAGGCGGTAAGAGAGAACTACAGATCAGACTATGTGTGTTTGGGTAAAAGGATATTTTGTGTGTACAGGACTGAAAGAGAGAGAGAGGAGTGTGAGGTTGAGGGAGTAGTGAACGGTGTCCTGGATGCAGTACCTCTCTTAATCCCTAGAGTTCACTGTTCCACTTTTCTGTTTTTGACACATGGCTTCAACGCTGGATGGCCACCCTTTTCAATTACAGAGAAGATATTGATTTATTGAATGAATTAACATATAGCAATCTCCCACAAACACACAACTCCTTGTAGTCTTATTGTGTACAATTTTCGGGAGTGGGAGTTGTGCAGCTCGTGGTATTGCTTTTGGTTCAGATGAAATGGTTTTCTGTGGAAGAACCTAAAGAACAGACTTGCTGTAGACTTGAAAACAGTAATTGATGTTGGAGCTGAGATATTAAAGTTCTGTTACTGCAATAAAGCAGGGAGCTGCACGGCATTTCTCTAAATGTCACGAAATATCCCTTTGCGGGTCTGACTCCGATGGCGGTGGCCAGCAAAGTCAACATTTTGTTGGGGATTTTGGGATGAGGACATGTGGACATTGGGCTGAAAAAAAACTCCAAACATGGCCAATAGAATTAAAAAGCCATGCCAGGAGAATTCACAATCCTCTTCCCTGTTAGTTTCTCTGCTGTCAATTTTTCTTTTTCAGGTCAGTGCTTCTGGGAGAGGTAAGGGGTAGGAGGAGAGAAAGAGAGAGAGTGAGAGAGAGGTAAAGCAAATTGAGATGGCTGCAGCTGAATCCCTGAACCTGGGCTGGTGTCAGCAGAGCAGCCCGTAAATAACCCTTTTTATTAGGCCCGTAATGATCCCCAATGTGTATTGACAGCAAGACTATGATGACTTTGTAGCTGAATATCAGTAATTAAGTTTCAAAGGAGTGGGTGGTGGAGGTAAGGTCATATTGATCTCCCTGTGTGCAACATGCCAGAGAACAGGACGTCAATGAAGCAGCTTGAGACATGGTTGTCTGCAGTCTCCGTGCTTCATGAATTCCCAAAGCAGTCTGTTGCATGCTGCCCCATTGACAACAATGAGCAAGCTATAGAGACATCTGAGTTTATGGGAAATCCCATTATGTGAAATTATGTGACAATACAAATGCTCTCTATTCAGGAGAGTCAGTTGGCTGAATAGTGGTAGCAAAAATATTGAAAGGGTACATTAAATACACCTGACAAACAATCAAGTGTTTGCAGGAAGCAAAGGAGTTGTGGTGCAGAGGAGTTAGGAAAGCTCGTTGGTGGCTGGCTGGTTCAGTGCAAGTGAAGATGAATAATTTAGGGAACACAAAGAAATCAATGTGGCATCTTTAGTTAATTTGATTTGCCGCATTAGAGAACAACTGGCTGCCTTATCTAATTACATACACATATGCTTGGGTAATTGTTGCAAAGTCAATAGTAAACAGGGAACATTCCTTTGAACAATTTCTACCACTGCTGCTCAACTTTGGGCTGCACGCTGGCTTTGAAGTCCTGCCCTGAGCTGTAGAGTCAGAGAGCGATCTGAGCTCACGTTCTGCTCCTCAGTGTGGTGAAGGCTACTAGGTTACCCCGCTCTATTTATACTGAGGCTCTCACTGGGTGCTGTGTAAAGAAATAGTCAGATCCGCTTTATAATGTGCTATGCTGCTGTGTTTACCGCATGGCAAAATAGTACTCTAGTCTTCTGCATGGTTTTCTGCAGGTGGCAATCTCTCCCCGTTCTGTGGGAGAGTCACAGACATTGTGGTTCACCGAGTAACACCTATGTACAATATAATCTAATAGAATAGAATGGTAATGAATACTGCCAGAGAAATATGGATGATATACACAGAAACACTTAAGACTGACATTCACCTACTTATTATTTTAAGCAGTTAAGCAGCAATGGAGTGCATGCTAATTTCTCCATTTAGGATACAGAGTCAGAGGATTGCTATCACAGAATTGGGTTCTCCATTGCTCACCTCACCTATGAGGTTTACCGCTAGAATACTACAATATTGTGATGTTATCGTAGCCACACCTTACTCCACACTGAACATGGACACACATCACGTCATCTTCAGCAAACATCCGAACATACATGGATGGATAATGGTGGTGAAACAGCTGCAGAAAGATGTACAACATGCCCAGAAATGATAATTATCACAATATCAAGCAAAAACGTGGGATTTTTGTAACCGGGTAATTGTGCTTTTGAAATTCCTTATAGAACAAAAACGATAAACATAACATATATTGTATTTCACCAAGTGAAATACTAGTCCATGTGACTTGGACACATAGTCAGTGATGATAGGGTGTTAAATAACCAGAAGCCCTGACCCAAGTTGCACACTACACCATATAAAACCTCTCTTGTTACAAAAAAAAAAAAACATGTCGAATGTACTCTATAGAACTAATGTGCAGGTTGAATTAAGAACTAAAACTGTGTACACTGAGAACAATGTGTGTGCAGACAGATTTGGTGTTGGCTATGCGCTCTTAATAGTTTGAATGTGAAACAATTAAATGGTAATTAAGTTTGCAGAGACTAGTCACAGCTGAATACCTTAAATACACAAATAAAACAAAACAGAATTAGAAAGGGAGGCTTGACAAAGCTGACAACATATTATCAAATACCTTTAGAAGTCACAACTTTCATTGTTACAAAAAAGTGGAAAAACACTGAAAAAATGATTGTTTTTTTCCCATTCGTTTGATGTGACTAAATAGCCTCAAGTCAGAAATGACACATTGTGCCCATCGTGTCATTTCACATTTAAATCTCTGATCAGTCTAGTGGCAAAGCTTGAGTGGTGCGTCACTGTCCAAAGACTTCCCATGCTCGCAGTGTGTGCACAAACACCTTGTTGTGACTTGCATGAATAGTCCTGGCATAATGTTGTGTTTGCGGTTCTATCCCTCCTATCCTGTCAGCCCTCCCACTTAATCTGGATGGTCACTAGAGCTGTAGCTGGACTCCCAGGCAGAGGAGAGGGATTATTACACCCATAAAAGCAGGCGTTTTAATGGCCTTTCAGATTTCCTCTGATGTGTTCATATGGCTGTGGTACTATAAACCATAGCCTTCATCTCCTCCTCTGTCCCTCATGATGACCCGCTGACCCCTGCTAACCTTGGCCTGTCATGTGTGTTTAAGTGCTCCCGCGTGTGTGTACTTGTGATTGATTGGGAGTGGGTGTGTGTGTGTGTTTGTATTTATGATGCATCATGGTGTAATGACCTCTGGGGCCGCACAAGTGCAGCACTCGAATGCAAGTCATGTCACATTTCACAAAGTCATACATGCCATGATGATAATGAGCCTCTTCAGACTGAAAAAAAAACCCATTCTTTTCTGCTCTTCTGTAAGATGCTGCACCTCTTGAAGACGCACACGTTTCTCAGCTCTACCAACACATGTGGCAGAACAGGGTCTAAGCTCATTACTTATTCCAAGCCCTATCTGCAAGCACTGATGTAAAAGGTAGATAAGAGGGAGAATGATTATCATTTTCTTTCTTTTTTCATTTCCCATGTACCTCCCTCCTCTTTTCACCCTGATGTAATTTGAAGCGCATGAATGATCATAGACGTAGCCATCACCAAATCTGAAAAGACACGTTTAGATGCCCTTAGGCAGAAGACAAGAATCTATTTTCCCTACACTCAGGGTCTCGGACTCTTCTGAGTATAGTTTCTCAACATAGAACAAGGGATGTGTATTAATTCAGTGATCCACTGATGCTCATTTCGCTAAGCTGCAAAAATATGTAAAGTTGAAACCATTTTTAGCTTTATTGCTGCTGTTGTGTAACAAATTCCTCCCCTGCAGTTGTTTATCTACTTACAAGGTAACACAAAGTAAGCGGCTAATTGTGATTTTCACTCCAACAGACGGTTCCAAACAGCTTTTCCTTGCAGTCAGTGTAAATTTTTAATAAAGACACTCCATCTAATTCTGTTTCTACGTTTTAGCCTTGCATGGCGCAGAGGGCAACTTCTGCACTGAGAGGGCAAATTGTCAGACTTTGCTCTTTTACCCTTCATATGGCTGCATGCTGGGGCAGAGGGCTGAGTGATACGTGGTTCATATTTAATGGCAGCCTTTAGTTCAGCAGGCTAAATGATGCAGGGCAAGGCGCTGTGACTTTGGGGCGTGCAGAAGTGTTGGAGGACACAGCTCTAAGACCACTCCTTATTATGGACACTATTGATTTGTTTGATTAGATGAGTGGCAGCAAACAAACACCCTTTCATCATCCTTCCTACCTCTCTTTTCTCCCACTTTCATTTCAAGTAACAGCTTTCTGACTCACTAAAGTTGATTACATTCATTTTATTTCATATTTATCTGATTTAATATGACAACTACTTACATATGGTTGAACACATGCAGATCTACTTCCTCTTCACCTCCTCCCCCTGCTGACTGCTCATTATATTCAGTCCACAAAACCGATCAATGGCATCCAGGCCCCTTAACAAGCCACACCACTTCCTTACCTTCTCTAATGCAAATCAGGATATTGGCTACAAATCTCGGATCAAGTGAGTACCTATTTAATGGAGTAGGTCGGTGGCTGTTTGGGGCTGTGCTGTTCCACCATGCCAAGCATTCAGGGACTCCTGGTACAGCTTGAGATGGTCCTAACTAAGGGTGGTAAAAGGAAGTAAGGAGGATAATGAGGAGGAGGATCACGGAAAAAGTAATGAAACACCAAACAGCTGCCTTAAAAGAAAAGGCTGGAGTAGTGTGTGAATGAGGTCAGATGGGAAACGCAATTGATTTGAATTAGTCTGATTGCTTGTTTGATTGACAAACCTAAGCAATAATTAACAAAGAACATTTAATATCAAAGAACAGGCTATTCAATGTCGTTACTTCTTTGTACATGTATTTAATTGGCACCTGATGTCTCTTAGAACAACAAGTCATTAGATTAGAAAAAAGGGCGGTGCTTAAAGTGCATAAGGTGAATAGACTAATGAGTGACTGACGGAGGAGCAGTGTAGGAGAATGGGGGAAAGAATCAGCACATGGCAGTGTTCTCCTTTTTTCATAAACTCAGCAAGGGTTCAAACACATAAAACAGTGGAAATGAGCACCAGCCATGGGGGGGGGGGCACAAGAAGTGAGAAGATGGCCCAACACATTTAATATACTAATGGTAGATAATGATTGATCTTTTCTGAGCCTTTCATCTTTCTGTCCTTTCTGAGGTGCTCTGCCAGTGTTGTTGTGCATAGCAATGCTGTTGTGCACGCGTCCGTGTGCGAGAATGTCTGTGAGTGGCAGAATATGGACAAAACATTTGGTCAAACCAGGCGGAAGAAGCAAATATGGCAATAAAGTGAAGGCCAGTTTTGTCTTTCAATAGCAAAACAAATGCTTTAGCCAAAAAAAATAACTGAGCTGGGTAAATCCCTGGCTTTTGAAACATTTCTAACTCCGACGACAGAACAGCCTCATAGTGTAAACATGCACGCACACACACGCACACTAAGAAGATTTGACAGCATGCACTCACTGTATGTTGTTATGCTCCACTGACACTGATGGAAGGGGGAAAAAAAAGAACATGGGCAGGGATTTGCCCTGTAAAGTTGACACATGAAAGCCAGGGACAGGAAGAGCTTTTGGGTGGGATGCCGCTGAGAGACACACTGTTGACATGGGGACCAAGTGTCTCGACATTCTGTGACACAAGTCTCTACAGCGATTTAAAGATGCCCCCATATTTAAAGTGCAATCTGGGTCAGTTCAATGTGAACATCTGGAAGCGGAGAGAGAGCTGCTTTGTAGATATAGGAAAGATGGCTGTTGGAAGGGCCACGAAGGCAAAGGGAATTCAGTTGGGTCTTAATTAAAAGTGTGTCCTCTAGAGTCAGACTGGCTTGGGCGGTGTTGGAGGAAGAGAGATCTGAATCCCCTCGTGCAATCTGAATGAGGAAGCTGAACTTTAGAATCCAACTCCCCTGGACAGTTTGTGGTAGATTCGTTTACATGAATTAAAACTACCAGTTCTCTGAGTTTTCCATTATCCTGGGATCTAATCCCAGGCTCCAAACCATCTGAGTGCCTAATTGTGGTCCGTCTGTAATCCCCTTGTCTGGAAATTTGCCAAGGCGACACACTATGGTGAGGTACCACGGCGGTGACAAAGATCCAGTTTACTGCTTCTCAGCACTGCTTGAAATTGGGATAATCAGCTATCATTGACTGTATAAACTTCTGCTTGCAAAACAACCTCGTGCTTTGAAGCCCTGAGATTTGTGCCATGTCAGTTTTTGCAACACCATATTCACAGAAAACACCTCTCGTTTCCTTGGCGTTCAATTCAGGACGAGCTATACAACTTGCTTTTTCTTTTTTTAAATTGAATTACGTAATATATTTATTTAGTAGTTTGCTTTTTGATTTGTTTGACCTGTTTCTGCTGTGTATTTGTTGTGCCTGTGCAGCACTCGGTCAACTCAGGTTATTTTAAATATGCTATAAATAAAGTTGCCATCGGCATTGACAGGTGTCCTCTGGAATATGCTAGCTGTCAATCACACTGGTATTCACTTGAATACATGTGTGTGTTTGTCATCGAGTTTCCTCTAATAGTTTACAATATTGACAATGTGTGCTATTGAAGACGATCTGAGACTAGTGATTGAGACCATGAAATCCTCAGGGAAATGTTTACTGACACAAGTCAAGTGAGAAGTAGGCTCATTTTCCCCACAGACCTCCATTTTTCCTCCATGCAACCAGCAGATTTGCCCCCCGGTGGCTAACTGCTACTTCCAGGGAAGCTTCTATGTCCTTACACAGTCTATGCAAGTGATGTGTAAATCTACATCATTAACACAGGGTCAGCAGTACAGTGCAACACGTCGTTTGAACTCTGTGCACTGTGTTGACTCCGATTGGTTGCAGTTGAGAGGAAAGCCTGTCATTGTCCATCAGAAACCATTTCACTCATGTGACAAAATCGAAGTTCAGTGTAATTCTGTTACCTGCAGGGCTCAAATCTTTCTCATTAAAATTAAATACATCCTTCCATCGTAAAACAACGGATAATATTCATGGGAGGACAAGTTAAAAAAAAAAAATCCATCTGTATCTACAAACTGCAGCTTTGTGTACATTGACACAACATGGCCGCCAGGCAGGGAAAACAGCTGTTTAGTCCAAGCATCACTAATGGACTCCAATGCTTTTCCTTGAGGAGCCAAAACAGCTGATGTCAAAGCCAGACGGCTGGATGTAAATGCCACCTGATTGGACAGCAGATGATATAGAGACAGATAAAAAAGAGAACAAGATTTGAGATTGTATCCAAGTCAGGATGGGATCAATACCTCTCTGGTAACAGGGGTTATCAAATTACATTTCAGTTGTTGCAAATGGTTACTAGTCATCATACAAATTGGCTAGACTTTGTGACGGGTGGTGGTGGGGGGTTGTTGAGCATAGTGGGGACCAGGAGTCACCCAAGGCAAGAGTGATTGACTGGGTTCAGGCTGAGGGATCGATACTGCTGGGGGCAAGACTTTGATATGCCTCCCTGATAAGTCTCTGTCCTTTGGGCCTGGGTTTAATAGCGCATGGGTAGTATTTTCAGCCAAACACACACATACGTGCACGCACACACACGCACACATAAAAGTATACAGAAAAGCAGAAAGATATGCACACATGCTCAATCCAGAGAGTCAGCCAAGCACAAACAGCACAACACACATTCATTTAATCTTCCCCGGATTCAATATGTCCCAGGTTTTCGGACTGAGACCAAGGAAGTCCAGGCAAAAACATCTCTGAAGAAAAAATAAATGCCTCCGTTGAAAAATGTATTTTCTGGTCCATTCAATTTGTTGTAAGGATTCCTATTCCCTGCAGCTTCTTTTCTGTAGCACTGAAGCACTTTTATTGAACAGAGATAGGACATCTCTGTGCTGCGATTAATGGCTCAGTAAGTTTGTAATTGTTTGATCACTTGTTTCATTAATGTGAAAGTACTGTTATTTAACTCCCAAAAAGACTAACAATGGATACGTGAGATTATGTTGAGTTGCTAGACCCATACAACAAACAACTGAATCTGATCTGACTTTGAATGCATTATACCAGTTTCTGAACGGTCAGCGCAAAATTATTGATAAGATTCTGCAATGCTAGTCAACGCTAGTTTTGAGTATTTCAAAGTTAAACACAGAAAGCATAAACAACACAATAAAGACATCCTAACAACACTATGCAGCTACTGTAACTGCAGCCAGTCAACTGTCAAATGCTTGTTTTCATCAGATGTTGTACAGCAACTATAATAATGGTTATTATTTATTATTATTATTTTATAATCACTTATACAATTCAATATGTATAATTCATACTCAGAAAAGGGATATTGGTAAGAGTACCAGTAATACTGATGTGCTTGACTTAAATAGAGAGGCCAGTGTCATACCTATTTACATTGTCATCATTGGCTTCTCATCTTCCCTGCACAAGTTTAAATTAGGTGCACTTGTCTTTTTATGCTTAACGTGCACACAAACAAATAAACTGTGAGTTCAACAAGTTCCAGTTATAATAAAAAATTCTAATTGGTGTAACGAGCGAAAAATGAGACACAGTGATTTCACTCACCCGGTCTTGGCAAAGTTGGTCCAGTAGGTCATTACCACGGCACTGAGCATGACATCGTTCTTAGAAAAGTTACAGGGAAAAAGGTCGGTGGGACCAATCATAGGAATTCCAAAAACGTATGGCACTTCATCCCCGTGGGCGGCATCGGACCAGGCAGGCTTCATCAGGCTCTGGCAGTGGTGATAGAAGGCGTAGAAGTAGGTGGGAGAGCCATAGCGAGCGTGGAGATCGGCCGTCACCACTGATGGCTCGACCCACTGGTGATCGGTGAACAGCGCCACCAGCGTTTTGCGTCTGGTTTCTGGATTGTCTCTATCCGCCCAGTCTGTGTACATGAACTTAATGGTCTCCCTCAGTGTGTCCTTACCCTCGGGGTACCCGTACAGACTGTCCACAAAGTCTGAGACGGAGAAGTCAAAGTCATTTCCAGACACGCCATCCTCTGAATCCACCACGTTCTCCACAAACCGCAGCCCTTCGCCCTGGTTCACCCCCAGCATGATGTCATAGTTGAGGAACTCGCCCTGCTCCATCAGGATCTCGGGGTCATCAGGAATAACATCGCCGTCGATCACGGGTCCAAAGGCCACGTGGTACCTCGCAGGTTGTATGTCCTGCTCCACCAGCTCCCTGGAGCTCTTCTTCCTCAGACAGTCCACCATGTCTAAGGTGTCCAGGACATTACAGCCCACCTTCTCTGCCAGGAGACGAGTGTACTTGACTGGCTGGTAGTTCACGGCCCAGCTTGAGAGTGCTGACCCGCTCTGAATGATGGCTCTGTGGAACAGACCTGCACAACGACAAGAGGAGACAGGCTAATGATTGGAGTGTCGCTACATAGTGGAAGATAATTCAGTTACATGTTCAACTACATGATGGTTAATTTTGTCGCTGCCATGATCAAGAGGGTGCTGTCAGCTCCACAGCTGATAAGAATAACAAAGGCCAGACAAAGACAGTCTTGTTGCCACACGTAAAAAATAATGGAATCATGGCTGTGGTAATGAATGTGCAGATGGCCTGGTCTCACAGCTCACAGACAGAGAAGGGATTCAGTGTTCTGTCTGTCATTTTCTCTGCTTCCATCCATCTCTATATGCTTAGTCTGTACATTTGTCTGGAGCAGATGCTACCAGTGTGCCTCTGCAGGCTTTGTTGCAAATAGTGGATGCATCAAAACTGGCAAACCAGACCGTACCATACCGAGCAGGAATTCATTTGCCCTGTACTAGATGCACTGTGCTCTTCAATGTATGAACCTTATGCCCAAGCCCACCTCCTGTTAATGTACTTTTCAATGTAGCTGTAATTGGATGAGCCAGAAACACTGCAATTATAGACACAAATGCTCCTTTTCTGCAGTCATTAAACACACACCCAGAGAGGCAGAGAGGGAGAGAGAGAGTGTACCTCTGCATCAGTTATGCCCTGTGTCAGTTAAAAGTCTTTTTTTTCCTACCTGAAAGATCACTAAATTTTACAGGAGTTTGTGGGTGGATTCCTATAAATAAATATAGACCCTTTCTACCTTTGTTTGCAGGGGTGAAGCTGCACATATTCACCCTGCAACACAATGCAACACAAAGACCAACCTGCACTATGTCGAAACCATCTGGGTCTATGTGTGTGTGTGTGGGTAGGTGAAGGGAGTTCAGACACTGAGGCAAACACATCTACAAGTCTGATGGGGTTCTCTCACAAATTGAATTACATTTCTGCTACAGAGAAATATGAAAGAAATCCAAAATCACCACAAGGAACAGATCCCAAACAACAAACATCGTTTCCTCAGAAATAATCAAATTGCGTCCTCTTTTGAAACATTTCTCCAATACCGGAGAGTGAACTGAAGGTGACATGGCAACTTCTCTGTCTCGGGTAAATCTTCTTCACATCCTCGCCAAATACAAAACCTCACTACTTCGGTGGCGACTGACTGACAGCAACATCTGTCCAGCTAATATATGTGTTGATTTCACAAGTCTCGGAGAAAATCCGAGGCAAAGCTCCCACCACTTGACCACGCTGCTTTATTGCATGAGGCACAATCACTGCTGGAGTCGAGTGATTCCACTGAACTCGTGATATTGTAAACCACAGCAGATTAAGTGCTCCTGAAATGACACACATAAAAAAACTCGCCATTTTATGATTTTTACGTTGTAGCCACAAAGCCCAGGAAAGAAAAGCACACAGTCTTAGTTTCAGATATTTCAGCATCAGTGTGGGTGGCTGTGTTGAAGTCTTTTGTGTTTATGAGGTAAACAGCAGAGTTAAGTGCCAGATATATCACTTTGGTAGTCTTAATCAGAGGCGGCGGGGGGCTTATTTCTTCTTGGCAAAGATGAAGTGTTTATTTACAGCGCTATTTACATTTATTTGTTCACAAGTAGTAAGTAGAATTAATGTGTCTGGGCGAGTGAACTGTGAAGTGTTTCTGTGGTGAGTGTGTTTACAAGTAGAAACCACAGTTGGTATGTTTGAACAATCATATTTGGCCCTGACAGAAACTATTTCAATAATGTAAAAAAACAAACCCTCCAAAACAAGTTTTTCTTAGTGCAAACATATGTTCAGCGTTTATTTTATATGATTCTACAATGTGTGTCTTATTTGTGTAGATGTGCAGTACCCCGTCCTTGTCATGATGCTGCCCTTCAAGCTGTCCTGTGGTCGTGCGTCTCTGCAGGATGACGGCCAGCGTCGTGTCCCAGTGAGTGAGCGGAAGCAGATGTCGAGGGTTTCACCCACTTGAAAGCATTAGAGGAACAGCAGCGAGATGAAAGATGGCCTCTCTGACGCAGAAAAGGGCTGGGGCTTAATCCTACCATCCCTCCCTTCTCCTCCTCCTCTTCCTTCCTCTTCCCTCCCCTCCCCTCCCTCCCCTTCCTCTCACACTCTTTAGTGGTATTGCCTCTCTTCACATCTCAACTCAGATTGCACTGTGCAGACAGTCAGTCATGGTGCAGGAAGTCTGTCCTGAATCCCAATGCCGTGGCAGCCACTGCCACTTTCTAAATGTCTTTGATCAGAAGTTGCTGTAGGAAAACGTTTGCCAGCAGAGCAGTTACTGTGATTGCCAATGCCATTTGACAGACATATGTATATCAAATCCGTTTGTTGTAATTGAGGAGAGCAGATTGAATGCAGCTCGGCTTGGTCCCATGTCTGTCTGTCTGTCTGTCTGTCTGTCTGGTCAGACCCCAGAGATGGCCACCTGCTGAGGAGCCATAGCCAGGTTGACGCTACTTGATTTATACCCGGCTTTGGTTGATGAGCGGTGGGAAGAGTGATTGAGGCTTCACTATTGTTTTTCTAGAACCGTATCAATCCAGCGCACACGAGCTGTCAGTGGACCAATAAATATGTATTAGTGCTACGTTTGATGAGCCCCGCTGAGGTAGGAAGCTCACTAGGGAAGGTCAGAGAGAGAGGAGAAAAGCACAGGCTCTATCACCCACTGAGGGAATCCACTAATTATCCACACTGGGAGGTGTATATGTATGTCTGTGGGTGCGTGTGTATTTGAGTAGACTTTGATTGATAAGCCGCGGTCATGATGAATAGACCGACAGACGACAGGCATCACCGTGATGGCGGTTAACCATTTGTGACATTGTTTTGTCTCCAGCATGCACTCTGTGACATCGATGCGGTTACTCACTCAATATCCTGACAAATTAAAGAGACGGAGCATCATCAACATGTTTGCCTCACGTTTAACTTTAAAAGCAACAGATAGCCCTATCATTATCACCCTGTGTTTGACATGCATGAACCCAACACCAAAACTGTGAGCAGATCCATCAGACCATAGCATAGCTGGCAGATTGAGGTCATGCTGAATTATGACTGGAGCTCTGAGGTAATCACTCATTGGGTCCCCGCTAAAATACTGTCACGCCGCTCGGCAGCCGCCTCTGCGCTACTCTTCTCTGACCTCGACCGTGCTGCCCCCTCACTAGACACCTGTTAAATGGGCATGTGGTTCAGGCCCTGGATTGGAGGAGTGGCCTGTGGAGATCATTTACCACTGATGGAGGGGGAAAGATGGTTGACCTTGAGGCTATAATGACCAGCGGATGGGGTAGAGAACCACATTTCACATGCACGCACTAAAACATGAGTTTGGGCCATCTCCTGACAACCGCAATTTGGATTAAATGCTGATATTAATGAGCCAATGCTGCATTACTGAAGAGAGAGAGTGAGAGAGAGAGAGAGAGAGTAGCATGACATGGCTAAGCCGTGGATCACTGCTGATGTGTTATGTGGCAAATATGGGCATGTTTGAGTGTCGGGCTTGTGTTAATAGTTGATGCCAGTAAGCGCCATAAATGACTGTACTTTGTACTCTGGAACATCTGGACAAAATCACTCAAGCATCAGCAGTGATTTTTTTATCAATATGGCCCTAAGATACGTGTGTGTGTAAAATGCATCCCGACATCTTAACAATGTCATGAAACCAAAAGACAACAACAAAAAGTTAACAAAGATGGCATTAATGGGAGAGCTATCAGATGACCTTGAAACTTGGCTGAATCTCATTTTATAGGCCAGTAATTAATTTTCCTAACAATATTTCACATGACTTTCAGAGATAAAATATGTAAAGAAGCAAAATCTTATCTAAATTCCTCTCATATCCATTAAAGACATCACAAGGGACAAGTAATGTGGCCACAGGGACATGTCTTTTTTTTCCTCAGCTATAACTCCTAGATCTTGTACTTGCATTTTCTTCACCCCCAATCTTTCCTCTGGTCTGTTTTTCTGTCTCTCTTGCTATCACACGCTCCCCGTCACTTTTTCTGAGAGACCATGCTGAGTCCCTCCCTGCTGATGATTAGACATAAGCCTGCGTTCAGCGGAGCCTGAATCCTCTGAGCCATCTTACCTCCACCATCTCTTCAGTGTAAGCAAATCTCCACAGACCCGCAGACTATACTGAGCCCCTCTGTTGCAAACATGTCTCTCCGACTCAGCCCTCAATACATTTTGCGCCGCTTCGTGCAGCATTTCACTCAGACTCTTATCTTCCTTCTCTCTCAGTGCTGGTTTTATCATCTACTTTCCCAAATCCAAATTTGTTTTTCTAAATGCTAAATATATATATGAAGAAGGTTATTCCCTTCTGGAGTATTTAAAGCCAGTTGAATGAGGAATACTGTTTGTATAGCGTTTGCCTAATTGTACAACCTTGGCCACATGCAGTCACATAACATGGTTAAAGTTGCTGTCTCCATGGTTACAGCCTACAGTACCACAGGCTGCTTCCACTTAAACACAAGTGCCTCTGGTCTGATCATGCATTAGTCCATGGATAATTTCACACGCACAGCCCTGGAACAACACCGTCATTATTTTTTTTTCCGTTCGCTCAAATATTGAACTTCAAAAATGACCAACGTAGACAAAATAAGTGAAAGGACAAGATGTACATTTCTGACACAGTAGTGGTCTCACTGAATACACTGGTTCTCCCACATGCTACACAGTGATTTCCTGTAAGCCAAAGCTCTAAATCTTTCTGGGAGTAAAGCTGCACATATTCATGTAAGTGTGTGTGTGTGTGTGTGTGTGTGTATGAGCAAGATAACATTAGACCAATTATAGGTACTTGTTTGCTTAAACATTAAAAAATAATACATATGCCTTAAACACACAGAAAGGGACTTACATTTCGGATTCTATTCTTGTAATTTGGCTTTACATGTTTGTTCTATTTAGATTAACTTTGAACTGATTTCATATAAGACGATCCAACAGGATAGCTGCCAAAAGAAAAGCATCTTCCTATCATAAAAACAACGGTTTGTGTTACATGGATCCAAACACACACCAGTGCATAGTTTCTTAATTCCTTCATGAAACATCCTGGGAGGTTTTGCAGCATTATTTGAGTGGAGAGTGGGGGGCTTTGAAACAGGACTGCCCTCCATGTGTGTTAGTAACATCCATATCGAGGTAGAGTCTGAGTGGCCTGTGTTTGTCAGTGTGAGATGTGTTTCATGCCAGCCCTATATAATGTTGTTTGAAGCTGTTGGTCTTCTGTTTCAGACTAAAGAATATCCACATGCCTGCAGGCTGTGGCTTAGGCCAGATAAAGAGTCTGATCCATTAGAACGGTTGGAAGGAAGAAAGAGGGCAGAAAAAAAAGGAACAGAAAAAAAAGAGGAAATTGTATAGGATGGAATAGGAGAGACAAGAATAGGGTGGAGGGAAGAACGAGGTATGAGTGAAGAGGAAGAGGAGGACAGGCAGGAGAGGAAAGGAGGATAAAAATGACCCCATTGACAGGCTTTACCACGGTTGTGGGATTGATGTGTTCCTGAGCCCAGTGAGTGTGATATCTCCTTCTAATCACAACGTGGCATCCACTGGTCAATACCACACACTCCAGGCCTCATCATCACACGCATGTTGGCCTCCCTCTGTCCACATGCACAGCACAGCGGGGCCACTGCTCGGTCTTGAAGTCATCAGACTGACTGCTAATCACAGGCAATAAACGCCACAGCACTTGTGGAGTAATTCTCAAAATTAAATTCAGCCTGGGATCCAGCGTGGGTGGGGTTTACAACATCGGGACTTTTCAGATTAGCGACTGTTGTCAGCAGATTAAACAGAAATTTCCAATGCTTCTCTCGGATTGTCTTAAGTTTTTTGGTGTTTCTGTGTTGCATTGTGCAATACTGCAAATTGGATCTGGCACTCAGAGCTGGATAAAGCTGCTATTTATTTGTGTGAGCTTTGTGATCCAGTTATACACAGAAGCACAAGTGTATTTTAAATGCATCCACTCACTGACTAAAAACCATCTTGCGACACTTAAAAAGGTGAGGGCAGCTTTTAAGTACGTTGCTGTTGCCAGTTAAGTGTTGGGACGAGTGTGTGATGGATGAAACAACCAAAGGGTGAGAGTGGGGTCTCTTTTCTGCAGCTGACATATGTCGAGTGAGCTCGTTATGCTTTATGTTGTCGAGAATAATTCTATAAAAGAAATACGAACCATTCGCCATCAGTATCGACACTGTTCGCATCAGTATCACTGTTAGGCATAAATAATGAAGAATAACCATCATCTAAAATGACCTGAAGTCACATGACCTAAAACAAATAGAAAATGTTAGCATCCATATGTTAATGATGTGTCATCAGTGCAGAGCAGAAATAAGAGGGGGTCATTTATTTTTTACATTAGATGATATAAGAAAAAAAAACATCTTTTAAATAAAGCAAAGCTTTTCTGTGACTAATATGACAGGTGGACAATGAGGACAACAGCCACTGTGATATTAAACTTGAGGATATTAAATGATACTGGACAGTGATTTGAATAAAACCCCCAAGGCAGTGAGATGAGTGACAAGAATTGTCCTAACAACATCTGAAATGTATAAACTGCTGTGACAGTTTGTCTTTTATGTGTTACATTGTGATTGTTTTTCTTTTCTTTTCTTTTATCAAAGCTGTCGAAAACTGAACTATGAAAATTCACACCGGGTCATAGAATGCTAATACCTGAGCCCCTCCCACCAGAAAATTACAGTTTACTTCAAGTGAGACAAGCGACCTGAGGCAATCTTTCCATCTCACTATAATACACACATTATTTTGCGTACCGTGTTATTGTTTGACTCTATGCTTTGTGTCCGATACAATGCATCCTTGAATTTCTACCACTCTTGATATCATTTTGATTCAGTCTTTTCTACACATATATATATATATTTTTCTTTTACTAAGCTGTTAATATGACATTTGAGCCATTTAAAAAGAAAAGATTATACTCCAACTGTGTGGTGCACATTTGCATCCCTCACTCACGTGCTGGTCACATGACAATGGTGGCCCACATCTCTTTTCACCACTGCTTATGCGTGAGTATTTTCATCATATTATCAAGTCCAGTGAGTATTGTCTTGAATTATCCAGACAGCAAAATTAAAACAAAAAGTCAATCTCTCTGTTCATGACTTGTCCCATGCACAGACTAAAAAAACACTTGCAAGATTCACTTCTACCTGAGGAATAATTCACCAGACTAAAAAGCGGGTGAATGCGGCACATTCTCACCAACTGCTTGCCTGTGCCACTTAAGAACAAATGTGTTCATACAGAAAAATACTGTAGTACCATTCTTGATTTACATTTATGATAAGAAAATGCCATTCACTACACTTATTATTCATTCAACTGTGTCCTGTGTTTTTCTGGAATGTTAACTGTGCATTCTCATGACTACACATGCATGTGCACTCCCATGCAGAATCGATTTCTGTGCTTCTCTCCCCCCCTGCAGCTTCTCCACCAAACCAAGAGAAACCAAGAGAGCCTGCACACTGATTTTTTCTTTTTTCTTTTTTTTTCATTTGCACTCATGCATGTGTCACTAATGCTGCAGCGTCTGAAAGGCAGAGAATGCTATCTCTGTGTCCTTCTACTGCTGTAGCTCTCTTTGTGTTGTGCCATTCGAGGTAGAATTCACTCAGTCCACACTGCTGCAGTGCTTAGATCGGCCTGATAGCTGTGTGCGCGCACAATAACAACACACACTGTCAGCGAGCCTTGACTAGGCGTCAGTGTGGAAATGGGAAGAATAATGAGTTATTACGAGGTTATCTGTGTGCATCTCCATGTCATGACTGTGTAAGCAGCTCTGCTAATCTCATTAGATGAGACAAGTTGTTTAAGATGTTTTCTGACTTCCCCTCGCATTTCCTACTGTGTCCACAAATACATTTTAAATCAGTGTGTTATGAGGAAATCACTTAGGATTTTGGCCGCCACAGAAACTGGTTTTCATGGGAGTACTGTGGAGGTGGCTGCTGTGTGGTGACAGTGAAAAACCTCTGACTCCTGCCGTTTCTAAATATAAGCATCATGCTTTACAACCCATCTGCACAGTATAGCAGCCCAAAAGCTCATTTTTTCTATGTACAACAAACACTGACAGGCAAGACAAAAAGTGCACTGACTTCAACAAAACAAAACTCCGATGTAAAACATGTCTAGTACGGGGGGCTCAAATCTATAAGTCACACACTAATATGACAATTCGGCCATGTGATGTGGAGAGATGGCAAACCTTTCTCCTTGGTGACATCTTGCGCAGTGACAGCCAGATGGGATGGCTGAATTAAATTTTTTGGACAAGGAAAGCCACAGAGAGGGCACAGTTGCATTTGTGACTGACAAATTATCGTAAGGGGTGTGCACCCCCCGAGGGGAATCAGGGGGATAGAAAGAAAGAAAGCGAGAGGGAGCGAGCGAGAGGGCGAGAGTCTGAGTGGCTAAGTCTTGCAGAAACAAATTAGCTGTGAGCTGCAGGGGTATAGGAGGTGAAACTGAGATGGATACGCACATCCTGGCTAAAAGCAGGCGGTGGGTGGAAGCTTACTGCTTACCCTAGCCCTTTTCACAGTCTTCCAGTGCAGCCAAATCACTAGCTTACAAGTCTTTGAGTCTGGTGCAGAAAAGGATATGTCCCCGATTACATTGACTCACACACAAAGGAAAACGAGGTGTGTGGCGTTCACTCGTGCACCGGGCGTAAAAATGTTGGCTTAGCTGCACATATGCATTCTCTAAACTTTGACATGTTCTCGAGGGAATTCCAGTCCTACTCTGGCAAACATGGAAAATACCTATAGGCAATGTGTAATGTACAGTACACACACACACACACACACACACACACACACTAATGATTCAGGAAGCTCATTAAGAACTACACATAGTAGGCAGCAACCTTTTTTTCTCCGACCGAGAACATCAACAACTCGTTTAATCTAAACCACCATTAATGAAGCAGAACGAGAGGACATGTTAAAAAAAAAAACAATAAAAAAAAAACAACCTCTCCCTGATGCAATGTACTTTTCTGCATGTGCCCCACTTGAAATTACAGAGGTCTTCCTATTAGAAAGACTCTCTCTATTACCGGAACCTTTTAGGGTCAGTAGTCAGACCAGCACTAGCGGCAGCAGCAGCATCCAAGCTGATTAAGTATTCTACCAGGCAAGAACGTGCCAGGCTGGGCACGGGCTCCAACAGCGTAAACATATTTTTCTCGTTATGTCTGTGCCACTCTGCATGTTCCTCTCTCCCAGTGTCTGACACCACTGTTCCCTGTTCCGTCCATTGTGCCAGTAGCCCTGCAGCCAGGAGCCACACAAGCTCAGCCTAATTCGAGGCGGCACACCATGCAAACAGTAGACCAAAATAGGACGGATACGTGTCGGCCTCGCCTTCGGCCTCATTCTTCGGCACAAAAAAAAACCTCAGAGCGCTGCAAATTTGATCCCGGCACTTGAATGTGGGTTTACTCACTCTGAGGAAGACTGCTGTGTTTGGTACGTGCCTGAGCATGCCTCTATATGTTCTCTTCCCCGCTAAAATTAAGTGAGTATTCCTGGGATTTGTGAACCTGGATGAACCTGCTTAGAAAAATGCAGTAATATGGCACTATTTTTTTGTGCTACATCGTTTAAAATGAAGTTCCGCGTGCGAGCAGACAGTGTTGCGCGAGGACACATCTGTAGAGGAGATGACGTGAGTTCACACATGGTCCGAAATAACGCCATAAATTAACACCATAGTTCATCTGCCCCGTGGTGTCGCACCAGAAAGGATGCATCACTGCCAAAAATGAAGAGGACAAAGAATAAATGACCGTGTTCATTGGGGTGTTTATAAAAATATAAAAAAAGCTGATAAAAAAAAAAACCCGTGTGCATTGCAGAGTCGTCTGACCTGGGAGTGAATGCTGACCAAGCAGTGGTCAAAAACCCATATAAACATGGGTTTTAAAACGTTTATTTTGGCCTGTGGAAATGGGGTACGAGTTAACCTTTTTTTGTACGTGTGATGAAAGACGCACATTGGAGAGATAGCAGCAGCAGCAGTGTTGCAAAAAGCCATCCCTGGAGAGCACTATGTCTGCTGTCCCTGCCTCATGTTTCATACAGTAAACTCCAATCGAGTCAATTACAGCGGCACACTCTTTACCCACTATGGCCACTTACTGTGAGTGGACAGTGAGACAATTGGGTTATAACATGTCCAGCCTTACAAAAGGCCAGGACAAGTTTCATTGGCAGCAGCAACAGCAGCAGCTGAATATATTCTCTAACAAATCAAGTCAACTGGAAATCCCAACAATTAAGAGCTATTTATGCTGCCGATCCGAACTCAGCATTCGGCGACTGAGCATCGATCTGCTGCAAAACTAATCTGAATCAATCCATTCTAAAGTTTTTATTTTGATTAGGAAATACGCCGAGTTGCTGAGACGTTGACTTCAGTTATGGAGATTAAAAACGTGGCGACCGAAGAGTTCATTAATCTGAGATTCTTCACTTGTGCTTCCTCTAAACAAAAGCGTGCTGACTGCACATTTATCTGCTATTTCTACAAACTAGAAAATATATCTTAGCAATTCAAACAGACAGACATATGGATGAACTAAGCTGCAGACATCTATTCTCATTGTGGCACAGTCAAAGAAGGGGAGTCATGGGAGGATAAGGGGGTAAAGAAAAAGACTTAAAATTCCTCAGTGGGTGCTATTGTCCCAGGAGAGTATTCAAGGCAGGCAAAGAATCGCTGCATAGGAAAACAGCACTCGGCATGCTAACTGTGACTTTGCATTCATTGCCAGGAAGACACAAGTATCTCAATGTGCAGGGTGACTCATGCAACCATTTCATCTCCAATATGTGCTGTTTTTGAGCGCCGTACAAAGACTCCGAAATGATATCAGAGGGTGCGATTTGGCTGAATCAAATCAGATGTTTCTGCATTGTTAAGAAAAATACTTCACGTCCATCAGTGAAATTGAACCATTTTCTTCCTGATGTAGATTTGTCAGATGTATTCAATAACAATTTCATTTCTTTTGAACTTTAAATAATGAGGAAAAACAAAAGATAACTGTTATTTTATTTTTTCTTAAAAGGCATGCCGCAGTTTTATTGTTATGAGAATTTGTGATTGTTTGTTTGTGTGAAACAGTCACAGGCTTAAATTCCACGGTTTTCTGAGCCGGTCTACTTTTCGGAACAGTTTGCTCAAAGCATTTTCATTTAAGTGCATTTTGCGCCGCTCTGCCACCCGTCTATAGGGTCATATTGGCTTATGATGCTCTGCAACTGTGAGTAAATATAAGCCTGTGTATTAGATTTGGGGCCCGAGATAAAATCTAATTTCTGTGAGCGCAGTGAGAGAGATTGCTTGCTGATACACAGCCACAAATCCAAGGCCACATCTGGCAGGACATATCAAATATACATGAACCTCAGAAGATCATGATACGGCTGCACTGCCAAGTCCACATCACATTTTTGTTCTCCGTAAGGTGTTTGGTATCAACACTCGCACTTACTTTGATATTTACTCAATTTGTGGAGACAAACACAACATGACATTGATCTTTTGCCAACGCCTTGGTTACTGTCCAACCTCATGACGATACTGAGCACCAAGGAGTGAATATTGTAATGAAGGCAATAAAGCATGGAGATGACTTGGCTGATATTGAGAAGTGACAGCTAATTTCAGTCATTGGTGTAGCCAGCTGATAACAGATTGATAGTGTCACAAACTGTAGCGGACAAGTAATTAATATTTATTGCGCCGTCTCCATTTGTAACAACAATGCATCATATTGAATTTCAGATGAAAAAAAAACTATGTGACAGAAAACATCTCAATGCTTGGCACCGTGTCAATCTCATTTCAGCCTGGCCGGCCTCATGACAAGGACTGTATACGTTCCCGTTCCACGGTAGCACTCGAGCCAGTTTTTAACTTTTGTCAGGACAGAATGTGGTGTATTTTTACCTCTGCTCCTTCCTGTCAAGCTTTGAAAAGGCCAAATGGATAGTGGAGGACAGTTTCTTCACCAACTCAATACCCCAAATTGTGTTGGCTGATTTCACTGGAGTGGTGGAGCAGGGAGTAAAACTTGGAGTGACAGGCCCAGGTCTGGGCACAAGGGCAGAGAGGTGTGAACTGATCTATGGTAAGGAACAGCACATTCCTGCCCCGGCAGCTTATTATTATTTGTGAGTCTGTGCATATGTATTCATGTACGTACATATAAGTGTATGTGTGTGTGAGAGAGTCCGTGCACACCACGAATTCTGTTTACGTTGCATGCTATCCTGTGCGTGCACACACGCCTGCACCCTCGTGAAGTTTTTGTGCAGCTTGTGAAGATTGTGTTACTGCCTCACTGAGGGTAATAAGGCATTCAATAGTTGCCTTTATCGCCTCAGCAGCCACACTTAAGATTATCAGTGTTTTACATTTAAACCAGGCTGTAGGCAGTGGAGGAAGGAAAATACCAAAGTAAAGAAATAATATTACAGTCATGTGACAGAAATGCACATTTTCCACTCTCTGTTTCTCTCTCTCTCTCTGTGTGTGCGTGTGTCATGTTTTTCTCTTCGTATTCATGCTAAGACGCAATCTATCTACTCTCATATCTCCACCGATATTTTCTTGTGTCTCTTGCCACCAGCGCAAATGCAGATGTAGCCACATGAAAGCCCAAGGAGCGGGAGAGTATGTGGACGTTCATGTACACAAGGCCTCTGCGTGTATACATGTGCATGTGCACGCGTGTGGCGCTGAGCTGAGGTGAGCTGAGACTGCGAGAGCGGTGTGTTTGAGCAGGCCAACCTTTAATGACAGTCGATCCCACGGGTCCGGACCCGGCAATGCCAAAGCTGCGCTCTGTGTTTAGACAGTATTTGTGCATGCACATACATGTTTCTGCAATAAGGTTGTGGATTTGACTCCTGTGCGTCGTGAGCCACCGAGCGCGCTTGTCGATCAGTTAGGCTGCATGCTGGCGCGCTCCTCCCTCTCAATGTCAAGCTTACACATATTCAGCAGCAACTAATGTCACAACACTTGACACATATCTCACCCACAGACATTCTCTTCCCTGCACACATTCAGAGTGACATCAAGTAAGCCTGTTCTCAAGACTATAGACTGAACCGCATGTAGTTGTCAGCTTCTGTCACCACATGAAGAAATGAAAAACAGGTGTCTGTTACCAAAAACTCAGCCTGGAGTATAAAGGTCAAATCATTTATTTACATTCTCCTTTTAATGTACTTGAACAAGGTATATGAGGCAAAATGAGGGCAATGGGTTCATACAAGGTTTTCCAATCATCTTTTTTTCAAATAAGATATTTTGACATGGCACAGAAGGATTATGTGCAAATAATAAAATGAGTGAGTCCATTTAGCTGCGTCACTTTCAGAGGTATTGCATGCTGGGTCACTGCCACGTGTCATAGCTCACTGTGACATTAAGAACAGAGCCATTGTTAATGTTATAAGTATAAACCTGCAATTTAAATGTCTACTGTGAAAAAGCCTAGTGAAGGGTCTATATTTTCTCATTTTTAAATTTGATTTCTGCCCTAATGAAAATTTATGGCGCCACGTGATTATGCTGTGCTCACTCAACACATTGGAACGTGTAGATTCATTTTCATATCAAAACAAAGTTGAATTACCTTACTTTTTTTTTAATAAATAAGCCTTTTAAATTAATATATACTATGAAACATATATGTAATCAAACATTCAAAGTCTTTAATCACTAGCTCTGTGCCTCACACTGATGTAGGGAAAAAAACAGCAGGGAAAATCTGGATAAAGTGCAGTAATATCCTGACGAATACCGGGTGCAAAACATGCAACGCTGAATTAAAGGTGCTATTAGGCTATAAGTATCAAACCTCATTCTTGTCTTTACGAAGAGCAGCCAAATTGCAGGGTCTCCATTAACGGAGTAATGAGGACTCTTTAGAAGCCCGTGAATGAACACATCAGTTTAGGAACCTTGAATCAAGATTGTTTTGTCAAACCATTAAGCTCTTACATTTTTGCAGCGCTTCATTGTCATGCTGCAATTGAGTGGACTTTATATTTCATATAAATGGGGGGAAAATAAGAATGGACAGAATGCACCATAATATAATGCAAATGTAGAGTTATACTAATAACAATTGAGATATACAGTATATTAGTAATAAAGTCAGAAATGATTTAGAAACTATTTAGAAATGTCATGTAAATATGTGCAATTGGGTTCATTAAATAAATGACACATTCAGTTAACATAAGGATGGAAAGAGGAAGATTTAAGATGTGTAATTGCTATTTTTTATTCCGATATCTTTAAATATTCTTTGAAGAACAACCTTTTGTCTCCATTCACTGTGTTTATCTCATATTTGACAACGTGCTCTCACAGGTGAGAATAGTTTGTATTCTGTGTACACGTTTCCCTGATACATCTGCACATGACAGCAGAGCCTACGGTTGCTGTCATTTACTGTAAATAGCTCGGAGCATATCAGTCCTAGCGCACATTGATTTCTGTCAATCTCTCCCCATGTCGTCGCACACTTTGTTTGCCTGTGTCTCCGCACGCGGAATGTTTGCAACTGGTCTTTGTTAATTCGATGAAGTACTTCCATGGAAACGTGTTTTCCTGTCTGAATTTTAATCACACATAGGCCAGAAATGGGTTTTGGCATTGACAAGGATGCTGTGTTTTTGGCACTGATCTGTAGCTGTTCCCATGAACACCATCAGATATTCAACGTGCCATGTTGTTAGGCTCGCCAGCTTCATCGTTTTGGGGTTCCTGACAAATTACGGCGGTACAATCAACAGTGTTTGAATAATGTAACACCATACTGCTTGAGAAAAAAAACAAAACCAAAAAAAAAATAATCCAAACTATGCTGTTCCTCTGCAATTCTGTATCTCAAGAAAGGAGCATGTTTTGGTATTACAGATGCGGTCTCCAAGGAGAACTCAGGTACGTTTTCTCTCCCAGGAGGTCAGGGTCAAAGGATAGCATGAGCTGGATTGGTATTTGATCCATAGAGGGAAGGTGTATTCCATACAACTCCTTAATAGAGACCAGAGGGAGAGAAGGAGAAGCTGAGGCTGGTGGTACTGTAGCACAGAGGCGCTGTTTCCCATCCAGTTTCCCTCCCCTCTCCTAATGAGCTTTCTATTAGCAGCTAGGGGACGGATTTAGGCAGTTAGGCATACGGAGAAGGTTGGCTAACAATGCAAGTGGTTAGCTAAACAGCTGTTCTCTCTCTGCTGCCACCTCCCATTCCCGGCTAATGAAGCCCTCACCGATGAGCAGGAGTCCCGGGACATGGTGGAAAAAAGCCACAGAAACCCAGACAGGAAATCTCAGTCACTCAGAAGCCTCATAAAAAAAAGTCTGTGCAGAGGATAGCTTTACCGATAGGACAAACAAGGCTCCAATTAGATAGTGGCTCTGAGGGGAACCCTAAGAATAGCACATTGCGCCAGTGAAGACATATTTATGAGCTTTGTGTGCTGCTCTGTGTTTGGAAAGTAAACACTCCTTTGCATTGTTTTTCCAGCTGGAAAATGGCAGAAGCTCCGGTGCCTTTCGTAATGAATAATAAACAAATCACTGTGATGATTTTTTGCGAAATGTGGCGTCGCTACATTTCATTATGCTCTGCAGTGTGAGTAGTGTTCACAGTGGTGGTGGCATCGATCAAGATTAGAGACACGCCATATGGCTTTGTCAACATCTGAAATAGTGTGGAGGGTGCATGCTCTTCAAACAGCCTTTACTAAGAAAACAGGAAGAAATGCTTCAGGAGTGATGCCTATTTTTCATTATCTAAAATCATGATCGTATTATGTTTGACGAGTAAGAAGCAATATTTGATTTGGTTAAACGTTTTGACAGTTTTTGACAGTAAAATCTCAGGTCACCACCTCATTATACCCTTCGAGGCTGCCTCCTGTTTTAAATAAACTGCATTGCGGTTCAAGTGTCGAGATGCGCAGCGTCTACACTTAAATATATATGTTTTGCAGCAATTAGCCAGGTGTGCTTAGGTGTGGAAATAGCGCTTCTTCACACAGCTACATTTGTCTCTGTGGTGAAGAGTGAAGTGTTCATAATGAACTGCTCGGGAAAGAACCTTCCCTTTAGTGTTTGCTTTTATCTGCATTTGTTAGCTCATAGATAACGTGGGTGTCGCACTGGGAGTTTGGTTTTTAAATCCTACTGTACATTGCTCTTCTTCCTCAGCAAACACACCGCCAGTAGTTTCTACAGCTGCTTCACAATAAAAGCCTTCCAGCTGTTCAGGGAGCAAAATCTTTTTCTTTTTTTTTTTCAATAATAATTAAAATAACTTTCACTTACAAAAATTGTACAAACTTTTATTTATAGGCTGCCATTTTATTGTAGATATGTAAAGGTCTTTATTCAAAGAATAGCTCTTTCTTTCTTTGAATATCAACACAAAACATACCATTTACATATTACAATCATCCTTCAAATCATGAAACCCACAATATTCCGACAAACAAAGCAAATATGTCATCAATGTGTCAAGTTTGGATTCTGCAGTTGCCACGGTAAACTTTTCAAATTCCACACGTGAGGGCTTTAAGGTGCCTCAGGAGGGTTTTTTTCAGTTAAGCGCCTTCACGGAGTGTTGAATTGTATCTCAAAGGCCAGCCACTGTGGACTAATCTTGTAATATTGATAATGTTGTACAAGCTGCGTCTATCTGGGGCATTTCTTGGAAGACAAATTATTTTTGAATTATCTATCTGACTCGGAAAACCAGACTCCAACTGCAACAGTGTTTAAAATCCAACACTTCCATGTCACTTTGCTGGTTCGGAGAAAGATGCAAATCACTGACTGACTGTACATGTAATTGGAGGATGATTTGTACCTGCTCGTTTGTCGTGGGCATACAGACACATACTGTTTAGACTCAATTAACCATGCAGCAGTGACGTGCGGTGAGGTTCATGACCGGGGAGGCACTAAATCCTTAGGAGTCCGATGTATGAATCCAAAATAGAAGCTAACATTTCAATTTTGAAAACATTTAGTTGTTTTAAAAGCTTTTAATTATGCTTTAATCAATTACATGCTGTTCAACAATATGATAGCAAACGAACAAAAGAATATTTATTAATATAAGGTCAAATTGAAAATCATGTATGATCTTTATATGTATATATATTACAAGTCTGTGCACCAAGAATATCTCTGTCTCTCTGTTGTAAAAAACACCCTCTATAGAAGAAGAGCATGCAGCGACGCGCACCTGTTACCCACGTACTTTCTGCCTCACCCTGTGCATGTTCACTGCACATTTATGGCCGATCAGAAAGACTGAATAGGTCACTATTCTATACTATAATACATAACACTATAATAGGTCAGTATTTTAGTTGTTATGATGTCCCCTGACCGCACGTCACTGCCATGCACATAGCTATTTAAAATGTTGTCAGCAGCAACAGCCTCTCTGTCCTGATATGATCCAAAACAAACACTAAGGCTTGATGTAAAGTTCACTACCCATGGGACAAGGATTTGGTTTTGAATTTGTTTAAAAACACTTTGGTAATATTGTTCTCCAACAGTGGCTTTTCGATTTTGTGAGTCCCTCTCTTTTACACTAAAAAGGATCTATAGGTTATGTTAGCTCTCTAAGCTAAAAATCTATTACAGCCTTGCAGGCCCAAGAGCTAAAGATTTAGTCTTTTTGTCAGGCTGCACAATGTTAGCCCTTTACCATGGAGGATACTGCTTGTCAGCATGTTTGCTGAAGTTCCTCTCAATGGGGATTTCACTTGTGCTCAGACTATGCAAATTTCATAGCTAAGGCTAATGCATTCGCACTGCCCGGAATTGACTGTCTTGTGAGGTAGGCGACAACACACACACACACACACATTCCCATGATTTTCAAGCACATATTACAGTGATATACGACTGGCCTATTATCTTACCCTGAACTTAAACTTGCCCTATACAATTATTCTAACCTAAAACACTTTTAAAGTATTCACTTTAAAATGTAAAGGTTATATGTGTGTAAAATATGTAAAACAGTGACCTTTAGCTTTTAAAATTACTGCAATCCCAATTCAAATCATTGCATCAGCATGGCTGCCAGATTTTGTAGAATATGGAAATATGAGGCTTACGCCCGGCATTACACTGTGTTCATGCACAAACACATACACATACATAACTGCCCCATCATCTGCCCACATTAAACCTATTTGGTTCATTTTCACAAAAGTACCAGACACTAAAAACATGATATAATTTAAATAATCCACTGACAAAGTGTATGAGAGTGAGGGACAGAGAGTCACAGCTGAAATTCCCAGTTTTTGCTTCCCTGTCTGGTGGAAAAAATGTCTGTCACACTTGGTAACTTTACGATGCATACTGCTATAGCAGCTCTACCGAACGGTTACACAAGACGCATTATTGGGTGGGTGGCAGTTTGTGGCACAACAGATCATTGTTATCAGGGAAGCCAGTGTTCCATTTTAACAAGAAATGCTATGTCTCCTACCTATAGCACTTTAAATAATTGGAATGCCAGACAACAAAGCACACATGCAGACTTTGAAATATAAAATTCTACAGCACATAATGTCAGCGATAATGATAGTAATGTCATACGTGAAAACCATTCCCTGCGTCACATTGTCGCTCTCGCCCAGCAAATCACGCTAATGTAGTCCAACAGTACAATAATTCAACTAATGTTTTTCCAATCCAACACTTTTTATCACATACGGAAGAAAAAAAAACAAACAATTTTCCTTCCAAATCATTCTGTCTGCAAGCAGAGACTGTGGCAAGCAGGCTGTATGTAAATGGAATGATATATTTCTGGATGTCTATTATGATGCATTAAAAGCAGGTTTTTTTTTTTTTTCTCGCCTGCGCAGATAAAGTGGTTTTGCCAGAATTAAACGAGCACAAAGTCATACATTTCCCCTTTCAAAAATAACTTAGGAGTTTCGAAATCAGCACCCGTAACAGGCTGAAACACCTGGTAATGTTCCCCGTCCAACTGCAGATGTACATAAATCACATGTAATGCGAACCCATGAAATTGAGGAGAAGTGTGATGCTGCTATCAAGCAAGCCGTGGCTTCGTAAGCAGCTCCAGTGTATTTGCGGTAAACAGGTGTACTCACACTGAAGGACTGGTCTCACTGTAGCTGCAGAGGCGATCTGTCATTCACCGACATGCAAACGCAGTGTGCTCATGGTCACCACTGGAGGTTAAAGGTCAGCTAATTATACTGTGGTCGTTCATCTGGCAGACAAACACTGAAACAACAACCTACTTAACATCGTACCAAACGAATCCAAATTGAGCAAACACATGTGCACAGACACTTGTTCCATCGTAGCTTCGGAAAAGGGAACACAATTGTGCAGCAAAGAAAACAAAAAAGGGAACGAAAGAAAGGGACACACGGATATAATGAAATGTAAAAACAGTGTATAACTGAGACTAGTGAGCAGTAGCCGAAATTGGGCCAATATGTGTGGAACAAGAGGGAATAAAGGGAGGGTGGGAGGGAAAGTGAGAGATAGAGAAGGTGTGAGAGGAGGAGGAAGGTCAGTAGAGATGTGGAGATGGGCAGAGGAGGAGGAGGTGGAGAGATGAGCCCCCAGTGCTCAGCTGTCAGTGCTTCCTCTGCAGGTGGGGCAGGAGGAGTGCCAAGTCCCTCTCTCCCACTCACACAGACACCCATGCATCGCTCTATAATGGATGCTTTACACTGGTGCCAGAGAGAGAAAGAGTGAAACAGAGAGAGAGAGACATGGTGAGAAGACGAAAGAGAGACATGGGGGAGGGTGGTGTAGTGGAAGAAAGAAAGAAACGGCTATGAGGAACAGGGAAAAGGAGCTGAAGAAAATGCCTCAGAGATTAAGGCGGTGGAAACAAGACACACAGACAGACCGAAATTTCCAGTCATTACACCAATCAAGAGAGGAAGCCGACAAGACAGTCTGGGAACAATATGATGCAGCTATTGGTTTAACTGATCTAAAGCCTAACACGATCAAACAAGGCAGGGTCACAGACAGGAGCTGCAGCCACTGCTCCCCTTCCACCTCGGCTGACTGTCACCGTCCACAAGTATGCCCTTGACAGTGATTTACCAAGAATGATTCATAGATGGCATCTACCTGAGCAAATGACTTTCCAGCTTCTTCACAGGGGGACTGCAGGTCATCAACAGATGACATATTCTGTCGTCACCTTGTTCATCAGCTTCGATTAGATTCCAAAAGCAATCTCAGCGATGCATCACCGCATGTGTCGCGTCGCATTGTCCTGAAGAATGTCGCTGAAATAGACTGCGTGTGCCACGTGGCGCTCAAGCTGCCACAGCTCATTGGTACAGTTGTAGATATGAGTTACGGTTAGGTATATGGTATATGCAATACTCTATTATATCTTGGCTGATGGGGGCATGGATTTACTAAAGTACTCAATTACCCCCTTGCTTCTTTCTCTGACCTGCTGCTCAGCTCTTTAAGACCTTTAAGTCTATGCTTTATAGGCTCAACTACCTGCTGCAAGCACAGACAGACGGATGGCTGGACTGCTTGAATGAACTGCCTCCACTGTTTTTGGGCCATTTGTCAATTCTTCATTCCTCTGCTCTCGTCTGGCTAGGGATAGGTAAAGCTGCCTCCGTCTGATGGACAGCCCAGCTGGATATTGTTTTCTGGAGTGTTACCTCAAACTAGTTATTTGACCTCAGTGAAGTCATCTTTAGCCTAATAACACCTCTTCCACCTCAAATTACTCCATAGAGCCCGTTTTCTTTTCTTCTTCTGCTTGACACTCTTTCTCTTGTCAGTGGTGAGAGAAAATAAAACCTACTTGCTGCCAGAAATAGGGCATTACCAAT
The DNA here is from genome assembly GCF_019176455.1 of Solea senegalensis. Taxonomy (NCBI): domain Eukaryota; kingdom Metazoa; phylum Chordata; class Actinopteri; order Pleuronectiformes; family Soleidae; genus Solea; species Solea senegalensis. The sequence continues at coordinate 13,349,109 of NC_058032.1, forward strand.
TCTTTTCAAGTTTGAAGAGCATTATTAGTAGTAGGAGGATTTCATTTCTAGTTAATCCACTATCTTTGTTTTGTAAAAAACAACAACATTTTTTTTCTTCTCTGCTACACAGAGTCAAACACACTGCCATTCAAAGCACGATGGGAAAATGCCTCATAGGCCATTAGTTCAATTCAGTTGACTTTGATGCAATGATGGCCACAGTATAGAAGACAACAAACCTGAATAGTCAGCGTAAATAAATACAAGCATTCTTTCTCCACAGAGATGGCGTCCCCCGGTTTAATTATCGCTCTTGTCAATCGAGGTGTAAGAATACTGCATCCGACAAGGCGCGTCCCCATTCTCTCGTCTCGCAGAGGTCTCTTTCACACCCTGAGATGCACAGACACCTTTCAGCAAAACAGCCAAATCAAACCTCGAGATAGAAGCACTCTGTTGCCCCAAACACCCTTTACAGTGTCGAGTTGCTGAATGCCTTTGACACTTCAGAAATTGGATCTATTCAACTTCGACAATTGTCCCTGTTTTTTCTCAAGCACAAGGTATTTGCACAACAATGGCAGCCGCATCCCGTACGAATGAAGGACGTGGTTATGTAGCTATCTTTCCTGGTGACTCCCATTCACATTCCAGCACTTGCAATGTGCCTTTATTTAATGCTAAAACTTGCGCCCGATGGATGGCTGATCCACGGGACGCCGAGACGAGCCAAAAATGAAGATGACACTGAGTGTGGATTGATTGCACCTTCAGATCTGTATGATGAGAGCTCAGCAGAGGGACATAGGGAGTAGGGGGTGTGCAGGCTGTTCCACAAGGAAAACCTCCCCTGGGTCTAATTTCAGAGAGGAAACCCACACGTGTTATTTTCAAAGGTCACAGCCAGATGTAATATTACAGCTAAAGCAGTGATGTAGTGCAACACTCACACACTCTTCATCGACGTATACGGCCTGTTGGCCTCCTCCTCCTCCACTCTCAAGAACAGGGTAATGTGGAGCAGTGTTAGTATTAGCTCTGGATTATGTATCAATATTTCAAGACCGTAACACATCCTCACAATTTCCAGCTGTAGCACTACAACCGAGCTTGTGCTTTTGCCTCAAAGGACAACCACGAGCCAGCATGCACATGGTAAGTGATTGTCAGAGCAGAGGTTAGCTGCTCATGGCAACGCAGGCTTTACAATCCCACACCGGGATCACTGTATCAGCAAGACTGACAGAGGCAGATTGATTCGAGGTCCAGTAAATGTTGTTGTCAGTCTTATTTTCTTCCTTTGCAGGTCCACATGTTAAATACATGCCAGAAACAGCACAGTGATCATTTGCAGAGGAATCACTAGAGGACCGAGACTATAGATTATACATTCCTCGTGCTGTAGGCGAACTCAAGCAGGTGGAGATGAAATATAGCAGTAACACATATATAGTTATAAGTATGTGTGTTACATATAAGTACTTGCAAAACAATTATTACAGTAATCACCCTTTTGTCTGCTTCGAAAAAACTACTTTAATGATTTATTGACCCAAATAGTTTCCAGTTAATTTAGCAAACGTGACTGTAGGCTAATTGTTTTGACGCGTGCATTACATGTGCACCACGCGTGACACATGTTGCCCACAGAATTATGCTGTGACTTGGCTTCGTGTGAAACAATGCACATAACGATGATGTATTTGTACATACATAAAGCAAATGAAATACCATTTACTTGAGGGGAGACACAATAACAATGGGCTCATTAAATTTTGTTTGACTTTTACCGAGCTCCATCACACACGGCTGGATCTGAATTCAGCCTGTCTGGTGTAAAGTGGTGTAATGAACAAGCTTCTATATTGATATTATGAAATGCAAATCCACATATTATTAATTCATTATTATATTACAAATTATTGTTGTCATTGCTACTTAATATCATAATTTAATTGTGACAAACTGATTTGATTCCTCACCACAAAAAAGTTAGACGGGATTATTTGTCAGCGATCAATTATTTATTATATTCTCTATTATTCAACCCACTAATCCTCTAATAAGTCTCATCTCATCGTCTTCCACTCCGGGTCGTGGGGGCAGCAGTCTCAGAAGAGAAGCCCAGACACTTCTCTCCCCGGCCACTTCAACCAGCTCCTCTGGAAAGATCCCAAGGCGTTTTTTTTTTTTAAGCCAACTGAGCTATGTAATGTCTCTAATAAGTGCAGAATAAAATGTCTATGGAATAATGTACAGTAAAGTCATATATTAGTGCCGCATTCAATAAAATGTGTGTGTGTGTGTAAAACTGAGGGTGAAGTGTTTCTTTGCCATCCCATTTTGCCTTGAGATGATTTAAGGACTTGATTTACAAACACATCATCTGCGAATCCTCTGATACTATATCATGAAGGACATGGCAGATTGTGTCTCTGTGTAATCGCGAAACCATGCTCACTATTCAGAAAGTCAACAGCAAGATGTTCACCTTGAACGGCAATCATTGATAAAGGTAATATTTCAGATTTACTTAGAAAAAAAACAAATAAAATAAAAAAAACCTGTCATGCCATTTTATTAAAGAAATATTCAGATCTTTTTTCTGCACTTCCAATGATGCTTTTTCACTTATATATATATATTCTATCAATTTATAAACCCAGTACCTGTCACACTGCCCTGTTAATGCTTGTGGTTCATGTGGTTTCAGTGTTAGCTCTGTGGTGTCTTGCATTAGAAAGCCTCGGTGCTCGTTGCACCACTGTAATAAAACCCAAGCATTTAACATGCACATTTATGGTCCTCAATAACCCAGAAGTCTTAATAAAAATGAAAGCTGACATTGGCTTGAAGGCTCCTCCACACTGGCTGTCTTTAATGTCCAAGACGTTCCATTAAATGGGGAGCACTTCCTCCGAAGCGGAGCTTTTATCCTGATTGCTTACAGGAAGAGGGGGGAAAAAAAGCAGCAAAATGACCTTCAGCGCCTCTAGAACTAGCCCTTCCCTCGTGTGTGCCTTGTTGATAGTCACTGCTGCGTGCGCAGACATGGACATCTGGGAAACGCACACTGAAGCAGACACATTCGTGTAGATACAGCCTCTTTCCTTTAGGTTGTACGGGGTGAAACACACGCTGACTTACACGAGTATTAAGAGATCTATGTAAAAAAAACACATTTGAGTCATTGGCCACTTGGTATTCCGTTCACATGCAAAGAAGCCATCTCGCTTTCAAATCATAATGATCATTAGGCGATAGGGAAAAATGCAAATCTGCATGTTCGATTAATGCCCGTGAGATAGATAGATAATACATGGGACTTGCAAATGTCCTTGCTTCTGAAATTCTTCAGCTGTTTTCTGTTTGAAGCTGGAGAAAAGGAAGATGGGGGACAGATATTTCCCTCTGCAGGAACACAACTGTTGAGCTATATTTAATAAGCTGGTCAAAAACACTCCTGCTGAGAGACTGTGCTTTTAATGACCATTCTCCCTCCAAAGTTTCAGATGTGCAGCTAGATTGCTTGCCACAGAGAAGACAAGGCAGCCATCTTATTAACAGCAACACAACACACACACACACATACGGCAGACTAGGGGGCTGAAACCCAGAGAGGCAGAAGGGTAGAGACACTCTGGCACATGGAGAGAAAGCGTGTGTCCCTTGCATGCTTTTACTGTGTGTGAAGGCAGGAAGACAGATGGGTGCAGTGAGGGGGAGATAAGATGAAGGAGGCAGGGCAGGGACCAGTGTCTAAAAAATCCAACCCTCAAGAGAGGACATCCAAGCCAGCATCCACACACACACACACCAGAAAGAGTAGGTTCAGTGATGGATGTACCCTATGACTGAAGCCCCTGCACGCCCACACGGAGGTGCCACTAAGGCCAGTCCAGAGGAGCCGGCAATCAAAGAGAGAGAGGCTGGAGGGCTGGAATGATATAGGATCCAGCTTATTAAATAGGCTTCAGGAGGAGCATGGAGCATCTGAAGTAAGTTGTCGTCCTGCCACCAACAGGCACCAAAGAAGTCTCCGTTAGAGGGAAGGTCTATGCACTATAGGCAGTGATGACAGACTGTGTACAGTAAGAGTGGGAATACTGTCATTAAGTACACCGACACACTGGGGAGCTCCAGAACAGTGTGTCATTGCTGATTTACTTCCCCTTTTTTACCTGGGCCTTGTTTTCCTGCATCTGAGCAGCAGGTGAAGGGAAACATTTGTGTGCAGGCGTATGTGTGTGCAGGTGTGTGCCTGTGTGTGTGTGTGTGTTTGCGTGCATATACAAATATGTTGCAACAGCATCATTCAGTGTGACGCTGCCATTCTAAGTGCCTGTGTGTTTCTGTTTCTATTTGTTAGCAAGACTAAAAAGTCAAATCAGGAGGTGTGGGCGGTGCCATCCATATAGTGAGCGGCTGACAATTTTGTTTTTGACGTAAACTAGAAAACTTCACATAAGGTTGCTTTTCCTGAGCTGCAGCGGTCTGCTAACAGAGTTAGAAAACAATTACACAAATCCATGACTAGAGGCCACCTGAAACCAGGTGTGCTCGTACCACAGTATGTAATTCATTTGATTATAGATTTTTTACTTTCATTTTCACAGCTTTGCGGGTGCAGACACTGATTCTTTTCTTGTGTACTCTGTCGTCTTGGCAACAAGAACGTCTAGGCTTCAGTTTGACAGTTATGGTACAGAAGAGGAGGGCCAAGGTACAGCGGAGGCTGAGAAAGCAGGTGCAAAATAATATATCTAGCCTCAGATTTCCGGTCTCATCCTGCAGCCCACTCCAGTTCTAAACTTTACACAATTACAACAATCTGTGCTCTGAGAGAAACTGTGAAATCTGATTGCCATTGGTAACATTCACAGCAAGAATCCTGGCCTGATAGAAGGTTTCTCGTTTCAATTTCCTATGATCCCTCAAGTTTTACTGGCTCTTTTTTTCATCCCATCAGTGGGGCATACATATTTATTCAGGAAAAAAAAAACAAAAAACAGACCCAGTAATATCCAATTTACTGGAAGGCAGAGGAGATGGTTTCACTGGCAGTATAATAACATGCTACATGGAGCGTAGCATTATGGAGTATGAATAAAAAGCATTTATGGTAAAAATTCAATCGAAAAGCAGTCATCATTCATCGGAGGAAATCAAGGCAATTAGTAACACTTTAATGCAAATTGGAGAACGCAAAACAAATCACAAATCCCTGGCACTGTGAGGGAGCCCAAAGAAAAGCAGCTCAAATGACCTCTTTCAAAATTCTGACTCTGCCGTAAGTAAGTGTTAACGTGTGGCGCTCGTGCAGCTGTGCCACTTTATAGTTTCATGACCACAGTGTCGTCCAGGACCAACTCTCTCTCTAACAGAACTAATGTAGTTCACTTCCATATAATGTACAGTAAATACCCATGTGTGTCCGAAACAGAGCATCTCTGGCTGGTTAACAACAACGTGTTCACAGGCGGACGACGTGACCCAATGTAAAGATTTCTCATTTAGAATGTTAGCACAAAATAAACGATGTGAAAAAAAAACAACGTGAACATTGCTTTCCGACAACACTTCAACGGCAGCCTGATGCGGACACACGGCGCTGCTATCCATTATATTCAAGAAAACAGCCATCTTTTAAACATAGGGAGAATGATAATTGCAGGTTAATAAGGACAATGTGGGGTTTATGTGGCTCTGCAGGGTGCAGCTGGGGGTTTATATGCTTAGCTGGAGCTCAGAGAAAAGGTTCAATCACATGGGCAAATACACTTCCTGCAAGAACTTGCATGTAAGCTCCATTTTAATAGAATGATGCATTAGAGGGGCATAAGGATGAGGCATGTTTACCACATGTCCAGGTTAAGCACACATGCTGCATTTAGTACTAAAGACATGGCCAGTATGGGCAGTAAATCATCATGAAGTAGCATTAAGGCAGCGAGCAGATAAAAAAAACCACTGAATACAAAGAGAGCGGTGGGAGTGTGTATGTCATGCACCCTGAATATGTCTGCCACTAGATAGTCTCTGTGGTACACTCTGTCCTCCTTTATCTTGCTTACAAAGACACATTCAAACCTCCATGTTTGTTTCACTCACACGTTACACGAACAAACCAGAAAAGTCTCACATGTGGTTTTAAGTCTGCCGCGTCGCTCCGATCTCCCGAGCGAAATGAACATCGCGGTCATTTAAATGCAAACACCTGCCTCTTCACATTCACCAGGCTGCACAGTAAAGCAGAATGCATTACTGAATAACTTGCGGCCTGCATCGCCACGTTTCTAATATCAAGCTGCCTACACACCAGCAGGCATGAGTTCTACAGCTGTATCACCCATCCCCCGTCCCTGCTGTGCTGTACTGTACCTTCAGAGTGATGGGAGAGGGTGAGCAGGCTGACACAGGACGCTCCAATCCCAGAGCCAAACACAGTGATGCGGTTGGAGTCTCCACCGAAGAAGCCGATGTTCTCACTAATCCACCTCAAAGCCTGGATCTGGTCCAGGAGCCCGTAGTTCCCTTTAGCGGCCTGGTCACCAGTACTGAGGAAGCCTACAAAACAAACAAAAAAAAGGATTGAGAGAGTTAACAAAGGAGCTGGTCAAAATCACTGGATCGGACAGATACAAAATGGAAAGTCCAATACAATAAAAATCAGCAGAGGCATGTTGTGGGCTGTTTATTTCTTCTTTATGGCAAAAGGAATATCACGATCGGAGAATTACGTCTTTTAAATAGCTTGAAATGGCACAGGGGTGTTGTTAACAGCTTCACAGCTTAAAAGGTGTAAAATGACTCGGACTGATGATATACTCGAGTAAGAAGTTGCATCGTGCCATCCCTATTTTCTCAAAGCAAAATAGACAAGGAGGAAGGAAGACCTTGTACATGTGTGTCCACAGCTATGAACTGTCCATACACACCTGCAACTGACCCCGATTTCAGCTTGTTGAACCCTCGTGGCAGGTGACAGCAGCGGTGAGATCATGACTAATTCAATGACACGCCTGTTGGTAATAGAGGAGTGTGCATGGCCACATATCATCTGCACGTTATGGGAAATCAATAGCATGTCTCCCTGGGTGTACACCTATCACCAGATATATCGAGTAGTCGTGATTAAAACCTTACAAATCTATGAAAAATTCATAGACAGAGTGAGAGAGAGAGAGAGAAAAAACACCATAATACAATTTACAGTCACTTCGATGCTGTAAACACCTTCGAATGGACTGCCAGCTCATTATATTTCCCATCAGAGTTACCATCTCCCTCTCATACCCTGTGGTGGTGCACACTTTCTGGAACTTCACAACAGGCACTATCCAGGCACATTTTCCTCCGTGACTGTGTAATCTGCTATATGATGCCTGAGTCGGACAGTGAACCTCTTGTGGGTACATCAGAGCGCGTGTTAACACACCACCCTCTCCTCAGCTGCTCTCCGGGGCCTAAGCTCTGCTGAATGATGGGTAATCGAGAGTCGCATGAGAAGATCAAAGGCAAGCACTCCCCCCCCCCGAAGTCCCCACGGTGGACTCGCTGTCCATCAAACCCACGAACATGCATGCGCGGTGACAGTGAAGGGAGACACGTGGAACCCGAGACCCTTCTCTCTTTAGTGGCAATATTGGCAAACAGTTCACAAACAATAAATGTGTTGGGGGGTGAGTGTTCACCAGCCTCCAGTGATGGTCCTTCAGCATTGTTTGTAACATCTATTTCATGGTCTATGCCTCCATATAATGATAAGCTCTGTGTTTAAGACCTAAGGGGGAAAGGGAATAGCTTTGATATCAGCAATCAAAAAAAAAAAGATCAAATTTGTGTGTGTTTGTGTGTTTTTTTTTTTTCACTAAGGTCAGCCCATCAACAACACAAATAGGCAAATAAGAAAACCGACGCTCCAGGCTCATTAGCTGTTTATGGTATGTTTGTACAAAACAGGATGCCAATGCCTGTTTCTTTCTTTCTCTGTGTATCAGAGGCTATAGAGGGCACAGCCTCCTGCCTCACCCACAGCAGCTCACCCTCCTCACCCCAACGCGCCCGTTGGCAAAAACAAAGTGGGTGGGGAGAGGAAAACTCCAGGCCCGATCAACGATAGGGGAGAGGTGGTGGCACAGGAAGCAAAGCAGGAGACAAATGGATCAACAGATGGTCTCCTTCAGTCGCATCCCTGCGGATGACAGAGTGGCAGCGCACATGCAGAGAGAGAGACAGAGAGCGAGAGAGAGAGAGAGAGATAGAGATGAAGACAGACAACTGTGGAGGGGAAGAAAAGAGGACTCGATCCAATGGAGGAGCTTTTCCTTTTCTTTTCCTCCTGCGGCTACTCCTCATATTCTTTCATAACTAAAGGACAACAGCTTTTACAACCCTCAGCCGGGTGCTGTGGAGGGGGAGAGAGGAGACGTGACTCTCCCAGAATAACCCTCATTTGTGAAATGGTTCACACTTCACCAATTGTGTGTCAGATGGGTTACAAAATGTCAGGAGACTGGCATGTAAAAGGGATTCTGTGCAAGTGTTAGCCAAATTGAAAAGATATAATAAACATTATCTATTTGGCACTGTAATATGAGGCAATACTAAATGACAAAATGTAAATCATTAGAGTTGGATCTCCAGCTGGCAGAAAGAAGCACAGCTCAGTCGTCTGAGTGTGCTGTGACTTTTTGTTTAGCTGTGTTGATTCTTTAGCATCTAGAAATGAAAATGGTCATTAAAATGGAGATGTGGACGACAGTATCTGCAGGCACATTTAAAAATACATCTAATATGGCTGCTGGTTATGTTTTAATTGGAAAGGTGAACAAAATTATTTTCTTTGGAAAGCAATTAAGATAGCAAAATTGTTTTTATACACAGCTATTCTAATTTATTTTCTATATTCATGGCAGTCCATTGTTTTTCCTGCACTGACCCAAAATGTGTCATTTCATTATTTATGTCCACTTATACATAACCTGCAGTCTTACAGGCTGCTTATTTCTTGACCCACAGAAACATACATGTTTAAACAATGACAGTTTGTGAAATAATTTGGCTTCGTCTGTGGTTTGAATAACCAAACGTTTTTCCTAATCTCACCAGGGGATTGGGTTATAGATTTCCAGCTCTAGCAGATGATCCCCATCTGATGGGCACTGTGTGGGCTTTGGCTGCACATGAACTGTGATGTGCTGATGATCTGTTCACAGCACACACCTACACAGGACCTTGGGATTTTGGGCTGCAGCCCTGTGTGCTTCTAAACTACTTGGTCAAGCTTGTTATGCGCTAGACTGCGTGGCTCAGCCGGACATTCAACTGATGCAGAGGAGCTGTGAGTGAGAATAAGATTTCAATTACAAACGCTCATCACATATAACCCTCATCTTCGTAAGACGCTCAAATTCAAATCAGTATGCAAATTCTCTTTGAAAATATATGACCAATCGACTTTGGCATACGCACTGTGCACAATTACAGTTTCCATTTGGAATTTAATTTAACAAACATAAAATAATAATTAAATAGTAAACTGCTGAAGTTGATCTGGTACTTTTGAAATTAAAATGCATACAAATGAATTCTGAAGTAATTTGATTTTCTCCGTGACATTACTAATCTTGTCTGTTGTTAGTTCCGTAACAAACGACAGATTATGCGCGGGATATTTTTCAGTTCAGTAAATGACGTGAGGCACAAGCTTCATTTCATGTCCACAGGTGGAATCGAGAAGTAGGATGTTTTGTGAATGTTTTGTTCAGAGAGATATCAGGAAAGAAAACTTACTGATCTTTATTTGTGTCAGGGAGCAAAAATCATGTACACGCTAAATCCAAAATATATTTAATGAGATTAAAAAAGCATCACTTGTTAAAGGCCACGTCAACAAACAAGATCTCAAATTGCCACAGCGGCGGGAACAAAGATTAACATCTAACTTCACATGTCAGATGCATTAGAGAGTGGAATTGAGCGTTTCTTATCCCCTGCAAACCAGCTGTATGAGTTAATATGTTAGTATGTGTCCTGACTGATTACATGGTGTGTTTTTATATCACGTCTGCTCTTCCTTGACAGCGATGCACTGCATGTCTGCCACACGAAGAGCTGTCGTTTTCCACAATACAGACAGAGATTCAGTAGCGGTTTCACTTGGAATGACCGTTGGTTTGGTTGTGGCTGGGTAAGGTCACACCTGTCACCTTGCATTGACCTTTGCAGACAACATACTGTGTGAACGCAGCACAACTCCACTGCCCCGTCACCATAACAAGATCTGGTCAATGTATTGTATATAGTTCACTCTTTGCAGAGTTTGACGTTGAGAAACTAGAAGACGATGGCTCAAATCTCATTTTCACAAAGTCGGTCACATAGATAAATCGCCTGATTATCAACAGAATGGAGTTTTTTTCTAATCGAAGAGGACAGCCCAGAGCAAGGCGCCACCTAATGCATTTTGTGGATTCAGATTTGTGGATCGTTAATTGTCAATATAGGCACACGCCACTATCTCAGTCTAAAGTGAGCGTGTCTGTTTCCTCCTAAGCTGCGGCAGTGATTTCCTTTAGAAATGTCCCTCAGCATTGATATTACTCTATTGATTATGATTTAAATATGTCTGTTTCCTATATGGTTACCTATAACTCACACTGTAGCGGAAAGAGGTGATGATAATGATCGCTCTGACCCTAGACATCTCTCTAAGCCTGGTCTCCCAGATAATGGAATGCGTGTAAAGTAATGGCAGAGGGTGAGAGGGAGGCGAGGAAGGGTGAGGGTGAGGGCAAAAGCTTGTTATTGAGCTGAAGAGTGGGCTTTCACATGGGCAGATGGAGGGAATGGATAGGGAGGTGTGGAGGAAATGAGAAGGAAGAGGAAGAGGAGGAGATGGAAATAACATTGATGACGTAACAGAGGGAAAGTTTTTGGGTTGTCTGGTGAATTCATTCTCCCTTTTACTTCATCTTGTATCTTTTTCCCCCTCTCATCCTCTCCCTCTTTGGGGCAGCTGGTTAACAAGGCTGTCTGTGTCTTAACTCTCCTTCAGTGCTCCCCTCCCCGGCTCCCTCTTGCCCTCTCCCTCTATCTTTTCTTCCCCCCCCCTCTCTTCTCTGGGGAAATAAAGGCTCACACAGTCACAGCCTTGACAGCCTCCCCTAAGAGTCCCTCCCTACAAAAGAGATCCAACTTCCCCCCCAGCCAGGCCCAGGCTGAATGGGAGCCTCTGGGGTGTGGATGAGAAGCAGGGAAGGAAAGGGGGCCACCCTCCACACAGCCACATAAAGGCCCTGTGTGTCAGGCTCATGATGAGCAGGGGACATACCCAGTGGTCTGTCCTCCACAAGGAATTTTTCCTTTAAAATTTTTCTTTTTTTCTCTCTTTTTTTGGGTGGGGGGGTGAATACTTCAGTGGAGTTACACGACTAAAACAAAGGGCTGGGTGAAGATATGGGTGCAGGGTGGGGACGTGGACCTGAATAAAGGTGACTGCCACTTGGATCATTGTTAACCTCAGCAGAAGGGCGAGAGACTAAGAGAAGCAGAGAGAGAAAGAGAGGAAGAAAAGGAGACGGAGAAAGAGAGGAGGCACAAGAAAGCCTCTTTATAGCGGCCAGAACATTGCAGGCCTTTCACCCAACGCCGCATGCTTGTTTCCGGTGGCAGAGAAAATAAAGACTTGAGGGGTGAAAAACTTTTTGACCATTACGCCAACAAATGGTTAGCTCTGTAAGAAAGAAGACGGTATAATTGTAGAATCAAACTAGAGATGGTGAAAGGGAATTAAAGCAAGGAGCCTTCAATTCCTGATTATAAATCAATATGTAAAGGAGGCAGCAGTCACGATGTTGCAGGGGCATGACTGATGGCACTGCAGGTGAGTTCAATCTGAATGACAACATGCTCACTTAACTGCCGCTCTTTGCTGAAAATGTGAACAGACTGATGACTAACAGAAGCCCTTAATGCTTTGGCTTGAGTATTAGTCTCAGACACTCTGCATCCGTCATGACACAGACAGATGCAGAGTGTGCAGCACGAACTGGCACTGCTGCTGCACTGTGCGCCGAAAGGTGGACGCACTGAAAGGCGGGTGGGTGCACGATGCCGAAGATAGTGCATCGCGCATACTGGGCTGCTGTTTACAGACCGAGTCAAGACACAAAGAACAAACTCATCAGACACATATCTGAGTCCCTAAAACCCGGTTCTCTAACAGACTGACAAGGGTATTCTTACAGCACACCGGGGTGAAAAACAAAAATCGCTGCACAAGGGTTGTCCTGCATGTGCGTTTGAAGCCGCTTAAGCTGATTGTATGATGTGTCTGGGTGGTCAGGTAATACTATTCAAGGGCTCCAGGTGAACAGCAGCTCTGGCAGTAACTACAAATGAGCAGTTTGCATATGCATGACCCCTGGCATCTAAACACCACTCAATCAATCACACAGCGACCACAGCAGCAGCGGTCAGCTTTCATTTTTGCATCTCTGTGTTCTCTCCCTGCCATGTTTTCTGTATTGCTGTGCTCTCTCACTCTTCCTCGGTTCTCCACGTATACGCTTTTTTCCCCCCTGCTATACCTATCACTTTCTCTCTTCTGTGAATCGCGCAAAAATCTTTCTTTCGGTGAACGGCGCAGACAATAAAATGCTTTTACATTAAGAGACGCTTTGCATCTCACAGCTGCTGCGGAGGCACGTCTGCACACTCCCACAGAGGGAGAGGAAGAGCCACAACAACGAGGTTAAGCAGCACTTTGGTTCCACTCGGAGGAACATAGAGAAGAGATTGCATGAACAATAATTTGCTTTTACTTGACTTTTCTGCTGTATGTGCACTAAAAAAAATGAACTATTCGTACAACAGGTCTAACATCCTCTGTGTGAAGGGGCGCAACACTGCGTGCAGGGTGAGCTAATGCTATTTAAAGCATGGAGTCTTGGTGATATCATTTGGTGAGAAAGTTGAGCACCGCCCAGTGCAGGGAGGACAGAGCAGTGTGCACTAATGTACTGTGATACCGTGAAAGAGATCAGAGCTCAGCTTATCAAAGAACATCAGTGGGGCAGAGGGAGAGAGAAAGGTCATCATTTAGAGGATCTCAAAAGCCCAACTCTTTTTCTCTGGTTGGAGTAGCTCTGATAGCAGGGCGTAATGAGTTTAGCTTTGGATAAACCTTTGTGAGGAGAACTGGAGAAATAAACCCAGGAAGATCATTCTACAGCCTTTATTCCTGATATTGTGCATGCTGTCTTCTTTTATTTGTTTATTGGTAAACACCTGCCAACTTTAGCTGTAACTCAAAGGCAAATTAAATAAACATCTGTTTTCATGGGGTTTAGTGCTGCGATGTGTACTGTTATGAGTGACGCTTTATTTGTCTTCAGAAGGGTATAATATTTCTGGCTACAAAATGTAGTGCCGCTGCCAGTGGAGTTGAGTTCTGATTTGGAAACAGCTCCAAATGTACAAGAAACCAGGATTTGCTGGGAAACATGATTTTTGATCCTGCTCATCACATTGAAGGAAGAGTTTGGGCCTGCTCCACTTCAATCTGCATCGCTCATTATACATTATGTGCCTTTCCGGTGTTTCACAATAAGAAACACTGATAAAGTAACCACAACATTAACAATGGTTTATTTAGAATAAATGCCATGTTGCTGCTTTACAATGAATACCAGTGTTAGCAGCCCTTATCTCCGAAAACACTTGCAAAAGGCTTGCTTTTTTGTCCCCTTTTCTTGAAAAACAATCCAAGCAACCTCAGTTTAATTATAAATATTTATATATTCTGTATAGTAAGGTATTCAGTGTCACATGGACAGCAGACACGTTTAGGAAGTCAGAAAGTTCTGACAGATGACTTTGTGTCCGATTCAATGTCAATTGTAGACATACAGGACATCGCTATCCTTATTGTTTAAGCCTCTCAAGGGCAGGGCGGGGCAGCAATACAGCAAATTGTAGAAGCTGCTTAGACAAAATATTTAATGATGAACATTATGTTGTAAAACGCAGAATTATAATGGTCCTTCCTTTGTCATAATGCCCCAGACTATGCTAATGCTAGTGGGTACATCTCCACTGAAATATTAACAACAAATGACAAATAAATACTATTGACCTTTAAAAAAAACCAACAAAAAACAAAATACCTTACAGAAGAAGGCAGATTAATTAAGGCTACATAAATCATAGAAATGTGTTTGCTTTTAATTTAAAATATATATATATTTTTGGTTGCTTTTACAACTTAAAAAACAGGAGGTGAAAAAATGAAACAAGGGGAATGACTTTGTGATCTACCAAAGAGCAAGGGCATTTATGTTTGGAACAATTAGGAAGTTTATATACAACCTGTTTGGCTCTGGGCTCTGGCCATGTGTGTATGAGAGACTAAGTGGCAGCGCTGTGGCACAGAGTGAGCGAGCGCACAGACACTGTGTGAAGAGGAGAGCTTCCAGCTTTGTTTGTTTGTGGGTGTGCGTGTGCAAAGCAGCGAGTGCTGAGCAAAGGGGCGGGCGGGGCGGGGGGGGGTCTGTATGCAGTGCAGTGAGGGAGGTATGGATATTAATCACCAGGACGAGCACGGTTTCTGTGGCGCCGGGTGGAGATGGATGGGGTGTGAGTGCAGTGATGTCACCCTGACAAATGGACCGGCCATGTTGGCTGAGACTTGCACATCGCCTCTCATTTCAATTAGTTCCTCACACCAACAGCCCACCTCACCCACAATCTGCAGGTTACACTGTAACAAACACACACACTTTGGCCACAGACACACCCCAACCCCCTCCGTGACCCAACCCGTGGCACGGCCCTCTAACAAGATGCACTGATCTGTAAGAATACAGTGCAGCTCCTTTAATGAATCTAACTCAATTATGACAGCACTTTTGCTTTTGGTCCCAGCAGCCAGTCACTCATCAGCATTCATATTATCAGCCAAGTGCACTGACTAGGTCTACGGCCAGCACGCTAGCCACTGAGAACTGGCAAAGAGTCAGTGGGTGTGTTTACGAAGTAAACACTGGGCACTGCCAGTGTATTTTCCCACAATATCAATTTAATGAAATGCTGGAACAATGGCACCAAGAGCAGTTGTATAGGCCAGTGGTAATGGCATGCATTTGCTCTCCGATGGAGGAAAACGTAGAAGAGCTGGATCAGCCATTTTGACAAAGTGAGTTCAGGTATTAAAGGTCCTCAATAGTTGTTTATAGCCTTGTTCACAAAAGCTATACACAGCTAACTAATGGTGCCAGGGCTGATTTTAAAGGGTCAGTCACCCATAAAAGAAGTATTAAATCTGCTTTCAAAGGTCTGCTGCTGCTTATCAGTGGCAATAAGTATTATTTGAAACTCCCTCTTATCCTCAGTGAACTTTGACAGTGGATGACTTCACTATACAATGCACTTTCCCCCAAGCTATTCCTTCTAAAGTACCTCTCAATCACCACCTTACACCTCCTGCACCTTCTTACTATCCACTTGCTCCCCCTTTCCTCACCATCTGACCTCTGCCTCTCTGCTCTGATCGTCACGGTCTTCCCACCAGGAGGACGGTGCAAGACGACCACTTTGATGTGGGCTAGGGCGGCCTGGGCCACGTGACGCTGAACTAGGCTGAGTACTGAACAGTGAAGTGCTAAGTTGGGGATTTTATCGGAGTCTCTTGGGGCTCCTGCTCCAGTTCCAGCTTAACATCAGTGGTGGGTATCTCTTCATCTGCCTGTCAACAAATCAGGAGGTTAATACCAACCCTATAGAAAGCAGTGAGAAAAGGGATGGGACTTCAATGTGCCCCACATTTAATTAGACCCCGCCATATCTACATTTGGCACAATGACATGCATGTAAGAGGTTCTTTAAATGGGCTTCATATTTATGAAGCCCATTTATACGACTCATAATTGTAGCTGTTGTTTAAGACAACAGCTACAATTATGTACTGTAGGAAATGGCGTTGCATCAATACAGGCACAGCTTGTGATGCATCTCAATTTCCTCCAGTATTACATGCAAAATTGAAAAAACAATTTCATGTAAGTGATGTAGACTGTATGTTTAAAATAAATAAATAATATACACACACATGTACATGTGTATATATATATATATATGTACATATGTATATAATAAAGATATCAACATATTCATACATTATACTGTATATCCAAAGCAAGATATTGTGTCACTGAAGTGTCACGTACTAAATGGAAAGCAGGAACTTCCACAAAGATGCAAATCTGCGGTTGTGTGGTTTGTTAACAGTGCTATCCGACACCAATCGATCGTCAATATTGGCAAATGGATTCCTTTCTGGTTCAAGGAAACTGAAGCCACTGGTTTTCTGCAGTTGCCGAATTTATTATATTCCACCTTGTGAGGGTACTTGGCTTGCTTGGCTTCCCATATTCCTTTGTTGATGAAACGTGGCTGTTCGCTCACTTCAAGAACAGTGGGGAATGAAAAATGGATGAAAAGCTTTTGAAATAGTGTGTATGATTACCATAATACTTCTACAATAGTGGGAGTGTGTCTGTCGTGTATTGTTGCACGTAACACAAAGGCCATGTACTATACAAAAGACACTTGTAGCCAAGCCCTATCTATACGGATAACAATATTTGCTTTTATTTTCTCAAATGCAATTAATATTGAAGTCCTGCCGACACTCAGGGTCCCTACATTCACAACAGCTGAAGTGTTCCTTTTTTCATTTCACTTTGCTGTTTGTCCTTTTAATCTTGCAGGGCTAAATAACTAGGTTCCAGCAACAACAAAAAGGTTAGATCTCGCTTTCTGTTTCATCTTAGTCTCTTGCGATCGCCAGGGACGTCTACACCTCTTGCCGATGGGGGATTGTGCCAGGTCTGTGTTTGTTTGGCTCTTTCTCCCTTCTCTTCATTGCACTAAAATCTGCCTGACACTTCAGCAGCATGGCTCAGGCCCCACAGGAGCTAACGTCAGATAAAATGTCACCATGGCTTTCTTCCACGTGCCCTATAGTCTGTCCAGACACACTGCACACCTGAGAGCCTGAAGGCCAAAGCACAGAGTTCAGGGGGGTGAAAGAGGTGGTGTAGAGACTGAAAAGCATCCAGACTTATCAATGTTGCTGCCCGTGCCTTCGCTGGCTGCATTTATCATCATAGACAACATCCGCTTTGATGGATGATTAGATTAGACATTTTAACCTTAGAGCTGTATGATTAAAATACAAATAAATCATGTATGGTTCGTCACCAGAACTAATTAAGCACCTTTCCTTGTTACAGGGGAATTAAGTATTGACGATGGGATGAGAGTCTGCCATTGTCACCACTGTGTAACGTAATAGCCTCTGAGACTCAAACTCTTGACATCCAAAGTCAAATATGATCCCTTGTTTTATACACAGCAGCAGCAGCAGCAGCGGCACCAGACCCAGCTTCAGATGACTTTCCCTAATGAGGGTCAAGTGAAAAAGCAAACTGGTTCTCTCGCAGCCGAGCGCTGGGGCGATTGCCACCATCAGCTCCTGTTAGCTCAGCTCTCTCTGGTTCACGTTTCAGAGAGCACAAACACTCTCATTCCAAAAGGAGCTCATCCTCGCTCCTCCACCCAGCCTGACTCCCCTCACCCCCCTCTCACGATACATTAATAATAGGGGGGGGAGCAGCTCTTGCAGGTAATTTGATTAAATACGACGTCCCTGCTTTAAAGTGTGTGCTGACCGAGCAAATATATGACGGGAGGTTGTCGGAAGAAATTGTCACCGTACTCGAACATGACCCTGGCCTCGGCAGCTCGGCTGTCCCCTCTCCATCAGCTGAACGTCACCACATCCTCTATTTACAAAGGACATCTCTGAGTGTTATTAGATGAAAAATGTTATATGCTCCAGATTACCGAGTTTGTCATTCACCTCATTGTGATGCAAGCCCCAGCACATCTCCTCCGTTTCCCGAGTTTCTTTTGCTTTATTTCATACCAGACTCTGGTTCATACAGTTGAAGTGCGGCTGCTAGCTGCACAAGCCTACAGGCTTATCTGGGCCACATGCTCATATTTTCAAAACAAGTATACTGTAAACAACAACATAAGCTCAGACATTTGTTTAACACCAAACTAAATGAGTGTAACCAATTCCTACCAAATGTGCCAAGGGAATCCTATTAGCATAAAAATAATAAATCCTCTCTCTTTTGTTAACATGTTTATTCTATAATTATAATTAAAAAAAAAACTGAATTTGTGTGATAACTTATTTCATATCATGTAAAGTTTATATTCTCCTTTTCCCCTGGTGAACTCCTTAATCTCTTTCTGTATTTATTCCCCCACTGTCTTCCTCCTCTGCCCTCAGGCTCGGGAGGGCTGACTAGACTTGGGAGGGATGTATTGCACTAAGATGTATGAATGAAATGACAATGTCATCACAGTCACAGGGAAAAACGTTCATTACACAGATTGCTTTGTGGTGGATTTGGACAGTTGAGGCCAATGTCACTTCTCTCTCTCTCTCTATTCTCTCTGGTCTGGCGGACGCGCTTTGTTGTTAACTTTGTATCCTTCAGATTCAGGTTACCTAGAGGTTAAAAGGCTGGATAACTGACTCAACAACAATGCCGATAATGGGAGGGAAACAGACGTGTTCTAATGGAAGGAAGGATTCTGAATCTTATTAGCAGGGCGTCTTGTTTCAGTCAATGCTGCAGTCACCCCTCTTGACAGCATCAGCTGCGCACAGTTGGCATGTACAGAAAATAAATAAACTCATTTGTGTTTATTGAATCAACCCCAACCACCACAAACCGCCACCCAACATGTAATACTTCACTTGAGAGTCCAGCCATGCCACAGCCAGTTCCTTCACTGGCAGTGGAATGGATAATGGTCTATAATGTCTGTCAGCGCTCTCTGTGGTGCGATCAAGGCATATGCTGATGACAATACTTTCCTCTTGTCTTTGACAGGTTAACTACGCTACAATAGCTCCCACATTCGGAAACAGGTGGTTAATGCTCTGCCTGTCTCTCATCTAGGATAACTGGACCAGGCATTAGGCTGTGGCTCATTGTCAGTATAGCATTCTTCCTTGCTACCTTTAACAGCCTGTGCAATATTGACAGATGTGTACCATACTGTGCTCCAGAGAGGAACCTTATCGCTCTCAGCCCGAGAATCCATGATCCTGTCCTATGGATTGGCACGGACGAAAGCCTTGAGTGGCAGTCTCCTGCTCTAATTAAACCAGCAGAAGCATTAGTCCCGCTTGTGAGCAGTTTTCATAATTACCTGCAATTCATTCATTATTTAACTTAACGAGGTAGCTCAATGGCCAAACATACAGTGGGTTGGAGGCCTAATTTGAGGAAATGCCATACAGGCAGTCACCTGCAGAGCTTGTGTAGGATCAACTATAATGCCTGAATATTTGGTCTTATCAAATTTTGAACGTGTCTGTCGGTGTGGTGATGTAGGCAAATAAGAAAAAAAATGACTTTCCTTTGGCAGTTCCCATTAAGTTCAAATGAAATGTAAGTATGACCTTTCTAAGCTCCTTAATTCAGCTAAATTGGCACCAGAGGAGGCTAATTTAGCCTTTTACAACATGGGGGTAAATGGGCGTTAGAGCAGTGGTGCCACCAGCAAATGTTACTGGACCCTGACTTGTTTGCACATGAAAAATATGTTTGCTTTCTGTCTGGAAAAAGATGGGACTTTGCTTAAAAGCCTTATGGTTTTCCTTTCTCCCTGCAAACTATTTGCTCTCGCCCAAACGCTGGCATTACAGTGAATAATACATTTAACTACTAACCACCAATTTTCACCACAGACATAGTGTTAGTAAATGTAAATAGGGTTTACATTAAAATGCAAATGAAGTGTGCAGTATGCAGAGCATAGAGTCAGCATTTTATAATCCTGCATGAAGAATGTTACCTTAAAGCAGGCCCATGCATTTAGATGCCAGAACTATGATACCAAATCATGTCCAGCTGTACTCACACCTCAGCCTGCTTGAGCTGGGGGGAGATAATTACACACAATTCATATCTTAAGTGATGGGGGTTCATGATCAAGTAAGACTGGTGTGATACAACCCCGCAAAATTATTGAGTCAGAAGATAATCTGTTATGATGCAGCCCATACACCACTTATGGTAATTCATATTGTTCTGCATTCTTACTCATACATAACAGATGGGCGCACAGATCACAAACACACTTTAAGTCATCTCAGCAATGCCCTTTCATATTTCACAGTAAAAAGGTGAAATGTTCTCCACAGGTCGTTAACGTCAGTTTAGAATCATTTCAGGTCAAAGGATCAAACCCTTCCTGTTTGATTCAGGAACAGAAGCAGCAAGCATACTAAAAAAAAACCAAATGATAAATAAAATCCACTTACAGGGTCTGGCACTTTCAGCAGTTCAACTATTATGATCTGTGTCATTGAGTTTCTGCCACTCAGGAATCCATATCCTTTTTAATCCTTGTCAAGAAATGTTAACTTGATTACTGTGATATTAAGCAACAGATACGCTGCCTCAGAAAGCGGTGTGTTGCCTGTGGGCACTGGGCTCACTGCGGTGTTAACAGGAAAAATGAATTAAATTACACACATGTTCCTCTGTAGCAGTCTGCAGGTCCTTTTTTTTTTTTCCTGATTTCATCAAATATTTATGGAACACTGACATCTATTTTTGTGGATGTATGACTTACACGGTGTACTACGATGGCTATGTTTATATTAGATTTAGCTCACTTGTAGCTGGGTTACCGCTCACACACACTGGTATTGTCACTGCTGTGTTTGTGGCACAGCTTGCTGTTGACTTAAGGACTACTGCGTTTGGGAGAGCAAGATAAGAATATGCAGTATAAAGCAAAAGCCTGGTGTTGTAGCAAGTGTTAAACTGTTTAAACAAAGCAGCATGCATGGTGCTTTGTTTAAACATGGAGCATGGCGATATCACAACACAAGTCATATAAAAGCCAGAGTAAAAAACACTTTCTCCGTCTCCACTCGCAGAGAATAGTTTAACCAGACTTGTAACTGTGCTCCAGTGACCCAGAAACACATATTTCTAATTGTTCTCGATGGCCCCTGGGGCCCTCTTCACAAAGCTCTGACCTCTTTACGAGCAGATCCAACAGAGCTCCGATGATCACAAACCCAAAGGAGAGCTGGAGTGAATATGATCCCCTCAGGCATGGAAGTGGTCCCCCGAGCAAACGACTCCAAATGCCACCTCCATGTTTGTCTGAGGGTCATGTTTTAATGCGGTTTCACAGTCACTCTGCCTTGTCAAACGGACACCAATCGCGGAGACACACCCACCCAAGCGTTGGAACCCCCTCGGACAGGTCAATTTGCTCTCCCTTTCCTCTTGAAAGTGCAGTGAAAGCAGAGGTGAGATGGAGTGCATATGCTTTTTCTACCTTCCTCAACAATCTAATAACATCAGACTGCGGTGAAGCAGTGAGGTCGGCCACTGCCCAAGGTCACTCTCTGCCAGGTCCACGGCTGAGGTGGTGTGTTCATAGGGGAATAGCAAGCAAACAGCCAGTCAGATTTGAGTTGACCCTAGATCCACCCCTTTAATGCAGTATAATACATATATAATTGAGAATGATAAGGACTGTGCCATTTAAAGTGTTCCAAGCATAATGTTGATAATTAGTGACTCAGGGGAACAGACAGCACTTTTTTCACATTACAACTAGGAGCTGTTAAGGTTTGTGCTGAGATCCATGCCAATGCTGACAAAAGCCACGTAAACTGATAAAGAATTATGTACTCATCAAATACGATCGGTTAAAGTGTATAATTTGAAAACAGAGCCACGACATCTTTCACAGTGCAGCTTGGGCTTTTGAAATAATATTGATACTTCTGAAAATATTATCCAATAGAGTTCTCTATCTGTTTTCTGGGGGACATGTCAGGGGCTAATTGTTAAAAATTGAGTTATTGAGCCGTATGCCCTTCTCCAGGCCCTGAAGGACTAGCACCAATACAAATAGCTTCCAAACACTATTGGAATTCAAGTAGAGTGGGCCAGACTTTACCCCAGCCATAATATTGTTCTAATAATTGGAGCTCACAGGCCATCAAATATCATGCCAGTTTGCTCAATTGAATCAGACAAGATAAGAGAGAGGGAGGAGGAACGTGCATTTGCAATTTTTCCATAACATGCAGCACTCTGTAATGACAATTTTGCAGGATGAAAACATTTTGTAATTTGTCCTCAGGCTAACTTTTGTGTAATATGGTATGCGGGAGCGTTGTGGCTTGGACAGGCCTACAAACAAGTACACATGCAGGCTTTATGCACAACCAGTCTCTTGGCTCCATGTACAAAGTTGATATTTCACCTCCCTTCCAAATGGGAATGCCGCAGTGATAGGTGCACCAACACACCGTAAGTGGATGTGTAATGTAATCAGGTAATTTGATAGGATTCATTTTGATAGTGTCCTGCTTAAATCGAATATTTGACAGTGCAGACGTGGGGTGTCAACTGCCTGTCTGCCACACTCTGCAGTCAGCGCCGCGGCACTGAAATGATGAGAGCTATATCACTGTCCATCAGAAAAGGCAGTGGATTACTTTTTTGTGGGAGACTGCTGACTTAGCATGGAGCAGAATAAGGCTGGAGAGCCAGATGATAATAAAAATAGCTGTGATAAAGGTGTAATGGATGTGGCATTGGGATTAAAAAAAAAAGAAGAATATCATACGGACGGCGCGCCGTTGACTTGGTCTGATTGTGCACAGACAATCTGCACTTACGGGAAAAACACTCCGCTGACTCCCTTTGCATTCATTGCGCTTATCACCTGTGAACAGGATGGAGGCAGTGATGTGTCCCATCAAACAATTGCCATTGAAAAGTGTTTGAACATGTTTCTGGGCACTTCAAGTGCACACCAAGTGTAATTAGAAAAGCTGCTGATTAATGCTGCTGTGGATCCAGATGAGTTTTCAAAGAGTATCTACAGTTGCCTCAGTCTCAGACTGTGCCTCTTGTCAAACTGACAAGCTCTAAACATCAGTCAAAAAGTAGAACAAATGTAATTTTACGAAAGACACTGTGACTGCGGTAAAGGGATAGAACAAATCAATACAATGAAATGTGTAGTTGATGGTTCAGCTTGTTTTTACTTCTTTTCCGAGCCGGGTTTAATCTAGTACTCAAGCTAGAGCATGAGGGTAAAGTGTATATGTTTTCTGTTGGTGTTTCTGAACGAAGGCTGTAAGTGGGATGGAAATTCACCATTTGTGCATTTAATGTTCTTTAGAAAAACACTGTATTGGTTTCTCTCACCGACAGCTAAGAGCTGTAATTGCTGAGATTAGACGCGCTAACTAGCCCAGCATTCCTCCTCCATGCTCCCATGGTATATAATATACCCAAAGGGAAACGTGAATAATAAAGACTTCAAATGACAGGCACACAGCAGGGTTAATGATAAAGGTCAACTTGCCAGCATGCAGCCAGTGAGTGGAAAGGGCAAGAGGCATAGGTTCACAACTCACATGGGCTCCTTGCCAATATACAGGAGCAGGACCCACAGTTTTCCAAAACCAAGTGAGAGCCGCTTCTCTGCAGTGACTGTTCCCAGAGCGGCTACCATGTGCCACGCATTTCACTAATGCTTTTATTAGCCTGCTACATCCTGTTAGTGATGAGAGAAACTAATACAGTTTGATATGGGGAAGCACAGTGGGGCTCATATTGTGTAAACAAACAGGAACAGATGAGACCGCAGAATATGAGGAGCGCAATCTTGTGAGGTTGTGGATTTTCAGTGTTCGGCTCGCACTGCAGTGTTCAAGTGCAGCAACTGTGCTAGTGGAAAAAAACGCCGGGTAAAGAGACAGAGACAGTGCTCCAGAGGCCAAGCATCGGTTTGACAGGCAGCTCCACAGAGAATGTCAGCCAACACCTGAAGCCACGCAACTCTGACAAGGCACTCAGGATTTATCAACACATTGCACTGCTATTATTCATGAGGAAACTGGCATTCAACAGCGGCACCTGATGCTCACATCAGTCCTGCGTGAT
This sequence comes from Solea senegalensis, assembly GCF_019176455.1. NCBI lineage: Eukaryota > Metazoa > Chordata > Actinopteri > Pleuronectiformes > Soleidae > Solea > Solea senegalensis. The sequence continues at coordinate 13,373,174 of NC_058032.1, forward strand.
ATTTACAAGAATCCCTTGAACTTCTTTTGCCAACGAAGAACGAAGCTTCTTTCTGTTCTACAGCATAATCTCAATTAAGCCCTGCTGTTGATTAGGTACCTTGTGCACAGCTTTTGAAAATCAGTGGGGAATGAACATGATAAAAGAAAAAAAGCTAAATCCAACCGAATGAAAGTCTGACATAAGGTTTTTTTTTTAAAATTTCTTTCCCTTTCCATTAAATTGAAGCTGTACTTCTTCAACTGAGTAATTCATGCATTTTATTTTAAACTGAGTTCAAATGTCAATGTATTTCATTTCATTTCATTCAACACACTTTTGTTTAAGGTGATGCTGTTATTTACAAAACTGTTCTTTGTATCTGTAGTGAAGAATGGTTTAATACAGAAGACCTTAGAGCGTGAATTCAGAAAACATCTTCATCAAACTGACAGCACAGGCTGCCAATACACGCAACACAACCAAATAAAGAATGTTGCAAGTACATGGAAAAAAGGTGTTTCTAGAGGACACAAAAAATGGATTTCTTGTCTATATGTTTCTTGATGTGTTTGGTTGTTTGTGTTGAGGGTATTTGGCTTTGTTGCTCCTGTGTTTGATCACATTCATTTGAATTTGTTTTGCCTATTTGTATGTATTGCGCGGTCTGTTCTGGGATCTCACAGCTCTCATAGTGGACATCCACATTTAATCATCTGATCAACATAATGAAAAAGAAAACTGACAAAAGCTATAAACAAAGAACTTAGTACAGCTTACATGCACCATTTACATTAAAGACACAGAGGCAGAAATACTAAACACAGATAATATCCCTTAGTTTGCCTTGATTCTCTTTGCGTGTTGACATGTGGAAATATCTAATTTCCACATACATTGCTAGATATCCAGATTCTACACAACTCCCTTTCCTCTGTATGATGCACTGTTTTACTGATGTAATTTCATTTTGCGCCTCTTCAGGCTGCTGTTGATACATAACTTCATTTTGCTGTCATTGCTGTCAATCCTCAGCTTTCCACTAATGAGAAATTTTGAAATCTTGTCATGAAGCAACAAATGCAATGCAATGAGATTCAGGTGCGTGGATAAGCGCCGCAATTACAACGATCAAACTCAAGGACTTTCTACAGCGCTGCGTTTAGTTTCTCTTTTATTAAAGAAATGACACTTTTAAAACTTAAATAATTCAACTTATTTAAAAATGCACGACTTACAAGCATATTATAAGCAGTCATAATTTATACAAATATGCAGCTGCTGCTCCAGTTAGTAAAACCAGTTTATGTCATGATCGCTGTCCATGGTGCTGATTCTCCCTGCAGGAGCACCTTATTGCTTCTGCTACCAAGCTTCCTCTACTCCGGAAATTTCTGCCTATATATATATATATATGCGTGTGTGTATATATATGTGTATATAAATATATATATATGTATATATATGTATATATATATATACTTACATATATACATATATACATATATATGTATATATGTGTATATATATATATATATATATATATATATATATATATATGTATACATATATAAAATAATCTGTTGCCAGTTCAACTAGTTGTCAGCTCATCGTTAAATGCTGTAATATTTTCTCATCTATTTCAATATTTCTAACCCTTAACTTGGAGAGTACACCTGGCAGTTCAGGATTCAGTCTCTATCCACTCCTACATTACCTGAAATGCCTACAAAAGTTACATCAGCAAAAGCTAGTCAGGCGATGGTAGAGCCCACAGGATTCCTTGTTCGCTGGTTCAAAAAGTCTTTCCAGTGTGTTCTTATTCTCTACATGTACCTCCAGAGGATCTCCTTTATGGAGTTGAAAATAATAGACTAGCAAAGGAGATGGGGGAAAATCCCACTTGGATTGATTTTATACAAATCAAGGCGCGTAAATAGCTGAGAGACAGCGATGGCTCTTTTTGCGATACACAAGGATATTTTGCAATTCTGCAGCAGATAATTGATTGTGAAAATGGTCCATGACATATTTGATAGACATATCCGGTGTTATGGCTTATTCAAAACTACACATGATCTTGTAAAACTGGCTCACAGAAAGCCGGTGCTTGCTCTGTGTACAATATAACCTGCTATGGATATATTGCCATGGATTTGTTTACTATTTCCCTTCTGTGGGTACTTTGTTTTAATTGACTACATTACACTGGATATCTGGCACTGCACTCTGCTAAATTAACAGCACCTTTATCATCTTCCTCAAAGTTCCAAGTAGTCACGATCCTTCCTGTATGGGCTAAAGCTCTCACTACTGTCCTTTTGTCCTTCTAATAATAATAGCACACTCCCACTCCAGAGGTGTGATTAAAAGCTTTGTGACCAGACCTTGTTCACATGTTGTCTCTTGTAACCTCCCTCCCTGTGATTGGTGCGTTTCCACCCACTGTGCCAGTGCATCACAGACTATTACCCTACATGATGAACCCCCCCATTTCAAACTGCCCACATGAATCCATTATTCCAAAATGTCCACCCACTTTTGGTTAGCAATCCCCTTCACTACCACTTCAAGTGCCACTCTTTACCAACCGCTCTTTACCAACCACGCCCTCAGGGTTGTCACTAATGCAACCTTATTATCCTCCCGATTCCTCTCATCCTTCTTTCACCTTGTCAGATTCAGAATCCAGCTCCTCACCCTCTTAAAACTCCCGACTCTCGCCTCCGTCAGTCCTTCTGCAGCAGTGGCAGCTGTGGAGTTCCTTGCACCCATGTGAGGACTGCTGACCTTGATGGTTGGCTTGGCCACTGCTATGATTAATGCCTCCACAAGACAAGAAGCAAGTTCCTGACCAATATATATCTCCTTACTCATTAATGTCTTAAGACACACCTGATGATGGACACATTTAAGCCTCAGTACTCCTCTAATCCTGACCCTTCCTACACTTGGTACTGCTGAAGAAAAAAGTGAAAAAAAAAAAAAATGGAAAGGAGGGACTTTTAGATTTACACAGGGTTTTTTTTCCCCCTTTGGTGCGGCATGATCAAACACGTCACACTGGGCTCATCTGGAAGGTGTACACGCTGGCTTCCGTTCGATAAGGCTGTTACCTGTATGTATTTTGCCCTGAGGAAGAAGAAGCATCTGTGTGTGTGTGTTTTTTTTTCTTGGTTGTGAAGTTAAAAATCCCTCAAGGACAAATGCGCGAAGAAGAAAAGCTATGCTGCCATTAGAAACCCCACACTCCCTCCTCGAGCAGAGAATAAAGCAAAACAAAGCATTCAAGCAATGAATCACAACAGATAGATCTTTCAAGGTCCCATAAACAAGAATACCAATACAATACAGACTGACGTTTTAGGTCTTAGAAATACAAATATTCACCTTCGGGTACACAATATATCTTGCCCATGCCATCTTCTGACAGAATGATATTTGTTCTAAGACTTCATTCTTGGATATGCACTGTTTTCTTTTAATTGATTTTTGGTCTCCATGTCAATATCTCATTGGAGAAACAAAACAGTAATTTGTTGTATTTTCTTGTGGCATTCTGTGCCCAGTGTACTTCTAACGCATTTGCATGTATTACTGTTCCAGTTTAAGCGTCTTACGTTTACCGTTATCTAGAACTTTTCAGATGTGCAGAAACTTTTGTGCTCAGGCATTGAAAAGACAATGTGTATGTCGTTGATATGTTATGCAATGACATATTAAAGGTTGAAGGGACTTTTAATTCATGCCCTTGAGAAACCATGGTCATTTTGTAATTGTGAGGCAATAAACCAGTCCACACATGACTAAGTATAGGAGGTCGCAGAGAAGCCCCTGCTGGTGTGGCTATATTTTGGGATTTAGTGGTGCAGCTATTAAAAGGGCATCTGGCTCTGAAAGCAAAGGCGAAGGGCAGCCAGGGATTCACACAAACCTCGGTAACATCTATTTGTGCACATTATTAGGCTCTGCCATAAAAACTAAAGGTGAAAGAACAGCTTAATCACTGCATTGGCAAGACCTGCCACTGAACGGCATTATCAATTGTCTGTTGAATATGTTATTAAAGCCAGTGACGTACCTGGAAATTGCAGCTCTAGCCCTAAATCAGTGTAAGCTTGGATTGTGTAGAAGTGGCATTAGAATATCCCTTGTTTTCAGGGCCATGCCATGTCAGTGTGAGCTGCTTGGTAAATATTTGTCTTTTGTCTTTGAGGTGCCACTCAAATCGGTCAAACTTGTGGTTCTGTGAGCCACTATATTGAATAGAAATAATGTTGATGATGCAAATGAAAGGATGTCCTCCTCCATCACTAACAGTAAAGGTCAAACATCTTGCAATAAAGTATCTCAGGGACAAACACTGACACAGAGTTGACATTTTCCTTCAGTAAACCACTGTTCCATCTGTGCACTCCATATTGCCATCTTTGGTTGAAGTGCTCCATTCTCTAGAGGACCCCTTGACCAGATGAAAGCAATTGTTGGGTTAGGTCTTTGATGTCTTTGAAATGCATATTTACTGTTTTGGCTAAAGTACTGCAATCATCTAAACATGTTTTCATCTCAGGGCAGCGCTACAGCAAAGCTTGTATCTGCATACTGCAAAGAACTACTGTACCTCAGAAATGGACGTCTTTAATAGCCACAGTTTTCTGAAATGTCATGCTTATAAAATATAATGAGCTTTGTTCCTGTTTGCAGTTGCCGAAAGATGAAAACCGAGGACAAGTCATTAACAATACATCAGCAATCTGAGTTCAAGTCACAACAGCGAGGGGAGATGGAGACATGCTGTTCTTTCGGTGTAGTACATCTTACTGCAACACTGTTATGATGAGTCCGAGCAGGTGCTTGGCTTCAATAACTGTAACTCAGAATCTTGAACGTACTGTACGTATATCACAGCGACTGAATCTACACTCGAACGATGAAAGACCTTATTAAAATTCAGGTGCCTACATGTTTTCTTTTACCAGATGTCCAATGGGACAAATAAATCCACGCATACATTTGCTGTAAGCTGCACACGATCAGATACTTAAAACTGATTCCCGAACAAAAGTCTCTTTGTCACCAATGAACTGATAATAATTGATTGCTGCATTTCCTCTGGCTGCTTCACATTCAAGCCAGCCCTCTCTGCAAATGAAAACATTCTCTCTTTCATAAGCAGAAATTTGAATGACAGACCCTGCCTCAATATAACAGATAATTATACTTCAAGAACTGACATACACTGAATGGCTAACACTGGAAAAGAGGAAGCTAAATCACAGTATAGAGTATAATTAGAGTATAATTTAATGTAAACGATCTTTAGGATTATAGCTTTTACTCTAAGCCTATTAAGCTTTGCAATGTCAGTGTATGAATATTGTTTCATATTCCAGCTGGTATTTATTTTCAAACAAAATACTGCGTGACGGAAATGCTGGAAGGCAACCCTGCCTAAGGTTCCAGATTTTGGACATTCCCATCAGCGTGTGAAAACACAATTAGTCTTGATTGGTTCCCCTCCCTTATCAACAGACTCAGTTCTCTCAATCACGGCGGTCTCCTGCATGTTGAAATGACACATTCACTGATATGAGCTGGAGATTGCGCTGCGTGCCAATCAAAACCCAGTGTCAGGCACCAACTGAGAACTTCATTTTCAAAGCTAACGATAGAGTACAGAAATGATTATCATAAACACAAGAACCTTTTCCTGAAACAACATAATTAGACGCAATCATAAAGAAGTCAATAACATGCAGGCTTTAAATAAGTGAGCAGTGCTGCTGTGTTTGTTCATCGGTGCGATAGTCGGCATTATCCCCCTTCTGTATTAATCAACTCTATTTATTAAGAGTTTTAAGCTATCTTCTTGGGACAATGAAATGCTGACCTCAAACTAAACAACAGGCCAGGGCTCAGCCGTGTCTTAAAGAGCTGGACTTTTGTCGCTGTGTGTCTGGCGAGAGCGGCTTAAGAGTTAATTTCCTGGCAGTGATTTGTGAGATAGCGGCATCAACAAGCTGCTGCAGACTGAACCATCAAAACCACCAATCCCTCACTCCCTGACATTAATAGGATGAATAAATGTTTTTGTTCACTGCTTAATTTGGATCAATTTATCCAAATGGCACCAAAAACAAGTAAATATCCATCCCAGCCCCCCTTGTGATAATAAAAGACAGCGAGAACTCACTATGCCTTTGCTTTTTCTTCCACTGACTGCTTGAGATTTCTCAGTTCGGCACCAGACTCGTATATCAAAAGACAACTGAAATGACTGACTCTAGAAACACTTAGTGAGTGAGACTTGTGTTATAGGAAGGGTTTATTTTAAGTCAATTCACTCTCTCCACACAGAAGGTTGTCATATCAAATTTTATTCCATAGTAACTCAGAGAGTGATTTTTCAGATTCCAGACGTCCGTTGTGATAAATGAAATGCACTCGGTTATACAACATCCTGCACATGAACTTGTAAAAAATGTGACGTTCACACACACACCATTCAATAATAGTGAGGAAGGGCTATAATAAAACCACGGAGGATCAAAGATGAACTCGACAGCAAGGAACCTGTTTACACTCGTCTCTACGTGTTAGCATTCAAGAGGGATGTGTTTGAGGCTTTTCTACTCAGATGTTGAGAAGCTGTAAATATACGAGTTTCCGCGAGATATTATAGTGCAGAAGGACATTCTTCCTGTTCTGTTTTTACCAGTGACAAAACTACTTCAGTTATATTGTAAGGACATGCTTTTTCCACGACTCGATTGTATTACAATTGCATTCTTCCTTTTCCATTCATGCCAAAATTAAACGATATATTTCAGCACAGTGGTAGAAATGCAATTTTTGTATGCAGCCTCTCAAAACAGGATACACCGTGGACCTTCAATGTGGGCCTGTCTTTTCAAAACTCTGGATCGCAGATAACACTGATAAACTGAAAGTAAAAAGTAAACTGGCAAATGCGACTTTTAGCTTCTGTTTATCGAGCCATCATCCAAACCTCTCATAGACACACCACGATTCTGGTGTGATTTCTTCACACCAAAATCAGTTCATGATTTGAATCGATTTGTTTTCTTTTTGTCTTCTTAACAACAAACTCCAGATGACAGAGACATTATGCAAAACTAATTTTGCCTTTATTTTCCCTTGTGGGTTTTCCCCTTAGGGATGAAGTGCAACAACACACAAGCCTTGAAACACGTACACAAACAAGACCATAAGTCTGTTGTGGTGGAGTAAAATGACACCGGACCACTTCTAAATGACCCGATGACACTGTGCCTCTCTTGGGGACAAGCTCTTCCCCCGCTATACAGTAACTGCCTTGCTTTCCTTCTTGCTACCATGCTGTGTGTATCTAAGGAGAATCGGTGGGAGGGGTCAGCCCACTGTGGACCACCGGAGCTCCGAGAGCGAGAGCGTCTGCAGTGGCAGTTAAAGAGGAAATTCGATTTCCATGAAAAACAAATTGCGCTAAACAACAAATTCAAATGAATCCATAGAATCTATTTATCGCCCAGCCCTAGATTCTCTTTGGTAAAAAAACTCACAATACACCTCTAAAAGCCACCAGTCTCCTTGTGTGTTCATAGACTGACTCCATTATGTTGAGATCATGGCTTTGTCTGGCTGGGGGTTAAACAACGGCTGCACGTTTGGGTTCATTGTAAGGGCACAGAATTAATGTGGGAGGTTCCTGATGGTATTGTATGATGGATAAGAATCTAAACCCCTGAGGTACAAGTGTAAATGGAGCCAATGCTTTTATAGCACATGGCCTCAGTGCCCAGATGACAGCCTATAGTATTACTACTTAACCAACAACCAGCAGAATACAGCAGCTGGGTCAGGAGGTCATGAGCATGCTGGGTGCTGCTCCGCTCTCAGTGGAGCTCAGCAGTTATTCTGTAGTGGGGAAAAACAACTCAACAAACTTGCGTGAAAGATGATATTTTGCTCAGCAATACTGTTCACACGCAGCAAAAATACTCTCCACTCCCCAAATCCCTGGCTGAATTACCCACCGTCACCATCTTTGCTTGAGTAGAAGGACATGACGGAGAAAGGCCGGGTCACTTACAGCACACACGAATAACGCCGGCAGGTCAACAAATCAATGCTAAATCACCCACACTGCTGCTTCAGCGCTGCTTTGTCGTACGCTATACAGTAGGTTGGGGTTACTTTGATTGGATCTAAAACTATTCTTTTGAGGGGCCTGAATAACTTCAGTAGACTGAGGAGACAGACCCACTAGAAATGGCTTCGATCACAAAGATATGGCAGATAAACATCGCAGGTCACAAATAAAACCTGGCAGAGGTGAAAACTCCCAACAGCTACAGTCTAAACTTGACCATTCTGCTTTTTAGAGCCGTTGAGAAGCTGAGAAGAGGGTCTCACCTTGGGTTTTGGCAAGAGAAGCAGCCTTTGTTAATTTTTAATGCATTTGGAAAGTCGTAATTAAGTCCCATGGACTGGGAAATTGACATGCTCTGGAGAGTCAGTGAGTAATTATATTTGTAAAGAGCAGTGATACAAGACACTCCCCCCTGACTGGGACTCATTACACATCATTAGATAGGCACAGCAACTAAGTACACGCACGCGCCCCCATGTGCACTGACCCCACACACACATTCACGTGGACAGATGAGTCACACACTTTGAGACGCACACATCAACCACATTGTCTCTGTCCCACACACTCAAACAGATCAATGAGCAGAACTCCCAACACTGTTTCTCTTTGGTAAACACACTCCGCTCCACAGGTCCCTGACCCGAGCAGGCTGTGATGAGTCCTGACAGGACAGTCTGGACAGAGCGAGACTCCATTTGCCACGTTGTATCTGGTGATAATAATACCGCGGTGGGTCGATGCGCGATCAAAGATCACACGTAAGAGGACTTCACATTAAATCTAAACAGTGAACGGTAGAGATTTGAAAGTTTCCAAAATGGGGCCTTGGAAGTCTTGTGGTCCACCCTTTGAAGCTATAATTACCCTCACAGGTCTAAGAGCTGCAGGGAGATGATAGAACAGCACTAGAAACTTGGTGGACTCCACTTGACACATCATAGTCTCTGGAGAGAATTCATTCATATTCTCGCATATTGCACCGTAACAGCGTTTTTCCTCTCCGCGTGTATTCTGCAGCTGCTGGGACCAAACTATACAAACTCACTGAAATATAGATTCAATCCACTGCGACGTGGTCTTTTGGTAAAAGGCAAAATCTATACTTCATAACTCAAAGAGCATCATCTTTCTATAATTTGGCTCCATCTGAGAAGGGAATTCTGAAGAGCTCTTTATAAAAGGCAATCATGCTCCCAAATACATGCTGTAATGAAAATTAAATAAATGCAACCAACATAAAAATAAAGCGTTCATCACTGACATTTACTGAGGCATGGTGCGGACTCATTTGCTGAAATTTGTTGTTAATTTCTTTTCTATCTCCACATTAAAATGCTTTCATCACAGATTGGTTAGAGACGGCTGTAACTGCCTAACAGGTTAGGAGTATTGTTGGTGAAATGAGCTAAACACTCAGATTGTTGTGTGTGTTTCAAATGTGTTTATTGCATTATTCATGCCACACTCAGATTGCCCAGGGAGGGTGGGAGAGCTATATTAGTGTCAGAAAGTGGAGTTTGAGTTGCCTCGTCTGCTTTTACTTTAAACTCATTATCTTGTCTAATTCTCTCCCCTCCATTATTCCCTCATCCCGTTAAGCAGCCTAATTAAAAGAGCTTTCATTTTTTCATTATATTTATTTATTTACTCCCGTATATCAACAAGAAACTGGTTCACTCTGCATATATAATCTGAATTAAATATTGTTATTATTATTATTATTAGTATTATTATTATGTAAACTCTCAGCTTACTGTCAGACGATGTGGTTTTGGCTATACAGTGTCAAAAACAAACAATAAATCGACTCCCCTTAACGCTGATAAGACTAGAATACATGTAATTAAAATGATTCTGCATGGCACAGTTGCAACTCACACTGAAAATCTGCAGACTGCTAAGTGTTAATTGGCCCATCATGGTCCAATTTCTCTCTGGCCGTGGTCTTATTTGGTTTATGCGAGCGTATCTGTAATAACAGTTTAAAGCCATACCATGGGGATGTTATCAGACCGTGTTACAGTGATGGACATCATCACTCAACTACATGCGCGACTTCTCCTCTGCTCATTTCTCAGAATGGCTGCTGGGGTGAGCTGTATTTCTGTAAATGTGCGTGCCTGTCTTCGAGTGTGATCCGCCGTTTGCGCGCGTCTTCCTGTCTGTGAATGCAGGTGCGAGAGTGCACGTGCGCGCGCGCACGGTGTTTGAGGGCGTGCGCATGAATGTCGAATGACATTTAGCAAAATGTGGCAGCGAGAGGAGAAACATCTGACTCATAATTGAAGTGCCATGAGAGAAATATGATCATGAATCCGTATTAGGCTTACGTGCTCAGCTTTAAAGCAGCTGCAGGAGCGCTACGCTGCATGCCCAGCCAGCCTTCTGACTACCTTACCACCCCGGAGGCTGATTACAATGCTTAAAATGATACTCCACAAAAATGACAGAGGGCAGCACAGCACGTTCAAGACAAGCAATCCTGATGATAAAATCGATAGGCTGTGTAGCGCTCTCATCTCCATGAAAAAGAGGATCTCGGGATGAATGTAGTGGTACCACTGTGATTTCACCACACTAGTCATTTTAGTGTCCATGGGATAAAGTAGCACCACTCCACAACCACCTCCTGCTCTCCCACAAGTGGAGCTCCATCAGCGGCAACTTGAGGCAAACGGCTCTTTTAGGAATAAGGCTGCTGACGAGCTCTGTTTTGCTTACTATCACCAGTCAACATGAACAGACCAAGCACAGACTGTTACAGCTCACTGAGCCCAAACCTCTTTGTCTTTCGACCGCTGGAAATGAAGAGATCTTTTGTGGCACCTCATCACAAGTTCTATATGTTGGGAACAACGTTTATTGCTCTGTGTAATTGACCACAATGAGCCACACTGATACACTCTCGGTGACATGTTCCTTCAATATTGTCTGTGGATGCTGCATTTAATGTCATATACAATATTTTGCAAAAGTCTCAAAAGGCCACCGTTATATACTATAATATGACACATCAAGGAAATATGACAAACATGCAGTTTTAAAATTTAAAAAACAGCATGGCCGTGGCTCTTTTAAACCCGGAGAGTAACCTCAATAATATTATTTGTCAAATCTTTTTCTCTCTCTTTTTCATGTCGACAAATATCCACCATGAAAGACAATGTTGAGCATTACATACACATGTTGTACGAGTTTAAACTCACCGACAGCCTGCTAAAGACCAACCTTTAGTCATATCGTTCCAACCCAAATGCCAGCGTTCACAGAATATGACGGACATAAAATCGACAGAGCCGCTGGTGCCCCGAGAGTCAGTTTGCCTACTTTATGACATTGTCCTAATTGCTGCTGCAACTCAAAGCGCTACGTTTTACAATTATTGCAGGATCACAGTGGCTGATTTTCAGGCTCAATTTAATCACAGCTGAAATCCTCAGAAATGGTAAAAGTACCATTCACTTCTCTTTAAATATTAAACCATAGTAAGAGACGGTTTTAAAACGAGCTTTAAAAAAAAATATTGTAAATCCTTTTAAACTGTGTGTTCCTAACCTCATTCCTAACATTTGCAGTAGGCCTACGTCTTTTGCGGGAGCAATAGCCTCCAGGCTAATGCCACTGGCAAGATAGTCTGAACGCAGACTTACAGACAGTTTTAGATCTTGTTATGGGATTTGTTGACGGTAAGAAATATGTAGAACAATCCAAACAGCCCCTTGTATGTTAACAGCTGCCAGCAGTGTAAACAATATGCTAACAAAATAGAAATGTCATTTTCTATTCAAAGTGTTTGCAGTCGCTACGCAGCCACTGTAAATGTAAAAGGAAATGTGTGAGGAGGGAAATCAGCTGTGCCAGAGAGATGGATGGAAAAGGTACAAAGCTCGGGTAGTGTGCTAACAAACTCCATTTTGTGTTGCTGCAGCTGTTTCCATGGAGCTCGCTCTCCTTCTCTCTTCCTCTGCCTCTCCAGACACACTCTCGCTCTCTCACTCACTCACTCACACACACGCACACGTGTCTCAAAGAGGATTCAGCTGTGTGAGTCAATCTGCAACCAACCGCAACTCGAGAGAACACCTCATACTCTCTAACAGACTCTTCTCCTCTCCTCCATCTCTGCAGCATCAACCCATCTCATCAATTCCCCAAGCTCATTACAATAATTTCTTAATTTATTCTAAATCCCAGTCACAACAACAAACCTACATTCAGCAAACTCAATGACTGTGTTTTCGATACAAGCGTCACATCAACAAGAAACACGGGGACCAGATTGTGCATTTACGGCGCTGTGTTTTCACGGGCGCCTCATTTGGAGTGCATGTGGCAATCAGCAGTGCTCATTACACCTAGCTGCCCTACAAACATGGCCCAGAAAAACGTCCTTGAAGCAGGAATTGCAGAGGAGAAAAAAAAAGAAGAAGAAAAGCTTACCGAGGACTCCGACGCGGTAGTTGAGAGTGATAACAATGACATTTCCATAGCTGGCCAGGATGCTCCCATCGATCATGTTGCCCGTCCCCTCCATGTAGGACCCTCCATGGATGTAGACCATCACGGGCTTGGCACCAGTGTCTCGTATGTCTGCAAGAGCGGCCATCATTAACACATTCACATAGTCGTCCACCCACGCAGATCAAGGATCAGCTCAGATTCAGACAGAGCGGACAGATCACATGATGGCCACAAACAAACAAGCTGAGAGTCACTTCCCAGATACCAGCTATGAGGACACAGTCTGCTGGTCTGCAATGATTATTTTCCCTCTTATTTTCTATCTTCCAGCTGCAACAAATTAATTTGCACTCATCATGTTGAGTTCAACTTCATTACAATAATTGGCCATCTCAGCTGAAAATGGTCTTGTCATTTACCTGGAATGAACCAAACCATTAGGGTTGGATTTGTGTTGCATTTGGTTTTGTGCAGCCTTCCAGGAGGCAGACCCACTTCCCAATATAGACACTTAGGAAGCCATTAGGGAGAATAAAGAGAGAGGTAGTCTGACACATCTCCTAAACAGGGAGAGGCTAATCTGGCTCGACAGTGACAGGGAAAACGCACTGGCTAATTACACAATGCTACCATGTGCCTTCTTTTCACGCAGGCCTATCTCGGTGCAACAATTTATTTGCACAGCCTTGCTTGACATCGCAGGCAGTTAAATGTGTGCTTCAGGATTGCTAAAATGCTTATTGTATTTCAGAACTTGGACTTGATACCCAGCTGGAATGACACTTCAGCCAGATAAAGCACATCCACGGGTAGAGGGAAGAAAAAAGCCTCTGTCTGAGAAATAGACTGAATTACTGACTGGCTAGCAGGGAGACAAGACAAGAAACTCGCTCTCATTTTCACTCCTGCTACCCGCGTGTTATGTGTAGCGTCTTGCCTTTCCCTCCCTTATTTTGTATCACTTTTGTCTCTCTCCTGCCTTCCCTCAATCTCTCTTGAATTCCCTGCAACACCCAAAGCCCTGCGAATGGTGAAAATATGAGCGGGAGGGAGGGCGAAGAGTAAGAAATACAGAGAGGGACAAAGACACAAGGACAGACCAGAATGAAGGAGGGACGCAAGGAAATGGGAAGAAAGAAAGAACGAAAGAAAGAACGAAAGAAAGAAAGAACGAAAAAAAGAAAGAAAGAAAGTCAAATTTGAAAGGGTGGTATTGTATTATGGTTGCTATGGTGTCCGAGAGTCAAAATTCAAAATCCTGAAGAACAGCTAATCGCAGACCACATCCTGCACAGCACCAATCTGCAGGCACTGCTCATCGCTATGCATCCCATCACATTAGCACCCAGGACAACTACTTAAATGCATTTTGTATAGACACGGTTCCCGTGTAACCTCATAGCAGAACTCAGCCTTGAGTCACAGCTTCTTCTTTTTTTCTTTATTCCCTTGGTTATTCATGGCCCTGTTACGTTTAAAAGCAAAGCAATAACTTGTACATGATGCAGTCTTATTTATGGCTTTCTTTATCTCGCTGGTATCTGAGAAGGCTACACAGTGAAATGTAATTTATAGCTGACACTTCTCTATGCACACACTTATCTAAACACGAGGAGGAGGGAATGCATGGGTTGAGAAAGCATGGAAGGTACAGTCAGGAAGGGAAAGGGAGATTTTTTTTTTGGGGGGGGGTAAAGGGGAAGAAAAAAAACATCAAAATGATATTCCTCACAAGCTACTCAAACAAATGGGCCACAGATACAAAGAGAATGACAAAGAGTCAGAAAGAACAGGGGGCAGAAATAAGAAAAAGAGATTAGTCATGTCAGTGTTATCAGTCACCTCTTTTGTTGATTCACATCATGTCTCCATGACAACAGTTAAATCCCTCTGAGAGAGTGTTACACGACCACTTGTTCTAATCTATTGATTGACTCGATCTGATGTGGGAGGATTCACACAGATGGGATATGCAGTTGTCACTGACACTGACTGGAGTCACAGGAAAATATGCATGCGTCAGATCCTAATTACACTCTATTAATAATAATAATCTCGGGATACATCCACATGTGGGCTGCGGAGTGGCATCACTTGGAGGTAACAAGTTGATTAGCTCTACTCAACCAATCAGAGGCTTAGTATCAGTAGCTGTGGATGGACTAATCTGGTAAAGCAGGTGACGTGCCACTTCTCCGCGGCATACATTTTGTCACATCAACACACATGTTCACAGCATCAAAATGCAGCATAGAGCTCTGCGCTAGGAAGGAAACAGAGACATGTTTATTATCAACGCAAGTACAAGTCATTTAACTACACCAGGAACAGGACGACATGCACTGTAAGCGGAAACAAAGAAGAAACAAAACAGATTCATGTTTTTTTTGGGAAATCAACAACAAAAAAATAAATGCACGACAGAAATGTAGATGAAGGTGGCTGCGCGATGAAGAGTGAACCGCAACAGAAGCATCATTTATGCTTTCTCAGATATTTCTCTCACCCACAGAAGTGAGAGCATGCAGCATCTACTGTACAGTGACACACACTCACACGGCACATACAAACACACAATAATTGTACTACACTGAAAATTGCCCTTTTATTTAATCAACAATTCTACTATTTTTAGTTCGCCACACTTCACTCCAGGTAAGTACAGCGACGGCTGAGGACACTCACACCTCAACATATCACAGGGTGTGAATTTTAGCAGCACCTGAGGGACACAACCTTTCCAGTGCATCACAGTGGCTCTGGACTGATTGGAGTGTCAGTGGGAGGCATAACTCAGGCCTAAGCTGAGTCTCTATGTGTTGCTGCTGCGAGTGAAGCCCCCCAGGAGGGTGAAAAGCACTCATTCTCTGCTCCTCTTTCTTATTTCCCCCTCTCCCCACCTTTTGGACCTATGCCTCTCACTCCCCTGAAAACAGTCAGTCATATAGCTGACATTAAGCGTCCCCAGAATCGTCCTTGACGCTTCAGAGTGGGACAGGACAAAGGCGAGTGGAGACGAGTGTCGGTGGCATTCACTGTGTCGACACTTGGTGAAAACATGGTGACTGTCGGTGGCTATCCGTGAGGTCTGAGGTGGAGGGGAACGGGTGGCAGTGTCCTGATGTGGCCGGACGTGACACTCTCGTCAGGGAACGCTTCTCACTTCATCCATGACAAGTCCATCACTGGCCACATTCATGTAAAGCACAGAGTTTATCTGGGGAGCGCTTCACAAAACAAGCAGCGAAATTACACTCAATTACACAGCGGCTCGTTCCACTGCAGAAGTCAGTGACAGTATCCTGAAATGCTGAATATCTGTGTTACAAGACACTGAATGTGTGTGTCTATAGGTCTTTGGGGGGGCGGTCCGAGGCTAAAGTACTTCTGGACTAACGAGAAAAATCACTGCTTCTATTTTGAAACAGTGGACTTTCAGAGGCTGCACATTATCAGGAGTGATAGCATTGACAGGAAATGTGCACCCTATCGTTCAAGATGTTTTTGTTTTGAAAATCGGAGCATATATGAAAGCAGGTGTGGGCTCCGACTGTACATCTTGACGTTGGGCTGGTAAATGTAATAGGCAGAATGACCTTTGTGTGAAGGTGACTTCTTGCTTCCTATGGTGGTGTGTTTGTGTGTTAAATATAATGCCGGCAGACAGCGAGAAGTGTGTGTGTGGATCGTCGGAGGGCAAAAGAGAAGAAAAGAGGGGCTGGTATAGACGCTGGATGAGTCAAATACAAGGGAAGACACAGTGAGAAGCCTAAAAACTATTAGCCAAATCCCCCTTCTGCTGGTCTGAACCTGGCTGAGAGGAGGAAGCTGTAGAGCGCTGTCATCCTTAAGACTCAACAATAGCTGTTTTTCCCCCTGACTGAAAGACGACTAGCCCTAAATTCCTTCAGAGAGGCCTGTTATCCTTGTTTCAAGCCACAAAAACTGTCAATACCCTATAAAAAAACACAAAGACGGGTTTAGGGCAGCAGACACTAAACACAGCAAAGTGCACAAAGCAAAAGCCAGTCAAAGGGGCATCTCCGCTCTATTTCAGTCTTTGTTTTCCGAGGCAGCATTTTTATGTTTTTGTCTCGTTAATAATTTTGAGCCTCTCAAGAAAGATTAAAAACAAAGGGAATCAAAGAAGGAGACGAGATGATAGAGGAGTTGTCTCTGAAATGGCTCAAATGATGCCATTGTAGATCAGACATTAGCAGCAATCCTCATCTTTGACAGAAGCTGCACAGCAATATTCCACATATCCTGACGTAAATGGGCTTCAAGGGGTATGAATGCTCATCCCTGCCACATCAGAGAGAATGGAATAGTGGTAGAGAAGAGAATGTGGTGCGTGAATTTCCCCTGCGCCTTGATTAACCACTCTCCAGGCTGCCTGAGCAGAGCTGAGGGCTTTACTGAAAAGGGATCCAGTGGGGCCCTCTGCAATGGAATTAATGGTAATACCCGGGCAGGTGGAGCTCAGCTCTACTCCCTGGCACAGCATCGACGCAGAGCTTCTCTGGGTCTGTGTGTGTGTGCGTGTGTGTGTGTGTTATCTTCGACAGAGCAAGTCTCGGAGCTTGGAAGCAAGCATTGTTTGGTGTGTGCTTGACTGATTTAATGGATGTACTGGTGTTCATGTCTGAGTGTGCGCACGCTCATGCTGGGCGGAAGCATTCCTCCTGATTAGAGATAGAGTCTGAAAGTGCCAAATGACAGACATCTATTTTTCATCAGCGGAAGAAAGCTGAGGCAGTGGTAGTGCAACACACCCTGGAGGTGGAGTGGGAAACGCTGCCTGCCTCTGCCTAACACTGGGCACAGTGGCTCAGCACACAGCCATGTTCCACCTCTGAGATTTCCCTCCTCCAGCCTCACTACCTCTAGCTACATGCCCACCTTTATCTAACAACAGCAGGTAGGTGATAGGAAGCGTGCGCTGGCTTTGACAGTGCTCTAACATCCTCTGTAAAATCAAGTCCTGATTGTGGGCCAGTGTAAATCACAGCAACTTGGTTGATGCACTTGCACTCGCGTCGCTGGAGGGACAGCTGGACAAAATTTGAATGCACTTTACGGGCGCCAGTGGGGTTGACCGTAGCTCAGACGGACAGGTGGGCACGGAGGGAAAGACGGCAAGACTCGAGAAGAGACAGACAATGAAAAGACAAAGAGGCAGAGTCTTGAGGACAGCCAGCAAACAGATGGAGATGTGTTGTATTAAATGCTCATCATATTCTCATTACGTTTGCTTATCGAGTCGTTTCAGTTGAGTATATTTTGTTGTTTCACACCTTTGTATTACAAATGTACTGTGTACTATTTACTATTTACATTTATTACTCACATTTCTTCGGAAACGTAAGAAATGATTTATTGTCCCAATACATTCGGAAAAATAAATTTAAGAGCGTGTCATGTTGGTTAAAACCGGGTGGGAGGCAGCTCAAATATTATGGAGGAGGAAAATAGGGAATTAGCCCAGGACAGACAGACTGCCAACTGAGACAGCATGGTAATGCTGCGATGAACAGACTGAGAGATGGAGGGGGTGGAAGAGAGAAACAAGACAGCAACTCTCTGAACTGAATGAGAATATGTGGCTAAGAGGAGCTTACGAGTGCCACTCAGAGTCCTGATTTTGCTCACCCTATAACCTCAATACAAACGTTTGACTTTAATTGGCAGAGCCTTCAATACATTTGCCATAGACAAGGAGATTGCTGGCTATTCCTTACATAATAGTGCAGCCACTCGTCAGAGCAATATAGTAGTAGAGTAGACAGTTCACTGGAACTTTATGGTTTGTGAAGTGTACTCAGCCATCCTTGAGTGAGGTGAGTCTTGTTTTTACAGAAGTAGGAGTTCCCTTTGGGGAGAACTACACAAAAACAGGGGTTTTTACTTGTCAGGCCATTAGAGTTCATAACAGACAGTCACCAGAACAATGACAGTCTACTGGATCATGTTTAGCCATTGATGGCCAACTCTGTCACACACGCATTAGTTACAGTGCGGTGGCAGAGATTCCGCTGGGACTGTATTGTGCTTCTACGGTGATGCTCTGTAAATAGCATTAGTTGCGCTCAGTGAGGAATAGACTTGTCACATTTTCAATGAAGCTAGTCTTGCACAACAGCTTGGAGACCAAGCCGCTGCATACGCATGCAAACACTTGCCAGACAAAGGAATTGGAACTTGTCAGCAATTCTGAACCGACATGGATGCACGTGTGTACGTACATGTACTGTCACGCCAAAGACTGAAGGCAATTTGGCGTCCGTTGTAAAAGCACGCCCGTGGTCCGAATGAGGGGACACCTGCGTTTCAAAGAGGTGCCAAAAGCGACACTTCCTGTTCTGCAATCAAAGCCAGCATAAGTCGCCTTTTCGAGATACAAGACCACTGGCAAAAAAAAAAAAAAGGAGCTTCTTGAAAAACCCTAAAAACATCTGGAATAAAACCTGGCCAGCCGGAAAATGCTGGGTTTAAAGCCAAACACAGGACCTGCTGCAAAGCTGACATTCAGTATGCCAACATTCAAGATGCATAAATGTGAGGTTATGGCAATTAAGTGTGACATTTTGGGTTTCCTGCCAAACAGAGGACCCCTGTGCCCTCAACATTTGCTAATGTCCCAAACTGTTTTGGTCCGAACATACGGTTAAATCTTGTTCACCGAATGTAATCATAATAAGCCAAAATCCCATTTGTCAACATGGAGAAACACATGGAGGATATTGTGATGGCTTTACACTGTGACACCCAAGATCATTGTTGCATCACCTGGCCTATAGTGGCGAAGGAAGGGTGATATCAAGGGTTTAATTTAGATTCAGACACTAAAGCTGTTTCTGTTGCAGCGAAAGAAACCTTCTCTCATTCTAATCTCAGCAGAGATCCACTCTGAGCCGGGAATATCCCAAGATAAATATGGAAAGTGAACAATGCGATTGCTGAGCAGCAACTTCCCATTTTCTACACCTCTCGCCTCTAATCCTCTCCAAAAGCACTCCTGAACTGCCGCTCCTCATCTAAATCTGCTGGCAGACCCGGCGAACGCTCCGATATTACACTGCTGCTTTACTGTCGCTCTGTCATTATCACCACCGATACATCTGCTGGCCACACCTGATGAAGAGGCTCTCACGACTGCTCTGCCCTTGTAATAGCAGTTGCTTCAGTCACAGTGTGAGATATTAAAATGACCCAGCCCGGACTTGGTTATCTAGACAGCTCCCAGATCCCACATGACTCCTAATCCAAACACCTTGCTCATCACTTGAATTCGGATGTTTGGAAATGTCAGACCTCACATTCACTCACATGCACTCCACGTTTGATGAAGACAACACTATCCAACACGTGGCATGGATGCTTGATGAATGCATTTGCAAAATGCAAAAAAAAATAACAACAACAACAACGTAATCAAGTAAAAGTCTAAATGATCTAAAAAGGTGACATGTTTAGGAAAAAAAAAAAATCATGCACCATCTTTGTTCACCATGGAAAGTACCTTCATCTTCATCACCGTCGTTATCCGATAAATCCTCACCCTGTTTTTTTGCATGGGCCCCTGTTATTGAAGCAGGGAGAGACATAGAGAGGCACAGGGAAATTCAAAATAACATGTTTGGTAACACAGACATGGGAAAAAAGGCAATTCAGTATAAAGCAGTATTTTTTTTTTAAACCACACAGGAATAAAAACAATAATTTAAGTACATTGAACAATCACATCAACGCAGATCATTTGAGAAATAAAATCATCATTAAAAAGAGTCAACAATGAATTAAACACAGCTTCATTGTTCTAACAGCATATCTGGAGCAGAGTCATACAACACTGGCATTTTCAGAAAAATAAACTTTTGATTTTTCAAAATGGTCCCACATGTTTCGGAAAAAACAATAGCTTAAAGGCTTGCTGCAGAAAAGGAGCAGTTATGACACTGATTGCTTATGATTGTATTTTTGAAATGACTCAGTGGACAAGGTTATAGTGTGCCTAAACAACACTTTAGAGACTTCCTAATCTTTCTGGAATATGCACCTAACAGTAATTTCTTACTTGCAACCATAAAAAAAAGGGGAATAAAAGGATATTAACAGAAAGTGTGGTTACTGCCAAGCTAAAGTATATAAAAATCAGAATGCAGAAAACTATTGAAAGAGCAGGGGTTTTTTTTGTTTTTTTTTTTTAAATTACAAGCATGTACAGGACTGCAGCGTCCCAAGAGGCGGTGATTTGAATATAACACAAGACTGCATGAATCATGTATACGCAGTGATGTGTGCAGTTACTTTAGATTATATCTTTTCCATAAACAGTATGTAATGTGCTGTTGTCCTTGTGGAACATGATAATATGAAAATCCAGACCCTTAGGGCACCTTCATGTAGAAATATAGCGTACAACCACTACAGCGTATACTAGTCGTATTCTAAACTGGTTAGTGGGACATTTTGTTACTCGCAGCAGTGCCTAAGGACTTCAATGACGCTTAGCCATGTTGTCTGTCCATCACTCATCTGTGGTCTATCATCTTCTGAGAAGAGTTTGGAGAAAACTGTTATTTTATTTTGGATAACTCCATTATTCTGGATTTCAGCAATACTTGATGCAGTAACAGTCCTACTGTTTCTGGTGACCTTATACTTAAGTGCAAATCGCTCGTATCAAAGTTTAATGGGCTGACTGTCATGAAGTTTACTGAACCGTGATTACACGATAAGATGTGTAGCATTTCCCGCAGCGTTCCGTTGCAGAGGGAAGCTGCACGCTGGCTTTGAAACAAACACCACATCATGATTTTTTTTATGAAATAAAGCATAAATTATTTAGGGGGAAAGAGCAGAATTACCATTTCACACAAGACACACACACTTCTTGAGTGTGGCTGTTGTCATTGTCATCTGCATGCCAAACTACGACTACGTAACATTAAGGGGCCGTCCACACAGAAACAGGTTTCAGTAACTGAAGTCAGCCTAAAAGGACGCTAGATATCACTATCAAATTAGATTTTCTGGATCTGTAGCATCCAGTAACCATATATTATAACCTCCGATGTCTTGGCAGGTGACCGTCACCACTGCCCTCCGCTACCAAGAAGAAAACAAACTAAGCTGCAAATAAAACTAACTGTAGCATTTGTTCTGTCAGTTAGCTGGAGTCAGAGAAAGACACAAATTACTTTACGATATATATGCAATCGCTCCATCACCATTACTATGATCAACCTCACCATTAAATGCATATATTTCAGTCGCCCAGTTGGTAATAGGAAAAACAAATTAAAAATTCAGCTGTGAAAATCACTGTGGAGAAATTATGCAGAAATTGTTTTTGTAATTCTGGAACGTTTTCAGAGCCACATGATCTTTCTTTTTCTGAAAGTGGTCTGGTTTTGTTTTTCCTAATGATGATTCATTTAAATGACAAAGCTTCACTTTTTATGCTAATATCATTCTGAAAATATAGTTTTATTACAGTTTAGAAGGCCTAGCACTCAATCGTCCGCCCCTTATGCAGACTTTCACCAAAGATTTCTCCACTTCTATGTTAGTTAGAAAACATAAACGTGATAAAAGGGCATCGTTTGACCATATGTGTAGCACCCCGTTTATGGTTCGTTAGAGATTATGATTATTCTAGCGTGGACTGTGCTGTTGACATGCTAAAACAATGAGGTTATTGAGTGAAAACGCTTCAGACAGGCATAGATTGGATGGCAGGTGTCGACAGGGACGCTCTGTCACTTTGAATTGTGTTGTCTCTGAGCCTGGGTGTCAGACGCTGGATCCATAATGGGAACCGCAAACATGCGACATCTGCAGTGACTCAGCAAGCAAGCCTATATTTGACCTTGGATCTCAAAATTGATGCTGCAGTGAAAGAATGTGACATTAAAATAACTGCAATGAATTGATGAGTTTCTCCGTGCATAGCCAGCCGCCAGGAGATGACATTTGCGTCCCTTCAAAAACAGGCAGCACCCAGAATAACAGCTGTTCATGTTCCTTGACAAGCAAAATAGAAACTTGTCACGTGTATCAAAGCAGGTTCAAAGAAAACCCAATTGATGGGTCTTTTTTCACTAATATTACTGTTTGCAATTTTATCATACTGAAATGGTTGAACGATTCATTATGAAATTACAAACAAAATAAAGTCCAGTAGTAGTAGGAGTTTATGAATAAACCCAAGCCTGTACACACACTATATGTATGCACACACACACACGTATACAAATAGTAGTCTTAGACTCTGGAGACTTCTTGACTGTATCCACAATTCACTCAATACATCATTGAAGGGCTGAATGTTAACTGCTTTCCTTTGCTAGAAAAAGGTTTACTGACAATAGATAGGCCTTGGAGTTAAATATCAAAAAGGTCAGAATGTGGAAAGGGACTTAGTGAAATGTGAAATGTTGCAGCCTTGACAATTTGGAGCAGTTATATTCAGCCACTAATCCTCAGGTGGCCATTTTTCTATTTCAAAGTGTCTGGATCTGTCTCTCCTCCTGTCTTTCGACACTGCATGTCTTTCTCTCTGTCTGCCTACATCTCACCCAATCTGTCTCCTATTGTAGAGGTTAAGGAACAGCTTGGGAGGGACACATAAGAGAGAATGATGGAGAATGCAGCTAAAAGGTTAAGGAGGCTGTAATCCTGCAGTAAAGGACAGCCAAAACCCACACTGTGCTTCAGCTGTTCCCAAAATAAATAAAAAAAACAAATAAAAGGCAGCCAAATAGTCTCTCTGGCTGTCTACAGCTCAATAATGGAAAGTGACATGTTTACCAAAGACCGTGGGCATCAAACTGGGGTCTTTCACCTCTTCTTCTACTACCTAATGAACTACTTATTCTCTGTATTAACTGAAAAAAGCTTAGATAGCAATCAGGACTAACCAGGGTTTAAGCATCTTAAGCATCCGTCAAATATGTCAGTTATTTAAATAACTCGTGTACCGCAGGTGACTACGTGTCATTGCTGGACTAATTCAAAGCTTTAAAAAAAAAAACAGAACAATGTGAATATGCAGCCTTGAGGACAACTATTTCTAACCACACTTAACGCTTCCAAATTGTTAACAGAACAAAACTTTAAATACTTAATGCTTTAAAAACCTAAACTGACAATGCATTACTGTATCACATGGGTGTTTTTATCTACCGGTAAAGCTGTAAAGCAACATTGCAGGTACCCATTTTATTTTACTTCTGCAAACAGAGGGGACAAGGACGCACATTATTCAGATTCTACATCTGGTGGCACTGGGGTGACACAAGAATTACGGAAAATTGTACGTCATGAAGACAAAGACTACAGGTAGAGGCCAACAACACACAATGTAACTTCTTTTAAGTTGAGTTTATTCACTTCTCAGTTCTTCACAGTCGCCATGATACTTGTGTGTATCTGACAGGCTTTCAGACATTGTTGTTTTATTATTGTTTTTTTGTTTTATGTCTTTTGACAGTGCAAAAATCAAGTTGGTGTGAGATTGCTAGTTTACAGGCCATACAGTATGACCTGCATGAGGCTGCAAGTTCCCCACCCCTGGTATAAACTAACAAGAGATACGAGAGGCAACACATTTTGTTTTCCCTGTCAAATTGGCTTGTGGACTCCACAGGCTATGGCCTCTTTTCCTTTTCACTTTGGTATGAACAAAGAGCAGAACAGAGATACTGAGCCATGGATTGACTGTGGATGTTGGACAACACAGCAGAAGCAGGAGAGTTCTGAATGGGAACTTCCTGCTTAGGTCAGGTCTTGCATCTCAAATGAATATGCTGCTGGCTGCAGCCTTCGCTCACTGGGGTCACCATTGACCCACATAGATGATCATAGAAGATGATAGAAGTCATTTTCTGTCAAACAAAGGCAGACATCTGCTCTGTTTTCCAACCACACAAGCCAATATTTGCTCTTGTCTTCTTGGAAAGTTTTGCACAGTCTGTTTGGTGTACAGATTTCCTCAGCAGCACTCAGGGAGTAGCCCCTCCTTCCCCGAGGCGGGGTTGAGCTGGCCAACCAACAGGATTATCATGGTGTGTTACTGTCTGCCAGAACCCAGACACAGTCTAACCAGGACTGGGGCTCTTTCACAATGTTCACAGCTCTAGCATCAGGAGGTCATCTGGTAAAAGGAAAAGATGACCATTTCGGCCGGAGTTGTTAATCTTCAGGTTTGGCAACTGATCAGACTGTTTTCGCTACTGGCACTAAGATGCATAACACATGGCAGTTTGCTGCCTGTGAGGGCTGCGTAGGAACGACAGTCGAGCGATCCAAATCAGGCCAAAATGTACAACTGATTTCACTGCACTTATCTCAAATAGACTCATGATGAGGGACAGATTTAGAAGTGAGGAAGGTCGAAAGTCAGAAAGTTTCTCTAGTGGAATGTCACACCGAAAGCAGCATGCTGTGCCATAAGTGAAGCGAGAACATCTTTGTGTTACTTGTACTTATGTTGGTATCCAGGTTTGTTTTTGGTCTCTGTAGATAAAACGTATATGGCCACCAGACACGAACGTGACATCAGTCAAATAATCTCAATGTTGACTGGTTTTTGCATCACTGTATGAGGCAAAGTTTTCGCCAAAGTTTAAAACGTTCAACTTGAGTGATTGTTGCCAATGATGCAAAAACCTGATCTGCTATTTGCACCGTCTGGCCAGGCCAATGCAAAAGGCACATTTGCTCATGTCTGTGCGTTATATGTAAACTCACCACTGGAAAAATTCTAGATTTTCACATCATCTCATCAAAAACACATGTATATGTTAAAGACATCTTTTCAAGTTTGTTAATCAATTTGAAAAGTGACTTCCTCAGGCTCTGTGCTTGCAAAGTTGACCAATCTTGAGCCAATCTAGCACTCTGAGACAGTGAAACAGTGTTTAGCTGTCTCATTACCACTTTTCATTCGATTCACTGAGACTAAGAGCAGCGAAAACAATGACATTTAAGGCTCCAAAGCCCCCAACCTGCCACTGCTCTGTACCATGTGTGCATGTGTGGGCTACAACGCCAACTCTGACAGAGCAATGGGATTCAGTGCTGAACCCTGCACATTAGATTACCTCCACATGGCCTCGGCCCCAGACTGTTAAGACATCTTGCACATGCAGCGCTGCACTAGTCTTCCGCAGGAAGCAAAACCAATCACCAAATGTTATTTCTGTCAATGTAAATGACAATTTTGCTACTAAAAGGGGGACGAAATCCAGATTTGGCACTGTCAAAATGATCCGCATCACAACAATTGCTAGCAACTAAACAAAAAATCGAAAAAAGGTGGGTTCATGTCACTCATCCAAAGCAGAGAGAGGGATGAGTGGGTTCTCTACTGTTCACAATAAAGGCTGCCCTGTTTTACTGTAGCACCAATTGCTTATGCACAACGGTTGAAAGCCAAGAGGCAGGAGCGATAACAGCAATAAGCATATCATGAGAGATGGTCCAAATGAAAAACACAACAGCTGATGTGTTGCTGTGTCAGACAAGGACGTCCAAGTCAATAAAAGCTGCAGTTCTTGCCAAGCTGGAGCCAAATACGAAAGCGAATCGGTGATCTGCCCCTTCCTCGACCCTTGGTACCACAGAGGATGCGAGAGTGATGATACTGCTTTGGCTGAGATGATGGAGGGAGAAGCTGAGTCAGTGAGGCTATATTGGAGGGGCAAGCAGTAAGATGTGGGGAAAGTTTCACAGAATCCACATTTGGATACCACCCAATCCTAGTAGAAACCAGCCATACCAATCAAACTACACAAAAGAGCCTCTACTATAATTGTGTCTTGCTAGGATACTACTGGTTCATTATTTGTGATGCTTTCTCTATATAATGCCTAGTAGGGTGACAATAGCTCAGTAACTATATGGAGATGAATACTTTTGAACCTAACTACCACTCAGTCATCTACATTTACTTGTGTTACACTGTACACATACTTATATACTGAATTTGTGCCAAATAAAACACTTCAAAAATCAAAAAAAAGATTATTATGAGTCCTGTTTCCCATTAATGGCGCTTTTCTTGTCATTTTTTTCAGCTTTACAAATGTAACACAGGTGCGTCACACTAGGTGAGAGGGCCACTTACTCTGCTCCTAACACAACTGCATACTGTTGCTTGGCAACAGTCAAGACCATTTCACGTAGAGTCAAATACCATTTTTAATTAATCAGTCTTTCCTCCAGAGGAACCAAATTCATAGAGATTTTAAAAGTACTGAATATGCACAGCGTGTATGACTCTACCTTATTTTACAGTGACAAAAAACATAAAACCCCTTTATTTATAGGTGTATGGAACAGATCTAACTATGGTAAGGACACTATTTCAAATATTTAACGAGGGAACTGATGAACTGTTCCTCAATTTACTGCAATTTTCACACCTTTCTTGGTAGAAACATTTACAACAAACCACAGTATACTTCAAAAATTGCTTCCAACATGAAGGCTAAATAAAAATGCATTTACACTGCTAATTCAACATGAGCCAAGACTAATAGGATCAGCCTTAAAAGAAAAGTACAACAGAAAATAGTTTCCCCTGAGAAAATTACAACCTTCATGTTTATACCAACAAAGGGACTGTGCAAAAATCACCTCTTCGCACAATAATCTGTCACAAAAGCAACATATAAAACGTATCATAGAGTTTTCCCATTTCCAAACATTGGCAAGATAATTGAAAAATTGAAAAAGTGGAGGGGGAATATTAAGGAGATATTTCTGTATATATTCCGCAACTGGGACTAATTCAGAAGCAGAAGTGCCTGGAGGGCCAGTCTGTCTCTCTCAAAATTGGTTTACCAAAACAGAACGTACGAGTGCACAGAGTGGGGCCGGTGGCAGCCTCCGTGGAAATCAACAGCAGAGGTCTTGCAGCTAAAACTGAATCTTTACTGTGATGTGAGATAGGCTCTCGATCACAGTCTTAGGGCTACTCAGCGCCTTTATGGCAGGCTAAGGAAATTAGCCCTCTGCTGTTAACAGCAGTTAGATTTTAGTTGCTGCTTATGAAACTGGACTGCGTTTCTCCATTACAGTGTGTTTCAGCGTTTGTCACACAGACAGATAAAATAGGTCATTTAAGAACAATTAATATAGGAGAAAGGTGGCCCTCCACGTTTTTGTGTAAATTTAATCAGCGGCTAAGCCTCCGACAAGTTCAGGCGTCAGGTTTGACAAATAATTCCAATAAGCTGTGGTGTCTCAAGTGAGCTCTGAAACAGGACTTAAGTTCATACCGCGTCAAGTTTTATCTTGCATTAATTTCAAATAGCACTCGTGCCTCTGCTTTAATCAACAGTTGGGTCTGAATTCAAAATCATGCATTTAAATATGCACAAGTCAAACAATGATGAAAAAGAAAAACATTGCATCCGTAGACATTGCGATAAACTGCTTGCAAAGTTTATTATTTATTGAGGGACCTACATTTTCACTCCTTGACACTCGCTCGGCTAATCGGGATACGGCACACGCCCACACACACACACACACACACACACACACACACACACGCAACACAGCACAACCATTCACTCATCTCCCACACTTATGTCAAGGTTGATCTGAGTCACAAGTCCCACGTTCATCCCAATTAGCACTTTGATTGGTAGTTGATAGATGGTGATATTGGCAGCTTTGCAAGGATGCATCTCTCTCCTCTCTCTTTCACTCTTTCAATTCCTCTTTCGTCCCGTGTCGGCTTTATTCTTTTTCTTTTTTTACATACCTCCTTTTCTACACATTTTCTTGTTGGGTTTCCTGGCACATTCCTTGGATATTCTTTTGACTGTAAAATGAATGGAAAAACTACAAAATAACAGAGAGCTCTGGAAAAGATCGCATGTGACATGCAACAACTCAGACTGACTCAGACCCCACTGTTCAACCCCTCTTTCCCTCCTTCCCTCCTCCCCCCCTCCCAGTAATCAACAACAAGAACAACAGAGGACCTGTAAGTAACTGGGTGTTGCTGCAGAAATATTCCAAAATGCTGGAATGAATTTGCTGCATTCTGGGACACAGGAAGCCCATATTAACATGCACTTCTATTTAAGACCCATTACAGTCAAACCAAAGGCAGAGAAGCAACTGTAGCAAGACGTTGCAGTTCACAGTCAAATTTGCAGAGTGAAAATGTTATTTGTTGTTGCCCGCTTGGATTCTTGGAGCATTTTAAACCCATTTCCCTGCGAGTGAAAAAATAATAGGGGCCAGTTAAGAGTCAATATCTATAAAGCTAACATTTTTTAGTGTAGTTGGTTTAGTTTGCCTTTTTGCACAAAACCTGCTCATGTATTCAGCTTTGTGCAAGTAAAGGGTCTTACATAGGTCAGGCTGATGCCACAGGCCTCTCGTGTACCAGACAGAATATTTCACCAACCCTGAAGTAGATCATTCTCTCATGAAGCAGGCTACTAATCTATAATGGCTACTTTCCCCAGAACAGTCAAGACAGTGAGGGTAGGAAGGTGCACCAAATGCTTCCAATCTGTGTCTTAAATGATTAGATTTTTTTTTCTTTTATATTCAGTCATATTAATAAGTCATTTTTGTCATCAAAAGAGGAACCTCTAACAGTGGCATGGAAGGGGAGAGTTGATGAAAAGACTAAATGAAAGATCAAGTCAAGATGGCAGGTGGACATGATGGACACAGACACAGCATGCGCCAGACAAAATGTCATGCTCCGCGCAAAATACAGAGGTGACACAGAATTGTTGAGCAAAGACAGAGAGAGAGCGAGAGAGAGAGAGAGGGAGAGACAGAGGAGAGGTTTGGTTTTCTTCCTAGATACTCGACACACTCACCATCCTCTGTTGGAACATAGATGTTTAAATACAGACAATCCTCATGTTGATCCTGTATATACGTGGTAACTATATCCAGGTTGAAGGTGAACCATATTGGCATCATGATCTCTGGCACAGCATTGTGAATATTTTGAGGGCAGACGGGAGCAAAGTGGGTGGCGTTCTTGATCCCTGACCAGGAAGAAGGAGGCTCGGGAGGCATAAAACGTTTTTCTCCCACTGGGGAGGCAGCGTATGGAACCCCCAGATACTGATCCACCGGCCCCAGGATCTCACTTAGCAGAGGCACCCTCACCCCTCGTAGTTTCCCATACTGTGTGTTCACGGTAGGGTGGTAGTTCTGTCCTCTCACGGCCGCAAAGGACCAACAAAAACTTAACACCCACAAGGACACGCTGAAACTGGCGCAACTGTGGGAACTGCTCCAGGTCTGTGAGGGGAGACAACTTCTCCTTAGAGACCACATGGTCCTTGTGAGGGAGTGCAAATGTAAGTGACCAACATACAAGCTGGGGCAGCACCTCAGCAAACACACTCAGCCCTGCAGACCAGCCACCTGAAGGACAGTCATCAGCTGCAAAACGGGAGCCTGCCGGCTTACGGACGCGGAGAACCAGCCACTTATGCAGTTCCTCTCTCCTGCAGGCTTCTCAGTCGCCGTCCTCCTTTCGCTCGTCAGATCTTCTAGCCTGTGCTGCAACAGAAGAAGACAGAGAAAAATGAATGAGCCTCTGAGCGGCACACCAGTTCACTCCCATTTTTTACTCAGTCATTTTTATTGACTTGGTGAGTCCTTTTCTGACATGAATTAAAACAACTCGCATAAACATGACAGCGCTCTTAGTGCTGTCATTAATTCACATAATCAAGAATATGCCTTTGACTTGGATATTAGAATTAACTGTAGAGCAACTTGTCAAGATGTGCCCTATAATGCTAATAGGACAACTGAAATGTAAAAGGCACCAACTGTCAGTAGATAATTACTCTCGACTTCAAATGCCAATGTTTAATTAATAGCAAATGAACAGCAACAAGAGTCATTACACAAGATCATTATCATATGAACAGTTTAAAATGTCCCATATGTTGTGAGTTACTAGTGTTTTTTTGACATTTTGATGCCCCTGATAAGAAATGTTTGCGATATATCTCATCTGTCAGTCTTCTCTCTGCACTAGAGCAGCAATTGGGAATTTCCTGTCAGTCAGTTCATATAGCGAGTCAGTCGCTGAATGTTTTCTGGCTGGCTGACACACAGCCTAACCTACCACAGGTAATGGATAGCAGGGAAAAACCTACTGGGAAAATTCATTTAAAAAAAAAATTACCTTAGCCCCTGGGTCCCTGATATCCCTCCAACCAATGAAGGTTGTACATCGGTATTTGGGGTTTTGAATTATCGAATTTACCTGAGCTAAATGACTTGTAACATGTTGTTTTGTTCATATAAAAACACAAATAAAAATCAATGGACAGTGAGTCTGGGTGGTTTCCACTGGGGTATGGATTATATATCAATCACCTGCACGCGCTTTATAGAAACTTGCCTTTCCTTACAAGATAGGACTGATTAATGTCATGCATCATTTGGTAGAAATATGAACCACTGCAGAGATATGATGAATGGAGAATGTAAACTACACCTCCAATGTGTTTGCTCTTGGAGATTACTTTTGTGTAGCCACAAACAGCATGGGTGCCTCCAGTGACAGCACTGTAAATGCTAAACAGCAGTCCTGAGGTGAACCTGAAGTGCCAGTGAATACCTTCCCACACTGCCTGATCAATTTTCAATTTCTGTGGCTTAGGGTCCCCCTTAGCTTTGTGTGCCTACTGCGGGGTTTGCTCTAATAACGATGAAGAAGAAAAGCCAGCATTTAGACAAGGATATTACTATCCAAAATGGCTCAGTAAATGATTTATAATGTGTGAGCAGCAGTTGGACGACCACTAACCACTGAGGGAAAAAAGAAATCCTGATTTTCCAGTATGTGCTTTAATTACTAGGCAGCTATTCCCATCTGCTACAGCTGTGGATCTGAGCCTCTTGGTGGGATGTGCGAGTGTATTCAAAAGCCCTCACGTTATTTCATATACACCCACATTTTGTAAATAGTGAAGATGAGCTTATCTTAGCCAATACATGTGGAAATGGGAACATGTGTGGTGGACACTTCTGCTCAGGAACTCAAAGCAGCACACCGAGTACCTGCTAAGTGATAATACATGAAAAGCCAACCATATCTAATCTGAGGACTAAAAGGCATGCACTGCTGAGGGCCAGGAGCCGGCAAAGGCTTCAAAATGCTCCAAAAGTCACACTCACAATGTACTTCCTTTGCTCATTGGGCTGTTTGTTTAACGTGCTGCTAAGCTGTACTCTTGTTTATTCTCTCTGGGGCTATCCATCCTATTAACCCCTTTACTTTATCAGTAACTGAATATTATGGTCATCAAAAACTGTCCCCTGCATTACAACCTTAATTAAGTTAGGGTGTGTTGCAGAACTTTTTTGATTGCCCACACCCCCTTCAAAAACCAACTTGAATTCATATTGATTGCATGTATGATCCATCATGAGTTGTGTCCGTGAACTGTTGTGCATATTTATCCCCTGAACCGAGAACAGACATCTCGCCTGTGCCAAAAGACGAGGCCGATGAACATGTTTAAAACATTTCTATTTTTAGCCGCACGTGCCATGTTTTGTGCACACGGCAGCAGAATCATTGCGATAACACACATTCTAGTTGAAATAAAATACACGGGGTCCAACTTTTTAATCAGGACATAGCAAGGACAGAGGACAGCGTGATGGAGTGTGTGTGTGTGTGTGTGTGTGTGTTTAGAGGACACGCAGCTCAGAGGACTTCATCAGTCTCCCCTCCAACACCATCTCAGAAGTCCTCTGCTTTGATCTCCCTACCTGCTGAAGCGCTGCCAAGGGACAACAGCGAGAGCGAGAGCGAGAAAGATTGCAGGAGTTCTCCCTCATCATACCAGAAATATTGATCGTCTTATCACTGTGGCCTTGCAACCCATAATAAATATGACAATTCTCCACACCCTGATTAATAGGATATGTTACAGTCTGAAGGTCCAATCCCTTTCATTATTCAAAAATGCCCTGGTGGTACAACATGTTAGCTGTGCCCATTCACATCCCATATTTAGAAGACAACACACACACACACACAGGCTTTCTCCCTGTATGTTTTGGTCCGAGCCCACAGCCATGCGTGCTTGCGAGACCCTTTGTTCTCCAACAGCTTAGAGATCTCTGCATCACAGTAAAAGTCTGAGTGCAGAGCCAAATCTACTCCTACGGCCTGGCATCCCTTAGTGAGAGAGAGACGCTGAATGGACTCTGATAAAAAAAAAAAAAGAAAAAGAAAAGGAACCAATAAAAGTTCCGAGTAGATGGAGCTTCTGACTCTCCTCACGATGTTATTATAGTAGCTAGTCTGCAACAAAGGTGTTCACAAAGCTGCATTAGTCCTCTAAAACATCCACCTTCAAATGAAGTGAGCTGCCCTGACCTGAGAGAGTGTACTCACTGATTACAAAGGCTTGCAGCGCTGTTACATTATAACCAAGGCTGAATGTGCCATTATAAAAATAATAAGAGAAGGGCAACAAGACGGGAACCCAAAGACAGAACCCATGTTCTCAGGTGGTTACCTCGACTGAACTCATTAAAATGTGAGTGGCGATGGAACAAAACTTCATTGAGTGTCTTCACCTTCCACTTGCACTGTTAAAAAAAACTCAATTTTGCTTGACTTATGTTTGCGTCTGCCTTTGTGTCAATAATGTGGAAAACACATGTGTAAATTGTTTCCCTACATGTGTAAATTTCAAAAGGAACAAACACAGGGAAATCAATAATGGATGTACACACATACAGCATGTTTGCTCTCACAGGCACACTCCTTGTATAAGCTCCCGGGCTTGATGAACAACAACATGCCATATTAAATCAAGGAGATTGACATGTTTCAGAAACAACATTCAGAAAATGTCAAAACCAAACTGCGGCTTCATAAAGCTCCCGCTGGGAACCGGTGCCACTGTAACAGTGAGGAATGAGGGACTGCGCTTCATTTAATTTGCCTTTTTCCGTCAGCCTCAGAGCCTTTGCAGTCATTATTACTTAGAAGATTTGGTATTAAATCAAGGACAAAGCCGCAGCACATTCTGACTGCTAATCACCATGGAGATGCTGACATATTTTTTTACAGGGAAAAAAAAAAGAAAAAAAAAGGGTGATGTTGAGAAATGACGGCACAGCTGCTGCGGCTGCTCGCTAAGCTGTGTCTCCACCCCTTCTGGCTGCTAGATGAAGGCTTCCATGAGTATCATTACCAGTTCAACAGCCAAGGAAACATGGTGAGGGAAGCACAGCAGGCAGACTGAAGACGGATTCCAGGTTAGCACAAGAGAGGAGTTCGAAGACTGCACGGCAAATAAATAATGGCCAAGTGCTGACGATGCTTGAAACAACAGTTTGCTCTTTGTGACTAAAATGATAGGGACAGAGTGGATCTAGGAGTCCTAAAGCTGCACGTTGAGGCTGTGGGCTCATTCCTACATCTGTATTGCCTCTTTTTCTCCTCCCTTGGCGTGCCACATACACTTTGGGCAGTACAGTGGTAGCCTATGTGCAATACTATGTGAGGGGTACAGCGATATTAATCATAGCTAAATGCCTAAATTAGATGGAGAAGTACTGAAGAGCCTACATATCATTCAAAATGATGAATAAAGAACATTCCCCACCAGTTCATCATCCAAACTCCTATTGATCCACGGCCGAGTCCCACTTGACATCCTGCTGAAAAAAAAAAACATTACGCAGCTAATGACTGGAGCTGCCCACAGGGATTTTTTTGAGGGTTAAGGATTCTTTGGGTCCGTCTCTAATCTAGCCATATGTAAACACATTAAGATTTTACAAATGGCGTGCTCATTATCCAAACTCCCACAGATGTCGTTTGCAGAGTGGGATCTGTTCTGCTGACAAAGTGTTTTGTGTGCAATTTCTATCACCATGGCAAAAATGCTGCGAAAAGAGCACAAGGCGATGGGGGCATCTGTCTTCAAAAACCTGTTGACCACAAACAATGGTGTGGGGACGTTACATCATGTCCACACATTTCTTCATTGTTACATTACTTGAGTTCTCAGTCACGTACTGAGGCATATACTTATGTCTCAATGTGAGGGCCAACAACAAGCGGACAAATTGGTCGGGATTTAAATTTTTCAATGCACTTGAAACAAGATTTAATACAATCCGGTCCGATTTTTTTATTTATCTCAAGATGATCAGAACACATGAAGTTTGTAGATAATTAACCATGTATGATGTGTAATACTGTATTTTAAACTTTAAACAGCATAATAATTATTATTATTTTGTGATTTACATAATGATATTTTGTGTACTATTTTCAGTAACGATAAATCTGTCGGTTATTTTCTTTGTTTTTTATGAATCCAGAAAATGTAGAAAGTTATGTTAAACATCAATCAGTGTTTGTTGCAGCCCTAGTAAATAGATGGTGACACTCTGACTTCAGTATTTATCTATTGTGAATTTCTGCCATTCCTTCATGTTTCACAGCCACATAAATATCGACCACAAGAACATTTTCATCAGATGTGTTACCACATGAGTGTCATTTATTAGTCGAATCAGATCTTTGAAATATTTGGTATCGCTCCGATTGATTCATTTTTTTTTAGCTGTTGGTCAAACCATTCTACTTATATGAAATGGCAACACGTTTGATTGGACGTAGTGAGGCACATGGGAAACATGATCGAATTCTAGAACGGATCCACTCAAGCCAACCAAGGAAAATTCAGTAAATATTTCAGGCTGCTCCTCTCATCTCCTTCACTGCAATGACAGCACGTATTACATGTCAGCACTAACACCAATTTCTGGATGGATTTGAAGTCTTCTGGGATGCATTGAATAAAAATCAGGCAACTGCAGGAAACCTGAGTGGCACTTGCATGGCGTGGCTGTTATAAAGCAAATTAAAGTTTACGACAACCACTTTATATGTGAACTGCTGCTCATTGCTGCACAAAAGCAGCTGTGGGTAAAAAAAGAGACATTTCTGTAATTTTTGGAGCGTTATTCAAGGGCTTAAGGTGGATCAATGTGGGGTTTTCTATAACATTGTTAGATATATATTTAGATGATTTTCTTGTTTTCCCCTCACATAACACATAAACCAAATTGATTGCTGATTGTTAGAAAATAATAATAAAAATAGCCAATTAATCAGTCTACATCTGTCAAGGGCCATGCAAAATTATTGAACACAGTGATGTTGATGATCTCTCCTAGACACATCCTTTCTTTAACATATTTTCTCTTACCTTCTGAATAAATGAATTGTAAGTAGTGTATATTTGTATTTCAGAGTTGGCAACACAACGGTGCCTGAAAGAGAGAACTCACTTTCTTTTACAGCAATTCATTACTTAGACATTCATTTGTGTATTATTTGGGACATGGTTTATATCCAACTCAAAGTCCGTATCGATTGCTTAAATGATGTCATTTTAAGTCCCGTATCCACCAATGTGTGGTTCACTGAACATCGATCCAAGACGATCGCAAATACCAAGGAACTGACAGGGACGGGAGTCATGGAAACAATTTTTCTTAAGCAGCAAGACTAACACTTCGCAAACACAGAAAGATGAACCGGGGGTTTGGTATGAGTTAATTGAGGTCTGCCCGGTAATTACTACAGAGATTTGATCTTTCACAATCAGGGTCGCGAGTTCGCTGCCACTTCATTATAAAATCTTAGATGCTTCTGTACTAGTCTGGACTAAAGGGACTATACACAGTAGTTGTCCTTGGCCTGAATACCCATTTGCGGAGGCAGCAATAAAATGAAGCAACTAAGAGGAACCTACACGGAAGAGCAATTATTTTAAAAAGAGTGCCTCCAGACCTGAAAATGGCTCACCTGATAAAAGTGATTTATTTGCAATATACATGTGAAATTAAGGTTACGTGATGCAGTAATGTCTACAATTCGGTGAAGATGTCCCCGCTCGGAACAGAAAAATGTTCTTGCTTTACACCAGCTCCATTATACAAACGACATATCCCCATATGTACCGTACATTACCAAGCAACACCTTTGAAGAGCTAATCATCCCGATCTTCAAAACGCACAGGAGCCTTTCCCTGAGCGCCTCTTTCATCCACTGCATTTTGAATTAAGCAAAAACTAATTCTGATCAAATTTCCACAAGAATGTGAAATTCCTTTCATTCTTTTTTTTTTACAATACAATGACAGCTGTCATGTATGTTTTAAGTCTGTGAGAATCCAAGTCCTCCGATGGACTAATGAGCGGAATACAGTAGCAGCTCTAATTTAAGCCAAGTAGGCTCCAGTTCTTATTGAAAACCTGAACGATCAGCTTTATTATTAAGTGTGAAAAGGACTCCACTGACGCAAACATAAACCAAGCAGAAACATGACCCAGTTGCTGCCTGTAAAATTAATAATAGTGCACTGGGTGCCTTAGTAGTTACACTAATGTGCAAACAGAGCTTTTCCACATTCAGGTGAAACATAGTGGATGGTGTAAATTTTGTCTAAAATGATCCCAGTGCGCCTTCTCAGTTGCATTATATGTACATATATATATATATATATATATATATATGTATATATATATATATATATATATATATATATATATATATATATAAAATACTTTTTTTCTGTATACTTTGTATGTTATACTGTGAATTGTTAGCTTCAGAGTCCAAAATTGTGATTAATGTCCAATTGAGCAGAAATGGATTTTGAGAAAACAGCGCGTTATTGGAAGCGGCACTGCACATTATTCTGATGTGTCTTTTCAAAGACCTCGGCTACTTGGCTTCCACACAGAGTGTTCACAAATGTGAAAAGCACAGTGGTAGAATGACGCCATTGACATGCAAATGCCTGGTAGTTGCAGAGAAGTGAGAAGTGCCAACATCTATTGTCGTGTGACAAGAAGGATTTCTAAATACATAGCGGAGAGCTGAAATGTACACAAGTGTGCTTGACACAGCAAAACCCACTGCATCTATTTTCCTTTTTAACAAAAAAAAAAAAGAAGGTATTAAACGATGGTAGTGGATTCACGAGCATTATGGTGGGGGTCTAGTTACAGCAGGAGCACAGGGTTATTGTAGCCTAATGACAGCAAATTAAATGAGGCCTGTCGACTGTGTGTGATCCCTGGAGTTTTATGGGAGAATAATTAAGTTTAGAACTGACCCATCAGTGGTGTGCTTTTAACAAAAGGTCACCAGTGAACAGCAATGTGAGCCCCACTTGATTACTATGTATATCACAGCATCAAAAAAGATGCTACTGCACTAATGAGGGGCTGACCTTCAACTTCAGCGTAAACAAGGACCAAACAAACACATGCTGCGCCACATGGCCTATTAATAAAAGGTGTTTAAAAGATTAATAGCGCCGTAATATGCAGGAGCACTACATGACATACAGTATGGTGTTTCAGCAAATGCTGGTGAATAGATTCTAAGCAAATATTCAGATTCCTGAGCATTAGGAGATCCAGAATACAGCTGCATGAATGTAAAGAATGAACAACAAAAATATCATTTCCATTGAATAGTAAATAAGCTTCAAATAAAATATGACAGCTGGAAATGTAAATGTGCTTTTGAGGATTTAAACCTTATTATATGACATAACAGGGTGATTTGGAGCTACAGCCAGGTGGATTTAGAAGAGATATAGAGGGATTAGTGAAGTGATATCAATCACCACAGTTGAACCATCCCCTTATCCAGCACCATCACAGTCTCTGGCCGCTCTCCCCATTGATCCAGTGCAGGATAAGGGGCTGCAGCTGTAGCTGACGGCGAGGATTTCCCTCAAGGATTCCCGAAGATTCCGAAAATAACTTATTTAATTTCGAATTTTGAGGATAAAGTCAGGTTTATCCTTAAACACTTAAAAGACCTGATGAAAAATTCAATCAGCATCACCGTGTCCAGTTATTTGAGCCCGAGATAAACCTGCTGCTTGTGTGACTGAGTAAAGGAGAGCCAGATAAACATTAGTTTTTCCTCCCGTGCATCTCTTAGTTATGTATAAACTCTGCTCACTGCATGTTCATTGATATTCTAGATATTAGTCAGGGAAGAGAGCCCAGCTGATTATGAGCTCGGAAAGACATTTTAAATGACGGTGCCCTTTCTTGAACCAAGTTAGAAGACAACAGTGGCAGTCAACTATCGTCTTGTTACCAACAATCATCTGCATTGGTGAAAAAAAGGGTGTGTGTGTGTGTGTGTGTGTGTGTGCAGGTGGAGCAAAGACATGCCTCAATATCACACATGGCAGGAACACTGTCCACTGACATCAATCCTTTCAGCTCTCCCTGGCAGATATGTCCACTCTCCATTCACTATTTCTAATCCTGTCTGAGAGCCTGTCTTGAATGTCAGGCTTCTCCCTAAATTGGCTCGTGTTCTTTGTGATTGATTAAAGTACTGTAACCCAGCTTTATCAGACCGGCCTGAATTTCTGCCAGATCTATTAGGTAATGCATCCTTTGTTATTGCGCCGGTTGGCTCCCCACCCCTGTGTTTGGGAAATGCACAGAACCATTTGCTGCGACACAGAACACTCAGTCATTCCCGGTACCATGTTAACACAGCAGCATTCAGCCGTTTCGCCGCTACTTTTTTTTTTTTATAAAGTGGTGTTTTTATACAAAAATTATCTGCATCCAGACGAGCGTTTTAGATCTGTTTCAAAATGAATCTGCGTCCGCACCAATCCATTCAGGTGCAACGGACATAAACAGGACATGGTTCTCTAATCTGCGGTTGAGTATTTTATCAGACTGACAAAGAGAATGTAAGTGTTAAAATAACTTTTTGTTCAAAGTTAGATAGTTGAGTTGCGGCTTTACCAAAAAAGCCACCCCAGAGTTGTCAAATGAAAACAGAGCCAGCAGTGTTTTTAAACTTCTCCATTGTTGGGGCTCTAAAATGACATTTGCCGATGAGAATGTGTGATTCCTTTTTAAATGAGAACCTAGCATAGCATGGATGCAGCCTTGAGCTCACAACAATTTGAAATAAATGTGGCATCCAAATGCAATACAAAATGATTCAATGAAAAGTGGTTCAATTTTGCAACAAGGCCCAAAACCATGTGCACAGAAATATACACTTTTATTATTAATCTCCATTTATTTCTTTTGACTGATGTCACGGTGGTGCCAGAAACGCGTCTGTGTCCCCTGACATTGAGTTAACAATATGGCTATAATTCATATAATTCTAATGCCGTAATATCCCCCATGCCATTGCACACAGAGGAGAGGAGAGGTTACCCTGATATTACTGCTGACGCCTAAGTCCTAGACATTGCACTTAGAGTGTCTCCTGCAGGACATTACTCAAACACACAGGCACTACCAAAGTCCATGAGACAAGAGTAGGCCACGACAGTATACCAAAAACACACATGTTCAGACGCTGCAGCTTTCCATGAGTATTCAAGGTCATACAGTACGGCGCCACACACACACACAGGGTCACCACAACTGAATCATATGCAATATATATCCCACATGTGTACTATCTATAAACTGCAGCACTGGATTTAATATAATGAAAAAAGAGAGAGAAAAAAAAAAAAACACAGAACAGACACTCTGCATATGGAACTCTGGGTATGAATAAAAAAATCCCATTTGTGTACTTTAAACAGAGCAGAAAAGCACTTAAATGACTGCACACTTAGAAGTAGGCCATGTCCAACCAATGCAGGCAAATTTAGCCTCGGGTTGTCTGCACTTCCTCAAAGACTGCACACAACGCACACTATGAGCTACTGTATCTCTCCTCCTATTCTCTGCCTTCCTTGCACCAAAGAGAAAGCCCAGAGCGACGGCAGCACACTCTGTCGATACCGTTTGAGTGTATGCACGCGACATTGTGCCAACTGTGATCATGTATGTTCTCACGCACACAGTTAAACATTTCCAAAATGATTTCTCTCTTATCTCCTTCTCTGTTTTCGTGTCGGTGAAATGGCAAACATTCTCCATCCTCCATGTTTCCCTGCCAACCTGAGGGGAAAAAAAGGGGTTTACTCCGACATCTGGATGTTCGCTAGCTTGAGTGAATAGTCATATCAGATCTAATCCTGCGACATCAAATGCAACTTGAGGGCACATTATTTATTCATTTAATTGCTGACATCCAAACCATGCCCTAAACGGTGACACTTTGAAAAGTATTCCTCTGTGTCTGAACTGTGCCAATACAAGTGCAACTAGCAGGGGCTCGCAGAGGGGAAGAGAGCTTTATGTTCCTTTTACCAGGCATGAATGTAGAAGAGATGGAACAATGGGGGCATTGTTGTTTTCTAGCTTTCTACCCAAGTGCCTTGGGTGACTCTATTCCTACTGACCACAGTCTTCCCAATTTAAAATACATAAAAGGCGAAGCCCTCAGAGACCAAATGGTACATCATCTATTAGTAAGAAGAAAATAATATCTAAAGAAAAAAAAGAATCATCACATCACAACATTGGAAGAGGCACCTAGATGATATGGACTTTACTTTTGATGCATTAGTAATTACAGTATGGGTCTAAACCTACAAAAAGAGAGTAAAAACGATCTCACTGTTCACTCTGGACTTCTATACCCTAACAAATCACCTTGGAAATGACTTTAGACAAAAGTTGAGCGACAGAAGCAGCACACGGAGAACAGACGTTACCTACTGCAGCTTTACGTGCGGATCGTCAAGCCCTTCATGCCATAAAGCGAGCATAAGCTGGTGAGACCTTCACCCACCATCACCCGCTCATTTCTGTATTCTGATCCGTATGGAAATGAACCATGTGTCATTGCCAACGATGCCATTTCATAAACAAACCTGACTCATTCAACAACCTGCACACAGGAAGAAACACAACACCTCCACTCTCGGGAGCTGATTTAATGAAACATAAATTCAGAGGGGGAGACATAAATTCTGTGCTCCTAAAAACGAGTGAACTCGCTTTACCTTTTTATGTTTATACTTCAACATTTGACTTGTTTGCTTGTGAATATACTCGTCATCGTTTAAATATTTGGAAAACCTACCGAACCACACTCTGTATTCATCAAAATAGGGATTGAAAAACCTTATAATGGGAGATATTTGGTGTGCAGAGCTATAAGGTTTTTTTGCATCACTTATTCCAAACATTTACCCCTGTGGTTAACACATACTGGGCTGCACACATTTCTGTCTTTGAGTTGGATCAGAAATATGTAAAAGAACCATACAAAAAACCTCAAATAAGGCAATAAAATGAAGGGATAAAACCCTACGATTTTACATACATATGACGACCAAACTACAGTTTGTTTACAAGAGTTTTTCAAGCATTTTTTTTTTTACTTCTAATGTTTCTCAATGGAAGATTCATTTTTACAACTGTAATATATATGGGCTTCT
The DNA here is from genome assembly GCF_019176455.1 of Solea senegalensis. Lineage (NCBI taxonomy): Eukaryota > Metazoa > Chordata > Actinopteri > Pleuronectiformes > Soleidae > Solea > Solea senegalensis. Next base: position 13,415,181 of record NC_058032.1, read on the forward strand.
ATAAAGTGGCAGTTGTTTCACCCTAGGGACAACCTAAAGCGAGCCTTGATGGCAAGGCTTGAACTCAACCTCCAGAGGGTTAGCAACTTAGTATGCAGACATACCCGGCCAAGGAAATCCATATGCGATGGATACAAAGGTTTTCATGTGGAAGAGGAGATCCGCCTCTGTGCAGGATTAAGTGCTTTGGATCTAATGATGAGAGACGACCCGTTTTTATTTGTTTTCAAACAAGCAGTTTGCTCTTGATAGAATAGCCGCCGTGGTCTCTCTCTGGAGGGTACAACTTGCTCATCAAAGACCTGGCTTTGTCAAACAATCCATACACTCTTAATGCCACATTGCACGAGACACTTGCGAGACAAGTTCAGAGAAAGACGGGAAATAAAATCAATGGGCAATTTATCCCACGTTACCATATGATTATGGCAGATCATGTTTAATATCGTAGACTTTTTGTGTTCAATCCCGAGTCATTCAGGGACAGCTGGTGTTTTGGGAGGTCGCCCCCTCCACCTCGGTATTCCATGGTGGAATTCTTCCTCTTCCTATCTTGGCTGAAAGAAGATTTGGTAGCAGTGTATGCCCGGAGCTGTAAATCTGGGTTAGGGGTTGTGTGGGATGCTCAGATAAATGGGTAGGGCTTTGTTTTACTGCAACACTGCTTGTCTTAACTTTCTGTGTCTACTAGGGATTTTGAAAATTTGCTACTGTCCTTGGGCCTCTCTCTGCAGCAGCAGCTCTGAGTCGGGTTTGAGTCAGCCCTGCTGCCCGGAGATTACATAAATATCCTCTATGAGCCTTTCCCTACTATAACCAAGCTTTAGTGTTTGGGTTGTTTTTTATCTTCAGCAGTGTTTTTGTTTTGGTGTGGGTGGAGTGCAAGTCACAGATTAAAAGGGAAACTGGGGATACTCATTTAACCCAAGTCCTTTCACACTGTGCTCTACAATTAAAAGTCTAAACATTTCCTCAATAGACGATATTCCGCTTTCAATTCCTCTGCTCAAGAACTTTGCTAATGGATTTGGACTTGAAGGACCTTAATATCTGAAGCAGCTGTTTTTCATGTGTGTGCAGCAAAGCATTAATATGAAGGAAAAGTAGGCCACAGAGGTACAAAAGTACATTTATCCCCGAGGACATATGTCACATTTCTGATGTCTTTTGTGATAAGGTTTCCTTATTCGTGCTTCCTTATAGCGTCTTTCAAAAACCAAAGTGGGAAAGAAAGGCAAAGATATGGCTTATTAGGTCGGTCCTGGGCTCCTTTTCTACACTCTGATCAAGGACCTGCTGGAGAAATCACATGGGTATCATTAGAATCAACCCCAAGGAGACTTTGAGTGCAGTGTGTGTGTGTATATGCCGGCTAATGACTTATTCAACAGCCAATGTGTCGTCTAATAGTTAAACAGCCCCGCTGCAATATACAGTATTTTACACTTCTGATGCCCACAACAATGTTTTTTATTTATTTATTAAATTATTTAGTTTAGATGTTGACTTTGGTTATTGCCTAGCGACCTGTCTAGAGTGCGCCCTGCCTTTCCACCTATGTCAGCCGGGACTGGCACCAGCGCCCCCCCGCGACCCTCGTGTGGAGGATAAAGCGGTAGAAGACGGAGGGATGGACGGACTTGGGTGATAGCTCGGTCATACAATAAGAGGCTCAATAAATGTGTATTCAGTATTCTGTACGGTGACTTGTTATTCTTCTGCTCTTCTGCAGCAATAGCAAATAACTCAATTTGACATCCCATTAGTTAACATATTACTGGGTGCCAGGCTACCAAAAAAGCCTCAACAATAAAAGCTTATTGTCACTGTTTGTTTTGGAGTTCCGCGGAAATTCAAATGCACGGGACGTGTGTGAATCAGGTTAAAGGATTAAAAGAGGATGTAATTGAAGGGAATACGAGATGAGCATACGTTTTGGGGTTGACAGAAAGCAGTGAATCATTTAGTAATGTATTATCACGGCATGGAGATCTGCCTCGTTCAAATCGCTTCAAATGCAACGGGGAGTGCAAAAACAAATACTGTAATTCAATGGCATTTATATTGTTGTTTGTCTATTGATACAACAAAAGGAAGATAGGAAAGCTGTAGTTGTCCACAGCATGAATTCAACAAACCTGGCAGAAGTTTTTGTTAGACTGGCTTTCACGAGCCCAGAGCTCACATGTTAAAAGACTTATCCGGGCTTACCTTTCGCCAACCTAGCCATTTTCCTCTTGTTTCATTACAATCTCACTTCTTCCTTCTGTCCTTCCTCTTATCCTCCCTGATCCCTTCTCAATTCCTGCTACTCTCGCGGAGAACCATTTCTATAACCATTTCTATCTAACGGTATCATTTCACTCTTCACTCTTCAGCTTCAGGACTGAACTGCCCACTGCTATTATGTCATTCAACACTTGCTCTTCAACATGGTCTAAATTCACAGAGTGTGCAGGCCAAAATGACCGATAACAGCAGCTCTGGAGTCTCTCATTTCAAATACCTTGCCTGTTGTTGAGACTGGAGCGACTAACTATGGAGAAAAGACATTCGAATGCAATTCAAACATCACCTTTAGCCCAATGGAAATACATTATAGTGATCATCATAGATTAAATGCCTTCCCACAGACTTCTACAAATAATAGCATGCGATTATGGATTTTGTGCACATATTTGGGCAGTTTAGCCAAAACCTCAAATCTGTGCTACTTAAAAGATCAGAAAAACGCCTCGAGCGTCCACGTTGTCTTATGTATTCGCCCACATCACCAGGAAAACCAAACAAACTTCCTCTGGACTTCAAAACCAAAAACAGACAAGGATGCACCTTTGTTCACTAAATCTCTTGTCGTAGTGACCCACAGCCACGACTTCATCAGAGCTTCTATCCTGGGAGTAGATGCCACAAGGCTATTTCTGTAATGACCCAGATTTTCCAGGTGAGTCTGGATCTGTATCAATGTATTAAGCTGCAGCAAGCAAGTCAACGAGAACCTATCGGGTCGAATGAACTATTTCTCAGGGCGGGCGACGGTGGCTCAGTGGTAGAGCGAGTCTTCTTTCAACTTGAAGGTTGTGGTTTGATTCCCAGCTCTGCTAGTCTACATGCCGATATGTCTCCGAAGCGCCGTGTGAAAGTGTGAGTGAACGGCAAAGCGGTATATAAATACTAACTATTTAACATTCATCTACAGCTTGATATGTACAGTCACACACAATTTGAAATAGTCAATACGTTAAATGTTCTATTGCTCCAACATCCATGCAAAGTCTGTCTCCTGGCTTTAAAACACAATCAATACCAGGGAAAAACTCCCCAGTCTAATTTCCTTTCTTGGTAATTTTGTCAGATTAATATCAAGTAAATTTCCTGTAGCCTGCTCTTACACAGTGTGATGGCATGATAATAACATTATTGGAGGACAGCAGTAATTGTGGTGGATAGCTCCTTTTGGGAAGAATACAGGCACAGATGGGTTCTGAGCTTGATGGAGGAATTTCTCCGTCCCCAAAGGCTATCATGAAACTTTGGCAAGAGATATAAATAGATTGCAGCCAGCAGCAGGTCTATAATTAAGCACAAAAAAACCTCAATCCCAAATCAGGTGCTATCTTATCAAGGTTTGAGTGTCATTACAGCACATTAGAAAAGCGTCCTGACTGCAAAGCATGGTCAGCACAGTTTTGGTTGCATATACAGTGAGGACACATCCCCACTAATTATTTTATAATATTACAATCTGGAGGTTTTAATGAACTGAGGAGGACTTTGGATTTAACAGTTACGGATATGCATACACACATAGGTTTAAAATTAAAGGGTGTAAAAATATATACTAAGAAATTCATTTTCAGCAACTGTACTGTTAAGAAGTGTCATGAATTAAGAAAAAGCAAAGCAAGAAAATCACAGTACTTGGAGCTTTCCATTTGTGATAAATGGAATGAAATTCGAGGCTAGATAGGCAAGCTTTGAACTTACACCTCTGCCTAAGGTCCTCTCTGTATACACACTTTTACAGTCAACACTATGATGTTTACCTAAAAAAACACATTTTAAATGTCTATGACTTTCATCTTGTCTCAAATAGAAGGAAAGATGAAGCGGCATCAGCCACAACATAGGCACTGAATTGCCTATTTAATAATAATGAATAATAATATTGTGTTTTATTTCTAAAGCAATTTTAAGGATCCTCAAATATGCTTTGCAGTCAAAATCACATTACGCATTAAACAAATATCACAATAAACAACATTATGCAATGCGAGTGATTAAAAGAGATTCGAAGGTGGTTCAGTCGGGGGCCAGCTATTTACAAGGGTCTGTATTTAATAAATAAAAAAAAACAAACATTTGTTTATACCAGGGTATTGGTGTTTTCAAACAAACACGAACACCTGCAGGCAAGCACAGAGAGAGAAATAAGGAGACAAAGAGAATATTCCACGCAACCACATAAAAGATGGACAGCAACTGTTCTGATCTGCCTGTGCTGTCTCGGTATTCAACATGCAACCGATGGTTGTGGTGAGTTTCTCTGTGTGTGTGTGCGTGTGTGTGCGTGTGTGTGCGTGTGTGCGCGCGCAAGGAAGAAGAGGAAGGATCATTACTAATCTCTCGCATTACTGCAGTCATTTCCACTCTCTTCATCACCAGTAGCATGTGCTCAGTACGATTTAAAATATTTAAATCTGTAATCTGTCAGCATTATGAGGTTAACACACACACACACACACACACACACACACCACACAAGACTGGTGTCCTATCTGTCACCATGCTCTCCACACCACATGCTCCCACATTCATCACGATAACCTGAAATGTACTACTGTAGCTCTGGCTGGAGAACGCTTTGTGGTCAGACTCTGTCATTTCCCAACACTGGCAGAGAAAATGTGGGACTTGCATGTAGCTTGAAAAAAAAAAAAGAAAAAAAAAGAAATGGTTCTATGAAGAACAAGAAAGCTTCTAATTGTTTCCCCAGTGAGCGTGACCCAGTGACTCTCCCTTGTTCTTTTACTTTGGGTAAAACAGCATTCATTATTGACTCAGCGGCACAGCCTCGCAGTCTCTGACAACATGAGTAACTCCGAGCACTTGCGTCGTATGAGTGGCTCTAAGTTGTTTGTCAGTCGGGTGCAGAGCTGTGAGCTCGAGCGTCACCAATAAACCCCCGTTCACCTTTATCTTAGCAGCGCCCGCATTTTCCTATAACGCTGAATTAATAAGCAAAAAAAAAATCAATCAACTGAATTGGATTAAAGCCTGAACAACAATGACCCATATATGACCGTTAGATTGATGGAAGACACTTCAACATTGCCAATTTAGTCAGCTCCATGTCATGTCTTCATACGACAGGCTTTCACTAAGCTCCTTAAGAGCCTGCCCCAGGGGATCTATGGGAGGCTGGAGGTACTGACTCAGGCCTTATCTCCACTAATTTACCACATGAATTAGATGGCTCCTTGCTTCTGTGTCCAGTCAGACTCACACAATACTCACTCCATATTAGGAAAATAAGGAGTAGATTTGTGATTTCATGGCTGAATTAGAAGCTGGGAAATCAACGTGAAACACAAGCACATCAACTTTACCTGCACAGTAATGTTCATCCACGGGTTTTTAACGAGTGTCGATTCCTAGTCACTTGTCTGTGTATTTCCTGAGTGGATTATTGGGGATGAAATGTAATTTGAAACAATTTTTTAAAAACAAACAGGCAGGGCTTCACCCCCTGTCAGAACTCAAAGTAAATGCAGAATGACTATTTCTCTGTTCAATTCAGACTTTTCTTTAATTGTTTTTTTTTTTTTTACCCACATTTTAAATTTTAAATGAGCTGGCAAGATAGAGATGTGGGCTTCTGGAGGATAAAAGATACTGGACTTGGTCAAAGCTAATGACACCAGCGCCGTATGTAAATGAGAGCCACGTTCCACAAAATAAATCAATCAAATGTAAACAAACCAGCACGTTCCGCTTGAGTTCACTGTTTCATTCACGCCGGAGTTAAAAAGGTCATTCATTTATTTTGCATGTGTCACACAGCTGTTGAGTTTTATCCCCGGCATCCTATGCTTACGTAAGTCTAAAGCACAGCTTTGCATCGGGAGAGACGCTCTCGCTTCCCATCAAGACTTTATCCCACCACCACTTGCTGTTTTGCTACATGGGAAGCATTTTTAAAAAGGTCTCATTTTAAAAGGAAAAAACAATCAAAAACAGCTGTAGTGCTTAGTTATATTCCTGATTTTAAGTCGAAGTCGGTTTTTGTCCCCAGTCTGTACATTACTGAGGGTAAATAGTCTAATTAATAATTAAACAGACAACTTCTGGCAGAGAGTGAGTGGAGACATACTGTGTGACATCTGCTTTGTAGTTAGAATGGCGATGTCCAAAAAAAGCTTGTTTACTAAGCAGACATTGGTCTTTGGCAGGGAAACCTGCTTGTCAGGGGAGATGTTTTTGGGCCATGAACAATGTAGAAATCTCTAATAAATATGCTATGTGCTTGAGACTCGAGGCGTATCTTTGCGCCTCAGGCCAAACCCATTTTATTAATCAAACAACGGCATTCTCATCTTTTCACAGATTTTAACAAATGCGTCCTCTTCATTATTAAAAGGAGATATGACACAAGTGAATCGAGGGAATAGTCGCTCGTCTTGAGTAACGCTCAAACAAACAGTCGGGGTACCTTTTGTCGGTTCCATCACAAAAGGTGTCGTCTGACGATGATGAAAGCACATCCTCCCGAAGCAAATATCAAGAAGACACGTTTATCCTCCTTCATTAATTACTGTGTGTGGAAGAATAGATTATGACAGTTGACACATAATGAGACTTGGGTTTGAAAGATTGGACGGTTTGTTGCCACATCAGAGCAATTAAAAAACCTGAAGTGCTTAAAATGATTTGGCATTGTAATTGATAATGAGATCAAGACTGATTCTCTTTCCAGTTTGTAAACAACAGGTTTCATCATTTAGTTTTCTTGCTAATCAAAAAAATCTCCACGAACGCCTGTTTGTTTGCTTTTTCTTTGCGTGCGCGTGCGAGACGTTGCACGTTGTGCAAATGCTGCTGCAAAATAGACGTCTTTTTTCGAAGCTGTAGGATAGAGAGCAAGAGGACATGTTTTCAGAAGGTCAGAGGTATTCATTTGGGAAATTATTCAGTTGCAACTCCTGCTGCTTGAAGACAACACACCAGATACAATGAAAAACCTTAGGTAACATAAATAACCTTCCACAGCTTTCGCTCAAATGTGCAACACCTCTCCTCTGCCTATGGAGGACTCACTCACTCAAATTGGCCCGTGTGTCAGAATATGAGAGGAAAAGAGAGAGTGTACCGAGAGAGAAAGTGAAGGTTAGAGAACAAGAGGCCTCTCCGGCCAGAAACCGACGAGTGGCTCATCCATGTTAAATCAGACCAAGATGTACTCAAGTGGATTCACGTAAGGTCAGGGAGAATCCTTGCCGACCTTTTCATCAGAAAGAGGGGGCTCATGAAGCTTTGCACAGCATAAACAACAGACTCAGTGCTGCACTTTGAAATGTGTGTGTTTAGGGGTGTGTGTGTGTGTGTGTGTGTGGTTAATGCCCGTCACCAATCGTGTGTTGGCCGAAACGGTTTCGTACGGTACGTATTTATTTGCGTTTCCAGTAGGAATAGTACCAAAATAACCCGCCCCAGAGTAATGGTATGGTACAGGTGGAGCTAGACCCACAGCAGTCAGTGGATTTGGCGAGAGAAAAGCATCACTCCCTTTCTGACCGGTGTATCTTCAACGCCCGCAGTCTAATCTCATTAAAAGCTTGGCGTCTTGTTGATATGAAAAAAAGCCACAAACTGTACGGTATCAAACCAAACTGTACCATGATGGAAACGCGGCTTTATTGGCACATGACAAGTCTACTCTTATACGTCTTATAAATAAAACACAGACAGGTGACAACATTAAAAAAACATAAAGTATCTTTGTTATGGTGTTGGGTCACCATGTGTTGCCAGAACAGCTTCTTCAAATCACATTTTAGTTGGGTTGCAATCTTGTACCGGTGAAATCCACTGTAAATGATTCACATCATCTCCATGCACACACTCTCCGAGTGGGGGCGCTGTTGTCCATTGGTTGAAAGTTTCTCCTGTAAATTTGTCACCCGTCTGTAATTCAGGCCACCATAATGGTTACATGACTCAGACACAACCCAGTAAAACAATATGAGGAAAATGGGTCCTAAAACAGCAGGGAACTTGAAAAGTAGTACTTCGCTGGCCTGGAATACAAACACACTGAAAGGCCTATACAGAGAATTCACAAGCAGCAGCAGCAGCAGCAGCAGCAGCAGCAGCAGCAGCAGCAGCATGCGTCCATGCATGCATACATACATAATCATTCACATGATATTGAGAACACACCATACAATATAAATGAACCCATTTTGACTGCAAATCACATCAAAATCCAGAGTCCTATCACAGTATGTTGAGTTTTAAATGTGCACGACAAAGAAAAAGTGTGAATACTATGTCTCTGTCATTAAAACCCATTTAGGCTCTTTCTTCAACAACAATGTGGAACACACGCCAAATAAAGGACAGGATAATTTCCTAAACGTTGATGCATTAGCGTCACATTGCCTTTTTTTATACAATCACCATGACAACTACATTTTTCCTTTTTTGAATTCCACTCTCACCCTCGTTTTTCTTTCTACCACTCACTTCAATGAGTCTACTGATCTCTATGCTTTCACTGTGTGTCCAGGAGTGGCCTGGACTTCAATATTACAGTTAGGACTGAACAATTAATTGCTTTCAAATTAAAACTGCTCTTTGAAAAAAAAACACATTACTAATAAAGTGTAAAGAGTGCAATTTAATAGTCCCCCTTTTTTTAGTTTTCTAATTTGTATATTGCAGTACACAAGAGAGAATCAATATATATATCTTAAGGCTATCATCCTTTCTTTAGAGTATATTATATTATATTAGTATATAGTATAATGTAGCAGTGCTCTGAATGTGTTAAATCAATAACGCAGTAAATATTGACCTAAATCTTGACTCAAATCAAATCGTACTTGTATATTTTGCCCAAAATCCCTCAAGCCCTATTTACAGTGAATTATTTACCGACTTGAGCACCAAAACTATTTTCATCCGCCAGATATTTTTAGCACGTAGTTTACATCTTTCCATAGGTTCCATTAGGAATAATTACAGCCTGAGGACGGAGGAGAAGTGATCGTGTTCACTCCAAAGTTTAGCAGGGTCACGGAATAAATAGATCAATGCCATCAAGTCATCACAAGATAGATTTACAGGCCACTACATTATAAACAAACAATTTGTGATGCAGATAGATAGATAGATGGATAGATAGATAGATAGATGGATAGATAGATAGATAGATAGATAGATACTCTGTGACTAGGAATAGGGAAAAAAAAAAATCCTTCAATAACCAGGCAGAATCTCAGCTCATGCATATGCTATGAGGCGTTCGCATTGAACAAGTGATTGTTTATTCATCCATAACCTTCTGAATGAATCAATCCATGAGAGGAAAAACCCAAAGCAGTTGTAAAATGGGACTCCATGCCTGTGGCAGAGTGTACCTGCTCCTCAATTCAACAAACGGAAAAGAAAAAAAAAATATGTATTGCTTATAAGGAAAAAAAAAAAAAAAACTGGTAGCAGATTCCAAGTAAATCAAATCAAATCAAGTTCAAAAGCTGGTGGCGATCTCATTTATCGTAATTATTCAATTGATTTCCTTTAACTTCTGATTTCATGTGACCATCAGAAAGTCACCGAGCAGATTCAGTGCAACGAGGGAGAGACAGAGAGAGATTGCGCGTCACTGCTCTGTTACGCAAACCAAATGCCTTTTGCCCATGCCCAAAGTAACAAGTGCCGACAACAATTATCACAAGCTTCTCCTGACTGCGCTGACGTTTGCGCCGCAGCTGTGTTGTAACCTGTCACATGTGCCGGTGTGGCCGAAGCAAACACTATTCGAATAATCATCAACATCAGCAGCAGCAGCAGCAGCAAACCCCTGCTTTAATAAGACTTGCAAAAGACTCGCAAAACCCCAAAGTAAAACGCTGCGTCCATGTTGAAGAGCACAGCACCAAAAACACGTTTACCTTTCACCAAAAAATAGAAGTCGTTCACCTCGATGTGACCATTTCTCTTGCAACCTCCCAAGTCACAGCCGTGAGATGTGTTGTGTGTTTTTCCATCAAGTATCATGAAATGACTCACCTGCCTTGTCGGGATGTAATTCCCCCATGCCGCGTTTCTTGGAATAAAAAGCCGGGTCAATGTCTCACTGTGTGTTGTGGTCTTTCAATTGCAGCGGAGTGCATTTACTCCAAATATCCGCACACAGTCCGCGCACTGCTTATGTTTGTCGGGAGTGACCTTCCTGTGAAGCGACGGCACATGTCGTGATCCTCTCAGTGGATTTCTCCCCGCGTTGTTTTAATGTTGTTATCTTCTTTTTTGTTGTTGTTGTTGTTGTTGTTGTTGTTGTTGTTGCTGTTGTTGTTGCTGTTGCAGCAGGAAAGCTCTCCTCCTCGTCCTGCCGCGGTTTGACGCTTCTGCCGTGACTTCGGGGCTCAACACTAGCTTCGCGGGAGCGCGCAGCGCGATCCCGGCTGCACGTTCGGGAGCGCCGATTGGAGCTGGAGCAGAGAGTTACTAGGTAACCAAGGGCACACGCATCACACATGAGAGGGAGGATTTATACCCTGCTCCCTGCCTTCTTTGACGGCTCACCAAAATGGACGTTTTTAATGTGTCAATGATGCCACACTTTAAAACCACAATAAACGATATATCATCTTCCTACAACGCATCATTCCTCTCTGGGCTGTGATCTCGTGGGGACATGTGCGTATGCCCACGTATAACGTGATTAGAAATCCCACAAACGATTTTTACGAAGTTGACACAAGGTTAAGAGGAGAGAGGAGGCCTTTAACTAAGTGGGAGAAACCTGATGAATGAAAGAAGAGGCAGGGGTGGGAAAAGGTCGTTAAATTCTAAATAGGCTATTTAAAAGCTTATCAAGCTGCAGAGCAGTTTGTGTAGGAATTAAGTTTCAGCTGGGTCTTCCATTCCTCACTCTGTGAAGTGTGTTAAAGCTCCACAATTACGTTCCCTAAATATTCACGCATCGTGAACCAAGACGTGTCAAGATATTAAAGGTTTACCTGTACAGTTTAAATAATAACAACAATGATAATAAGAATACTGGTCAGACAATAACAGTACTACAGCACCTTTGTATATTAAATGTATTTTAAAGTGCTTAATAAAACAAACTTAATAAAAAAACATGATAAAGTGCATCAAAACATAAAATACATCATAATACAGGATACATCAAAGTTTCTTATCAGCAACGTAAGGTAAATGGGCCAGAAATAATCGCTTTTATTACAATGGCATTTGCATCCAAATTACTGCTTTGCTGCTGATAGTGTCCCTCCATACTACAAAGTAATAATAATAAATAGCACTAAATGTCTTACGGCAAAATGACATGTAAAAAATCATAAAAGAAAATGATATTATTATATTATTATTATATATTAATGATATTATTTACTTGCAGAACATGCAGATTTAGGGCCTGGACTGTCAAAGCTGGTCCACTTGGACCTTAGCCTGAATTGAAGGATGGGTGAGGACAGTGAGACCAGGACATCCTTTAAAAGTCATTCAAATATTTATCAGAAGGTGTGTGCACTTGTGTGGGGAGAGATCAGAACTGGTGAAGTGCTCCTTTAAGTTAAAAAATGGATTCAGAAAATTCATCTGAGATAAAAGGATTAGGTCTACATGTCAGCTGGAGAGCGATCAATAGGGGTTTCAAGCATTTGTTAAAGTCATTAAATGAGCACTTTTATATGTTTTACAGTCTCCAAACTCTTGGAATGTATTTGGTGGGTTTTTTGTTTGTTTTTACATAATCATTTTAATTTTACAGAGTCAGTCAAACCTCCTCTGTCCGTCGAATTGGCTTGAATTCTTACAAAATCACATATTCTAATTTGTCCACCGACACTTTTGCCAGGTGTGTGTTTCAAATGTGGACAAACTCAAGATGAAGCAGTCATACAGCAGGCATCTCGTAACTGAACGGACAAATAATATAACATGTCCATATGTTCAATGCGAGCAGCTGTCAAAGTTAGTTTATCCCTCCATGAAACAGTTTTTAAAATCTTGGTTGAAAACACATTGAAATCAATACTGTATCATCAGGGCTTCGTCGTTTTGTGTTTTGTCATCCCTCCATGTCCTTGTGTCTGGTTTTTTTTTTTTCCTTTTTTGTGTGCGTGTCTCATATTTTATCTGTTTACTCCAGTTGTCAGCACCGTTTGTTTTTCAAGTGCTCTATATATGAAATTGACACAACCGTTGTTATGAATTTGCTCAGCAGTGTTTTGAAATACTTGCAGCATTAAAATGATTATTTCAAATAGCCAGATAAAGTAGGCTTTTCCCCCTAAAACTAAATTAATTCCGGGCCAGTGTGAGTGGAAATAATATCGCTGCTTTAAGGTTTAGACACATAATTTAATCTCCAGACCTGACCATATTGTGGAATATTAGCTTTTACTTGGAGGCAGGATTATTAAAAGTGCTTCTCCGTTGGCAAAAACCTGTGAAAGTATGATATCAGAATAGACACCATAAGACATTTATTTCTTCATTAGACTTTGCAAAGGTTTGCACTTGACATTTGAGTGACACATCTCTGTAGATTCAGTCGATGAACAATGCATATAAACAACACTAATTGGTAAAATGATTTAATCTAGCTATGGAAGCTGTAGAGTAGACCTCAAAATCCATGCCTCACGCAGCATAGGTCTAAATAAAGTTAGGATCAGGGTAAACTTGTTTTCTGAGGAGCTGCGGGGGGAGCTAGAGCAAATTCAAGCTGACATTGGGCAAAAGGCAGTGTGCATCCTGGACAGGTCACCAGATTATCACAAGGCCAACATATAGAGCAACTAGTTCATGGTCACATTCAGCCCTGAGGTCAGTATTAATCTCCAACCCCAACCTGCATGTATGTGGACTGTGGGAAGCAGCTGGAGAATCTGGAGAAAACCCCCACAAACATGTGGGGAAATGTACAAACTGTACAAAGACAGACAACCACTCAAACCGATGACCTTCTTGTTGTATTTTGCAGTTTAATGCCGCATTGTAAGACAACCTGTGTGCACTGTACAACTGGTTTAAACTCCTTTTAAAGTTAAAACTGAATTGCATCATTTCCTTTTTTGTTGTTGTTGTTGACATTTTGATTCTGAACAGAAACTATACGTTTGTTTCCATGCAGTTAGAAGCAAAATTTCAAAGATTTCGACATAGTGCAACTTGCATGGTGTTTCCATTGAAGGGTGTTTTGCGCAAGTCTAGTCTCAGAAAATGCCATTTTTCTCGTAAAATCTCCACTTTGAGGAAGATGGCTGAAAGCATTTAGCATTTCCATGGTTTTTGGACCAGTGATCTCGAGCGCCGCTACAGCTGTTGCTGGGATTGTTTTCAGCAGAAGACGAAGCTGGTCATGTGACCCCTCTACGTCATGTCCAGTGAGAAAAAAAGTTTCTCCATTAAACTTTCGCAATAAGCTTTTATGTCGACACATCAGAAAAGAATGTGTTAGCCATAATAGAAATGTAGGTGTTCTATCACTCCTGACTGAGAGTGTGTATACTGTACACCGCCAGCGCAGGGGTCAGAGAGGTCAAGAGGTACTTATCCGGTCAAACTGCTGAACTGCTGGGTTTTTGGAGGCAGCATAATTCACTTCAATTAATTTTTCCTCCTCGCCTCTTTGTGTTTTCAGTAATATTGCGAGCGTTTGCCGTCATCTCGCTTTACTCGCATAACACCGCGGTTGCCGCGTGTCGGTCTTGACATAGAACAAATCCTGTGTTGAGCGGAATCTACTTCACGGAGTAGCACAGACAAAGTGTGTGCGGCTGATAGACTTAATCTGCATTGTGTGAACTCTTCTGGCAATGGTTTGAGTGTAACAGACATTTGTTTGTAAAACCTACACACTACAGTATTAAGGTGCCAATCACTGAAATCCAATTACATGTTCGCAACAGAAAGAAAGGACTGTGATGTCTCCAGTGTTAACAACTGTCACACAATTGTCAACTCTCCGACAGTGGGAGAATCCGTCGTTAAAAAGCCAGGGGTACATGAGATCATTACCCTCCGTTTTATGAGCTGACTCCATTGTTTAGTCATCGATTTTAACGGTTGAGAGACACAGATGTCAGCAAAGCATGGGGTTTACTGAGGCCCAGGTTTTACAGGTGAGTTCAGACGAGTCATTTACAGATGACAAACAGATGGGTCACTTCAAACTGCATGCTGGAGAATAATATTTATGCCTGCGCAGTCAGTGTGTGTCAATTTTCTGTACATGAAGCCCAATTTAATTTGCCCATGGGTGAAGTGAGAGCAGGGATCTGTGAGCACAGAAAGTTAAAAAAGAAACATAACCATTAATCACCAAAAATCTAACTCTGAAATAGCCTGTTTGATAAAGTTCACTCAATTACAAAGCAGCCTTCAGGATGAAGCATTTCAAACTGGTGGGACTGATGACACATGCTAATTTTTTTGTGGGTGCAATATTTGATATATTTAGAAATGATTTAGTTCCTTTTTGTAAAATTGCTCTTACTTTTACGAGTTTTATAATTTTCTAAATAACAAACAACAATAAACACTTGTTTAACTGAGACCGTGGCCATTATTGAACAATAAAAATGTAAATGTGGCGGCGTTACCGACTGTCTAAATGCCACTTCTACTCAGTTGTTTCTGGCCAGATGTAAGAAAGAACAAAAAAACATACTGTATAATATGGACACTGGGTGTGACTCTGAACAGTGCATTGATGAGAGAGTTGAGAACTGTATGTCAATAAATGGCAAGTAATTATAACAATTTCACTTGATATAGTGTTAATAATAGCAATCCCATGTGAATGGCTGTGATAGTATTTTCTAATGGGGGCCATGCCCTTAAATTGTCCTTCAGGGAAAAACAACAACAAAAAACATACCTGGCTATAACATGGTATTCACTGATCCCAATAATGGCCCTTGAATCATTTTGGGTGAACATCACATTCTCTTCTTTTGTTTTTTGTTTGCGAGAGCCTCTTTTGGATGTGTTATCCCCCACAGGCGTTCTCGGCGCTCAAATTAGAAGATACTGAAAATGTGACATAAATTATCCAGTGTTGCACAAAACATCAAACTGGCAAATTTAGGCCACATATTTATTCTATCTGCAGCTGAGTTCACTTTCTGAAGCACTTTCTTACTTCAAAGCATGTTGCGTGGGTGTGTCTATTTGTAAACCAAGTTAACGTAACTTCAACTATCATAACTTCATTCTACAGTGGCTTGGAAGTCAACACTGAATGACAGAAGCTGTGAATCATGGTTTGAAAGCACAAATAAAGACAGGTAATGCAGAGACAGCTTATGTTAGGGGCAGGTCCCAGGAGTAAAAAAAAAAATACAAGAACACAATTAACTAAAACAAAAACAAAAAAGAAAGCCTCTGTTTGACCAAAACACAGTTAACTGATCTGATTGTTACTGCTGCACACAATTAGGGCAAAGTGGGGACTACACGATCATCAGCTTTTGAGAAATCGATTCTCTTTTCAGTGGCTCTGTTACCTTCCTGTCAGTACAGTGAACTAACCTCAGCCCAGTTTAAACATGCTGTGCTCAAATATCTGCTGTTTGTCAGAGGAGTGTGCCGTTCCACTGACATTTATTATTATATTCCTACTCAGTTATCATGGAAAGCAAAGGCATGAAAAGGCTTAATGTAAGGGTTTAATCCACTTCCGTTCTATTTTGTCTCGACCAATTTCAGTTCTTCTGTATATGTGTTTTTTTAAGCTGTAACATTAGCAGTTATGGAGTTTATTGTTTGTTTGTCAGTCTAGTGCTCGGGGCTTTTAGTAAGTTGTTTTACGCTAAAACCCTCTGCCCTGTGTGTCTCCCTGTTCATGTTGACATTCATGACATTTAGCAACGTTTTTAAAAGCGACACTGTTACGCGAGTGGAACGTATCAATGAATCGGCGCGTTGATTTAGAAATGGCTTTTACAGCCACTGCCCAAAAAATAAATGTGATTTTCTGGCGTTTCTGTGATTTCACATCTAGGAAACTCTCTCTCTCTGTAATGAACGTCAGCTAGTGATAAAATCATTAAAATGATTATTTTGTGGGGAATGATCCATATGGCCTTTCTGCATGGAGTTTGCACGTTCTCCCCGTGTGTGCCTGGGTTTTCTCCGGATTCTCCGGTTTCCTCCCACAGTCTAAAAACATGCAGTATGGGGATTAGGTATATTGGTCGCTCTAAATTGACCGTATAGGTGTGACTGTGAACAGCTCCCCCCGCGACCCTCATGTGAAGGATAAAGCAATAGAAGATGGATGGATGGAATGATCCATATGTTTGATAAGTGCACATAATGTGATTGTTCTTGCTGTTATGTGCTCAGGTGCTTTTAAAATATCTGGGGTTCTTTAAGAGGGAGGAGAAGATGAAAATATCACAGAGAGACAGAGGAGAAGAGAGGAAACGATCACAAATTGACACTAAATATACACTTAAAACAGCCAAAACAAATGATTATCACCTTCCTGACTATGCATTGGGTTGGTTTGTTGTCAGTAAAAGACTATGTGTCTCACACACATTGTCAGCCACGCTGCCTTGTTACATAAACATATGTGATTTCTTTCATCACAAGTATGAGCCCAAAATAAACAGATAACAGAAATGTACAAAAACAAGTCAAGAGGAGTTTCGTGCTGACAGTTCTACAGGCCTTCGGGGCACAGGCAGAAACACACACACACACACACGCAAGTACACACACACACGCACACGCGATCATACAAAGAATTGACTGATTTACTAGATCAAATAAAAAGCACCCAAATATAACACGAAATCCATCTATTTCAGTCATGTTGACAGACTGAATAGATGTTACAGATTAATCAGGATCTGCTCTTCCCCTGTGTTGTTTTCAGTTGGATGAAGTGAGTGCTTCTGATGTATATCTGTAGCAGATCTACAGTGCAGGACAATAAGCAGGTCTTATATGAGCACCCACAAAATAATAAATAATTTGAAGCCTGTTTATTTCTCATTTTCTCCCTAGATTTTCTCTATAGAGGTTTTCTCCCTTCCAGGTCCTTCAACTATTGGTTTGCAGTCTGAGTACATATATAAAGTGAAGTCGAATTTCCTGATATGAGGTTAGAAAACGAGCTGGAATTACTCCTTTTTTTGGATTTGACTCAATAGATGTCAAACAGCTCAGAGGAAACACACAGTCATACCATTTTTCATATCATTTCCACCATCCACCAGGATGGCTGCATAATTTCAAATATGGTGGAGCAGCAGTCGTTCATATGGTGACAGAACACCCACATTATCTGAGGTTGAAAATAAGTGTTAGCATAGGCTGAGTGAAGAATATCAGATGCAGATTTTCATTTTACTAAACTAGAAAATGTAGCCTTTACGTCATGTGACTCTGGATTTTGATACCTTCACATTTTTGCTCCCATTTTTAGAGTCAACTCCTACAAATCCTCCTGTAAACTGTAAATCATAAACATCCACTTTCAGCTTGGCTGACCTGCTTTTTGCGGTTTCAGAGCACACTTGTGCTATTTTGAAATGCTCTGTACGTTAGGTTTCACACGTAGCCTTGAAATCAAATTTCATATACACATACATACTGTATGAAATAGCCAAAGTGCTCTCAGCACTAATGGGGCTTTTTTAGACACAGTTTTCATTTTTAGTACCACATCATATTTATTAGGACAGACTTTTCTGGACACTAATCTTGGCGCTTTACCCCAGAGAAGTGTTAGTCACAACATGTGTGCCCAGGGTGGGAGAGGGAATTTGTGGATATATTTGTGCCAAATGCCCAGGGCTCTGCTGGTCTTTCTCTTTTACATGTCTTCAAAAAAAACAACCTAAATCCAACATGGAAAATCTATTGTGCACAGATAATTTCACTGTCTCCCACATCCATTATCATATCTCCAATGTATAATTACTGAGAAATAAAGCAGCGGAGGAAACCAGGACTTTGCAAATTGAAACTGTTTCATTTTTACTTATAAAATGTTGTCATTGTGAAATACAATTTGGCCAGTTGAGAAAGCTCCAATCATACTGTTTGCTGTCAGAGTGTTTGCGCTATAGTGATACTTGACTAAACTGTTCAATGGGGAAAAAAAGCTAGACAAGAGCTTGGCTCTCATTCTCAGATTTCCATATTTATTGCTTGAGATCCTGCAGGGAGTTCAAGTGAATGCCAATCGTAGAGCTGACTCACTGAGACAAATATGCATCTGCAGCCTGCACACTTCAACACGGGGCCCGTACTGTACGATGTTGGACTGATTAAGATTTATCTTTTCAGTCTTAGTGCCACAGCATAAACAGCAACCTATGTCAGCACTGAAACTGTCGTATAACGACGACATGATAATCAATTTAAAGAGCTAATTCTAAAGGCAAAGTTAAAAAGTGCTGCACACAGGCAACAAATCACAAAATGATGAGACTTATTTATTTTAATGATCCACCTGAGACCAATGTTCTGGAGATATTAAATAAGATGCTATCAATGTAAGTGTGTCACAACTACCTACAGGAAGAAATATATGAACGACCAAGAGTATCTGATCATCAAAACTTGTTTAATAAAAATATTATCTAACTTTAGTTTTTATAATTTTATATGGTTGGATGTGGTTATGTTTTACTCTGTAGTCTTTTGCGTTCTTATATTCTTATTAGGGATGTCCCGATATAACTTTTTCACATCCGATACGATATCGATATTGCAGCCTTGAGTATTGGCCGATACCGATATTGATCCGATATGATATCAGCACGAATCATACATACTTTAATTACATATTTTGTAGTGTGGACTTTTAGAATAGGCTTGATCAAGTGATATTACTTAAACAGAGAACAATAGTCAGCAACAGTAGGTATGAGAAAAACTGACCCATTTATTATTAACCTATGGGTTATATAAATTTTAACCTTTAACATAAGAATATTGGATGTTTTGCCAAGTTCATTTCATTAGGAGGAAAGTACCAAGTGTTAATGGGGGTGTTTACAGGGCACCCGTGTTTCACAGGTAACAGCGTGTCTTCAGAGAACACCCCCCTTGTTTTCACTATTTTGGATTAGCCCAACCCGGACAGGGTGAGTGACTCGTCCCGCAGGTAAACACGGAGCCCGGGGACCGGCCCCGCGGACCTGCTTAGCACCTATGGAGCTTCAGGACACATTTAAAACACACAAAGCTCTTGGCATGGCTGGTTTTTGCGGTATAATTAACAAACGGAGGCTATTGAAAGTCGACAGGTGGCGCTGGTTTATGAAATTATGTTGTTTTTGCAGCTCGCCTCAGGATGAGCTAGCGCGGTGCTAATGACTAACTTGCGCTCGCTGTGCGGCTTCTTAGCCTCTGATTTCAGAGGTTAAAGAAAAATGTTTAAAGCGGTAATAGCATGGTCATATCTCACTTATATGTGAGATATGGAGGTGTACTTACAAACATGACGTCGTTTTATGGTAAATGTCTCGTCACTGACGCTCTCGTCAGCCGTGCTGTTTCAGACCAAAACCACACCCGCAGAACACGGACTGTCTTGTGATTGGCCAGCCAACGAGAGCTTTCCCACTGTCTTGTGATTGGCTAGTTACCTGGAAGTGACGTAATTGGTACGTCAGCTCTCAGATCCGCAGCGCCCCTTCTGGAAAGGCAGATACACTGCTAGCAATTATCAAAACATTGAGTAATGCCGTAATCCCTTAGCATTTGATCCAGAGTTTTGTGACAAGTGAAAGACTGCTGCAGGACGCCTGTCGCTTGGATAACGTTGTGGTTAAAGAGATGATAAACATACATGCAAATGAAACACGAGCGTAGTGTGTAGCTTAGCGTGTAGCCGGCTAACGCTAATGTGACAACGACAAAACAAGCACACAAAGACAGTTATATACGTATTGTTGGCACTGCTCCTTCTTTTAGGTGAAGTTTGGTGCTGTGTCCTGCTTTATATTGCTACTTTCAACTGTAGAAGAAGAAGAAGAACTACTCTTGTTGTAGCTGCTGAGCGTATCAGTTGTACGGAGCTCAGCAGCTACAACAAGAGTAGTTCTTCTTCTTCTACAGTTGAAAGTACGTCACCGGATGTGCCCGGACTCTAGTGCCCAGACTAGGTGGCGCTGCTGTTTAGAGGAGTGGTGAAATTCACCAGTTACGTAACTAGTCAACAGAAGTGCCGTTTCGCTTCGAAGAGCTCAGGAAAACAATCAAACCCTGCGCTCTCAGCAGTGGCTGAACTGATTGCTATGGACTTTTAGGGCTTCATAAACGAGGTAATGACACAGATACACATAAAAGTGCAGCGTTAATTGGCACTTCCGGGCTATGGGATCTTTAACCCCTGAAATAGCAGTAGCACACATACGCTGTTGTTGTGATCATGTGGGCTCTACATGCATCCAACATGCAGAGCCCACATGATCACAACGGGCGTTGCTGGTTAGAAGTGGAGCTGAATGGACTGAGTCCGGAATGGAGATTTTAGAGGCAGTCTGATATAATCCGATATGCGTTTTTTGGACCGATATCAATATCGGATCGGGACATCCCTAATTCTTATTCTTATTTTTTGTGGTTTTATTCTATGTCTGCAGTATTTAAGCATTTAATTTGCTCATTCACTCATTTAGTATTGTTTTTTTTGTTGTTGTTTTTTTTTTAAAATTAGCCATACTTGCATCATGCCACGTTTTGTCTTTCCCAAAAACCCAAACAAAAATCGGACTGAACTCCGTTTTGTATGGTTGGATATGCTAGTGTATTAGTCTTTTGCTTTCTTATATTCTTATTCTTATTTTTTGTGTTTTTATATTATGTCTACAGTATTTAAGCATTTCATTTACAAAGCACTTCCTGAGAGTATATTTAAGAAGTGCCATATTTATAAGGATTACATTATTATTATCATTATCATCACCGTCAGCGTCATCATCTCCCCTACAAATGTGTTTTATGTGTTCAGCTTCATTAAATAAATGGTAGGCTATAGATTGTTATCGCACAAGAGGAACACATAAAGGAAAGGGGAAGAAATGGCATGTGTAGGACATCAAACAGCTGCCGGCAAAGCAAAGTGACTCGCTGAACCTCGTCAGGTTTAGCAGCAATGCTGCACTTAGATCCTCAAAGCAAACTTATTTCTGCCCTCAACACTGCACAAAGGCTGCATCCGTCTCTCTTTTGTCTCACACAGACAAATGTGCACGCACTCTCAGACACACCCGAGAGCACAGAACTGTCTAATTCTATCTGATGCAAATGTGTGCATTGTGAACCACGAGTCACTTATACCACCGTGCTTATTCGGAACAGGCAAAAGGTGGAGGCACCTCAAGACATTAGTATGCCAGTGTGTTTAAAGGCCAATTTCACCCTGCATGCCTCTGGAACAAAACCCTCAAAGAATTAGCATTTCAACAGAATATCACTTTTCACTGGCTGTTTGTAATTCTGTGTCCCATAGGTGCTCCTATTTCACATTTCCTAGCTTGGATGCATAATCACTTTTGTGTAAAATTGTCTTCATTGAGTTGTAATAAGCCAGAAAAAAAAAAAGATGCCAAGGGAGAATAGTTTATTTCCTCTCGCCTCTATTATAATTTTGCTGAGAGTTGTTGTTTTTGATTCGTGTTGGGAATTCTTTGAGGGTATGATGCGCTGTTTTAAAGCATTATATTGTTGTTACACATGATAACAAGAACGACCTGGCCACGTTCAGTCCTTGCCAGGCTTAAATGTAGGTCTCACTGTGCTTTGCACAGAATTCAGTCGCTTTCCTCTTATAAAAGAACCAATTAGAGGATCATATTCCCCGTGAGACGCTCCATCATTTCCTCCTTTAACACTGGTGGTAATCACAACTGGGGACTGTTGGCACTACTCCCTTTCACAGGAAGAACTACTTAGCATGCAGGTTTCCTCCTGTCAGTGCTGCCACCACATGTGAAAGCAAGGTCTCACAGGTGGAGGAGAAAGCAAAGAATCTTTCTTTTTTTATTGGCCTGTCACATGAATTAATTTGTTTGTTAAGCTCAGCTCTCAAAGTTTATAACCATCACACGTGCAGTTACAATTAAGACCACAAAAGACATGAGCCACTAAGAATGGTATATTGTCTGTATTTATATGGTGACGACGCAAAGCACTTTACATGACCGTGCCGCCATTCACCCATTCACACTTTGATTCATGCAGTCATTCATACATCATCCTTGCACAGCCAGCACAGCCCGTCAGGGACAATTTGGTTGTTTGGCACAACGTTCACAGACTGAAGATACCCGGGGATCAAACCATCAAATTTCTGGTTAGTACAACCCAGCTGCCCTCCAACACTATGGCTGCCCCTTACAATTGCTGAATAATTCTAATGCCATGAGATATTAATTGAACACTAGACAGAGACTTTAAAGTCTCAATACAATTATGAATGAGGAAATGTTAAAATTTGAAAAGCTGTTTTGTTTTGAATCGCTGCAGCGTGAAAGTCAGGCAAATCTATTAAACACAGCACTTGACAAAACAACAAATGTTTCTCTAAGACAATTTTTCACTTTGTGAGAGTGTTTCTTGCCTGGAGCATAAATGAGGCTCAGGCAACAATTTGTGTCAACAATACACTAAATGTTATGAGCTTTATATGTGCAGCAACAACATCCCACAAAACCACAGCGTAAAAAGCCTTTGTGCTGACAGCAATGCCATGTGCTCGGAACGAAAAGAACGGGACTCATTTAGTGTTGTTGTTGTTTTTGTTTTTTGAAAATTAGCCATACTTGCATCACGCCAGGTTTTTTCTTTCACAAAAACCCAAACAAAAAACAGCTTGACCTTAAAATATTAAATTAAAGAGACTATCACTATGAAATCAATGACTGTGCTCAGGTGCACTCTTAACTCAACAGGAAAGAAAGACGAAGTAATTACAACGAGGGTTAAAAATAAAGCAGTAAATATTAAAGGGGAAGAATAGTTTTTCTTTTTATTTTCTTATCAAACTGAAAAACCACAAGGGTAGACGTGTAAACAAATTTTTAAAAGAAAATCTCTCTAATCCATCTCTCTTTTGTTTGTTTAACTACACACTTCTGCCAAAAGCACAAGGGCTTTTAACAGATGTCAGAGTTCTTTGTGACCCATAAGCTGTGGGGCAGAGTCAGCAGCATTAGTGGCAGTGTTTATTTGTGGTAAAAGGTCAGCCGCTGCACATTTACAGTGTCTCTGGTATTTACCTCAATTTGCAAACATGTAAGCTTGTGCACAGCGAGCAGTCAAACTTGATCACTCTTACGGCCCGTGTGTAATAAACACATTCAGGCCCGTTTGCGTTCACGAAATGCAATTGAAACTTCACGCTAGTGCTTCGTGCACACAGGAAGTGTGTAATTAATCAGCCATCTGTAATCTCCAGTGTGATTAGAATCTCGATAAAGGTTGTTATTATCTATTTTTTTTTGAATGCATAAAAAAGGGGCAAAAGGTGGCCAAATCATTGAACCATGAACTGTAAGTCCATTTCTCACCCTCAATTCTGTGATATTAGGAACCCCCACAGAGACTGGGACGTGAGCAGCACACATCCTCCTCTCCCTGTTTCTACTGAGAACAGAAGCTCGAGTCTCCCACCTGCAAAGTCTCCATCTGCTCCCCAATGCACAGCAAAACAACCAAAAAGCTCCCTATTCCATAACACAGCCAAGCCAGCCCTGAATGTAATATCCTATGACAGTTTGTGTTTGACAGAGACATGTCTGCTTGATGCTTTGCAGTTATTTTCAGTAGCTACAATTGTCTTCGGAACAAATGCATTCAGCGGCGCTCCCAGATATTTTTCTGTCTTTCCAAATTACATTCTGTCTGTGTTTTATATTGTATCTCAACTCCTCAAACGGGCTGTCTGCAGTGAGATGATGCAGCACACAAGGCTTAGGAGAGAAGAGGGTGAGTGTATGTTATAATACAATATTAGTTATTCATGTGTGTGGCCTACCGACCAAAAACCTCCCCCACAACCCCAGAATAAAGCAAATGTGTAGTAAAAGCAGCAACGTGGACCCCAACAACCTCTCAAGAGGAGATTTATGGGACATCCATGAAGTGAATCTTTCAGAGGTGATGGAGGAATGAGGGCACTTTAAATCCCATTACAATGTGATCAGAAGTCATTTCTCACTCTAGGTTATCCCATGAAGGCTCAGTGGGATCCTGCAAAGATGAACCTGAACTCCTGAGAGGTAAAGTAGTGACGGGTGACAATGGTGAGAGTGCGAGGGGCACATATTTCTCTTCATTAAGTAATAAATAATGCAGGGAAATCATATGAATAATTTTCCACCTAATGGATATTGCATGCTGAGAAAGGATTTCCAGTTCCAGTTTTTAAAAATTTAGTATGTGAAATGATGCGTCGCTATGTGACAAAGTGATTTTTCGGGGCAAGAAGAGAGCAGCGGAAATGTATCGGAAAGCCTCTGGAAAAAAAAGTGAGAGAGGAGAAACAGAGAGAGCGATAGAGGCCGAGACTTCTCCCACTGAGTCTGATAGCATCAAATGACTTAACCTGTCAGATCTCGCCACATATTATGGGCTGGTACACACCAATGTATTTGATCTCATTGTTGAACATTTGAGGAGCTTCTAACTCATTTCTTGTTCTGCGTTTTGGTTTATAATCTTTTTATCTTCAGCTCTGCTCAACTGAAAATCATTCAAATGTGTGTGTGTTCGTGAGTTCTTGCATTTACCTCTTTAGGACCTTTTCTGGAATAAACACCGACCTTGTCAGGACCAGTAGTCCTAATAGAGACCAACACTAGGCACCTAATATGGCAGAACCTCATTTCTGAGGAACTGGTTGAGTTTAGGGCTAACTTGGGTAAGGCCTTGGGTATGATTTATGAATAAATGGAAGTCAAATTTCAAAATGGATAGAAATGTAAGTGTGTGTGTGTCTGGTATGCCTTATGTTGTGTGTGGTCACCTCAATCTGTTTACACTCGTGACTTGTCTTCCTTATGGGAACAAAACTGAAGTCGCCATAATGGAAATGACTGTATTTTAAGGTGCAGAAAACTTTTAAACTTAGGCTGAAATCAGGGTTAGTATTAGGCCAGTAGTAGTTATGGATAAGTTGAGCGTAAGTTTTCAGGAAATGAATATAAGTCAAAGCAATGTCCTCTGAAGTCATGGAAACCAGTGTGCGTGTGTGTGTGTTTTCATATACCCTGCAACGATCTATCTTAACCATCCTCAAAATAATGCGGGAGGTGCAGCCAGTTTCATGAAATTGTCCTTTGCCAATAAAATTAAAGCCTTTCTTTATCAGAAATCAATACAGTAAATGCTGAACATATGGTTGTCGAGTGTGGAGATGGCATTTCCCATCTGTCTGTATAAAGAATTCCTCATACTTTATTCTCACCATCGAAACCCAACTAAGAAAAAATACATGTCACAGATTGCATGTGCTCTGGATCTGCAGCCTGCTGTCACTGAACAGGATAAGAAGTATATGACAGCTTATGGAATTTTAAATAGCATACTCGATATCGCAGTCTGATTGCATGGATGGATGAGTTTTAACATCACAATAAAAGATCTCCTCTGCTGTCAAAGCATTTTGATAACTTGCGGTGACACATCTGTACAGATACGACAGATACGCTCAGTGTGAACCGTGAAGACGTTTTCCGACTTTTTCCCGCCCCTCTGATGCTACCTGCATCCAGCAGCGCGACATACAATATGCATATGTTATCAAAGTAAAAATCTGGCCATGAAACTTTAATGAACGCAGGAATAGAAGAGAAGTCGATTCGCTCAAGGCAACGTGGAATTCTTTTAGCGAAGCGTAACAGACAAGGAGCAGGAAACCTGGGCGAAGAAGAACAATCGCTATAGGCATTTGCATTTCACATGTCGCCACTGCAATTATACATACCACCGAGTGAGGACATGGCTGCAATCTACAAAGCACATTTCCATGCTTCGAACAGAGCCACAGCTTGCCTGAGGACTTGGCAGCTCAGGTGGCAAGCATGGTGATATTCACCATTTGGGAGAACTCGTGAGCCTCAGTCTACATGGTCAGCTGCTAAATAGATAGGTTGTCCTTGGACTATAGCCTTTTAATCATGTTTTAATTGCGGTACAGTTCCCTTTGTGAGCTACATTTGTCTTAAACACACACACACACAACAAGAAAGCAGCATTGATTGAGAAAACTGTCCTAAAGCAACAGCAAAGTTTTACTCACGCCTGCATGTAACCTAATTTGGAATCAGATTGCCCCACAATTTACCTCCACAAACCAGACAGTATTAGTCCGCACCAGGGCTGGAGTTGCTAGGCAACAGAAGACACTTGCTGCAGACTGAAATGATTTTTTGATTCAAAGAAATATCTTATATAAGATCTTACAGGAGATATGTAATTGCATAAAAATGGTCTCAACAGTAATAATTAATGTAGTATTATATCAGGGTAGAGATGTAACGGTCATAAAGGAAGGACATCAAGTCGCTGTGCAAGGGGATAGGCCTTTTTTAAAGACACATTCCACATTTAATTAGTCTTTCTTTAACATTCTAAGGCCTCTGCCTTTCTATGTAAAGTGCGTTGCGATAATGTATGATATGATTTGGCGCCGCACGGATGCAATTTGATTTGTTTTGATGCGCACATCATATCAAGTCGAGTCACATATTCTGTAACATGAATGGAATATAAAAGCAAGGGAAAACACTCAACAATAACTTCATGTGTGTAGCACTGCGAGGACACTGTATATTGTTCTCTACATTTGCTTCCCCGATTGTACCCTACATTTGCATAATATTTAGATTTACCTACATTTAAAATGATTAAAAACATGAGCTGTCTCTTCTGATCATATTAGCTTTGCTTGTGTTACCAAATGCTGCAATGCTGCACTGCACCAGTGAACCACTGTGTAAAAAGAAAAACACTTGACTATTTTAGTCGTATGTTAATTGTGGTTCGTCTAGTTAACATAATATGTGGGTAGTCTTAGACATCAGTAATTACCATTTTCTATATTCTATAAAGACCCAAGGGAAATTACTGGGGTTAAAGGTTGAGCAGTGGGAACTCAATCCTGTGGATGACCTAGAGAAGCTTCCAGGAAATTAATGGAAGTGGCTGCGGGGAAATGTGTAACATATATGTGCTTGGATTATCTAAGTCATGAGTGGAGAAGCTCATACATATGCATATTCAATATGTGATGCAGCATCCCTCTCACTAAATCTATCATGAAGATTAATGAAAATCATTCAGTCATTCATGATTTAACCAGAGCAGAGGTTGTTGTTTTTTCAAATGTGGGCAGACAGCACCTCCTACTGGCTCTCAGTAGTACTCTGCAGCAGGATTATAGAAAACCCACTTCCAGAGAGACGCTCATTCTGTTTCAGTTACCTTAATCAGGTTGTTAAATTAATATTTATAGTAATCGGTACTGTTGACATGGTCATTTTAGCACAATTTAAAGTCATTTAATCACATGGTCTTTTTAGCTGTAACAGTGTCTTTATATCTTTTTTTTTTTTTGCACAATTTAAAGTAATTCAGTCACAACAGTGGTAATTCTCACATGGTCATTAGCTGCAACAGTGTTCTTTATATCTTTTTTGCACAATTTAGGTTATGGTCATTTGAGCTGCAATTTGCATTAATTAAATGGTCATTTTAGCAACAGTGTCTTTATATCTTTTTTTTGCACAATTTAAAGTAATTCAGTCACATGGTCATTTTAGCTGCAACAGTGTCTTTATATCTTTTTTTTGCACAATTTAAAGTAATTCAGTCACATGGTCATTTTAGCTGCAACAGTGTCTTTATATCTTTTTTTTGCACAATTTAAAGTAATTCAGTCACATGGTCATTTTAGCTGCAACAGTGTCTTTATATCTTTTTTTTGCACAATTTAAAGTAATTCAGTCACATGGTCATTTTAGCTGCAACAGTGTCTTTATATCTTTTTTTTTGCACAATTCAGTAATTCAGTCAATGCTGCTACAACCAGTGGAGATATTAGCCATACGTGCAAAAGTGATTATATTCAAACACATGTGTGCACGTGTGACTCAAGTATTTATAATTTGAACCCAGTGATGGTTAAAGCTGTAAGTGTTGAGATAAATGCAGTACAGACCTTCACCACTAGATGCCACTGCATCACTACTAGTCCAACAGGAGCATATTTTTCAAAAAGCCAGTGGATGTACATTATGACTAAATGATAACATTGCACTGCTGCACATGAAACAGTACAACTCAGTAGTACAAAGTACATAACTCACAGTACAAAGACATATTGATCCCAGACATGTGGGCTGTGTTGTTTGTCTCACTGTGACTTTGAAGGAGATTAATTTACAATCTGACCCACATTCAACCCAGAGCAAACGCACCCATGAAAAAAATAACACCACAGAACAAAACCTCGTGTTTTCTTCGTCTTTGAAGTATTTATTTGCTGTATGTTTTTGTTTGTCATTCTTATTTGAACATTTATCCGCCTCAGCGACAAACTGAAAGAAAAAGAAAAAAGAAGAGAGAAAAAGCTTTTTAACCCAGTTCAAGTTCATGTCTCATGTCGTTGCAGTGGATCTTTGATGCTACAACTATTATGACTCAGAGGTGAAGTGTGTCTGTTTCTCCAGTTGTCAGGCTGTTGTGCTGCTCGTCTGTCTTGGTGTGAGACTTTTTTCTGACATAGTGGCTGGTGGTGCTGCGCTGGAGCAGCATGAGACACTGGCTCCTCAGCTCTTTATTCATACAGAGCAGGATCACGGGACTGGAGAGCACAGGCAGGTCCAGCAGCAGATCTCTGACCATCTCCTGACACACAGAGAGGCGCTCCATCAGTGCAAATACAGCACCTAGAGTACATCATGAAGAGTCAAATAACATTGTTAGGAACTATTGAAAAGGAACAATATAAAGCCTATATCACATTTCCTAAAGACTATAATATTATACATGTTTAAGCCCCTTGAATTAAATAAGAAAATATATATGTTACTATTTCTACTTACTGTGATATTTAATGTCAGAACAGGTGGGATATACATTATTATTAATAACACTAATAGTAATAATAATAATGATAATGATGATAATAATGGCAACAATAATAATATCTATTATTAGTAAAGTACCAATTTTGATTCAGCTTTTGTGTATTATTCATTCCTTAAAAATGCACCATACAAAAAAGAGTTGGGTACACATTTATAAATAAAAGATGTTATCTCTCAATTATAGACTTAACTGAATCAAAAAGAACATTAAGGTGTGGATTATACAACGTATAATCTGAATCTGAAACACAAATTAATTAATTAATTAATTAATTAATTCAATAATAATAATCACCTTTATTTCGGGATAACAGAACAAGTATGTTATGTTTTTAAATAAACGACGAATCACGTCCGTCCGTACGCACCTATGACGTCACGGTCACGGGGTAGGAATTAAGGAAACGCACACACCTCAGACTTTCAGGTAAAAGACACGTGCACGCGTGTCCGAGGAGCAGTGCACACAGACGACGTTAAAGGGAAGGAACAAGCGAGTTTGTGCAGGGACACGGTTACTGCAATGAGGCGAATCCCAAGCATCATTACAGCTGCAGTCAATTACAACTAAAACGGATGAGTTAGGGTTAGAGTTGGGACACATGCTGTTAGTTTGTCTCTGAGTCTCTGTGACCAAGAAGCAGCTGCAACCAGACTGATTGTGACAAAGAAGTTTCCACAGTCATCTTGTATGGTGAGTTCACAGATATCAAAGATCAATCCAGAAAACCAAACGTAAAGGAGCATTGGCACTAATGTTCCCTAAAACTAAAACTATTTCACCAAGATACTTTATGTCGTTGCAGAAAATGTGAAAGTGCTGAACTGCAGGAAAACAGGAAAAGCTTCCATCTGCTGGAGCTCCATAAACTGTATGTGCATCCTAAGGATTTTCTCATTCTGAGGAAACGGCACTTGAAGTGAAAACCTGCTGTGACGCTTCTCTTTTCCAAAACGACCCTAATGAAAAGATCTGCTCCAGA
Organism: Solea senegalensis; assembly: GCF_019176455.1. Taxonomy (NCBI): domain Eukaryota; kingdom Metazoa; phylum Chordata; class Actinopteri; order Pleuronectiformes; family Soleidae; genus Solea; species Solea senegalensis. Next base: position 13,445,548 of record NC_058032.1, read on the forward strand.
ATGGCCAATCCAAACATGGAGCCCCAGCTGTGCCAAGTGTCAACATCACTGCCATTTACATCAGCAGCATCAGCAGCCTTCACATCAGAGAGGTCAGTGTGATACGTCGTGTGGCCTTACGTTCAATAGTATGCGCTTGAAATGATGTTACAAATATGAAAAGGTGGATGTGTGACAGTGGGGAAAACAACACGATTCAAGCTTTTCTTGAGCTGGAGTGAAAGGATTTGTACACAAGCAAGTGATTTTGTAGTAAATGTCTGTGACTTTGGAAGAAAAAAAATCCAACAGTTAAAACCACATGAACTTAATGTGAACTCGGGAGGGTTTTTGTCCAAGGCCTGTGGATTGGTCCTGTCTCTTATTCAGAAAGTACATTTTCAGGCACAGCAATACTCATGGCCACTTGAGTATTGTGGTAATGTTACGCACATATGTAGCTTAAGCAAAACGCACTGGTTCTCCTCTTTCTCGAACACAACGTGTTAGAAAGTAGTGGATGAGAATTATGTTAAAATCGATCGCAACAGTGGAGCGAGAAATGATGGAGTCGAGACTGAAAACGGCTTCTATTTAGGATTTCTTTTTTGGTGGGTCTAAAAATATGGCTCGAATGGCACACTGTAGTCACAGTCAGCATAATTCCTCAATATAACAATATAAAACCCCTCAAGTTGTGTTAAAATTCGTCTTCCCTGGTTGCAAGAATATGCGGAAAAGTTTCTGCCACTTTATTTTAACATTCCTAAAAGGTGAGGGAAGAGCGGACTCCTGCACTGTGGCGTTTGATACTGGAGTTTATTTTCTGTACTAACACTGACAAATGGCAACGTGAATTAACAGCATTGGTAATTATCAAAATACTTTTTTTTTTTTTGTTACTGTAATGGTTAATACACCAGCATGTAGAAGCTGAGTGAAAATTATGTTTTTAATGTTAAAATATAATTCTAGTAGTTCTAGTTATCCCTGGATTTTCAAATTTGCTGTTTTACGAAATAAAAACTATAAAGAAATGTTAATGCACATTATAATTTCTTCATTAAAATGTCAAACTATAGTTATTTTCTTGCATCCCTGAACAGAAAAAAAACATCTGGGTATAAAAGGGTGATTTCAGTTTATTTTGCCAAATAATTAGCAATAATATATTTTTAGTTTTAAACAAGTTTGTGAAAGATTTCAAAAATATTTAGGTTTGTGACAACAAAAAATTCAAATTGCAAACTTGTCTCTGATCTCGCCCCAAAAGTGTTAAGTGATGTACTCACCAGGTGTATGTGCCATGAAGGTAATGACCGATATGAGGCTGAACACCTTTGCCAGGCGAACATTTACTCTCTGGCTCCTGTGCAGCACCTTCGCGCTCTGGACGATGGTGTGCAGAATGTGAGCGTAGAAATACAGGCTTAACGGCAGAAACACCAGAGTCTTTACCAGCAGGAGGACCCTCATGACTCTGTCGTTTATGTAGGAGAAGCAACTGAGCTTGACGGGATCCAGGTGATCTACATGGGCGCTCAAGAACCACATGATCAGCTCCTTCACCCCCACAGGAAGGAAAGGGATGAGAAGCTGCAGAGCGAGGAAGACCCTGCTGTTTACCAGGTGCCTGCGGCCACACACCATAGTCAGGTAAACGGAGAAGGTAATGAAGGAGACGTAGAGGAAGGAGGCAGTGCTCGTCATGTGTTTGGCGCTCACCATGACTTCGCACAGTTGAGAGCCCAGGAGCCAGCGGCCGTGCTGCCTCCAAAGAATGGTCATGGGCCACAAGCTCAGGTTGACGAGGTTGCAGCAGGTGCTTCCGAGGATGAACATCGCCACGTTGCTCCTTATCTTACGTTGCCGGCTGAGCAAGCAAGACACCACAGAAGCCAGGATGAAGATATTCAGGCAAAAACCGGGGACCAGCAGGAAGACTTTAGAGGAGGCACACAGTCTCAGGTAGGCGGAGATGGCGCACAGGGAGGAAGACGTCTCATTCATGTCTGACAGGGTCTGAAGACAAAGGTAGAGAGGCAAACTGATGTTCCTCTTCATTACAAGATACTATAAAGATAAGCCTGCAACACTCTGGGGGCAGTGGAGTAATAATGGCATCAGGACGGATTCAGAAGTGTGAAATAATCATCTCCCCATCACCAGAGAACATTCTCACTTTGACTTTTGTTCCTCTGAAGTTTATTGTTTCTAAGACTTTTGCCCAGTGGACCCAATTACAAAGGATTCAATTCATAATCCCCTTTCTAAAGTTTTAAGCCTCTAACAAAGAAAAAAAAAGAAAAAATCTACAGCTACTGTGCCTCATCTTGACAAATGGCGATTTCTCTGTGATTGTGCATTATTTGCTCCAGCTGTTCTCACGGGCTGACAATAACAACAACAATCTGGTTGGTTTCACGGCTTCCTTTCTCAAACCTTGGAGGCCACCTAAGTTTTAACTTGTGATCACTCATCCATTAGCACTATTCTTCTTACTTATTTCTTAATACATTTTTCCCGAGTACCCTAATGAGACTGGGACATGCGTTTCCCCCGAAGTCATAATATTCTCTTCATGAAATATCGAGGTTTGTTAATTCTAGGTTTTGTCTAATTTATGTCCATGTGATCTGCACATCATTACCAAGCTGAACTCCCCCATCCCACCCCACCCCACACACACACTCCAGTGGTGTGGAAATATTCCTAATGAGAGTGGAAAATGTATTTGTTTACTTCTCTAGGGCTTTATTAGTGTGACATAGTGCCTGGATGATTAAATAGCTAACTACTCTGACATTACCAAAGAGCAGCACGTAAGAAATGCCCTCCGTTAGCATTAGCACAGTCATATATATAAACAAGTGATTCAGTGATGGATTCAATGCTGTTCTATGACGTGATATTCAAATCTTTTGTGAGTGCATTTATGTTGCATGCTCACACAGGTGCTGATGCTAATCCATAATATAAATTGCAACTAATCTGCATATTTTTTTTAACTCTTGTCATTTGCTGTATGGACGCTGGATTCCGGACTGTATTACTCTATGGATGACAATTATTTCACATATTGTGTGATTTCTTAAATACAGATTATTATCAGGTCATGAATCCTACTCATTGTAGTGACCCAACATTCGTGGTTTTGAGTAGAATCTTCAGCTGCTGGATGGATTACCATGGTGTTTTGTTACCATTAGCATTATTGCCAAAGAGAAGAAATGATGAGTGTAGTTAATTAGGAGATGGTATGAGTCACTGTCGACTTGACTGATGTGAGCATTGGTACCGATTATTTGTGCTATGAGTCCTGTGCATTTACCCCCCTGTCATTCCTGTCAGCATCAGCAGCATGGTTGCATTGTCATTGTGAGTATAAATAAATGATAAACAAGCAAAACATCGTTGTCGTTGTACAGTACAACGACACAGAGATGCTAGCTTAACTTTATCCTGTGTCTCACCACGTTGATCAAACAAAAATGATAAGTCGGTGGACTGATGGATTAGTCTGTGCCTATAGATTGTGGTCTTTTTTTGGACTGAATGTGATTTGGATTTTAGATAAATAAAGTCAAACATTGTGGATGTTTAGGAGCGCAGGAGGATGCTTTTCTTCTCCTCAATCAATTTATCCCATTCCAAACCTATATCTTAAAGTATATAAAATATAAACTGGACACATTTGTAACTTGACCATCAAGGTGTGCACACTGTAGAATTAATTCCTCATAAAATGAACACTGGCGTTATGTGCTTTGCTTTTTTTAGGCGTTTCTTTTTTCCAAGCAGGTTGGATATACAGTACAGTTTGCTTAAAATAGTTCTGAGGTGGGAGGAAGGATGGCAGTGGTCCTAAAGTGCTGTTCAAACTTCTGTATAAATGGTGACTGCTATCATCTGGTGTCCCAGAGGGACTCATCTTCCACTGGCTCCAGCAGCGGGAGCTCAGAAGACTGATTGATTGACGGGCAGACAACAGTGAGAGCGGTGCTCTTCCTGAAATTGATTGTGAATCAGAGAAGTTTGCAGGAGCCGTTTGATCCAAATCGACTGCAGAGCGATGGGAAGGGAACATGGAGGAGAAGAGACAAAAGGAGAGGGGAAAGTGCTGCCAGTCAGTCGTGGGAGGAGATGGGCCTCGAGGTGACAACTCCTTCCATGTGATGGTTTTCCACGGAGGGTAATAGAGCTTGGGTCGTGTCTCGCAAAAAGCAATTTATAGCTAAACCCACTGAGGTCGGAGAGATATATAGTGAAATATATTCTGCTGCAAACGGTGCTGTGTTAGGCCGTGTAGATTTCTACCTGAGGCCCATAACGCTCGTGCTCAAAAACACGCTGCTTGCAAAAGAAGTTCAGGTTGGTCGAACCTTAAAAGCAGGCAAACAGATGTTAACAAATGCTTGAGGACCAAGAAATTCTTCTAGCAGTCCATAAACCAACAGGCTCGATTAATCTCTCGTCTCCGGGAACATCGCTTGGAATACCATGAGATCATTAATCACAGAGTGGCTGCCATCATACGGTATTATTCTTCTGTGCTGCAGTTGTAAAACCTTAACAGGAAAGTTAATTAAACTGGGGTGCTGTAAACTATCCCATGAAGTGATCCTTACTCGAAATCACCCCAAAAAAGTAAAAATAATATGCGTTTAATAACCTAACACTGTATGCCAACTGAGGAGGTGAGTGGAAGGATTCATGTCATTTTTGAAGGAGAACATTGTCAACTTACACCTAATAAGTGTGTGGCAGTGGCCCAATACACTCTGATCAGGGTTTCAAATCGGCTCTGTCCACATTTTTTGTTTGGACCAAAATCCAAAATGTACGGCAGGATTTAATGTTACTTCCAGGAAAATGAAGAGAAGCACTCTCTAAATCACAGACTTGCTTCTTTGATCTCCATGCCAAGGTCCTATACGCTTTTGTTTTGAAAGCAGACGATGTTGTTTGAAACCTCACTCCAGCAGAACGTGGTAGTAAACTGTCAGATAAACAAGAGAGTTAACTGCGCCAAACTGAAGTGTGTGTGGGTCATGTGCTGCACTCAAAAAATAGTTTCTGGCACATTTGATAATATGATGCAGAATAATTTCAATTCATTATTGTTTTTATTATAACTCTAAATAGTTTTTCTTTTCTTAATCCGCTTGGATCCAGATACTCTTAACCCCCGCAGCCCTCATCTTCAGTCCCCATGGATGAACTCATTATCAGACAGACGAGGTCTATGGCTTCTGTCCACAGACTGATGCTGGTACAGTATGCAGATCTCACTGTTGGATGAAATATTTGGATTGAGTGTACTTCGCCCTCAAAGCAGATTCACTGCAGCACATTTTTCATTCGACCTTCAGTCTCTTTTCATCAGTGTCCCTGTGGTCGCCTAACCCTGGCATGTAAATTCGTATGGATTCAGGCTCTAGGGTTCCAGTCTGTGTGGGCTGGTGTTAAAACCTGTGGAAAAAAAATAAATAAAAAATTCAAGGACACAGGCAGGTGTAAGAAACCGAGACCTCTCACACCATTTTAATAATCCCCTCCTGAGTGTGTGGATAGAGAGCTTGTGTGGCCGTGACGATCCGGTTGAAGACAAATGAGGAACAGTATCGGCTAAACCCTCCTATGATTGAACCATCATCTCTGATTTGAAATGGCCCCCTAGCATTGATATGGTTACTGTATACTGTGAGAGTAGCGCTCCGTGTGGTTAATGGCCCCTAATAAGAAAAGGATCACATTGGGCCTGTCATGGTGTGAAATCCGTGGTCCTATTAGTCTGCAAGTATATTTTCTCTTATGATATACAGACTTCAGCGTTTTTATATATATTTAATATAAATGATGTACGTCCAATGAATTGATCACCACTTGTCTTCCAAAAGTACCCACGGTATAAAATGACTCACTGGAAAGATGATTTTCTGATCCCTTAACTTTATAGGGAAGTTTAGACCGTAAAAGTTGAGTGGTAAAGGTTAGGGCAATATACTCATGGTTAAACATGTCTGCTGTGGAAAGCACTCTGAGCTGATCACACCATCTCCCCAAGAGATTTGTGTTTATGCTCCTCCTGCCTTTGTCACTAAGTAGAATCATTTCTTAATAATCCACAGTTGCTGGTTTTCTTGAGAGAACAGTCATTACAAGTGAAAGGTCACTTTTCCAGCAAGTGGGTTTTCAACATTTGAACAGAAGACTAATGTTATCCAGAGGACACGCTCTTCATAAAGCATTCAGACAGATCGTGCTCTCTTGTTTTTGCTCCGTTTTGCTGAACTCCTCACCTTGCTCTGAGGATGTTTGAGGCCACGCCGGATAGGTGCGCAGTGCAGTGCAGTGACAGCTGCTTTGCCGATGTGCTGTGTCTCTCGCAGCTCTGCTGTTCACACGGGGAGTGAGTCTTCTTACCCGTCTCACCTGCTGCTGAGCTCCTGCAAATAATGAAACACCCGAGGAGCGCTTTTTTTACTTCGAAACAAGTACAGGACATTTGTGTTGGTGACAAAAACGACAGATTTAGAGATGGAAATGACAGTGAAAGTTCATTTCCCCCCCCCGTCTGTTTATCTGTGAAATGCACACAGCTTGGGGGGGAAAAAATAAAGAGGGCATTCCCCAAAAAAATATTTGCGGCACTTCTGGCGCCCAGGTTTTCATGTGGGCAGTGTGGCCACACGAATCTGTTACCATGGGTCCCTGAAAGAAAAGCAAGACCATCTGTGATGCAGATGCACTGCTTATGGAACCAGTTTGGCCATGGTCTCAGTGTTCTCATGTGACATCACAGGGTGTGGTTTTACTGTACATGTCCTAAGCATTTATTTTTTATTTATTTCTTCTTTTTTTTTTAAATGCAGCCAACCACACCCACAAGGCTGCGGTCTTTGAGGTAAAGGTCCGTGACTGTTTTGTATTACTGTTTCGAGAGATCCACGTCGTCCTCACCTGGGGCGATTTGAAAATGACTAACTGTCATATACTGTACTATAGGCTCCATAGCAAGAAACAAGCTCTGTGTTTACTTATCACTGAAGCTGTGGGTTCATACCCCTGTGGTGTAGAGAGCTGTGTGTTTTTAAGAAGTGGCTGTAGAAAAACAAAACAATCTGAGTTGTATGTGAGTGTTTGGACGGGCTAATAAAATGGAAGCATATCGAGTTTGCGAGGGGGGGAGAAAAGGGGGGAGTGACAGATTAAAAAATGGTATGTACAGTATATGTAGATTGACCTTTTATTCAAGTGTCAGGAAAAAAAAGCTCCTGACTCAAGGGAGCCCCAATCGCTTTGTCCACTGAAGATGACATTTGGGGAATGGATGCGTCGTAAGAATGAGCAAATCAGCCTGATCTACTGGTGGAATATGAATGATGCAAAACAGTTTTGTCCTCAATGGTTAACTTGTCTCAGTTTCGAAGAAAATGGAAAAAGGTCATATTTTAACAGAGACCGTTCTTGTAGAAACTCTGAATTCACAATAAATCAATGGCAGTGTAGAGTAAAATAGTGAAAGCAAGACTTCTCGGGGATCAGTGCAGTGTAGCGCAGATGATTTTGTTTTCCGTTCGCCATTATACTGTGCGGTGAAAACAAGCATAATGACAAGCTTCAGTCAAAAGTTACCCATTTCTGCTTTAACATGACACATGTCTCTGCAGAAACACAGAACCTGTCCAATTATACAGACATCCAGTTGGGGTGAAGCACAAGTGCACCACAGCTGTCTCTCAGAACCTTTGTGTTGAGATGATAAAATACAGGGAGTTTTGTAGTATGTGCTTCAGTTAGTGCAGCATCAACAGTAGATCTCTCTGTGTTTCTGATAATAATTAAATCTGTCGCGGCGACTACCTGGAATTTTAGTTTTTTTTTTGTTAAACGCGACGCGTCGGTGATAAATCGTAAGTATAATGAAGTCATTTTTCAAGTGTTTACAGCAGCTGTGATTTGTGTCTCGTGTAAACAGCTTTGATAAATGCACTGTGCCGTGTTTGTCATCCTTTTGCTCAATCATTTTCATGCTTAAATGAAGCAATTTGTTTCTCGGAGTACAATCTGTTGGAGTTGATTATCCAAGCTGGTGATGTCCATCTTGATAAAAACGGAGAAGCAGTCCAGCCACCCACTGCTCGTGCCAGTGGAAGTAGAGTGGGCTTTGTTTCTGTCGAGGGTCTGGAATGATTGCGAGCGGTGACTTCTGTGGACGAATGTGAGGAAACACAACTTTAATTACTGTAATGAATCTTTCTGGAGAGGTATTGAAAGTGTGGCACTCAGCGAGAGCTCAGTTTGGCTTCCAGCACCAGGGTCATTCATCATCAGCTGAACAATACAGTGCATGGTGGAGAGAATGATAAGAAACATGGGAAAAAGGGGGGAAGAGAAGGAGAGAGACAGTTTATGGCAAAAGAATCCCAGATGTGCAGGAACCTCAGAAGTATACATTAGTACAACATTGTCCACATTTACATCTCATATGTATCCTGAATATAAGTGATGAATTCAATTGCTGTGGAATTCAATCTTGTAGCTAAACTGCTTTGAAATCTGCCCAAGCTACTTATATTTAGATCATTCTGTAATATATATATGCAAATCTACTTCCTGATACAATTCTACAAGTAAATTAAGAGCGCTAGTTTCCCATGATGGTCAATCAATTCCTCGTTTTGGATATTCATTGCGGCCTCAAGCAAAGGCCTTGCTCTGGCTCACAGCTGTAACCGGTCTGCTGAGTAATACATCGCACCCCCTGATTTTTCAGTTGGAGATCAAATACTAGTTTCTGATTTTCTGCTTTCGGTGTGTTAAGCTTTTGCTGACAAATATTTGTGTGTTCAATAGTTTGGAAATGTAATCATCAAACACATTTGCGCACAATGAGAACTGAGCCTTTTTTTTTTGTTTTGTTTTGTTACCAGCCAGTGAACCAGCTCGTTGCTAATGCACCTTGTGAAGTGTCAACCAAGTTGTTGAAATATAAAAGAAAATAACCCGTCATGTTTAATTTATGAGTTGTTGTTTTGCAGAATTATAGTTTTTCTCGGTTCCTTTGACTGCCTGCCTTTTGTGTTTGAGAGGATTTGCGTTTTCACACCTTAATATTGTTACCTGACAGAATATGCAGCTAATGTCTTTGTAGTGATCCTCTCTTTATCTCACATTGTGTTTCAGCTCTAATGTTTTTTTTTTCTTTTCTTTACATGATATAAATGAGTAATGAGGGTAAGTTGTGTATAATTTCCTCCGCACTCCATTTTAATTTGCTTGAGCACTTTCAGCTTACTAATGGTTTCAAACTTTGACCTGACACAGTTTGGATGGCGCGCAGATGTTGTGCGTCTGTTTCGTGTGTGTGTGTGTGTGCGTGTGTGTGTGCGCCTGAATTTTGCAACAGCGCATGCAGCTGTTCCTCTGTGAGTCACTTTTGTGGGCACAACAAAACATAATTATTCTGATGAACACTGAATGGCTCAGTGGTTTTCTGAGTTCACAAATCATCCACCAACGCCAAGCCATTTACGTCACGCAGAGATGAGGGCAGGAGTGGGACCTTACTAAACACCTACATCACCAAAGCATTGACCCCCGACAATTGTTGCTTTCTTGTTCTGCCCTTAATCACAAAGACTGTGTTTAGGAGGCAACTCTAATAGTGCTCGACGTGTCTTGGAAGCATAGTTTTCCTTACGGTACAAAGGATTCAACAAAACACAACAGATCACTTAAAGTGGCCATATACCAGTCATATACCATCTCATACCAGTACACAGTCTACTAGTAAAATGACTGGTTTGGTCATTTGAAAATAATGTATCAATGGAATAATAAAAGGAACCGTCAGTGCTTATAAGCTCAAGTTGGACATTGACGCCAAAATATACCACTAGGTGGCACTGGCATTCTAATCTGGAATGGGTTCAGCTTCTGTTGAGGCAGAGAAGCATAACCACCTACCAGCAATTTACATGTCTAATAGCACAGGGTTGCCTTCTCTCTGAGTGAAACTGCCTGGAAGCAGAGAAGAACGTTTCCCACGCACAGAGCTGGAGTACCAGTCAGCCCAATATACATTTCCCATCAAATCGTCTCTCTTCTGCATAATGTGGGAATGTGGTTTCACCAGTATCTCACCTGCTCCCATCTTAATATTGGATGCATTACGTCAGTGCACATTTTGGTTTGCATAACTTTGGTGTCCTCTCTGAATTGTGACGTGTGTCCAAAGTATTTTCATTTTAAATGTGTAAAAAGAAAAACCTCAATACAATGGGCTTTTCTTTTTTTTTTATGTGAGAAATGTCCTGGAATTGCAGTGAAAGATATCTTTGTTTCACTGATGTCAGGTAGCAATTCATTCTCATGATAATGCCCATGTCCTTGATTCAGACAGCAGCTATACTTGAATGATAATGTGCTGATGGGTCTGAGCCTCAGTCTGCCATGAAACGAGCACGGCGGAGTGATGGGAAGAGAAACGTGCGTGAAAGCCACCCTGTGTCTCCCCCTTTCCACGTCCAACCGATCTGTTCTCTAAAGACATTAATGGAAATAACAGGGCCCATTCTAAAATGGATGCCCCTTTTGTCAACCCTGTTATTCGCAAGACCCAATCCACAATTTCACAATTTTCTCTCATATTCTTCTTCCATCTTCTCCTTGATAGAGCACTTCCATTTCATTGGATTACAAAGAAAAGTCATTGAGATTGACACAGCGCGACATTCTGCTGTATGCTACTAAGCGGCACTGAATCTGTAATGGAGGTGACACACACACATGCACACGCACAGGTCTGAGCCGCTATTCTCAGGACATTGCATTGACTTTCATTCATTTGGACAGCTTAAACAAAGCTTTATCCCCAATCTTGGTGCCTAACCCCAGCCTTAACCTAATCACACCTTCAATCTCAGCCCTAAACTTAATCAGTTACTTAGAAATGAGGTTCTGCCTTATTAGGACTAGGATTTGGTCCCCCATGAGGACGAGTGGTCCTGACAAGGTTAATGCCACAAACACACACACACACTTTACAGCTGGAAAACAGCGATAATGGCAGTGTACACATCATTGTTCCTCTACATGATCAAGAACAAAGCTATGTCCTTTTACTCTTGTTGTCCTGACAACCATCCATACTTAAAAGCATCATCCGCTAGGGAATGTGTATAATTTTAAAGGAACCAACCAAACATTTTGCTCTTGGAAATCAGTTTTCTAATTGTGGTTCATGATATGCAAATATGCCCAAACGTACATACTAGACAATGCCTGCTGTTGCTGTGGAGGAGCTTTTATCGCTGAAGATTCCACAGTAATGTCTCAGGAAGTGTGGGGTTGGAAAGTTACAGGCAAGTAAAGGAATGGAGTACTTCTTCCCCCACTTCTTGAAAAAAGAGTTGAGAGAGGTGCGCCGAAAACGAACAACCTCCTCGAACGTGACATAACGGACAACAATGCAATGGCCAACAACAGAAGACATCCCGCAGCTTGTTTTTTTTCTGCTCAGTTTGTGGCTGTTCTCAAACTTTGTATGAAACTTTTGTATGTGTAGCTCCACCTCAAGGATGGAGGTACAGCGTATAGAAATGCAACCGAAGTATGTACCGTAGTGAACCGAACTATTCCACACGCTGGAAACTTGATGAACTTGTTTGAATCTTTGTTTGACCTCTGATCGATTCTGGGTATGTGTTTGTGTTTAGGATTTGTGATTGATTTCTAACTCTGCTGGAACATATTGATGTACAGTTACAGGCGTGCACCAGCCGACGAGCTCTCCCTGAATGGGAATATGGAAGGTGAATGTTGCTTATTACCACAACATGGCTGTTAACACTGTCAGTCAGGAGAGCAGTCAAGTCCAAGCTAAACGAGCAAAGAGACAACACGGTGCATTGGCAAGGTTAAGGCATGTGCAAACGCACGATAATATCATTTCTACAGCACTTGACCTGAGCGCTTGCTCACCAACATCTGGGCAAACGTGGAGTAATACACGGGAAAAATACATGGAAAAATTATTCCGATTTTAATGTGTAACGAAACCCAAGAAAAAAATTCAACCTTCCCTTTTTTTGGCATACATTGCCCATGTCTGATAGGAAAGTGATTGTTGTTCCCCATCAGTATGTATGTGTTGCATGTACATTCACCAGTTCAACATAATTAGGCGACATAAAATTCAGCTCGCATTACAAATCGTGTAATGAATGACATATATTCATCAAGCACACTATAGCTAGTCATCTGACAGTCGAGTACCACCTCATGGATTATCACTGATGAGTAAAAGGCCAGGTGATAATTGAGGCAGCGTTCAGTCAATTCTTGTTTAATGAAAGACTTTTCTTACAAAGCATCAGAGCATTTACAGAACAGAACATTTCAATTAACTCCTTTTGTAAGAACATGACACAGATTGTCATTTGTCAAAGTCTCCGTCGAGCTGTTGTTTCAGCTCGTGATATTTAGTGGCACATTTTGTTGTTTCTGTTGAAGGTCAGTTGATTTTACTGAAAGGATTTAGAAAGGCTTTACCCAAGTTGACCTTGATGTGCTTTAGGCTGTAAGTTAGTGATGTTGCGTGGGCTTCCAAAGGTGCAACGCAAACCGAGCACTGCAATCCTGGCTTGTGTCCAGGGGGACAGAGGCGGGGGAGTAAACTCTTCTTAGAGAAAAAGCTGTGGGGCAACAGTGATTAATCCTGCCTCCTTACATCCTGCTTTTATCCCCTTTCTCTGTATGCAGTAAATTCCCCTTATGCATCCACTTTTGTTTCAGTTTTTAAGAAAAAAGATTTAATACCAGAGGGTTAAGTTTGCATAAGGAAATTGTGCCTTTCATCAGTTTATCAGACTTATCACGTACTAAAAAGAGGATGACGTCTTTATTTTCTGTCACTTTAGTGATACTAACAAATGAGACAAACATTGACATCTCCAGAACAGAACAGAACAGAACAGCCAGGCTGCTGTTGTAGGTAAACAAGTGGAATGGAAATAACCTATTCACTTAATAACATGGTTGCGTCAGTTGACTTTGGAAAAGTTTATGACCTACCCATGTGGTGCTTTGCCTTTGGCTGCCTGTGACATATAAAAACCCGTAACAGATGTTAGACATATAGACATCGCATTTGTGGAACGCAACAGATGTAAATCACATGAACATCAGATGTGTGATGATGCAGACAAATTAAAAATAGAAAGTTTAAAAATAAATATGCTTCATAGGCTGCTGCAAGGATGCATAAGCAGCTGTAGTGCATATAACGTTTGAGTTTTTAGTATTCAGAAACAGCACAGCATTTTGGACAAAGTCTGATTTCCTCAGTGGCTCTCCACACTCTATATTACTTGCCCAAGGGGAACTATATACACTGTAAGAAAAGGGGGCATGTCATCAGTTTTTGAATGTGGGCTGCAGCCTGCAAACCAACTTGTGAACTTATCATTGAAGTGATGAAATCGGATGATTTACTAGACGCCCATGTTTCTAAAGATACCATTTGTACTGGATCGTCGGCCTGATTTGTGACATTGGAGCCACACATATTTAGCAACAATGTGTGCTTACAGTAATACAGAGCAATTCAGACACCTGTACACAATAAAACTGATCATTCTTATACTGTGACTTTCACTACTGTATGGAAAATTTGAAAAGCAAATAAAATCCCAGTTGCCTTAGGGAATAAACTTACTGCATCTCTCCACACTGGGCATTTCTCATCTAAACGCATCAGCATCATGGCTGACTGCTCATTGCCTTTCCATCGGGAACGCCGACAGAGAAATGCGCCCATGAGTGGAATGGGTCGTAGGTTGGTGGAGTGTTGGTTGTTTGGGGGATGGTCCCTTGAACCTATTAATAGCTGTCTGACAAAGCACTTCAGGGAGGTATCACATGCTCTGCTGACCACCTGCGTGCTGATGGGCTCTGCTTACAGACATATGGGAAACAAAAACCAGATGAAGCTCATCATACTGTTTTTGGGGGAGCGTGGTGAACGTGCCTGAGTAAGTGCGAAGAGATGTAATGTCGTATAGCTACACGCATAATGGCTCACCTATTTTAGGGAGAGGCTTTAAAAGAAGTGTAATTTATGGAGATCAAACGTCTATATCCATATTAGCAGCTTTGGGAGCCCTTGCTTTGAGCTAAATGCTCATATTAGCATATGCCTGCATGTGTTCAATAGTAGGAACCACAAATGTCAAGTTTCATGTAGAGTTGTTCCAATTCCGATACCAGTATCGGAAATACCTCCGGTATCGGCGAGTAGTGGAGTCCATGCACCGATCTGATACCACGTCATTTATTAGAGCTCCGTTAGCTCTGACACGGTTCTTCTTCGTCGCTCTTGAAACAGTTGCCCTGCGCCGTTTTAGAGGTGTGAAGAAGAACTGATCACCCGACACCTCTAGACAAGGAGCTAACGTTAGCTCATCATGTCGGTGGTTGGGCAGTATTTACCGGTTAGCTCCGTTAACGCGCCTACAGTCAAACTGGAGTGGCCCGTTTATTAAACAAAAAGAGCAGCACTACAACTAACCAGCGTACCTGTGTCCTGCGTATGTATGCCTGTGTTTTTAAAGTTTAGCGTTACTTCAGAGACTCATTTTAACAATCTGGAGTCGCGCGCGTCCTTTCCCGGTCAGTCGTCATGGAAACATGAAGCTCTGCCAGTGCTGCGGTGTTTGGACCAGAGTCAAAACAAACGTACAAGCTGGAAAAACGAAATAACATATCACTGGTAAAAATAAATGGTGTCCATTTGCTGTATTCGTTCATGTTTTACAAAGGGTTTAACCTGAGCCAAACCACCAATGATAATCATATCACAGTCATGCAGGCGTAGTATGATATATATTTTTTTTTATAACACACATAATGCTTTCTGCTGCCTCAAGATAGTAATACCACAACTCATTTTAAGACCAACACACCTACTGGCACACTGATGAATACGAGTGCATTTGAGACCTGCACAATACGTGGACACTGGGCGTGAAAAGAACAGCTGCATCATTTGGAAACTAGCGATGATGCGTATTCTGCGCTCTGCACCACATTGTGCCAGGTGTAAGATAAGTCCGATAGAGTCAGAATTTGAACCAAGTTTCACATTATTATCTTGGGGCCCCTTAAAGGTTATCTTGTGGCCCCAAGGTTTTTCTTTTAATTTTTTTTTATCAAATGTCACCAGGGAGGCTCCATACATTCATGGAACTAAGGGTACAATCATAGGGTGCTAGGATGCATTCTTTCAGCACAGCTAACTGTCATGACAGTCCACCCAGTAGCTGTTAAAGTAGTGGACTGTCCAAGCAACCACCACTGACAATACCACACTATTAGTTCAGCTAAATACAGTATTTGTGCTTTGTTCTCAAATTAAACAGTTTAAATCGTGTGCTATGTAAAGCAACAGTGTGTATTGTCTTGGATGATCCAAGTTTTTAGCCACTGGGTGCTTTTAAATGATCTTAGGATGGATAATCGAACTAGCTGTGAGTGAGTCAAGGACACTTTCATTAACATTCAGATCCCGCTTGATCAATGTAGACCATGTTGATGAGTTTGACCCAGGGCTGGTAGATGCCAGTGATTTCCTCCATTTCTCAAGCTAAGCAGTCTGAAACCTCTTGAGTCAGGAAAGAGGGTTGCTATGGTTCTTCCATTATTAATACAACTAAAAGGAAAATTCTGTTTTCAGAGCTTGTATGTTAAGTTTGCCCTTATTATACTTGCTTTAAGTTCAGTGAACTTTTTTTTTTTTTTAACAAATTCAAGAGTTAAATAAGTTCAGTGAAATCATTAACTATGTTTAAGCTATTTAAAGAGAAATGATGATAATTGAGCAGATACAGATGATTAATATGTATCTGTGGGGAGAGGAAGTCAGTGTTCGATGGTAATGTAATGTCGACAGAGGATTCAACCTTTAACTGCACTTTAATGATCTGGTTATAGCTTGAACTCGGTCATGACCCCCACATAATACTATCATAATTTTTATAGGACAACCACCTTTTCCCATTATGACCCATTAGAGAAGTTTACAACAGCAGAGTGAGTAGAGACAAGCATATAGCTCAGCCTAATAAGAACTGCAGTATATATGTTTATCTTATTGTCTATAAAAAATGCATGCGGTAACATACTGGTGCACTCCATCCTGTAATAATGGGCTGATCAATAAAAATTTCTTTACAGTTTATAAGACTGATAATACAATTGTAGATAAGAGAGAGGAGAACACAGTTTGCAATGTCATTCAAGTGCTGGACACTGGCAAGACATTCATTTGATGCGATACAGACTGCCTCAAATAAATCAAATGTTTTACTATCGTTGTATAGTAGCTGTGGAAGTGGTCTTGTAAACTGATTTGGAGCCCTGGCTGTAGTGCGTCTTACCTTTTTGGCCCGGCAGCAACCCATGGATAACTAGGAGCACTCAGAGGGCACAGAGCCACTGCCAGGGCTGCCACTGAGGCTTACACCATGTATGTGACTCCTGGCTGGACAGGTGTACACACTGGCAGGCAGCAGCTGGGCATCATGGAAGCACTGGTGGTTGGGTAGAGATGTGATAATTCCTTTCAATCTGCTGTGTCATCACCAGTCATAATCTATTATCATGTATTTAAAGCCGTCAATGCGATTTTTGTCAACACATATGCAGAAGAATAAGGAGGAGCATAACATCAGGTGGGCCACATTCAGTGTACTCCTAGTGTAAGCCTATCCCAAGCCTGGATAAATGGGTAGGGTTGTGTCAGGCATCCAGTGTGAAATCTTTGCTAAATCCAATATGCAAATTGCTGAAAACAATTCTGTCATAGCGGATCGGATGAGGCCCACCATCGGTGCTTTTGACCCACGCGGTGCAGATGGAAACTGTGCCACTTTTGGCGGAAGACAATGGAAAAGGAGAGGGGGAAGGCAGTGAGACGGACGGAAGGGTAGGAGTGCGGAGAGTAGGGGCTTAAAATGTAGGCACTGTGACTGCTAAATGGAAAGAGCTGGCTGATTTGATGGAGAGAAGGAAGGTAAATAAGCCAGGAGCATCTGAGTTCCACCATGGTGTAGATAGAAAGCGAAATGGGGTAGGGGTAATCGTGAAGTTTGTAAAGAGTGTTCTGGAGTCGAGAGTGTCAGACAGAATCTTGAGTTTGAAGCTAGACATTGAAGGTGTGATGTCTAGATGAATTGTTAGTGCTTATGCCCCACAAGTTGGTTGTCAGAGGAGGAAGAGGATGAAGGATGTTGAAGATGAAGCTGCCAGACAAAGAGGAAGACCACAGAGAAGGTTCATGGATGTTGTGACATGAGGACAGTTGGTCCTCACGGCAACACTGAGAAGGCAACACACATTAGGTTAAGGAGTTATCACCAGGTCTCTGAAACATAAGTAAGGCAGTGAGACATGAAAGCAAATGTTAAAAGAGAACGGTAGGAATATCTTGGCCACCATGACGTGGTGTTTGCAGAAAATGTGTGATCGATCGATTTATAACCGAAAACAACTGTGTGATACAGTAAAACAGAATAGCGTTCAGCACAGCAACAGCTCAGTACCCGTGTCCCTACAGGTTCCTTGCTTCTGCTGCATTTTCATGACACTGACCGAACACTGTTGTTGTGTTCTCCACTTGTATGCCCTCAAATGTATTCATTTATCTTACTCATTTCTCTTTGTCCAAACTACTGAAATGACTAATTTTCCTTAACTTCAGAATCAGAATCAGAATCAGAATCAGAATCAGAAGAGCTTTATTGCCAAGTACGATTTGCACATACAAGGAATTTGTTCTGGTGTCATTGGCGCATAACAAGCATACAAAATTTTCTAAAGTGAACAGTAAACGTATATATACACAGTATATAAATGTTATTAAAGATGAAAAAGAGCACTACAGAAAGAGCAGTAAAGAGCAGTATGACTGGGCAGAAGTGAGTAACAGTGCAAAGTGCAAAGTTCACAGTAATGAACACAGTAATGACGTTAATATAACGCATAAAAAGGATGTAATGATAATGTGACATGTAGAGGCAGAGGAGGAGTGTGAGGAGTCAGAGTGTCGGGGGGGGTCTCCGGGCCTTGTTGATAAGGCTAGTAGCAGACGGGAAAAAACTGTTCTTGTGGCGTGAGGTTCTGGTCCTGATGGACCGCAGCCTCCTGCCAGAGGGGAGTGACTCAAAGAGTTTCTGTCCGGGGTGGGAGGGATCAGCCATAATCTTTCCTGCACGCCTCAGAGTTCTGGAGGCGAACAGGTCCTGGAGAGATGGAAGATTGCAGCCGATCACCTTCTCTGCAGACCGAATGACACGCTGCAGTCTGCCCTTGTCCTTGGCCGTGGCAGCAGCGTACCAAATGGTGATGGAGGAGGTGAGGATGGACTCAATGATGGAGGAGTAGAAGTGCACCATCATTGTCTTTGGCAGGTTGAATTTCTTCAGCTGCCGCAGGAAGTACATCCTCTGCTGGGCTTTTTTGATGAGAGAGCTGATGTTCAGCTCCCACTTGAGGTCCTGGGTGATGATAGTTCCCAGGAAGCGAAAGGAATCCACAGTGTCAACTGTGGAGTCACAGAGGTTGATGGGTGCAGGTGAGGCTGAGTTCTTCCTGAAGTCCACGACCATCTCCACTGTCTTTAGAGCGTTGAGCTCTAGGTTGTTTCGGTTGCACCAAGTGACCAGCTGGTCAACCTCCCACCTGTAGGCGGACTCGTCACCATCAGAGATGAGTCCGATGAGGGTGGTGTCGTCCGCGAACTTCAGGAGCTTGACAGACTGGTGACTGGAGGTGCAACTGTTTGTGTACAGGGAGAAGAGCAGAGGAGAAAGAACGCAGCCCTGGGGGGATCCGGTGCTGATGACCTGTGAGTCGGAGACATGTTTTCCCAGCTTCACATGCTGCTTCCTGTCAGACAGGAAGTCAGTGATCCACCTGCAGATGGAGTCAGGCACGCTCAGCTGGGAGAGCTTCTCCTGGAGCAGAGCCGGGATGATGGTGTTGAAGGCAGAGCTGAAATCCACAAACAGGATCCTGGCGTAGGTTCCTGCAGAGTCCAGGTGCTGGAGGATGTGGTGGAGGGCCAGATTAATTGCATCGTCTACAGACCTGTTGGCTCTGTAGGCAAACTGCAGTGGGTCCAGGAGGGGGTTGGTGATGGCTTTCAGGTGTGAAAGCACAAGACGCTCAAAGGACTTCATAACCACAGAGGTCAGGGCGACGGGTCTGTAGTCATTGAGTCCTGTGGTCCTTGGCTTTTTGGGAACAGGGATTATTGTCGAGGTCTTGAAGCAGGCTGGCACGTGACATGTCTCCAATGAGGTGTTGAAAATGTCTGTGAACACTGGAGACAGCTGATCAGCGCAGTGCTTCAAGCTGGATGGGGAGACAGAATCCGGACCAGCTGCTTTCCTGGGATTCTGTTTCCTGAAGAGTTTGTTGACGTCCCTCTCGTGGATGGAAAGAGTCAACACTGAGGTGGGTGGGGAGGTGGAGGGGGGGACATTTAAGGTGGGCATTGGTGGAGATGCCCAGGCCCCTGCTGAGGTGGGGGAGGTGGAGGTGAAACACTGGAGCTGGGGGAGTTGGGAGGTGTTGTGGGGGATGGTTTCAGGCCTGTCCCTCTGTCTTTCAAAGCGGCAGTAGAACTCGTTCAGGTCGTTGGCTAGGCGTTGGTCGTTAAAGGAGTGGGGGGCTTTAGGCTTGTAGTTGGTGATCTGCCTAAGCCCTTTCCAGACAGATGCAGAGTCGTTGGCTGAGAATTGGTGTTGGAGCTTCTCAGAGTACAGTCGTTTAGCCTCTTTCACCGCCTTGCTAAACTTGTACTTTGCCTCTTTAAATCTGTCTTTGTCTCCGCTCCTGAAGGCCTCTTCCTTATCCAACCTTAACCTTCTGAGCTTGGCTGAGAACCAGGGTTTGTCATTGTTGTAACTCACCCTGGTGCATGATGGAATACAGCAGTCCTCACAGAAGCTGATGTATGACGTCACAGCCTCTGTGTACTCATCCAGACTGTTGGTAGCAGTCCTGAATACATCCCAGTCAGTAGAGTCCAAACACGCCTGTAGATCCTCCACAGCCTCACTGGTCCACTTCTTTGATGTCCTCACTACAGGTTTGCAGAGCTTTAGTTTCTGCCTGTAAGCAGGAATCAGGTGGACCATGACGTGGTCAGAGTGTCCCAGTGCAGCACGGGGGACGGCGTGATAAGCATCCCTGACTGTGGTGTAACAGTGATCCAGAATGTTCTCCTCTCTGGTCGGGCATTTAATAAACTGTCTGTACTTGGGGAGTTCGCGAGTGAGGTTTCCTTTGTTAAAGTCGCCTAGGACAATAACTAAAGAGTCCGGGTTGATCCGCTCCACACACAGTATCTGATCGGCGAGCATGCGCTGTGCGTCCTGCACGCTGGCGTGCGGTGGGATGTAAACACCGACCAGAATGAATGAAGCAAACTCACGGGGTGAATAAAAAGGCTTGCAGTTTATGATAAAAGATTCCAGGTCAGGAGAACAGTGCTGCTGAATCACTGTCACGTCGTTGCACCAGCCACTGTTGATGTAAAAACAGATTCCTCCACCTTTTGTTTTGCCGGAAAGTTCCGTGTCTCTGTCCGCTCTGTAGAGTTGGAAGCCTGCCAGCTGCAGCGCAGAGTCCGGTATTAATCCACACAGCCACGTCTCCGTGAAGCACAAAACAGCCGATGAATAGAAGTCCCTGTTTTTTCCCAACAGCAGTTGTAATTCATCCAGTTTATTGGCCAGTGAACGCACATTAGAGAGAAATATTCCCGGTAGCGATGTGCGTAATCCGCGCTGGCGAAGACGCACGAGCGCACCGGCCCGTTTCCCTCTCCTCCGGCGTTTCACTGCGTGGACAAAGGTGAGCACACCTTTGACCATAATGTCCAAAATTTCCAGTGTGGGGAGAAGAAAAGTAGGAAATAAGTCCGCTGGTGTTGTTACCCTGATGTTCATGAGCTCTTCTCTGGTGAAAGAGCTCCGGGTAGAATCGCAAAAAACGGAGTTAAAACACAAAACAAGACAAAACAACGCGCACCAACACACCGAGGCGACCATCCGCGGCGCCATCGTAACAGAATACGATGTTGCTGAAGCATCAACTCCTGCACATGCTGTGGTTTAGTATCAGTGTAACATGCACTCGGTCAGTCAACCCCCAGAGCCCAGAACAAGACTCTTCAGGTTGTGTTGAGCATCTCTGGGCCTGGAGCCAGAGTTGTTTAGACAAAAGACAGTAAAGGCCAAACCTCACCACTCTGCCCAGCAGCTGCCATACAGAACACCAGTAATGAGAAGTCTGAGTCAGAGATCATTAGATGCCATTGTCCAAACCTGGTGAATAACACAGGCAAAAAAACCCCCAAACATTTACATCATAGCCCTTTACTCTTTAGTCATGTTGGTCACGTCAAAGCAAATCTTGTAGTATGTCACGCAAGACAGCATCTTCAGTGTCAAGTTGTCAGTGTCCTAAAGGCCTTTAATGTTGAAATTAACATCGCCTATAATATATCTTTTTTACTTCATCAGTGGTGCATTGAATATCATGTTGCAGTTGATGAATGAATCCATTTCCTATGTGTTAAACTCATTTTTTTAAGAACACTGAAGGTCAATCCTTAATTATGTTTAATGGAGCAAAAAGCCCCTGTGGTGTGTTCCTGTCTGTATGGAGCAGTGTATATACTGTACAGTCTGCCAAAAATTGAATGGAATAAGTTATTTTAATTTTATTAACACATGTGTCAGCTTAGTTTTAATTATATTTTGTATTAGAATCAAAAGCTTAGTTTGCTAACAAAGTCTCAGTGAGTATATGGCATTGGACGTTACGTCCATATTGAAATGCAGACTTACTTTACATGGAGAAGAATAAAAGTAAGCTCTAATGCTACAGTGAGTAGGTCTATTTAGGAAACTGAAGGAGCCGGTGTATTTCAGCTCAGTGACTGAACAAATCTTTTTAATTAACTGATTCTAGTGATTCAATACACCGAAAACAACTGCTTTACAAGTCACTAGTGTGTGTGTGCCATGTATGAAACGAATCACAGCATCATCATGCAGCTGCTGTGATGACCCGGCCCACGTTGAGGAAGAACTATATTGTAATGGAAACACAACCAAACCAGGTAGAGTCAAGCGGTACTATGTAGTGGAAAAGTGCCAAAAGTGAACAGTCCCAGTTCCACTTTTGGTTGAATGAAATAATCATGACTTAATTCAACCACAAAGGATTTAATGTTTTTTGTTTTTTTTTAACCAGTTAGAACATTTTCAGATGATAAAGCTGACCTCTTCTTCTGCATGATATGGTCGCCCAGAGAAAACGGTCTCTGACAGAATAGGCAATACCTGAGTGCAGTTTGAGTCAAACTACAATGGGCACCAGTTGCAGTGGCCGTGACTCTATGCTGACACAGAACACAGGGCTTTGCTCTGTACCTGTCAGTGTCTGATCGTGAGGAGGAGGAGGTGTGAGGGTTTACTCTCCTTCAGCATGTTACTTATCTTTGGTCACACTTCCTCCCTCTCTGCTCTGGGCAAGCACCTGAGGTCCTTGAACCTGGCCTCTACTGTAGAAATGTGACAGGTTTGTGTGCTCCTCTTTGTCCGTTGAGGTCCTCTGTAAATGCAGCCAGGGTTAACATCTGAGACCTCCATTGTACACAGAACACCACAGAGCAGGTCACGTATTGGTCACCACCTGAGAGTTCAGTGACATACTTAGAAACACAAGATCAACAGAATTAATGAACTACAGTTGTAACACAGTGATATTATGTTGAAAGTGGAATTGAAATGATTTTATTTCTTAAATAAAAACAAAATGATATAATAAAATGAATATATGAGTTGCATTTGTCAGAAAATAAAAGTAGAGGGGATAGGGAAATCCTTTACACTATGAGACTATCAGATTTTTTCAAAATGACAATAACAAAACTTTTTTATTCCTTGTATCTGTCAGAAAATAAAACTGAAGAGGGCAGGGATATTATCTTACTTGCGTAGCTCCAGCAATGCCCGTCTGTCATATTGTCATAGCATGACTAAATTGTGCCTCTGCTGTGCCAGTGTTGCCTTAAGTAGGTCCTTGTTGCGTTATACTAATTTGATCATTTCAAGAGTTGAATTCCAGCGAGATGGTACATCTTGGATGAGTGACTCTTCCTTATTACTGAACTTTCAGCTCTGCTGCGTTCAGACTGCGTTTGAAATGTCCGACTATTTTATGACATCTGGTCAAAGCACCTTCAAACCCGCTGTCGGGAAAGGGCCACTGTGATCACACTCTGTTTAATGTGGGCTATACAGGGACTTTGCTCAAATGGTAGACTCCTTGCAGCTGCAATCCTGTTACGAGCACCATATGTCCCTATCGTCGTTATCTCCCGCTCCCTTGAAACTTCAGGAAACTGGCAAGTTCATGCTTCAACAAAATGCCTTTTCTCTGTTGTCACCACACCCAAAGCGAATGAGAGCCGTTCCCATTCGCTATCAATAAGATGTGCTGCCACACCGAGGTAGTTATGGTTGCTTACTCGTGTCCAGTGCTCTCCAGTCAGTACAATAAATGGGTAAGCAGAGCCAACTGCTCTGCTTCTGTTGCTCTTTCACTGCCATACAATTCATGAATTCTTCTGACAATACTTCCCCTTGAAGGTAGCTTAGGATAAGTCTTTTGAAGTTGTCTGGATAATGTCTTGAAGCCCCTGGTCTTCTACAATATTGATGGGTCTGCTAACTTCACCAAAGAACTGCTAACTTTGCTCGAAGATATTACTCTGATGGAATGACACTTCATTATTTCAAAACAAGAACAAAACTTTGTTTTTTGTCAAAACTTCCATCTGGAAGCTTTTGAAAGTGAAACTGACCATTCATTCATTCATTCATCATGTTTTCTGCGTGTGTTAGACCTTCAAGCCGTGCTGGTTTACGAGGCTGGGGCTCAAACTGACACGATTCACTTGGGTTGATAAAAATAATGTGTTAATATTGTCTCATTAATCACACATGTTAACACCTTTTACGTTGACTCTCCTAATATATTTATATAATGCCCTTTTAGTATTTAGTGTTACATTGGCGAAATGTATTGGTGTAACAAACTGTTTAGTTTCCACAGAATTCAGATACTGGTACAGAATGCTGCTCTTTAAAATTCCTTAAAGCAGAGGGTACCACTTAAATAAATAAAAAGGAAAATCTGTAATAGATTCAGTATTGTTGCTATAGTGAGTAACACATCTGGTGTGTACACAGAAAGAGGGGAAACTATTAAGCTACCTATTTTGTCTAATTAATTTTATAGAGATTCACGAAAGTTTCTAATTTAGGGTTTTTGAGTTGATGCCAGCTGGTGCACATGTGACCATTTATTTGGAGGTTTTTGAAACATTTACATGTCCAGCCACATTACGATTTGTCATGCCCTGTTTATAAACTGCATGGTGAGTGGACCAGTGTTTCTTTTGTTATTTTGAAAAGTGTAAAACATCTTTCAGTAAATACAAAAAAAAACAAACTGAGGTAGCACGAATTAGATTATGGATGATTAATGGGAGACACTAACTTGAAACGTGATCAGCTTTTTGGTTTCAGTAGCCAGGTCTTATTTCCCAGTTCTGTTTGCAGTCCAGCAAGTCAAAGAATAACATTTTCTTCTCAGCTTCATATTGAATTGTATATGCTGTAGGTGAAAAGACAAATAAACAGTAGACAATTTCATGAACAGACTAAGGCAACATCCAAATCCCTTCTGTGCCAGGATAAACACTACTCTGACACTTTAGAGCCCCCAAAATAGACACGTTGAAAAAAAAAAAAGTGTCTCGCTCCGTTTTTCTTTTGAAAACTCTGGGGCTGCATTTTTGTTCTGGACGGCCAAAAACGGAGACCTTTGGTAATGATGTTGCAAGGACCTACATTCACCTCTCAATTGATTGTTATCAGCCACAACCTGACTCTCAGTGGTGAAAGGAAAGCTCTGTTAACACTTTCAGTTGCACCTCATTGTCAGTCTGTTAAAAGAAATCCCTGCTCTTACTTTTCATCATTGTTATTTCTTGGTAATAATACTTTCTGAAACCAAGCAAACTGAGCATCTTGTCTTTGGTGAACAGTGGACACCGGTTGGTCAACAGTTTATGGTGGTTGATTTCAACCTGGGCCTCGACTGATTCGGTATGACCGTATTATTATCAGTGATCCACACCTGATAACTGAGGTATACTATATGTTTTTTAAGCGTGTTACTGTGGAAGCGGAACATTTCTGATGCAAAGTTAAGATGCTTGTCTGCATACAAATATTTGTTTTCCCCCAAAAAATGCCATTTCTATTTTAATTCTAGGCCTATACGTCTGCTATTCTCTGAATTATTATGTTATTAAAGTAGTTAAAATTTAGAGTTGTAAAAATGTGATCATACATATGAGGCAAAATAAAACAAATGACATCTCCACATCAAAAGCCAAAAAACGACTCATTTTCCCGACGCCCCCTCACTCTCTCCATCTCTTTTTGCTGCTTTTTTTTTTATCTGTCAGTGATATGTTGAAACATAATCAACTGATGAAGATCCTCGAGCCCTCCGAGCTTCAACTGCCTGCAGATTATTCCTTTTATTTTGGGTCAATATGTGCTTCATCCAGCATGAATTTCTTACGTTATTTTGTAGGTGTCACAAGCCATTATGCACCCTTCCATCACCAAAGCGGATATTAAAAAGCTAACGGATCAACACTGTCTAGCATACGGGGCATAACGCTCCAACTCCTTTAACTTGCTTAGTAACTTTGCTCCATTGATGCAAATTGTATATTATTTATCTTAATTGGGGAATTACGTATTAGTAGTCATAATCTGCATTATGGTATTACAGTGTTTTGCATAATGACCATAATCACTTACATCACAGCCTCCATTAGTTTTAATTGAACAAATAGGCCTGAATTCATTTTACATAATAATCTGATGAGTGTTTCTTTGTTATGCTTGTTTATTTCATGAGACCATAGAGTCATAAGCATCATTAGCTGTGTGCCTGTTATTGGGACATCAGTTTAACTCGTTCTGTAATTTCAGTTTTTATCGAAGCCTCAAACTTCCTTTTTCCTCTGGCCATTTTGCTTCTTAAGTAAATGTCTCGTTTCCCTGTGCATTGTCTCCGTCTGTGTTCCTTTATCCCACCAGTGTTACATAGTGACTTTTCCCCTCACGTTCCAGTAGTGTCGTATTATGAGGGTTTTAAAGAACAACAATATCACCTCTTTTATGTCATAATATTCAGATTGTTGGATTGTCAAAAGTAGACATTTGTCAAAAATGCTTATTGAAAAGGTAATTAGTGTTAGATTGAAGCAGTAGCTCGAGCAGACATACAGCACCTTAGCATATTCATTGCAGGGGTACATGGAATAAAACATGTTATCCATGATTGAAATAGCACATCCTGTAGGAACGCCTTGTGTTTTCATGCTTTTGTTTGTGTTGACACCTTGTTTTGAGGATTGTACACAGTAGCATCAGTTGTGCTAACTTTAAAAAAAAAACGTCTAACACATTTTTGGTACATTTTACTGCATGTGTGCTTGGGTATAATTAAGATTTTACGGCCTTTCTCATACTGCCACATACTGCTGATAAACAATTTAGAATAAAGCCAGTAAACCTGCGTGTCACTTTGCTTCAGGAAAGGCTGTTCTGTTGAGCCGGCTTACTTTATCAAGTATATATCCTTATCTTATGTGCTTGAATTAATCCAAACGTGGCAATGAATTAATCAAACTGTGGCAATGAATTTTATCTCGCGCTCATGCGGCATCATTGTAGCAAAACGTGGCCTGTGTTTTTATACAATTGTGTGTTCTCTCTGTGACCACTGTGTGTTTCCATACATCAGAGACTTAGCACGTGACACTGGATTTGGTGTCACAGCAAACAAGCAAATGATTGTTGCAACATCTGCACTTTAAATCTAATTCCATTTATAACATGAATGAGACTATCTGCCAAGATTTTTTCTTTGTTTGTTATTGTATAGAGTACAGTGAGATATAGATGTTGTGCAACCCTGGCCATTGCTTATTAACTATAAAAAAATAAACAAAAAAAACATAATAATGGGGGAGAAACATCACAAACTGAATAAATAATGAATAATAAAAATGAGTCAAGTGAGGGTCAAAGGTTATTTTGCTGTCCTACAGGCCCAGGGGAATAAACTGTCCCTGAACCTGGATGTGCAGGTTTTGATGGATCCGTAGCACCTCCCAGAGGGTAATGGGTGCAGAAGGTGGTTAGCTGTGTGGGTGGAGTGTTTGTTATTGCTTGAATTCTGGAGTGATGGCAGAGGGCACCCAATGTTTTAGCTTGCAGCGTTAATGGTCTCCTGAAGACCTCTTCTGTCCACTGCTGTCCACTGTGATAGCTTCCATTTCCAATTCTTCCTGCGAGGAATCAATAAAGGTACATCTTCAACATCCAGACAATGTCACTGATGTACGTAAACCATCAACCATCAAAGCCAGCTGGGCTGGTAATTTGAATGTTGCCTCATTCATTATGATCATTTATTTGGTTTACTTTTTGGTAGAGTTTGCACAGGTCTGTTTATGACACCAAATAGCTACACACATCAAGCAGAACAATAGGGCCCTCTCAGTGCCAAGTCCTAGCCCTTTGTCTTTCAATAACTAACAAGCAAACGCTGCACACCCACCACCTGCTAGCAATTCAGCTGGTGTGACACAACAAAAGTAAGGCAAGTGATAAATGGCCAAATGTTGCTGAACCCTATAGTATTATCCTCTTCCTAGCGCATCAGGGTTTCTGCCAGTATATTGCAGCCTTAACTGGCCCACTGCCGGGCCTAGACATCACAAATTTATTCATAAACAGATTTCAAGTCAGGCAGCTCAGTTGGAATCCTATATATAATGGCTGGTAAGTTCCTCTGCGACATCCTCTAGTGGTTAAACGGAAACCAAACTTAAAAGCAGGTCTGAGATCAGACTTATTTCTTATATGTGACATTATGCTGTTCGTAGCGGACAAATAGCTTGCGGAGTTATCTTGCCAAAATGCAGATTGAGTGTTGGATGCTATTCATTACTCTATGTTCAGGGATGGTACAAAACGAAAAACAAAATGGGCTCCGGGGAAAATATTTGAAATACCGTAGTCATTAAGCGCTGACGCTAACAGCCGACACAAGTACAACAAGACACTTGCAACAAGTTTCCTGCTTAGCTTTTAGTCCCTGGTCAGATAGAATGGAAGCAAAGGAGGATGTTGTTACACTTAAAGGATTGAATTTTATATAGAATCAATTTTTTCACAAGTCTGGTGATAAAACTGAAATGGCAAACTATCGACCAATCAGCATTCTCCCCACTGAAAATGGGTGGCAAAGAAACTGAATGAACATCTAAACTCTGAACACACATCCCTACATCCAATGCAGTTCGGATAACGCAAACATCACTCCACAGAGTCTGCAAATTGTATTTTTGTTGAAAAAGTCCGAAGGCTTCTTGACAAGCATGCCTGCGTAGACGCTGTCTTTCTTTTTTGCTTCTGACACTGCCGACTACCAAATTCTTTTATTCAAACTGACCCGTTTTAATCTCTCACCTGGTTCGAGTCTTACTTGTGTGACGGAAAACAGTGTGTGTCTGGCACTAACTCAGCATACCTTAGCTGCCCAGCAGGGGTCCCCCAGGGCAGTATTTTAGGGCCCATTCTATTTAGTATGTTTAAAGATGATCTTCTAGATGTGTGCTTAAGTGTAAATATCCAAATATACACAGGCAATGCTGTTATTTTCACACATGCCACAAATCCCCAGGAAGCCTCCCAACTGTTGACAGCAACTATGACCAATGTGCAGAACTGGGTCAAGAAATGTCATTTACAACTTAATGCAAAGAAGACTGTCTGTATGGTGTTCACCAAAAGGCCAATTGAACTCAAACGGTCAAACATTTTCCTTGAAGGACTTGGTCAAAGAGTTTAAATACCTTGGTCTAACTCTGGACCCAACATTAACTTTTAAAAACCATATCAAACGAGTCAAAAAAACAGTAAGCTATAATGTCCGAAACTTAGAAAGTAAGACCTTTTTTGTCCCTCTATGCTGCTGAAATGTTTTTGCACTCGTTGATTCTCTTGCACATTGAATGCTGTGTAACTTCCTGGTCACTTGCTGCTTGCACAACCTTCAAACCCATTGAATCACTTTTTAAAAAAGCCATAAAAATCCTTGACAAAAAATCATTTAGTTTCCACCAGTGCATTATTTTAGACGAATTCCTTAACGTCACATCAAATCCCGGTTTGTCAGTGAAATGGCCACCAGGGCCGTAGCTCGCGGAGACTGCGAGGTGCCACGCAGGTGTACTACTTTTGGATGGTCCACATTTTCAGTCATTGGAATGATTAACCCCTCGACATAAGACACTCACAATCATACGTCTCCTTCAAATTCCATCTGAAAAACTGGATGAAGGAAAACCAGACCTGTCTTCATCAGCAGATTGTCCACATAGTGTTGTTTTCTTTCTGCCTTTTTTGTTTTTGTTTTATCTTCTGTCAAATGTCTATTGTCACCTGCCCAGGGACTACAGACGTAAATTAGCATTATTGCTATAATCTGGCATATTTACATCCTCAATTGTTGAAGATGTTCATCAGAATGCATCGTCCCTATCAAATAAATAAATATTCCATGTGTAATTCTATTAATTCCTGGCAGAAATCCTGAGCATCAAGTGAAACTTTCACAGGTGCTGTATCTGTTTTTTTTTTCACCTTTTATAGGATTGAAATGGATGTGAATAAACAGCTGCACCTGAGCACACTCACCAATCCAGTTTAACGTGTAGTGATTAGGAAAGCTTAGCTGGTTAAGCCTAATCCTCAGTGTTGTAATCCGTACAATATTTCAGGATGTCAAATATTTAATTTCCAGCATAGTGCAAATGTTACTGTGCGGTATCAGAAAAAAAAAATATTGGATATTATATTTAATAGAAGAAATGTATCTTATTATGTACGTATGGTGGCAGCATGAGCTTGTAGTCAGTAGTCCGCCTTTAGTCCTCTTTATGATGAATGGCAGTAAGGTTTGCTGAGAACGTGGAAATGGTTATCTGAAGTCTCATGTATTGACCGGATTCATTTATCTTTTTAATACACCCTGTCCCATAATGGTGAAGGACCAATGGAGCAAATACAGACAGATCAGTAGATAATTATAGTGGTACATTACAGGGTCTCTAAAGAACAATGAATTGAATTAAAACGTATATTTATATACTGTATATCTTGAGAGGTAGATTAATGTTGCAGAAAATGCACTTTACTATTATGTAGAAGTTTCTTTTCAAGCACAAGAACAAAGACAATTCAGTAAGAAGTATGGAGGAGAGTACTCGGGAGGCTTCTTGTAGTAAGAAGTATGGAGGAGAGTACTCGGGAGGCTTCTTGTGAAGTGTCTTAAATCCCACATCCACACCTTTTATGCTCGACACTCAAACCAAAAGTAGCACCTACAACACACAACATTTATTTCACCTCTAAATAGAAACAGTCCATTTGTGGTTCAAATCACATTTCTCTGGCCTGACCATATGTCACTAGCACCTACAAACAGCCAATAAAATAGCCCAGTCGGTTGCTTTTTATCTTTGACTCCAGCAGTTCAGAAACATCATCATAAAATAGTCCTTTTGAGGAATTAATATTATTAATATTTATTCATTTTTTGGCAGTGGGTTGAACAATTATAAAAGACATCATCCGCTTTCAACGTGCTATTATTTGAAGTGCAGCAATTTATTCTGCATTGTTTCAAATTCACATATCTTTGTTTTCACTCCTTTCCACTTCATATCCAAAGTGTTTTTTTTTGTTAGACCAAGACCAAAACCTCCATAGCCTTGCAGCACCTGCATTTTTTTGTGTCTATGTCCTAGTGAAAAATGTGCTTTCTGAGCTGCTTCTTATGGTTTAATTTCTCACTCTGTTGAGTGAATGGCTGCTACTCTCAGTGGCTTTATGCAGTGCGTGCAATACAAAGAGGTTTTTCTGCAGCTGCACATCTGTTTATAAAAGCCACATGCTCGTCCCATCAAGCGGAAAGTCAAAGTCAACTCATTAAATCAAAAGGCAGTGGCTTGGCTGTCATTAATCCCTCTTGGAACTGCAGTGTAGTTAAAAAAAGAAAGAAGTGTATGACAACACAAGTCGGTATAATCAGACATTCGGAGCATATTTCCATCTTTTTTTGTCATAGCAGATTAGTTCAACTCATGTCCCATGCTATCAAGAGAGTCCATCTTTCATTGTCTTTGATTCAGCAATCGGAGCTTTGAAGATAGACATCAGTAATAGACCAACAGGCAAGAATTTTACACCATGTTCTTGAACTCTTATCGGAGGGAGAGGGCGTCGTGATGAAATTGAAATTAATTTCAAAGAAATGAATGGTATTCCCAATTCCCAAGTGGATCCAACCTTGGTTAAAATGTATGTTTATGTGGATGATGCGTCGCTGATGGCTGACAGCCATTATGATGTTCAGCCTCGTTAATCCCACACCTTATTTTTTATCAGCTTGTTGTACCAAATACTGAGGGAAAGGGTTAAAAAAATAAAGCTTAATTTATTGAAAGGGTATTACTGATGGACAATTCATCCCCAACAGTGACATGATGTCTGGTTCTGGTGAATTTGATGGGACTGCAAAACACACAGTTGTACTGTGGTAGTTTTTCATAAACAAAGGCACAATCTCATTTTTCATTTTTTCCCCTTACTCCCTCACTAACCCTTGCTCCTTGCCACTTGGAACTGCTGAGGGGTAGGGATTAAAATCTAGCCCTACCGTATGGGACATCACACATCATCATGTAAACAGAAGTGACGCGACTTGTTCTTTAAGATTCAACATTTTGCTTTTATGAAATCATTTTTTATGACAATTAAATAGATAAAAAGCTGTCAGTTGTTGCTATATTTTGCTGTCTTGCACTATGAGGATTATTATGCACTTGTCTGAGGGATATACATTTCCTAAAGTAACCAAATCCAATTTAAAAAAAAATAAAAAATGTTCATGTCAGAAAGTTAAATACGTTTTCCGACATGTCTTGCTATGTGGTGTGGGCACATGTGTGCTTATGTTAATGATGAATGGTAAAATATGATTAGCTTAGGCTTAGTTTTGTAAACCTGTATGCTACTCCATGTACTTGTAGAATAATCTAGTGCATTAATTCATCAGTAGCCGAACCTGTCTGAAGAAAAATACCTCATAGCAGAAGTTGTGGAAATGTCAGTGTATCGAATTAATGTCTGACGGAACAAACCGGCTTTACTTGCCTTTTATACATATACTAACATAGTCATGACATGTACATTTTAAGGTTGTGGATAATATCTTACTGCTTCTAACAGGAATCAGTCCCATACCTACTAATATCAGTGATTACAATTTTTATGGATCTGTGATAGTGGGACTTTATATCAGAAATGGCACCTGTTGTTTTTTGGTGGAAACACATAGGACTAATTCTACATTAGAACCCAGTCAGTGGACGAGGGATATGTGAAAACTACTCCGTACTAAAAGGGCCAAGGCAATATATCTCCAACAGCTGAACCCAAGAAGCCATTAACACACAGAGCCACAGGGCCGGCCTCTATCAGATTATCCACTGCATGAAACACGTCTTGCATATTGCTTACTGGAAAGAAAGCCATCCATTCACTTTTGGAGAAACGGGATAAGTTGTCAGTCCAGTATGTAGAATGTGTTTCCTGTTTCAAGTTACCCAAATCAAAAGAAATCATGCAATGACAAAGTAAAGTTCCTGTACCATTACCATACGAAAAAAACACTCAAGTGAATTTGTCGTGTCACTAAAGTTATCAGCCTTGTATCTTAATTAGAATTATGACAGTGAAGAGTCAATTAAAGGGAAAGTCTAAATGGAATTGGACAAATGATCCTAAAATTCAGATATTTTACATGTGAGTTGTCAAGTGAGCCAACACTATATATATATATATATATATATGTATATATGTATATGTATATGTATATATATATATACATATATATATGTATATGTGTATATATATATATATACATATACATATATATATGTATATGTATATATATGTGTATATATATATATGTATATATGTATATGTGTATATATATATGTATATATGTGTATATATATATGTATATATGTATATGTGTATATATATATGTATATATGTGTATATATATATGTATATATGTGTATATATATATATGTATATATGTGTATATATATATGTATATATGTATATACATATATATATATATATATATATATATATATATATACACACACACACACACGTATATATGTACACTGTAGCAAAGCAGAGTCAAATGAATTTGATGCAGCTCTGGTCTCAATATGTGTAATAGTCATAGAGTTTAAAGATTAAAACACTGCTTGAGCTAATTCAGGTGGTCATAAAGTGCACCCATAGACGTAGAAGAAGACGTGGACAAACAGCCAAGTTGACCTTGTGCCTTACATGTTTATATTCTGTCCAACCATCTTGTCAGACAGATTAAGTGTTTGAAACTCTGGCATTTTGAATAAATTATAATATAATTCTACTAAGGAGGCTGTTGCAGGAAAAAAAGATCATCATCAAACATATCAGAGACCCTGAGTGCAGAGAGGCAGTGACTGTGGAGAGGCAGCAGTGGATGCAGATTTTATTTTGGGCCACCCAGAGCCTGTATCATGGATTTATATTGACCTCCAAAAATAAAAGCCATTACAAGGCTTGATGTTTGGCTGATGAATTGGCTGTTGTGGCGACGAAGCCAAGTCATTTAAGGAGAACTCTTCATTCACCAAACAGCCATTTCTTCAGATAAACTCCCGCAGCCATTGACCAGAGACAAATTTTCATCCGCCTTTGTGTTTTTGATTATTGTTTTGCACTTCTCTCACCGTCTATCCATTTCCACACACGTACACTCTTTCAGCGAGATTGCCGCCGCTGTTGATTCACACAAGATATGATGCAATTTCCTGCACCGTGCCTGGACACGTCTCCGAGAGACGGCTACAAAACCCATGCAGCGGTTCTGTTTCCTCATAAGTTGTGCTTAAGTCAAACCACTCTGCGCATGCCTCCCCTGACACAATTATATCAATCAAATAAACTCGATCATGGAGTGAAAAACCCTAAAAAGTGCAGGTTGTACATCACAGCAGGCATGAAGTTAGATTTAATCTGATTTTATAAAGCAGTTTGTGTTTGAAGTGATGAAACTAGGAAAAATAAATTGAATTACAAAACCATTGCAAGTGTAGCTGATAAATATGCTTTACTTTCATCCTTGCTTAATTCCTTAAAATATAATTGACCACTCTTGCATGGTTTATTTTTGTGAAAAGAGACTGATACCACTGGGCGGCACACAAGGGCTTGCAGCTGAATCTCTCCCCACCCCTCCACCTCCAAATGCCTTAATACTCATTCTTAGAGAAACACTGCAAAGCCAGGGTGGGGGTTCACTGCAGCATAGAAGACTCACTTCAGCAATAGTGACTCATATATCCCTAAATTATCTTTAAAGGAAGGACACTGCTTTTGTTTCAGGCATTTTTCTTTGACACTGGATCATGTTTGAAACTGCTGCACTGAACATTTTAAATAATAATAATAATAATAATAATAATAATAAAAAAAGACATTTAAATGAAATCTCCATTTCGTGACTATTTTGTAAGCACTAGTCTTGTGTGCTTGTCTGTCTGTGGTTATCAGTGAGGGTATCTGGATTTATACATGTCTCTCTGTAACTACTATGGAAAAAAAATCTAAATAAAATCCTACCCTTTCCCCCCTTGGACACAAAGTTAGCCATGCAGTTTGTTGTTTGTTGAAAGAGATTTTCCAGCTTGGAGGTTAATCTTGGATTTGTGTAGCTGTATGAATCAGCATTAGGCCCCTGACATTGACATAATAGTGAGGTTGCGTTCTCAGACACAGTTTAACAGGGTAAAGAAGATCTCATTGCTGATGTCTATGGAGCCTGTCTGGAGGAGGCCAGATTGCTGCCGTACTCCGTCTGCTGTCCTCGTCGGTCCTGCTATCAGACTGCGTCGCCGAAACTGACCGTCATGCCGTATCGGCTCCAGACCTATGTGTCTGTTACCCTGACCTTTGAGGGGGGGGGGGATAGGAGCACAGAGGCATATTCCTAGTCCAGAGTAAAAATAGAAATACTTGTGAGTTATTTTAGCTTTGGGCACTAATGTAAGTATTTTGTCCTCGTAGAACGATTTATGTGTAGTTTAAAAAACGTACCATTGCAGCACAGAAATTGCAAAGTGATTTACTCCACAATAAATTGTGACCCAATGAACATTCTACTCGAGGTTCACCTTTCCTTTTTGACAGTTTATTATCTCTGCTGTTCCTATAAAAAGACATAACAATCGTGTAGTGAAAGAAATATGTTTGCTTTTGTCCAGATATACACTGCTCTATTCCTTTGGATGAAAGTGTATCTATGCTAGAATGACTGCAAAGGTCCGTCCTGGGAGTGGGAGTCGGTCAGAACTCGGAGTGTTTGTTCGGGTATAGTGCTACGAGTGCAGTGATTTTTATTTCCAAGCCCAATTCACTCGACGCTGTTCAGAGATCATGAACTTACTGTCAATTATCCCGCTCATGAAAAGAAGTGTCTAGTCATGGCTGGGTAATGGTGTTTCAGTTTCATTCTCAGTGAAAAGGCTTCCAAATAAAGGCTATAATCACTCTCACGCAATTATAGCCCAGCACCTAATTTTCCTGATTGCTTGTCTAAATTTACCAACAAGCGTTAGCTGGACAGTTGCTCTCTTGTTGTCTTTGCTTGTCAGTATTCCGTTTTCAATGTTGCGTTGTGTAGGTGGAATGGAATTAACAGTTTTTAATCAAAATGTGGACGCACAGAACAAAGGAAATCACAATCATTTTAACGGAGGAGACGCAGAGAGAAATAGGCGTCTGCATCCTGTACTGTCACATCCACTGGAAAAACACGTTTCTATTGTCTGAAATAAAACGCCGCTATCGTGATTTTTATTTGTTTTACAGCGGAATGTCATTAGGAAGGAGTTCCAATAAAATTCTCTGCTTTCTACGACGACTTTATGGCGTTAACCTGATGAAATTTCCCATCAAAAACAACCGTTTTTAGTATAATAGCAGATTTTTTTCCCCCTCAAACAGTAACTATATTATAACGTGTGATGCAATGCGTGCGGTGTTGTGCGTATCTGTCGCTGTATGCCAGGAACAAGCGAGTACACAAATTGCTACAGCGATAGATCACTTCCTGTACTGATCTCTATGCTGTAATAAAAAAAAGGGCAGTACCAATGGCAGTGCTGTGTTTTGATATGGCGGCCAAGCCGGGACTATTTGCTGCAGTTGAGTCTGCGGGTTGCACATTTCCTAAGCGTCTGTATTCATCTCTTTCCGTAGCACTGCCAATTTGAATCCTTAAGGTGTATGACCATGTTGTGCTCTCTATTATCAGGCAAGATTGGATTTTAAACTGCTCATTAACTGCAGAGTTATTCTCCTGCTTTGCTTCTTTATATTCACAAACTTACCCACTTTGAGCTGTGGCAAAAGTGTGCACCCCTGTGTGAAACATCTCCAACCATCACATCCAGAATTCAGTAGTATCAGTAAGTTACTATCACGGCTCATGTGTCAGCCTGGTTTACCGCAACACAACACAAACATAAGAAACACAAGCTCACACGTAACGGTGAAGTGCCTCATGATCCAAAACCAAATGTGTGCAGTTCCATTCAGCTAAATTCATCCTGACCCAAAGTTACCTCCCAAGAGACTGAGTCATACTTTGTAAATAAATGTAAAATGAATTTTTATATAACGCAATAAAAAGGGCATTTTGTTGACCAGTGGGCATCTCCAGTAAGGCTTGTGAGATCTGATAGCCAGTGCCCCCAGCTTTAATTAGCTCACAACAATGGGCTTGAACATTACACCAATTATTTTTCTTCAAGTATCCACTGGGAGGAAATGTTACCCATGACAGGTTCTCCAAGGGGATGCTTTGGCAGCTGCACATCTAATTACACCTATAGGGAGAATCACTTGGATATCTGAATAGTCTCATTTCTGTTCATACTGGCCAGTTTACAGCTCCTGTATGCCACACGGCACAACATTTAGTCTTAGAAAAAAAACACACAATTTATTGTACACGTCTTTCGCTAAGACGTGTTTTCCACGACAGCGTGACTGAGATCAAACCTGCTCTCCGCATGTTCCGTATACGTTCATGAATATTTCAACTTTAAGTCCTTTCACGTGTTTTATAGACACTTATTTGAATAATTCAAGTCACATTCTTGTGTCACTGTCTCCGTTTTAGAACGTGGATATTGGA
This sequence comes from Solea senegalensis, assembly GCF_019176455.1. NCBI lineage: Eukaryota > Metazoa > Chordata > Actinopteri > Pleuronectiformes > Soleidae > Solea > Solea senegalensis. The sequence continues at coordinate 13,483,099 of NC_058032.1, forward strand.
AAGTCCACCAGGCCAATCGATGGGTTTCTCTTGTACTACTACCTCGCACTGGATCAATGGCATTAATGTCTTTTCACTGCTTGACTTTGAAATTATGAAACCCACTCGGATGCAGACTCTATAGTGACTGGGCCATTCGCAGATATTCTCTCTCTCTCAAAGGTCAGTAGAGAAGGACCTGTTTTCAAATTGACTTTTTGGTCGAAACAAAACAAGAACATGGAGAATGAGAAATAGTATTTCACATTTCCATACACCACATATGAGGATCTGATTTAAAATGTGAGCAGCAGATTAGACCCATGCACTGTTTTCATTATATTTCCATTCAAAGTAATCAGAGATTAAATTTTCAAAAGGTCAGCTGGAGTAACACTGCCCACGGCAAACTTCAGGCACAACATTTCAGGAGGATCTTTGTTCAATAATGTATGAGTGCATGCGGTTTCATTAAAATCTATCCCAATTTAATGATGCCTTGTGATGAATTTTCTATTATTGAAATAACCCCAAAAGAACATTTTGGCATTGTGGCTGAGAAGCTGCACTCTACAGTCTTCCTCCTGCCAGTGGAATGGGATCACACTCCCGAGATGTGTCAGCATAGCTGACGATGACTCTGGGATTTGCCATGCATCATTAGAACAGTTACCAATTCATGATAAAGCGTAATTTATATACACATACACACAAGCCTGCACATACTAACAAACAGTGTGTCATAGCCTACTTTTTGAGCGTAATATTCAAAAGAAAAAGTGCACTATAATATACACCCTTGAGGATATTGATGTTTACCATTTCTTCAAAATATTTTCCGGTGTAATTTGCTTTAGGTCCAACGGCAGTTTGCCCATATGGATAAGCCTCATTTTTATTTCGCCTTTCAGCTGTCATGCTTGGCTGAATGGAAAGAAAAGCTACTGGGAACTCAAACTAGAAATAAGAGTATAAATGCTTGGACACATTCAACGTGAGACAGAGTAAGTTTTAATATTTTCTCCATACTTCCTTTTGCCTGTGCCCTACTACACTCTGGTCACTGACAGACCATTTCATAGTTATAGATTTTCAGCGTGACTAAGGTTTGATGACCATGGGTGCCGTTCTTTCAGTAGAGGTTCACTTTTTTTCTTTTTCTCCTGCCTATTGCTGGCTTGTTTGGGAAGACACTGTTGTTAATTTGTACTTGTGCATGGCGGCCGACACCGTGGCCACTGGTTTTGTTTTTACAATGATTAAAGGAATACTACTAGATTAGGGGTATAGTAGCTTTGAAGAACTGTGCTTCCCAACCTCAGTTTCCCCTGAGTTGAGAAACATCTTCATTATTTTCTTTGTTACGTGCCCACCAGTGACACTTGGTCCTGTTAGCAAAGATGGCGGACGCTGTTTACATTGAGGGAATGAGGTCCCGCCCCCCTACGAGTGGGTCTAAAAAGTGTGGAATTAGCGTTGCAGTTTCAAGCCTCGGACCAATTGTCACTGGTGTGCACGTAACAAAAAAAAGAATGAAGATATTTCTCGACTCAGGCGAAACTGTGGTTGGGAATCACAATTTTTCAAATCTACTATACCCCTTATCTAGTAATACAAAGCTAAATGCAAAATTACAATAAGCACAACTGCTCTAAAGGGTCACACAGTGGTGTAGTGGTTAGCACTCTTGCCTTGCAGCAAGAAGACCAGGGTTCGAGCCCCGGTTGGAACAAGCGCCTTTCTGCATGGAGTTTGCATGTTTTTCCCGTGTGTGCGTGGGTTCTCTCCGGGTTCTCCGGCTTCCTCCCACAGTCCAAAAACATGCAATGTGGGGATTAGGTGAATTGGACACTCTAGATTGACCGTAGGAGTGAGTGTGAGAGTGAATGGTTGTTTGTCTCTAGTTGTGTGTGGCCCTGCGATGGACTGGCCAACTGTCCAGGGTGTACCCCGCCTATCGCCCGATGTAGCTGAGATTGGCACAGCACCCCCCGCGACCCTCTGGTGGAGGATAAAGCGGTTAGATGATGACTGACTGACAATTGCTCTAAATATTAGAAGCACATAGTAGGTGTTATTAATTGACAAAAACAGTGTCTACTATCGGATATTGAGATGTGCTAGAACCTGAAGTTGTCTCTCTCTCTCTCTCTCTCTGTGCGTGTGGAGGGGGCTGAGAATTCCTTGTTGACCAATCAAGCTGACTGGTCAGCAAGGAATTGAAAAAGCCAAGTATACAATACCTGATTGCTTCATATGGTCAATGCAGGATTAGAGGAAAGCAGATGAGATCAATACGGTTCTTCCAGGGAATTTAATGGAGAATTAAAACACGCCGGGCAACATTTCCCACCATTTTAAAACTTTGAGGCTTGTGTGCAAGTGTCTGTGTAAATAAAAGAGGGCAATAATAAGCTCCCCAGCCCTGATAATTACAGTCAGTTTAGCTATGAGTAGATATGAGGGTGAAAGGAAAGTGGTGTTATCTACATGGGACCAGTCTGTGATAGTAACGTAGAGTCGCAGGGTCCTGGGAGACTAATAAAACAGTAGGATTACTGAACGTTCACTCTGCTTGCACCAAGGACATTTTCCAATAACAACTTTATCTGCCTCTTCCATACGCCTTGGGTTCTGGCATTTGTAACCGCTGAAAATTAAGAATCGCTTTGTTTTGTCTCCAAGCCGGGGATTGCTGACTGTGGCTGTAATCAGGAGAGTGAGAGTGAGTGGGAAAAAAAAAACTAAACTGTTTTGATAAAAACAAGCAATTCCATCATGTCATTGTCATTTTGCCATGTCCTTATCAGTTGATTAATCAAGAGCTGTCAGTCGAAGACAAGAGAGGGAGAGGTTTTTGTGGAGAGGTTGTGGGTTTTCTTGTGATGACTGCAGTCTTCTTCCTTTACAGGATTGTCCTCGCTAAAGCATCTAATAACATATTAACAGGAGCTGACAGAGCTGCAACGAGTCTTGGGATTTAGAATTTACCAGTGACATTTTAACCTTCACTACATATTGCTTCTTTCTCTAACCATTCCCTACCTCTTGATTAACGCCTGTTTAAAACATAATCGGAACACAATTGACTAATTTAATCAGGTCACAAATAAAAATCCCAAATATTTTGTTTTTTCCAATATGAAAGTAAATCTAACATTTGTACGAAGAAGCCAAGCCTTCACTCACATGATGAGGTGTATATTCAATTAATTAAATAGTGAAGAAAGTATTTGTGAAATAAAAATAATCTCTTAGTTGCAGCCGTAGAGTCTATAAGTCTATTCAGGAACCTGAGGATTGTTTCCATAATGAACTTGTCCAATGTAATAGCTCCACACTAAAGGTTGAAATAAGCATATTTAATATTTATCTACACGGTATTAGCAGTACATTGACATTTTTTTTAAACATTTTGCAAAGAATGTTTGCGTTTCCCTTTCTGCTGTTTGTTGAAAGGACTGCGTCGTTTCCTTCTCATGTAAAAAAAAAAAATGCAGATGTTCGCCTTTTTAATTTGTGCCACTGTGTCACACACAAATGATTCCCCATCTTCCCTGAATGCTCTGACACTGCTGCACCATAGGGAACACCTGACATTAACACAGCGTTCTTCAGGCCAGTGTTTAATATGTATTTTGACTCCTTCCCTTTGTCGAGCACACAGACCCCCACTGGTGTCCCTCGCCGTCTCACTCGCTTGAAGAGACGAGTTCAAACATGGACCCCCGTCCTGCAGCCAGCGTGCACAGACCTGAGGTCGTGAAGAGAACAGAGATGATTTGAAGCAAAACAAATTTGTATCTCCCACGTGTCGTTTTTTTTGGTGTGGGGTTTCAAACTGCATATTCAGCCTTGTTGTTGTCGGGCCATGCTAAGTGTCAGTGGAAAGGTCTCAGATAATTCTTATATGTGCGGTTGCTGCTGTCAATTGGAAGTGGTTCTTGTAAGACACAATTCGGTGGTAGAGGATTTTTTTATTTCATTATACCATTGTGTGTGATCCTAGATAACCACATTCTGTGCCAACTGTGAAAGAAAGTCGCAATCCATTATTTATTTATTTTTTATAGATTTGCCTTTGGGGTTAGAATATGTGGCAGTGAGAAGTGAGAGTCCATTTCAATTATATACGTATTCCTAAAAGGCACTCACCTAATTTGCAATTAACTGCTATAAATTATTGCTCGAATACTAGCTGTGAATATAGTGTGTTTAGACTTCCTTGTTCTGTCCTGGCTGAATGTGTTCCTTTCAATTATAGTGACATAAAAGATGAGAAGAACCTAAACATATGCCATTGGAATGAATCGCCGAAGGTTCCCACAGTAATGTATGAGCGCGCCTTTGTCGCACGCTAAACAGGCATCGCACTGACGAGTGGAGCTTTATGTCATGTTTGACACAAAACTGGTGGGCACAGATTTCATAATAAGGGCATCTATTATACTGCGGACCACATGCAGCAGTATATAAATAGCAGCGCATTTAAGGGAATACAGTAGCAACTGAGAGTAGGCATCTACCATGTTTGTACCTTCTTCAAAGTAAACCTGTCACCTGTGACAGTGTCGGTTTACTTGAAAGAGCAGAATCTGTTCCTTAGTGTCACCTTCCTACCTGCTCAAATATCAGCAATTGAACACAGAGTCACACTGCGCCGGCAGTTCGCAAAGCAAGAGCTCTGACTGTGACAGAGAGAAGCTGCTGTAAAGTGGGAAAAAAAAAACAAAAAAACATTACAAACCTAACATTTAGGGTTGCATGAAAGAGACACCGTGTGATGGCATGAGATGAGGAAACGGCGATGTGAGTTGCTGATCTTGCTGAGCTTGGTGGCTATTTCGCTGTTTGCTCCCATCGGGGATGGGTCTTAGCAACATGCCACAGGACATTATTTCATGCATCACTTAACTGCTTTGAAACTAATGCAGCCAGTTCTTGATGTGTATATATATGTATTTTATTTTATTTTTTAGGCTTCTGCAGAGCATTTTCTCTCAGAATATCGTGATACTTTGTCTTCCAGTTCTTGTGCTGTACTATGAATGTTACCTTCTTTCTTAGTTTAAAGACTACAAAGTTCACTTGGCAAACTTTCAGTAAGAAGACTTCATATTTATTGTTTGCTTTGTACCATTAAAGAAAACGATCTGAAGTTTCCTTTGGCTGCAACAATGCAGAAACCAAGGATATTAGACATCCTTTATTTAAACAGTGAATGCCACTACAACTTTGGAAAACAATGGCCCTCTTAGAACAACGTTTTCCGCACAGCAACTACACATAAAACTATGCTGAGACCTGCAATTTGTGCTTGTAATTGCACGCTGTCTTGTCCAGTTCAGTCCAGTGATTAGTCTATAGGAGTGTGCCTGAAACGAGATGCTGATCTTTTGACTCTGGCAGAACACTGTGGGATATTTTTAATGCACAGAATAATTGCTTGCTGCTGCAACGTGATATACAATTATTTATTCCTTGACCTGACTTCATAATGTTATTGTTGGAATGTTCTTTGTCTTGGCAATACTCATTAGCCTCATCCCGATTCTCAAAGACGGTGTGCCATGCTCATGCGAGCGTGTCACTGTGACCTTTTGAAAGTGATGGCAAAGGGAAAAAAAAAAAAAAAGAGTATGAATCTAAATATGTAAATATGAGATCATCTGGGAAACGTCAAGTTCAAGACATTATATTCTGTCGCTATTTCTTTTTTTTTTTTCCTCCCTTCAACTCTTTAAATACATGTTCTGTGGTTTCAAGATCCATATCATGCCGACAAGAATGATTTCTGACATTTTGCGTTTGAATCCGTATCATGTTTGTCGTCAACCTGGACCCGGAGAAGCAGAAGATGATGATGAACTGATTATTGTGCTGCTGTGAGTGGAGTCTCGTGCTGTAGTTTAACACCGTGTAACTGCAAATGGCGACAAATGAATCTCTTCCCCTCTGCGGCACAGAAATATCCTTTATTCATAAGGCATGTAGTAACGTGGCTGCTCTCTGAGAAGCGTGAATCAAAAACTGCCTCTCTTTGATAACGTGTGTAAACCTTGTTCTCGGAGACACAGAAGTGTGTTTTTTTAAGAAAGTACTCATACACATTGACTTATATATCCGTATGGGTTTGTGTGTGTTATGTATGTTACATTTAGAAACCATTAAAAGGGGGAAACAGATCTGTAACTCCTCTCGCTGCACTGTGATGCAACTATTGCCCTGGCTGAAGAAGATAATATTTTCTGGAAATGTTAATCATCATGCAAACCCAATTAGCCGCTGGTCCAGTGTAACATCCCGTGTCAAATGAAGAGCAGGACTTTCTAGAGGAGAGTGATTGCACTTGAAAGTCTGGCAGATTACCACACATAAGCATTGCCTCAGACAAAATGTCCCGCTTGGCAAACTTAATATTTGCTATGCAATTGCCTTGAAGGTCTTGAAGATTTCGCAGAGGAAGTTGTGACTGTTACGCAGAACATCGACTGAGACGTCTGAGCGAGTATGTCGGCTCATTTGAATTTGCACTGAATTCACTGCCCCCCTCACATGCCTGTATAAGAATCCTGGGGAAGAGGAGGAAGTGGTGTTTTTCAGTCTTGATGCTCCTGTTTTGTCAATTAGCAGTGGACACATCAGGAGAGACTGATATCAAAACAAATCCTCTTCTTCACCACAGACTCAGATTTAGGACTGAAATTGTTAACACTATTCTTTCTCAACTTAAAGGAATTAGCCTGTCATTTGCAGTGACTCTATATTGATTTTTGTTTGTTTTATTTTCAGACACTGTGCAAAATTGTGTCTCTTACTGTGAAATGAAACTGTCTCTGAGTCATCTGTGATGCATTTACCAACCTCTGCACAATGCATGCATTACTCGGTGGGGAAAATCAAAGACAGAAAAGACGTGAACGGAGGATTGGCTGAAATAAGACACTAATTATAATATTCCCAACGAAGACTTTAAGTTAACCGAGGATAAATCTGCCCCAATGTGACCCAATGCGTGGCATTCATATTCCGTCGACTATAAGCAGAGCAGAGCCTTGTGACCTGGGTCCTAATTTCTGTCTGGCATAAATATTGATAAAAGAGGCGGGCGTCTCCACAGGCTGACAGAGTTCAAAGGCAGGACAGTCAAGACAAAGAGAAGTGGACAGCTATATGGATGAATACACACATGTGCCCCACAAATAGGAACACACACACACACACACTGCAAGTCCAGCAAGATAAAAAGCACTTCAATTAGTGCGGGAAATATTGATTGCTTTTCTTTTCTTCATGTGCTTATTGCAAAACTGGACACGTATAGAAGCACCAAGCAGATTCAGAGAAGATGGGCTGGGAATCTGCTCTGGCATCTAAATGTCTCTATAAGAGTCCGCCGTGGTGCACAGCTTGCATCCCAATGGTTTTCATCCAATTCATTAAGTGCAATTAAAATCATTTTTCCAAAAGTCGCCATTTCCATTTCGCTTCCTGTGAAATTGTTTGGGAATGTATCCCCGCCCTGTTCTTCTTTTGATCGCCGTAACACTGAATGATTAATACCTATGAGAAGTGTTCCTTGTCTGCTGCTGCATCCATTTGCTCGGCGCGCCTTTTCCGTGACTATTTTAGCGCCGCAATTAATGTGACAGCAGTATATACACGTGTCAGCATAAATTATTGACATCTGTACGCTCTCGGCTATAAATAGTGTTGTGGGAGAGGGGCTTGTGCCTTTATCTTCTGACAGGCTCTCCATCGCTGTCACTGGTCACTCTCCCGCTTTATACATCACAACAGTAAATGGGTGTATGGACAAGGAAGTGCTTGTGTTCATCCATAACGCAGGGTGATCTGCGCTTTGTCTCTGTTCTCCCACAGATACATTGACGTGATAAACAAAACCTCAATGTATTTGTGCGTCTCTCAAATATAGTGTTTAAAATGATGCATCGTTTTGTTTAACTGATTTGAAATCATCTTTGCATGACAGCTTGACACCAAGACCAGTCTCGTGGAAGGAATACAGTATAAGCTATTTTAGTTTGAAGTTTAAAATGTCCCAATCTCATCTTAGTATTCATCAGTTGAAGGAAGACAATAATACTGTGTACATTTAAATATTTACTAATAAATACTTTGAGTATGTGTGATACCTTGAGGCTAAACCTCTATGTCATAGCCACATGTTGTAGCTATGACATAGCTACAAGTTGTAATAGCTGTGACGTCACACGCACGTAAACCTTCTTAACTAAGATTGAAGGTGCGCAAAGGGTCACTTTCCACCTTCGGCTGATGAATTATAAAACATCCTTTTAGTGTCAGACGTGCACAAAAATCATCCAGTGAAGGCCAAAGATGCATGTAAAGTTGCAATAAGCAAAGCAAGTTTATAAAGAAGTGATGGGGTGCTATAAAAAAGTTTCTGCGTACCGTGCAACGTCATTTTGCTATGATGAATGCAATATAATAATACCGTTAAATCACAAAATAGCCTCTGTGTTTACCTTCCTGCCTTTAGTCTTTTAATGGTCGTCCTTTCTCCCCCATCATTTTCTTTTCCTCTCTTTTTGTTTCACTGCTTTAGCTTCTGAGTCACTTGTGCAGCCTTTTGTACTGAAGTCAGTCAACGCCTGGAAATCCAAACCCATTAGAAAGTAAGAAAGACCTTGGAGAACCCAACTTTTTTTTTTTTTAGTTCTGCAGAGATGATAAATGTCAGCCTTGGTTTCTGCCACGATGATATACAGTACGTTGAAGAGGCGCATTTCATCAGGTTGATTCATGTGCCGCGTTTCATTCATCACAGTGACCGTATTTGTGCTGTTTACCAACAACATCAACAGCATATTTTTGTTCATACCAAAAGTGTTAACAAGCCTTTTTAAGTTTCTCTCAACTACGAGTACAAGGGTGCGGGCGACGATGGATGTTGAATGAGTGGCTGCGGTGGCAGGCGAGGCTGAGGAGCTGCATGCTGTAATGGTCTACCATTGCTCAGTGTCTGTTTCAATGAGAGAGCGCGCCATTAGCACCACAGGCCGCTCCATGCTGGTGTCTCCAATTATGGGCCAATCAATGGAAACACAGGACGGAGCACAAAAACAAGGAATTGCAATCATTAATGATGTCCAGCCAGGTTTGCAGGCAATAAGTGGGCCCTATGTTTTCACACGGCAATAGACACTTAAGCGCATATATAAAAACGGGTAGGAAGTGCAGAGCGTAAGAGTCATATCTGCAACCATAATAAATAAGAGCTTTGTTTGCGGTATAATTGGGAGCAGTTTCTACATCGCGGCATTAGTGTATTTGAACAGCGAGAGGGCCAAACGGAAGCTGCAGTTGAAAAAGCTCGCGTCCACATGCTTCCCTCTCATCAGCAAGAGAAAGGGTTTTGGGGAGGATGAGCCTTTGAAACTCTCCACATCCAAGAACAGATTCCAATTATAGATCTGGGCCGTGCCCGTCTCAATCTGCTTTCCCTCAGATCATACGCCGGAGTGGATGCATTTTCTGCCTCAACAAAACAAACACAAAAAAAACGCATTCACATTCACATCAACCGCTCGCGGCCAGGACCGCAGCAGCAGAGGGAGCAAGAGGGGAGGACCATTTGAAATCATGTCAGTATGTTAGATAGATTTACCCAGAGCTCTTTGGCACAGGAGGGAGCGTCTCACTGTGAGTATGTGCCTTTAAAGCGACTAAATGTGAAACTGTCACATCTGTTCATTCATCTATATGAAATTGGTGCTTTTAAATGCTTCTTTTTTTTCTTTTTTTTTTTTAGAGCAGGGCGGTGACAGCTTCCATGTCGATAACATATGGCCTATGCGGTTGATTGATTGGTGTTTAATATTGTATCATGTACATAATATGTGCAGCCCAAATGGGCCTACAAGATAATATTATTTATAGAAACAGACCAGATAGCCAGAGAACATAAATTACAAATGATACTAAACAAACAAACAAACAAACAAACCCCCCTCATGTTTTTTTTTTTTCCAGGCGTTAGACACCAAGGCTGTCACTTAATAAATATTATTCGAAGTTTAGAAAATACATTTCAGTTAATATAGGCTGTCCTAATGTGTCATAATAAGCGCAATACTGAGGAAACCGTGAGTAGTTCTTCTGCTTATAGCGCCTGTACACTCTGATTAAACCTTTGCCTGAAAGAACTGAAGTAAATAAAACATTCATTCATTCATTAATTGTAGCTTATTTCTGTCCTCACATATTTGCTGGACAAAATCCAGTGGTCCACCTCGTTCCACAGCAGTGCTGTTGTTATTTGTTGCAGCAGGATTCAAGTTAAGTTTTCTCTCGAGATCACGCTGGTGTTTATCGTTTGTCTTAATTGGCACATCATTCTCCTCTCCTCTTTTTTTTAACAATTAGTGCGTAAACATTGCAGATCAATGTCACCTCCCACTGATGGCAGAAGACGCCATGATACCATTGCCATTGGGGTCTATTTGCCCAACAGTAATGTCAGTCAAGCTGCAGCTCATTTTTATTTTTTGTTTGTTTCGTGTCAACAAATTAAATTACCAGACATTCCCAACGTCCTTTAGTGACCTCTTCATCATCGGTTTCAGTTTAAAGTCAAATAAAGGATGTTGAATAACAGAGAGTCCTTGCATTTTAACAGCTGGAAGCATGCTGCACGTTATTTGTGCTTGTTCTTCTGAAGTGAACAGATTCTTCAGAAGTCAACATTGCTGTCCATATGAAGGTGTCAGTCACTCGGCACGCTGGACGTATTCATATTCAAATAATCAGGTCATAACATGCAGTGTGTATTCTTCTTTTCATTAGAGACCCTGTTAGTACGGTGCTGCTGCCACAGGTCGGCTCTGTTGCATGGAGACTTAGAACAGTTTCTGATGGCCAAGCAAACTGGTCTATGAACCATCAGCGATGAGTAGAGACCACAGAACCAACATTGTATTGATGTAAAAATGATGAAAAAGAAACATTGATGCTGAAAGTACAGATAGAGTCATATAGAAAGGCTTTGATACAAGTGAACCTGCTATTACTGTAGACCATAAAAAATGGTCTACAGTTTTCCCTGAAGCCAATCCTGGAAGTGAATATGTATTAGACGAAAATGAGCCTCCTTCTCACTTGATTTATAATGTCAGTAAACTTTTCCCTGAGGAGTTAATGGTCTCGATTGCTAGTTTCGGATCGTCTTTGATAGCACATTTTGTAAATGATGTTCCCATTTAGAGGATTAAATATGGCACGTTTGAGTGGACACAGTATCTGCCAAAAGGTGCCCAGCTTCAGGTGATATCTTTTGAGTTTTGCTTTGCGAAACATCAACACGACGGAGGCCAAACCGTGTTTCTCGGTGCTTCAAAATGTTATGGGCGACATTACCCGCTCTGCTACTGACAATCAACTGATGTATACAACCCATTAATATTATCACCGCCTTCTTGTGACCCTTCTTTTGTGTCTTTTTTGTCCCATTTTACTTTTATGCAACTTTGAATAATTCATGTTTGATGTTATTATATTTGTGAACACTTGAGTTAATTGTGTGTCAAGGGTATATGCCAGACGTTTAAAGTATTGTTGCATTGCCGAGAAAAAGCCAAACAGCCTATAACGTTGGAATTGACTCCTCAGTAAGATTTATGTATTCCGATCTCACTAATTTTGGCTTTGGGGCAAATTATATTCCATTCTTTTCTACCTTTTGTGTGTATCTGCTGTAACAGTCTTTACAGTGTCAATTATACCTTTATTAAAACCACCTTAAAGGTCAAGGCAGACGAGTATTGGAAGATCATGTCTGTCTGTGTCTCGATGAGTCACACTGATGCAAATGGTGGCTTTTAAGAGGCAACCAGACATCAGTATCGGGAGGCAACGAGGCCTCTTTTTATAGTCATGTCTTAAGTGCTCAAAGCAGGGAAATGTATCATGTAATAAAATTAATAATCACTAACTGTGGTGGAGTTATGCAGTTATTTATTTATTTTTCAGGCGGGCAGCTCATGCTACATCTTACGCCTGCTATTGTATTTAGAGAATGAGACACTGACGTGCCGCCAGTTGATATGCATTATATGCTCCTCAGCTGCTCATCGCTAATTATAAAATCCCAAATTTCACTCATGTCTGGTTCTTCTTCTCCTTGTTCAATGGCTGTTCTAGGCGGCTCATAACACCCCCAGGTTATTTCTATTATTGACTTCAATGGGAAGTTCAAAGTGCTGCAAACATCTAAATGTCTGACAGGCCTACTTCCAGTTTCACTGATACCGGGCAGGGAGTTATTATGGCCGAACAAACTGCAGTCTCGCTATATGCATTATAGAGGGAAAAAAAGACAATATTGTTTTGCTGTCTCTGCAAGGTCTTCAAAGAGGCGGTGTTTTATGGGAAAAGCTGCATCAAAAGATCTTGCTGACCTGGAACTTTCACAACGTAAATGTTCACATGAATGCACTGCCTCTGCAGGGAGTTTGTTGAAAATGATGGCAATAATTAGCATTTAAGGAGCCAGTGTTTACCTTTAAGGCTTATCTCAACAGAGGTCAATCCTGTGTCTCGGATAACTTGAGTGATTCTAGCCCCTCTGTACTTGAAAGCCTTTGGGGTGGGTGGGTGGTGGACGGGGGGGGGGATGGGGACGGTGAGAGAACCATGTCGATGTGTCTGTCAGTATAATTCTATTAAGCAAAGGTTCAAGCTCCAAATTAAAATGCAAATTACCTCCGTAATGAAAGCAAGCGAGAGTACAGGCAGAGATAAGGTACATCCTTCCCCTTTATTGCCGGCGCTTATGAAGCACAAACCTCTTTTAAATGTAAAACTCAATTTAATTTTGTAGAAGAAAGTGTCTCAAAACACATTGTCTCACAGCCGTTTTTGTCCAATTTGTGTCATGTTTCAAACAAAAAAGGACGGATTCCTTTAAGGCACGCATTGTGTCTTCCCTCTTTTTCTGTCTGGAGAAAACAGGGACGGCTACTGCCCAATTGTTTTGGTAGAACTGGGCCAGGCGATACACCTTTTCATCTATACGCATGTATATCCATCGTCACGATTTATGCAAAATCTAACTCATTCAGTTGAGATATCCTACAACCCCAGTCGCACATTACCTGCTTGCCATCTTTCAACAGAACAAGTTAAAAATAAAATACGGCTTTCTGACACACCAGCCGATAATAATAAGCCGGAGTGGAAGTAGTGGAACTAATGCTACTGTTATTTTGTGACGTAGACAAAAACAGAAATCTGAGCTGCAGATATAGCTCCTCTATTTGTGACTGCATCCTATGTTCACTTGACAGTGTGTGCCGTCTTCCTCCGCGGTTCCGTTCCCGGCAGCTCTCTCAGTGAGAGCACTGTACCTTTTGGGCACATGTAATGTATGAGGTGAATGTCAGTATCAAGGAGATAACAGCTTGACGTCTCGCTGGTCTGTTATCACTGTGCAATGCTCCGGAGCAGCACAGCTGCAGGAGCAGAAGTCTTATCAATCCCCGAGTTAAGGTGAGAGAGGAGCAGAAGGATGAGACTTCAAAACAGACGAGCATGAGCCCTTCAGGCTCCCCCAGTGACACCCTCTAACTCCCCCACACGGAGATAGTCAGACGAGGCTTTTGAGTGGCCAACCTTCGCCTTCCTTTGACGGGGGGTGGGAAAAAAAAAGAGGAGGAAAAACGGTGTCATAATCCGAGCTCTTTAGTCATCCAAGGGTGATTAATATGGCGCCCTATAACACAGCAGGTGACTCTTTTGACAGCTCACTGCATACAAAGTAGGGCTTTTGCTCTGTGGGGTAGACAAACGGTGCCCTTAAATTATAGGTCATATCTGGGCAGCATGAACACACACACACACACACATACAAAACAAGGAGAGAGTCACAGACATGCATCAGTGTCTTCAGTATATGACTGTCTTAGGTTATCTCTGCGATAGCATCACCTCGGTTATCTTATCCCCAAATACAAGACAGTACTGTACATTGTTCACAGTCACAGCGAGCTGCTCAAACATTCAGTGGACGCGTGCCGAATTCCGTCTAAGCATTTAAACGCAATAGATTTTGCTGCGTCTCGTAAAAGCCTTGAGGTGATTCTCCTCTTTTCTCATGGATATTGCTTTAGATGAGTGGTAAACAATACATAATAGATAACTCCGATAGAGTCCGAGGTGGGTTTTTTTCATGTGTACCTTCACTTGTTGTACGACACAAGCTATGCTTGGTGTGGGGTGACAATAAAGCCGTTAGTACGTCAGTGTTGTAGTTGTCGAAATAATTAGGTCATTTGTTTTTAATGTTGATTTGTCATGTGCAAATAAAGCATCTCGCTCCATATAGGGTACACTTGACTCTCGGCTAAATTTGAGCTAATCCCATATAATGTGCATAGAATACAGGCGACGTACATTAGCATCATTTATGAGCTGGCTTAATCAGGAGTAAACTGATTTTTCTTGAAGATAATAACCCAACGACAATACCAAGTTCTTCGCACACCACAGGTGCCACAGATAGATGATCTCATTAGAGTTTGCTTCACTTTGCTGCATTCATCTGCATATTAATGAATAAAAAGGGTTTTATTTGAAACTCGCATTCGCGATGACAAATTATTGGGAGAATAATGAATTCTTGACAGGACACACAGCAATCCAAGACAACATTAAATGCCTGAACACACTCGGATGTAATCTGTGTGCACATTTTTTTTAAAAAAATAGGCCTAAATCTAAAGTATAAAGACCAGAAAGAGTCATAACATGTCACCATCCCGCTGCACTTCACATGGTTCCCACTCACTTATGTGTAAGTGTGAAATAATTACACTGATCTAATTTACTTTTAAAGCTTTCTGAATTTGATTTCAGTTGTGATGGGAACCTTAGCACCACATGACCTTCTATTCACATTCGGAGAGCTTGCACACTGGGCTCTGGTTTTACATAAATGACTGTGGCGACATTGAGGATGAGCCAAGAATTAATCGGCACGATTAATTACGAGAGCCATATGGTCAGCGGTGTCTCAGTACCATTTCCAGTTAGACTGCTTAGGAGGTGCGGGGAGGCCTGCTGACATTTGCACATTTACTCTCCATTCTCTCTTTTTCTCTGGCACACACACACACACACACACGTATTACTGCTACTATATTCCATTGTTTTTATATTTTCCTCGTTCAGCCGTGACGATGTGTGATGTTACAATTTTGAAAACATGGCAGAATACCCAGAGAGAGACAACTAATTAAAGACCAGACTTCATAAGGGGTCACCGTTTGTTCCCCCCCCTCTCCACTCTTTTATCCATCTACCCATACACAGTGTGAAAGAAAAAAATGGAAATTGAAGCTAATAACACCAGAGAAGATTCAAGAGCTTACTTAATCAAAATGACAGGTGATCCTAGTCCGTTTAAAACGACAAAGTAGACGATGGAACCAACACACTCAGAAATTAGATGATATTGTCCCATCTGCCAAGGGCTGTATGAGTCATGGCAGACACTGGTTACATATTGAGTGTACTGTATACACACAGGCAGTATTAATCATGCATATATTGCCCTCGGGAGTATATAGGGCTTTGAGCAGAAGTCAGTTTCTTCCTGATGATAAGCTCTTTGCATCACCAGAGGTACAGCATATAAGAAACTGTGAGTCATGTATATAAAGTTGTGCAGATTTGCAGATGCCTGTTCAGAAGTGTCTCCTAAAAGTTGTGTTCCCACAAAACGTGTTGTTATTTTCATGTCATGTAACAGTGTTTCCTGCGGCCCAAAAGGCACCTGAACAAGATTGTGATACTAGCGTCTTCTAAATAAATACACACTGTGTCACTGGGTTAAAACCAATTAAGACACACGAGGAAGCACACAGAGGTTTGCTTTTGACCTGCTCTCAAACTGTGATCTGCTGATTAGCGGACATCGCGCTCAATTTGTCGTATAAGGATTGCGTGAAATAAGCAAACGTGATGTAATTTATTCATTCGAGAACTTTATTATTGTGAGACAAAGTTGAACTGTGAATAAAAGAAAACGAATCACTTTTGTATAGATAATCCATTCAATTAAACAATACAAACCAACGCTGACACTTCTTTTATAAGACATTTTTTTTAGTTGTCGATGCGACTGCCAAGCTCCCGATCAATAATTGATGATGTCTTCTTCAGCGCCGTTGGCAATGTTTAGTGAGCTGATAGTCGGCTAATCAGCAGGATGCTCACAACACAGAAGCTGATTTTGTTTTTGTTAATGTGTGTTAGTGACGGGCAAATTTAGGCCTATTATCTTTTGAACTAATACACTGAGTTTATAAGTTTAATAATTCGTGTGCCGAGTCTTTGCAAAGTTTTCAACATCCTGAAACCCACACTAGACATCGCACTGGGCTAATCGTTGACTGTGGTTATCTGAGGTGACTTTTACAAACAAAGCTTTCTCCTTATTAGAGTCGCACGTGGTTTACAGTGACATTCCCTGTAAAGACGTGACGGAGGCAGAGAGAAAGTGCTGAGGGAGGCAGCTATAAAAGAAAAGAATGGCTTCAGAACAGCAGACAGCCACCAAGTAAATCACCGTGACGTGAAATATGAAGTATATCAACAAGGTTTGAAACGCTTTATCTTTTCTTTACTGTCTCTTTTACTGTATGAACTGTAAAGCTAATGTGAAGCTTTTATTTTGTAGAGCAAACAAGTCATTTGGTGAAAGGGCGGAACATCCAAGTGTGTGTGTGTGTGTGTGTGTGTATTTCCAGCTAGTGAAAGGCAAGTTTGCTAAAATATCATTAAAAATATCAACAAAAAACTCAATAAATACTGTAGTGAACATCATGTGAATCAGATGTTGCCTAAATAAAAAAATTTTAGTAAAAAAAACAAACTTCGAGTATAGTTTTGTAGTATGTGACGCATGCAATATAATATAGTAAATATGTCATCAGTCTGATCCCAGTGAGGAAAACACAAATCTACATTTATTCAACATTTTTTTTTTTTGTAGTCCATCCCACTTTTCCCAGTAAATTTAACTGAAATTCATCAGCGTACGTCTTGTGCACAATAGCAATGAGATTAATGACGGATGTATTGCTTATTTATTAGACGGTATTGCACGATATGCTTCTGCGTGCGCTTTATGGATGAGTCACGATGGCACACAATTTATTAGGTGCAAACGGAAAATGAAAGAAAATGAGAGCTCTAAATTAGTTTTGAGGGGAGCTGCTGGTTTATTAGCAAATCACTTAACATGTCTCACACATCAAATTATTTCATCATCAGCTTTGAAATAAAAGCAGTGGGGTGAAATCCTGGCTGCTGGTCTGATATGGTTACACTGATTGCAGCGTTGGTGTATAGTGCTGTAGGAATGTTAGACTCAGAAAGTCATCTTAAGTGACTACCAGTACTTATATTTATCTTATTCTAGCCAGCAGTCAAAACAGATGAGGACTTGTCAGACCAGATCCAAAATACGCCTGATTTTCCATGCAGTGATTGACAACAGCTCCGAAATACCCTGGGATATTCTGTCCTCCAACCAATCCAGGAAGATTGGATTGAATGACTGCTTTTCTCTGTCGTCAACGGCATTTTACTTATTAATCACATTGAGAGTATGAACCGTGAAATGAAAGCCATCCCGCCAAACTACTTCAGCCTTGACTAAATAAATGGTCCTCCAAGGGAAATAACTTTTCATGGGATTGGTTTGTTGGCAATCTTCTGAGACTATTCAAAATACACCAAATACGTTGTAAATCAGGCCGCGGCAGAAACCTCAGAGAGAATTTAACAAGCTGTTTTTTTTTCCCCCCACCGCTTTAGATTAGATTGTTAGAGATCATTTTCTAAATAAACAGAAATAACTACTACAAATGAATGACACATTTTCCTTTGAGAAGGTCCTTTTTTTTTTGTTTTATACTTTTATCGACAAGGAAAACCAAGACCATTTCTAGGGTTCAATGGGCATGTTTAGAAAAATACTTTGTTTTCTGCAGTCTGGACAGGCTAGTAAAATGTTTTTTTAGAGACCACATTTATTACAACAGTGTCAACAGTGGCACCAATTGCTGGGCCATGCTTGCTATCAGCTCTGCCGTACCATATGAAAATGAGTTCGTAGCATCTTTTGATTCATTTAAATGAGCTCAACCAACTGTGGAAAACGTTAATTCTCTTCACGGGGGTCTTTTGTGTTCTCCATCCCTAAGGCAATATTTCGGATCCTGGATCAAATTTAAAAATTGATGTCACTGTCTGAGCTAAAATAAAGCATGTAGTTATTTTAGGTGCGTTACGTTGGTCCTTGTCCAACATAAACGCCGTTATCTTTATCTAACATTTGCTGATACTCTGGGAAAATGTGATATTTAATGTCAACATGTATTCTGTCTGATTGGGCGGCAGTTTAAAATTACCATTGGCAGTTTCTTTAAGAATAGTACCATGTGTTATATAAGAGTTCTGATTCAACTTTATATGCGACACACATTACGCCCGAGTTGCCATATGTACGTTGGCATCAGATTTGAACGAAATGAAATGCAATAATGTAATTGAGTTGCTGTGATTCTCTCTGCTCGTTTTTTTTCACCCCCTCCTACTCTTTTGCAATGTGGTGCACGATTTTACTGAAGATAAAAGACTCATTTTCTGACACGAGATTCAAAATACTGTATATGCCCCGTGGCATCTGTGGACATTATCATGCACAAAGTGTTTAATCTGTGGGAAAAAAGAAAAAAAAAAACACCACTGATGTTCCTGATCAACTCTGGCGTCCATAACTATCATTATAGAATCCATCAAAGGAACTGTGACTCTTCTAAGACCTTTCATCATTTTAAGTTCAAAGAAACCACGTCAGCCTCATTTGAGAAATCTTCCTATTCATCTGATGAGTCTGTTTCTAAGAGGCTTTAAAGCTATGTGGAATTCTCCTGAGAGTTAATGACACTGCTCCTTACTTAAGGTTCTTTTCTCATCATAGTCCCTGTTCACAGTCAAATTTAATTCATGCAAGTGCAGTTTCCGGCAGATAATTACTGTCCCTGTTCAAAACTATTGGGACAGTCCACATATCGCACACTCTGTGGTCAGTGGTTGAGGGGCTGACGGTCAGTTGGTGATCATGATGGTTATCGGGAGTTACCAATTACAACACAACCATAGCTAGTTTTGATTTAATAAGAAATGAAGGAATTAAGTCTCTTTGATTGGTGTTGTAGCGGCAAATGTAAACTTAATTCCAAAGTCGTTTCTTTGGGCTTGACTCATAGGTTATGGTTAAATTCCTCAATCACTAAGGAAGAGTCATGTAAAGGGTTTGCACATTTCCGTCCACATGCAAGCCTCTCTTGGATCAACAACACATAGAAATATTCCAGGTTGTGAATGACGATTTATGGATTTAACATTCAACAAAACGGTCCAACAGTTTCTAACGAACACGTCCACTGACACTAGAAATACTTGATATTTTCCAGTACATATCTACCTATCCCTCTATTTATCATAGCTATCAAAGGGTCCACAAAGCCACGTTCCTTTCTTTACAAGAATATTACCTCAAGGGCTAACAGTTTAAACTGTTCACAAATTAAGCTGTAACAAGTAATCCTGCACTAAACTAAATTAACTCAATACTGGCTCCTACAATTGGCAAATCTCGTTAAAGTGGTCATTATGAGGCATTTCACTAACTGATCCAAATATGATGCACTGGTCTAGACCAGGGTTTGCAACCAGAACCTTCTCGCTGTGAGGCAACATTGCTAACTACTGCGCTACCATGAGAATCAATCTTTAAGTCCGTATTTTGCTTGGAACCGATGACTTATGGCTTCTGAGTGCATTTAGTGGGGCATCAATCTGGGCAGCGGTGGCTCTGGGTCGTTGTGCAGCAGAGGCTTGAGGTTGCAGTGCCTCTGAGACACATATTTGAGACCTACGCTGTGACCCCTAGGTTCTCTGCAGAAGTCAAGAAACTGCTCAAATACCTTCAGGAGACTGGTCCACTCTCAGGATTATCACATATACAGTAATAATGACAATAATATAAGACAGTATAGACACCAAATATATAAGACCATGTTCCATCTACCTAATACAATGTAAAAATGCACACACACACACACACACACTTAGGTGTAATCTTGTTTTGTTTTCAGCCAGTTCTGGACCTTTACAGCTAAATCTCATTAGGCATTGAATTCCAGATGTGACTTCCTTAGATGGTGAAAGCTGATTGCACAGATGTGGTTCTGCGGTGGGATATTTTACAGTTGTTATTATTACTACTACAGAGTCTGCTGCCGTCCTGTCTTTGGATGAAACCACAGACTGGCTCTGGTGCTAAGTTACTGACACATTTGAACATTTATTTTACAAAGCAGAGATCAATTAAGCTTTCAAAACTCAATAGTTTATATTTTTGCAGTATATGACAGTGATGGCTTTTTATCTTCTTAACTTTTCAGAGCCTGATTGTATTATGAACGTATATGTTTTATTGTGGGAGGAGCTGCTTGTCACCCAAACTGCCACACAACATGGGCATCTCTAAATTCCGCCACCTCCAGACAGCATTATATTTCCTGTATTTTCATAAACCGTGCATCCATCGCCACAATAGCAAAAAATTCCAAGTCGGACATTTTGGAGGACATTTCGTTTCCTCAAATAAGAAGAGGACAAATTACCTTTTTTAAGTGATGAGAATAGTAATGGAGATTTGCGCCCTGAGGTAACTCAGAGTCTTGATGAATGTACATCAGAAAGCAACTCAGGAAGCCGATATAAAGGTCTCAGGTTTGTGCTCTTCCAGACTCCTGTCTGCTGAAGATGAGAACGGGTTCATGCGGCGCGTTCTGTGACAAGGCGAGGCACTGATGAAGGAAACAGCAGGGGCCACACACTCTACGTCCCATCTCCATGGTGCAACATATTAAACTCTCATTTACTGACAAAAGACATTCAGTCCTGCTGTTAGTCACACTGGTGCTACAACAAGCAGTGGCAGAATGAGAGATGGCCTCTCTTTGTCTTAATCACTGCTCAACATATCTGTTCTCTCCACTTTTTAAAGTCCTGAGGCCTGAAATATTGCAGGTAGACACATCATATCACTCAAGTCTTACTTAAACCCTAGAGAGACCCAGCAGCACCCACTGTTTTTTCATGTGTCAAATTCAGGAAATGTTCTCTTTTCCATTTCAAACAGAAATGATGGGCTCCTTTTTAAGAGCAGATCAAATTCCTACTGTATTGTGGTTTAAAAGCTGTGGACGGGGGAGTAACTGTCTATTTAATGGGCAGATTTTGACACAGAAACACCCGAATCTGTTGTTGCTGCTGTTGTAAACAGAAGTGCTGGTGACAGCTCCGTCAAAGGAAGCGCCATCATTTAGCGCTGCTGCAAACACAACTGATCAAAAATGCTGTCTGATGTTTGCCTAAATGCCTTTTCTCAGTGTGCAGTCATACTAATGGAAGAGGTTGTTTGTGTGTACAAGCACACGCGAAGCCCTTTTAAATAGTCGTTAACAATGGGGGGAAAAAAAAAAGAGGAAAAATATTAACTGTACTTCATATAAAGTACAAGCAATGATCGTGCTGCAAAAGGAAGATACATCGATTTGAATAGTAATGCAGGTTTTCCAGTTTGTTGGTTTACATCATATTTTATGTTTCAGGGATTCAGTTCACAGTGTATTCAACTCTGACAACATGCATACAGTTATGCTGTGAAGAAACTATGATGCAATATTGCTCCAGTCTAACTGTATTATACTGTATATATTGTAATATTTGTTATTACTGATGCATTAATTCATGAGCAGCATTCAATGATAGACGGTGTTTTTCAGTTATAGACAGTAAAGGTAAAGCTCCTCTAACTCTAGCTTCTCTTGTCATATTATTTTCATATCCCATCTTAACTTGCTTGCTTTAACAAGTCTTACTCATCGTTGCTGTAGTTATCCCTGATTTCATCCACTTTCTTCACCTTCCTGTTTATATGCTGGGTTGACATTTCAACACGCGCTCGAGTTTTGTTATCTGGACTTTCAGATAATATCTGCGGCGTAAATGTTCACATTTTCACAATACTGGCCCGGGAAAACAAACCACAAAAGCAACAATGAACAACAAAAGTGCATGTGGTGAAGTTGGGAGCGCTCGTGTTGACCACAGTAGTTTACCTCAGAAGTTTATCTTATCGCTCCTCATGCAGGCAGAATTCTGCCGGAGTAGTGGAGCGCTCGTGTTTCCTGAATGTTTCAACCGAGTGTAGAGCTTTCTACAAAATGAGCAAAAAAAAAAACAACTTTGCAGAAACAAATGTTTCAGCAAGATAAACACGAACAATTGTCAATAACAGGCGGCACTTTTTCACACAATGCAAAGTGACTGCTCGTGTTTGAGGAAGGGAACTGTAAAGAATGGTCATTAAAAAAAATGGCAAAAACCCCAGGCATTCAAGAAAAAAGCTGCTCGGAAGACAATTTGAATCCTTATTTTGCAGCTAATGATAATGTAATGTGTTTGCCCTTCTGTCTTTCAGGCATTACGAATCACGGAAAACAAACCTTTTCCTCACTAAATCTCTCTTTGTGGAATATATATCTATATATATATAGATATATATATCAGGACAGCTGTAGAAACAGGAGTGAAACACTCTTGACTGCAAAACATTCACTGTGATCTCAGCATTTCCTTGACTTGAGGCCCAGAGTAATTGGCATTCCAGGTCGGAATGTGCTCGTGCCTTGTCTTTGCTCATTCCCCATGTTCTCCGCAGCTGTGGGTGACAAACCCGAACGTAGTGTTGCAGGAAGATGGATCAGTGTCCAGGGAATGAAAGCAGTTCAGGTTCAATACGCTGGGATCTTCCAAAGGCAAAGGCGGTCAGAGTGTGACGCCGTTTGTTTTGTTGTTGTTTCCAGTCCACAAACGTTAGATCCGCTCCTTTTATTTACATAATGTGCTAATTGAGATTTATATTAAGAATTGTGGAATTAAAATCACCCTTGCGCCATGGCAAAAATGAATACATTTAATGAAACAGCTGGCACTGGGAGAGGGGGTTTCAGATGGTAAACACCATTTTAGTTTTTGAGTCGAGGCAAATCTCCAAAGTGGCCGCTTTAAATGTGGTAATTGTTGAGTCATCTGTCGTTTCAGTGCACAGCTGTGGGTGACTTGTCGAGTCACTTAGCGAGAATTCTGTGAAATGACAAAGGTGCTGCATGCAACTGGGCTCTGCGAAGAAATAAATCATTTTATATAGTACATCAGTGTTCAGTGAAAATCCCATTATCAATTACTGTTGCAGCCTGACAAGGAACCACATGAGTGACGCTTTTGTTGCATCCAGTAGCAACTCCAAACAGGGGCGACCATTGATACAGTTTTAAAGTGCTTATTAGCTTTGTTGACTCAAGAACAGTGTAAACAATGGCTCACGTTAAAAACAAAAATCATTAGTGAGAAGTCTGAATGTTGGCAGTGGCTGCTCCATCGCTGCACCTTGTTTCAACAACCCGTGTTTCTGCTTTGCCATTTTAGTTTGGAACGTATTCATTTATTTTATTGCAGCGGTTCACAATAATTGAGCAATATGAGGTTTGTTTTTTTTTGGCGTCACTCAATCTAGTGTCTCTTAAAGGCTGTCGCAGAACTGTTTGTTTGTATGGGGTTTAAACCAACAAGTGAGACGAGGGGAAAACTGTGACACTGATTATTTGAATGTAGATTTCTCAACATCTACATTCAAATAAAGGGAGAAAAATAAAAGCAACAGCCCAAATGAAGGGCTAGATCAGAGGTCTCATTGTGAGTCAGGGGGCACATACAGAGCAGTCTGATCTAATAAAAACGCAACCCCAGGGGACAAATTAGGAATGCCTACATAATTGTAGTTGATTATCTTCAGTGTAGTGTTAACTTTCCTGCTCTGCTTCTGGACAGTGGCCGGTGAAGCACGGGGGAGATATTATTACCTCCAGGGCTGGAGCTGTGGCTGCACCAGGTTAACGTCCTTACTTCTACACATAGGGGATGAACATGCGGACACTCAGGTGATCTGGAAGAGTCCGAGCGTTTGTTTCTCTCTACAGTCTTGGAACACAACACATAATTACCCCACTTCATAGAGACTAATGCTAACTCTGTCCATATGCCGGCTTCTCTCTCTTCACACACACATGCACGACGCTGCTCACTCTCTCTCCCTCCTTCCCTCTCTCTCCCTCTCTCTCTCTCCCTGCACGCAAAGGCCACAGCTTTAATACAACAGTAGTTTACACAAATTCATCTTGTGGGTCACTTTGGACCTTCTGGTGGGCCGGTGCTGGCCCATGTGCCGTACGTTTGACACCCCTGGGCTCGATCATACACTGTATGAAACATGTGGATGAGTTGTTTATACATGGTCTGTTATTGTATGTTGAATATGAATATTGAATTGAATTGAAATAAATTGAAAACAATTAATTGAACTAAATTGAATTAGTCACATGGTACGGGGTCTTCAAAGACTCTCAGGTGGATATTGTATTTTACTTTAGGCCTCAACTTTCTGACCTGGTGCAGAACTGAAATCTGTGAAATGAGATTTCACAAAGTACTGAATGAAAGGCTGTTTTGCATTGTACATAATACGCTGCCAGCATAAATGCATACAAACTGTTGTGACCCCACTAACGTCCTTGAGGGATACTACTTTGCTGTGTTTCATGTTAAAGTTTTCAATGTTATTAATGACACATCATGGCGCTCACAGCTTGAAGCAGCCTGCTGCCGTGTCAGCATCTCCCGACAACACCAGAAGGCTGAGCTTTTCATTTCAATACGGTTACTGCAGACATTTTGCCTTCTCTGATGTTACAAAACAGGCCTCATTGGTGCTCAGGGCCACTGCATGGACAGATTATATAATGTCTTAATAATGTACAGCCAGGAAGATGAAGTCTCACAGTGGTAGAGTCTGTTTACTTCCCGGTCAACATGATAACTCATAAAAATGGACGAACAAAAGAAAAAAAAATAACCCTCATCAAAACAAAACGGATGCCTACAGCGCATACAGTACCGATATGTGCCTTTTCACTATCATGAATTATACAGAGTAATGAATTGAATTGTATCGTCTCGTATTTATTGTTAAATTGCTGCGGATCAGGGCTGCATCTGAAGCATTTCATTCTTTATTTCTTCCCTGTGAATGTGATTTGTATTCACAGCACCTCTTCCACCAGCACACACACACAACCACAACAACAACACATATCCTCTCTACTCCTGTGCTCCAAACAGTCAACCACCAGCAGTCTGCGAGCTGACAAATGAACACTGTCACTTGGCTAAACACCTAGCTTTTATTACAGTTATGTACCGTGGCTCTGTTTTGTTATGTGTGTGTGTGTGTGTGCACATGTGAGAGCCTGCTTTCTTAAAACCATCTTTATTCATCTATAGTCAAGTGATGTGATCATTGGCATTTGCATTGGAGTGGTGTGGTTAGCTCAGACAACATGTGTATGCGATGCTCAGGCATGTGCTAAATAAACCTGGTGTTACAGCGGTTTCTCGACATGTAATAGTAGGACAGAGTCAGGATACAAGTTCAGAATTTGCCGTGGTATGTCACAAGCTAGTAATAATTGACGTTCCAATTCACAAAATCAATTTAGATTTAACACAAGGGAAACTTATTTAATTTCAGGTACTACTGTCTAATAATAGCATTTTTAGGTTTGGACATGTTCTCTCCTGCAAGCTACAGGAACATGGACATTTTACACACTTACATCCATCGTGTGCGCGCAACCCAGGCTAAAGAGCCATCATTAAGAAAATATGTTTTATTCACAGTTAGTGCCAACAGCTGCAGTTTCCAGTCTTTGACGTTGGTTCACACCGCACGTGTGAGGCTATTTTGTAACTTGTCACCCACCATTTGATGGTTCCCATCAAATATAGACACAGAGAAGATCTGTTGATAATGATTTCGACATTCTACCAGCATGATGACATAAAACTGACAACTTTCATTGCAGTTCTCGTGTCTAGGCTATATCGGCATACATTTTCTACCACTTTATCCCCCACATGAGGGTCGCGGGGGGGCATAGAGGGTTTCACAGATCGCTAGTCCACCTCCTGCCTCTCTCTCCATCTGATGCCAACCAGACACGAGCTCGACGCAGCACAACCGCAGCTGGTAGCCAGCATTGCACCGTGCCTTTTGTTTATGATAGAAAAGTTCCTCTTGAGGTTGCAGTTTAAGATTTGTCTCGCAATCATTTTTCAAATAATTTTGCAAAGTAGTTGCTAGTTGTTGGTAGTTGACAACTTTTAAAGGTAAGATTTTCAGCCATCAGTAATAGCGTATGTGGTGACATTTTGAGAATGTGTGATTTTGAGTCTCTTGGGCTCGAATGAACTTCTGAACATTGTCTCCAACCTGAAGATAAAGAAGATGGATCTATTAAGTTTGCACTTTTTTATTTGAGGTAATTTACAGATTTGTAATATCTGAAGTGGGAGGTGCACGCGATGTTGACACAAGTGTTTACTACTTCCAGATGTGAGTTGG
The DNA here is from genome assembly GCF_019176455.1 of Solea senegalensis. Lineage (NCBI taxonomy): Eukaryota > Metazoa > Chordata > Actinopteri > Pleuronectiformes > Soleidae > Solea > Solea senegalensis. The sequence goes on from NC_058032.1 coordinate 13,509,722, forward strand.
TGCATATTATTTTATTCCTCTCGTATTTGAATAAGGGACATCTGGTGGGAGATAAGTGCATAAGCCCTGGGTTAAATGTGGAGCAGTCTCTTTGTAGCAGTTGCTCTTGACGACAGGCTGTTGTTGATGTTTCAAAATAAAACAAATGCAAATGAAATTAAAATGGTTAACACTAAAACTCCCCCCTGTCTTGAGTTTGTATAAGTGGATCTCTTCCAAATATGGGATGTTTGTTATTCCAAAGATACTGGGTGATCATGGAGTCTATAATGTGAGGAGTTTATAGAGTAATCAAAGTAAAAAGTTTACTGTAAATAAGGGAAAGAGGCAAAGTCTCTGCCAGTGTTTCAAGTTCTGATTACTTGTTTACATATAAGATGGATTTGATAGATGGATGGATAGATAATGAGATAGATTATCCAAATGTCCAGCAGTCTATTTAGCAGAGTCACTTTGAAGTATCTGGGCCACGCAGTCATCTAATAACAGTAATCGCCCCTAATATGACACTCACCTCTGTTTTTTTCTCCATTTAATCATGTGTCTTCCAAGTGGAGAAACCTTATTTTATACGGTCTTCTTTTCCGGCGTAGGAATAAAAGATTTGGTTCCTATTTTTTCGCTAGCACAAATGCGAGAGACGGGAGCTGACAACCTGCTATTCAACAAATTTAAATTTCGTGGAGTGCACCCAAAAGATAATTTCTCTCGACCTGGGCGAAAGCTTTTTCCTCCTTCAAGTGCACAATGATCAAGTGTATATTACACACCTAAATTACAATAGACATATCCATTAAAACAAAATGAATGAATGCATTTGGAATTAATGCTTCTGAAACGGATGAATGATTTTTCTAGTTCAGTCAGGAGTAGCTTGCCAGAAGTGTGGAAGTGTAAGGACAGCACAAACCAACGTCCTGAAGGTCTTACAGTGAAGTCCTACCTGTACATTGTTTGTGTGTCCTTGTGTTGTTTTCAACACTTTTTTTAATTTTGCACTGTGGCTGTCAGGCCTCATAATTAGCCACATCTCTATTAGAAATACATAGTGTGTCTACTCAGTGGAAACAATTGAGTTTTGGAGATGTTTTTACTAGAAATTGGGACTTTGGTTGCATTATAGCAGTAGCACATAAGTTACCGTGGTGGCTAACAAGGATTTATTAATCTTGCTACTGAGTCTGTTCAGTCAGCTGTCACTCTGATCAGAAATAAACGCGCTTCACAGTTATTCGCGAGCTTCTAACAGAAGGGAGAGTGGCCATGGATGGATCGAACCTGGAAACCATGAAGCCATGACACTTTTCACATGAAAGGCTATATCTATATATCCTATATCTATGTAGAATTGACGGTTTGATGTGTTGTTGAGTGGTTGAATAACGGGCCGTTATCCCGCGATAGTGAGATAAATGAGCGCGTTATCGCGAGACAACGTGGCTCTAAGACAACGAGAGAAGCTCAGCTTCCTCTGAAACTGTGTTGTATTTACATTTCAATACTAAATGAGCACTAGAACGTGTCATGGCGGATCATCTTGCGTGATCCAATTCAAAGTGTTTATTGTCATATGCACAGTAAAGAAACACGTTCCCCTGTACAATGAAATAATTACTTTGCTGTCCACTCAAAAAATTCCAGCAAAGAAATAGTATTCAAAAATAGTATATAATTATACATATAAAGAAAAATAATAAATATTTAAAAAAAAATATATATATATATTTTCATTTGTACATATGCACTGTAAATAAAAACACTATTATAGCATTTCAGTTCAACATTATAATTATCGCATTTCCTAGTTCAAGTTGTTTGATTGCAGAATGTATGTATAAATAGCCTGAAATGAGCTTCCCCTCTCCAGCAACCATCACTGGAGATAACAAATATAAAAGGTTACTTCCTCTTTACTGATAATTTATAACCAGCAGCAGCATAAAGGCTGCCAGTAGCTGAAAATGTCACAAGACGGAGAATCTACAAACCAGCACGTCACAGGCTGTGCGTCAGTCAAGGTCCAACACAGGCAGAAATTGCACTGTGTCTTTCACTTAGAGATAAAATTCAGATCAGCAGTCATCATTTAAGGAGAAGACTCTCCCTGCTGGGGCTTTACAGCCTATCACACTTCAGTGACCCTGCAGGACCATGGACAGCGCCAATGCCATCCTCTCAGGGAAAGTGCTGCCACACACACACGTTTTTCAGGTCCAAAATCAGATCTGATGATCTTTGGACGCCAAGTTCAGATACAAGAGATAACCTTGGGGTTACTATTTGTAGTGTTTGCCAGATTATGTGACGTGAAAATCCATCCATGCAGCCATGTAATCAATAGTTAACGAAAACTAAAATTGAAAAAAAAAAACATTTTTGTTAACTGAAATAAAAATAAACCGTAAACAAGTTATTTAAAAAAAAAAAAAAAAAAGATAATTAACTGAAACTGAATTGTGTTTTTACAAAACAAACTTAAACAATTGTAGTGAAAATGTTAGTTTATGTCCTTTTAATTAATTTCATACATAATGCTTCTGGTTCATGTGAAGTGTATTTGTTTTTCTTGTGTTTTTATTCATAATAAAATGTTTTCAATTTGTTTACAATGTGTGACATAAGGCTGTACTTGTGTCATTTATTATGATTTATGTTATTGGGTTCATGTGTGTCTTTAGTCTGTTGACTATTGTTTGTTGACACCTTTTGCTGGGCTTTTATGACAGAATACTTATTATGACCTTTTTGCATCTAGCACCTGGCAAATACTCCACATTACAAAAAAACTAAAACTAATTAAAACTGAATAAAAATAACCTCCTATTAAAACTAATTAAAACTAACTATTTTTTTAAAAAACAAAATGTTAAAAATAATTAAAAAAACTAATGAAAAATCAAAATTATTATAACCTTGATTCCAAAGCCAAAAGGGGTCGTAAGAGTCCACATAATATGCTGTAATTGGGCCCTGGCACAATACAGAAACTTCTCCAAAGTATGGTGTGCACCTACTGGTCCGAGATGTGACTGCACCTCAAGCATCGTCATCATCGTTCGGTGTCCGTGAAGATGACCTGGTCCCCTTGTCTGGACGCTTCTGAAGTCATCAGCTAGAGCAGCGGGTCACTGAGGTGTCACTGAGCCTCAGCTGGGGTCGTTTTCTCATGATAACAAACTGATTATTCTGTGATCTCGAGAAAATGTTTTTTCAGTTTTATTAACCGGCGTTAAAATATTACAGTGATTACCAATTATGTTTTGCAGTGGTCGAGACGATTAGAAACGGCTGAGGTTGCAAGGGATGTTGAAGTCCGTGAAGAGGGCAGTGATATACCCTTTCATATCATCTGCATGAGCTGTATCTTATATTCAGCATCACACAGCTGAACTCACCACAGATGATCCGTTACGTTTATTTTTATTATTATTATTATTATTATTATTATGTTTGCGAGCTGCATTACCTTGATATTCAAATGAACACATGGAAAATCTAAATAAAGGCACACTTTGCTGCATTGTGCTGTATGTGATAAAGTCAGTGGCTCGTGTATTTGTGCGGGTGCAGAGACTTTATCTTCCATTCAGCTGGTTTTAATGCAGGCAATAACTCTTCAATAACTACAGTGCGGAACGCCCTAGCGCCTTCTACTGACAATAACCTGCTATAGCACACAAATGTCACTCTGTAACAATATCAATCATTTCACAAAACGCACTCCCCTGCAGGCGCAGGAGGAAAACTCATGTGTTAGAGTTGATCTCGTGTGATCTGTCACTGGACTGAACACAGGTCCACATCTTCCAGGAAACGTGAAGGAGATTTTCTGATTTCAATTTCTTTTCTTTTTTTTTTAATGAAACTGAGAGGTAGCTCTTGAAATTGCAAATATGATGATTAAGTGGAGCCGTGGTAAGTGAGTAAGGAGCTCATTTGCAAATAAAAATGAGAAAAATTCGGACGTCGTCAAAGAAACCAACCTCACTTTACATTATAAAACAGTATCAAAACTGTTATTTTGCAATTATCTGCATGTGTTTTTTTTGTCTGAGCTGTTCTGTTTTTTTACATCTTCTCTTCATTACTTTACATTATGAGCTGTTGCTCGCTTGGTGACGTGTGTGTTCTCCATTTTTGCCTCGGTGAATCTGTGATCGATCTCAGGTTCTACTACAAAGAGCTGTGTGTGTATGGACTCTTACCAGGATCAGTCAAACTTGGCTTGACCAAGCCGCACCTTCTCATCCTGGTTTGACGTCCGTACAGTGGATTAAGCCAGGATGAATTGGTTAGCATAAGTTAGAGATACCCTGGAGTTTTGCCTGGAGTCAGGCAAAAACAACAACAACAACAAAGCGATACATTATTTCTTCAGAATCCAATATCGTTTTATTTTTCAGTAATAGTGGTATCTTTGTTGTCCTTGGTTTCTAAATGTGAACACGATAATAACTGCATGCATCTGAGTAGATGGAGAAGTGGTGGAATAAACCTGTAACCCAGTGCCCTTCACGCCAACCAGTTCTGTTTGTCTGACGGCCATTAGTGGAGCTGCTGAGAGAGTGAGTGTCACTCTGCATTAGTTCTCCAGTCTCGTCCATCCATTCCATCCTGTCTGATAGGATACAGTCTTATATCACAGCCCCCTGTGTCAAATCTGAAATCACAAAGCCTGCACAGAGCATTATCACCCCTGCGCCGATCGTAATCACGCTAATGCATTCTTTCACGCGAAGGCACGGACGTAACGTCGTAGTGAAAATATCAAGATAATGTTTATACATGTGGATCCTGACACAAGAGTCGGCCTCTCGTCCGGTTCGACCAAGAGAGAAAGTGACAACGAACTACTTTACTGTAGTCACGCTGCATGTTTCTTCAGTTACAGGAGTGGTTCTCGTGTGGGCCGTGGGTTTAGTGGGTTTCGTTTTGTGTGGGCTTGAACGCAGAAGGTACAAGGACACGTTGTTAGATGTGATGAGTTTTTCATTTTGTCAAGAACTAATGTGTAATATCCAAGCAATCAGTCGGAAAAAAACCTCTCGAGTCTGTCACTTCACTGCATTGTGGGGGAGTTTTATCATTTATGATGGGGTTATTATGTAAGATCTTACCGCTCCACTTAAATTCACTGAAGCTGCAGAGATGAGACACACAATCTTGAAGACAGGGAATCTTTGGTGGTTCAGATTTTTTTATTTATTTTTTTCCAAAAAGGCTCTACCTCTAGGTTAAATCGGGTAAAAACTTATTGTTGTTCTCACGCAGTGATAAGAGCTGATTTGAAAGGTTATAATGGAGCGTGATTATGCAGGTTTCTGAATTCTAGCCATCAACGGTCATTAGGAGGTTGTATTAGCTATAGCTACTTAGCTTTTTAATCTCATGAATTGTTTGCTGTTCAGATATGTGATTCTAAAGATGCTGAAGAAGTGGATTGTACCCTAATCCAAACCTTTTGAGTGAGTATGGCAACACCTTATCACTGATTTAGACTCATGTAAGCATGTTGTTTTTCCACGACTGAATTCATATTTATTCATATTTTCCACCTTTTCCTTTGTGTTGTCATTTGTCCAAAAGTCACATTCCCCTAAGCAGTGTGGAAGACCACAAACACGATATCAAGCAAGACCAGAAGATGTTGATGGTTGATTAAGGGTCTGTTAATCCAAACCATAGCGAGAATGCACACATGGTTGATGTTGGAAAACGGATAATATTTTTTCATCAGTAAAGCCTTTCAGCATTGTTCCCTCCACTCACACACAAGTGTGATGATTGCTGCATAAAAGCAAACAAGAGGTAATAATAGAAGATATACAGTATGCTGTATAATTATACTCCACATTACATGAAATAATAATCATTTTAAAAAAACAAAAAAACTGTTTTTGTTCTGACATGTGCTGCTAAAGATCCCTTATGTTGCTCATTTTTGGGGGTTTGAGGGCAAAAAAGAAAAAGAGAAAGCACTTAGAGACTGTATATGACATTCACAGTCGCCACCTGCAATGGACGATACCAGCTGTCAGTCACACTGGTGTCCACTTGCTGTGCTTTATCCTCTATTTTCCTCTAAATGCAAATGATTAACACATTTTGCCTCAAACAAGTGAGGCCATTAACTCTTCAGGGAAATGTTTGCTGACATTCTAAATCAAATGAGAAGTAGGCTCATTTTCCAATAGACTTCCAATAAAACGCAGCGCCTTTTTGCAACCGGCAAAGAACCAATGACTGCTGATTATTATGCTTCACATTTTCTAAAACTGGAAGGCTCCGTGTCATGCTTCATTCAAGGCTTAGAGTGGAGATTGGATTTTGTTTCAAAAACAACAGTTAAACTGCAAGAAAAGGAGAATATTTGGTATTTGTCAGCCTGACAAGCTGCCACTGCTTCCTCCAAAGTGCTTCTAAACGATGATCTAATATTTGTAAGATCTGTCTCCACAGTGATTAGCTGATATCGTTTCTCTTTGAGAGGAAATTATTTAATTAGCTTGCCCTTTCCAGAGAGCTTAACCTTTTAAAATGTCAGGTGGTTTTAAAATAAGTGTGCCATATTTTCAGAAAAAATCCTTGTTTTAGGCGACTCGTCGTGACCTATGGAAGTGCGGCAAAAAAAAGGTCTGACAGTGATGAATCCCACAGCTCAGAGCAATTTGTTACAGTTCAGATGTGTTCCTGGAAACCACTTTTAAAGCTAAACTCCTACTGAGCTTGACTGACTCGTCTGTGGGCTTACATTACAGCCACTTATTCATTATTGTTTAAATTTCTCATATTTACTCATACTCCATAGGGTGTGTAATTTATGCATAACGTTAAACAGAAGTCGGTGGTTTCCTTGATGGGAAATATATGATAAAATATCACTATTCTCCACGGTGACAGGGCAATTTGTTTGTTCCAAGGCGGATCAATCCAATTCTGTCTTCTCTGGCTTTTCCCTGCCTTTGTTGTCACCACTTGAGCTGTCTTTAGTCATCATCTGCTTTCATGTCACATAAATGAGCTGCGGTATTGCCGCTGTAACCATGGGTCCACCACCGGTCGAAACAAATGGAGATTATACAGCGTACTGTACACGTAGAGTTAATGTGGCCGAGCAATAAAGGCTTCTGTCACAGTGAGTCAGATCACACGGATGACACATCGGGTGCACTTTACCCCCAGAATTCAAACACAAGACCTGTGAAAATTTAATGACTCTGAAGAGGAATGTGGTGTTCAGGAAAAAAGTGACGTGTGCGACGTTGTCGATGAAATGTCACAAAGCACAGGCGTCGTAGCTCATCGCAGCGCGGCCAGTGATCACGTTACGATTCAAATGGAACGCCGTCGCTCAAAATTATAACCCGATTTTCTCTTTTAATTGAAAAAAAAATCATTCATACTATGCATGACAGCTCTGTTGATATCAGTTAAACAGCAAGAGGCATCCTTAATCTCCATGAACACCTGAAGTACTTGAATAAGCCCTCCATCTGCCAGGTGTATGCTGTAGGTTCTAGACATCTAGAGTGGAGCATCTGTGTTTCCTCTGCTGGCATCGGTAAATAATGCACTCCTGTGCATCTGCAGCTCGACTTAATATATAATTCACACAGCGTATGTATGTATGAGGCAGCCCTTGTGGTGTTCACAGTAGAGGGGAAAAGACTGCATAAACCTGTCATGGCATGACGCTATACTGATATTATTTGTGTGGCAAGTTATTTTTCTGCTTTGTTTGTGAAAGTATCGTCGCCACCAAGTTTTTTTTTATCCACCCGATTTATTCCTCGCATACAATCTTCATCGTGTTTACTTACAAAGCACTCTTGAAAATGTACGGCTATATTATTTTCCAGCCAGAAAAGGAAATATTATACTTTACTTTTTTTTTAACTGCATAAAAAAAGTGGGAAATGTTGAATGTTATACATTCTCTACAGATTTGTTTTACTTTTGTAGGACACACACACACACACGCGCACGCACACACATAGTGACACACGACTCTCAAATGGAGGTAAAGTGGTCAATATGATGTGTCACAGAGTGAGTGAGAGTGAGACATCTGCCCCGGCAGAAAACCACTCAGCAGGACAGTTTGAGACTGAAAGGCAATACGTTGCAGCGTGTCATGTGTTATGAGGACATCTTGCAGTATTTTCACCCCGAGGTCATTTCGATGTCTCCTTTGTGTTCACAAGTATAAAGTAAATGCAACCACGTTCGTATGGATTCATGTAAATGAATCAAGTCTTTCCATTTACGGTATTTGTTGTTAGGATGTAACCTCTTTTTCTCTGTGTTTCATGCTGATTTATCTCGTGATGATGATGATGATGAATCACTGTTAATTGGCTCTCACGCCGGCATCAAGTGTGTTTTGAAGGCCTTGTGTTCCACAGGTGATGTTTATGGGCCGCACTGTGGCCTCGCTGATGTCACGATATATTTCTAGCGATGGTTCTATGCCGTACGGCACAAACACTGAAGCCTCTTCCTGCACCACCCGCTGATGCCACTGACAGCACGCCACATGAGAATATGCAAATGTACGTCAAAGATGTAGACATTTTACATTAGACTTAATATTCCAAGGTGATATCTCCGGGGTGATTTGTATTTGGAAGAAGTGCATCATCCTCGTTCGTGTGCAGACGAGCTGTCGAGTATCATACGTGAGAGATGTTGCAGTTGAGACTTGCTGGGTTTTGTTGCGGTAAGGCAAAAAGGACAAAGGAAATAAACGAAAAAAAAAAAAAAAAGCCTCATTTCAACTTGCACTTCTAAATTATTCTACTGAGAGCGCTGCATTAGCTTGATTACAGTTTTATCTGTCAAATGAACGTGTGAGAAACAGCTGACGCCACATTATATTTGCGAATCCAATTTCATATTGATTGACAGCGCGAGATTCACCAAGCCCGTGTTATGGCTTCCTGCACTATTAGAGCATATTGCGATGTTATTTGCGTTGGAAAGAGGGGCCATTTGCTGGGAGTAATTAGTTAAGCTCCTATGACTTTGGAAATTTAATTGCAGGTACAGTAGAACGGGCTAACAATGAACCAACTGAAGCATTACAGACTGTGAGGGCTAACAGCAGGTGCATCCATCTTCACACACACACACACACACACACACACATTAGCATAGATACAAGTGCACTTAAAAAAATACATCCATTGGCTCCTGACCTCCTGATTCTTTGATCCATTAATGACATGCAATATTCATACTGTTCACTACTGAATGTGTCGTCATAACTGCGGCGAGGTCTTATTAAGAAGTATAGTATGTTTATCATTCATCGTATGCTGTTGGTCTCGTCTTCTCCTCCTGTAATGTGACCTTGAATGCTGCTTTAATGCAACTCTGAAAGAGAGTGCCATTAGGTTAATGCCATGTACTAAATGTGCCTGAAGACTTGCATGTCTGTTATACAAAGATAAATATTATACTTCGCCGGTCATCGCTCTTTACTGGGATTTATGCGCGTTTAGTGGCTGCTCGTCATGTTTGCCGTTCATCTGACATTAAACCTTTTGTAACCCAGTTATTGAAGCACCTCAAACTGTGGCATTTACTCAAAGAATATCCATCATACACTAGAAGTTAGTGAGATTGATTTCTCTTTATATTAGCGGGTTTATCTTAACACCCATGGCTGGGACACCACTGCTGGTAACGTGACACAGTGGCCTCTGCTAATTATTTGAAAGGGATCACAGGCTATTAATGGTATTTTACCTCACCTTTCCCATTATCTATAGCAACCAGTTTGTTTTCCTCTCAATTAGGCACGCATGCAGTGAGCAACACCCATCTCCTGTTACTGGAATATGGCAACGGAGAGACCAGGGGGGATGGGAAAATAACAGCCTGCTGTTGTTGTTACTGTGCTGCTGCTGCTGCTGCTGCTGCTGCTGTGGGATTGTTTTCAGCATTTTTCTTGGCTGCATTTCATTTCTTTCTTCTCCTTTTTTGTTTTTTTTCTTGCTCACTATAACTTGCCTTCGCCATTAGACCCCCGTCACTCCCTTTCAGTGGTGTAAAATGACTGGCTCGCTGAAATCTAAGCTGAGTCACAGCAACGCTGTGTTGGTTTGTGCCTATTTATTTATTCGCCTTTGCTGCGCCACAACATTATGTCGTAAAAAGGATAGAAAAAGTGGAAGATCAGACTCTCTTATGGAATCTAAGATTCAGCTTTTATTCTCTTAACTCCAGGTGATTCATTATGTTTTTGTTGCTGACAAAATATAAAAGCAAAATCATACTATGACATGAAGAAGACCCAGGTACGTGAACTGGTTGGATCAAGGGCCTTTCTGCATGGAGTTTGCATGTTCTCTCCGTGTGGACGTGTGGGTTTTCTCCGGTTTCCTCCCACAGTCCAAAAACATGGCAATTGGACTCTAAATTAAATGCTATTTTTGTCTCTATGTGGACCTGTGATGGACGGTGTACCTTGCCTTTGGCTCTATGTCAGCTGGGATTGGCACCGGCGCCCCCTGTGACCCTCATGTGGAGGATAAAGCGATAGGAGATGAATGAATGAACGACTATAACAAAATAAATGTAAGAATCCACGTTTGAATAAGTTAGAAAACCATAAAAAAAAAGAAAGGTGATATTTTATGTTGTTTTAATGGCTCCAGTGATAATTGTTTATCACACTACTGTCAATAAATTGTCTGCTGACAACCTGTCGCCAAATCCCATGTCGGCACTCATCGTGTAGGGTTTACCAAGTGTACACATGTATAGATGCGTATGTTAACGATGTTTGCTCTGTACATAATGTTTGTTTATAATGGGGCGGCAAACATCCGCGTACAGACGCTCTGCTCCACGCAGTTCAAACATCATGTGGTGAAGATGTCTGCCTGTCACGCTGTGCTGGCTGCTGGGGTCGCATTGGTTGTGACTGTGCAAAGCCCGAGGCGAGAGAGTGAAATGTGTCAGCCTGTGCAGCTGATAACACTGCCTCTGTCACACTCAGGCCAAAGACTGTTTTCTGGGCAGCCAAAGTGCATGATGGGTTTGTGACGCAGCACGCAATGGCATTCAAACAGTGAAAGGGGGGGGTGTTTTCCCCTCCCTTGAACTGTGTCGGGTTATTCGTCTTTTGCTGCATGGTGCCTTTTATTTTCCTCATGAGACTTAACAACGAATCCCCCAAACATCTATTCCATGAGAATGTTCTACTTCTTGATGTACACAGAGATGTATCCCACTGGAGATGTTTTTTTATTTACACTTTGTTAACCAAATGTGATTTCCATGTTGTAGTGCTTGGATGTTTTATTCACCTGGATTTGTTTCTAGCTTTTCCTTAATAAAAACAACTAAAAAAACATCTGTGTGACTCTCTATAATGGCAAGTGCTTCTGTGTCTCCTTAGGCCACTGCCTTCCAACAGTCTCTTTCATGGCAAGAGGCAGTGACGGAATAAAGAAGAGCTCCTTGAGAGTAGAGTCTCTTATCAGCCTCCAACATCTGGCCAAGAATGATGGGTTCTTGGAATAGCTACTCAAATATCATTGAGTTTGAGCTGCATAATGCTTGTTTAACTGCATCCTTCCTACAATACTAATTCACCCCTCTCATTATGTATCTTTCACCAGAGGAAGCCATTTCTATGATTACTCAATTTAGTTCCTCAGCAGGGTAGGATTGATGTGAGGCGCTGCACTAAATGGTAGGAAAAAGGCAGATATGAAAGGTGAGTCGAGTCAGATGTGAGCAAAGGAAACGCAATGCGATGTGACCAGTTCCATTCGCACATTGCGAGTAAAAGAAATATTGAATTTTACAAACTGTTTAATGTCTTTTTTTTTTTTCTTCCATGAAAAGCAATTTTCTCTCTGAAATTTTCTCCTTAAAAACCTGTCCACTGAGGACGAGTCTTTAATCTGAATTTGTGTCATCAGCATTGATTTAAAACATGTGGCCTTGATGCAATGCGACTTTTCTGATTATTAGCTCTGAGGTAATGTGGACCACATTGGAGAGTTTCTCCAAACACCTGGTTCTGTATCTGCAAGTCCCTGGTTGCCAAACCTCTGAGTTTGACCAGATGTGTCACACTGAGCCAAGTTAAATCTTGTCACAACAGTGTGACGGGGTGTTTCGTTTTCTCTTGTTCATGGGAATTATGCTGAACCTTTTGGCCAGTTGCAGCTTCAGTTTTTTTTTTGGTTTATGTTTTGGCATTTACCCTCCTTTTCTGCCATTCATAAATGCCAAAACCACATGTGCCACGGGACCCACTGTGTAAACCCCCGCTGCCCACCTGGGGAGGGTGAAGACAGCCATGTGCTTTCTCCTTTGCGCACGGCGTCACCAGCTGCTTCTTTTCACCTGACTCCACCAGGAGGCTTTAGTGCCTGTAGAGGTTCAAAGCATTTCCTGCACATCTCAACCCAAATTCACACGGATACCCAGACTCAACCAAAACTATTTATCCACTCTAATGACAACACAGTTGGCCAAAGTGTTGTAGACACACATGACAAATGTCTGACAAAAAGTACGTCACCATTACTAGAATAGTATTTTTGAAAAATTGTGTTTCCCAACCTCGAGAGTCGAGAAATATCTTCATTCTTTTTTTTTGTTATGTGCCCACCAGTGACCTCATTCCCAGAATGTAAACAGTGTCCGCTAACCGGACCAAGTGTCACTGGTAAAATCACAGGTCACATTTCGGATTATTATCTGTTATTAGACTGCAATGGCGCACCCTTTTTGTTCTAAAGGCTTATAAATAAGCAATCATTACATGTTAATCCAAAAACATTCATTGTAATATTAACAATATTGACATGTTAACATAATAATATCAACATTAATACATATGTTATAGTCATAGAGGCTGCCACCAGACAATCAGATTACACCTGTGGAGAGCAGATTATCATGACAATAGGTTTTTATCATGACCCATGCTTGAGAATGAGCTCATCATCATGATAAATATCACATTTAAAAAAAATAAATACACTCTTGGTCACTTGATTCCCATAGAGACAGTGAAGGGGATTTAAAAAAATAAAATAAAATAAATGTTCTATTGTTTAAACGTACAGTATTTGCTCACGTATTGTGAGAGATGAAGATCTTATTGGGTTGCGTTAGGTGGGAGAGGGGGCAATGAATTATTCTTGCTGGTGAAGCTTGCACTGCTCTGAGCTACATCCTGTGAATCATCCCCATCATCATGAGATAAAAAGCAACATCTTTTCATCTATTTTTCAGTCTTTTTATTTCGCCTGCTGGAGTTACACTCCTGTGAGTGTTCTCAAATCCAAAAGGGCATATCATATAATTCCTTTTATTTTTGTGAATTTTCAGACAAAATTGAATTCCAGCAGAGACTTAGGATAGGGTATAATGCGGCATGGCCAACTTCTCTAAATTGGAAATAATGAAGCACAATCATTGCCATTTAATATCAATTATATCTAGGCCTTATCTCAATAATTTGGCTCCCCTTTTAGCAAATAATGTGTTTTTTTTTCCTTCATGAGATCTGTTTGAAATGATCCATGATTAGTCGGGTTCACATTGAGAGCCAGCGTGCACAGTAAATGACCTATTAAATGGCTCCTTTGGTATTCTTCAGTTAATTATTTTGCACAACATCACAGTATCACTGCAGCACAGGTGGCCTCTTATTTCCCCACCTCACATTCAGTGATGACGTGAGTTTGTAGAGATAGCCGAGTCAGAAGTCAGCAGGTCAGCAGCTTGACACTGGTCATTATGACTTCAGCCATTAAGGTCAAGCAGCTGACATCCCATGACTTTGACACAGAGGCTGTGGAGACCGCAGAATCAATGTGATGTCATCCCCAGAGGCCTGGAGAGATGTGGGAACAGAGATCAACTTTGACCCTGTTTGCACTGGAAATCTCTCTCTCTCTCTCCGATGACCAGCTCATTCCACGTCATTTCACTTTATTGACACAATTGATAAACGGCACACCTTCAGACACATGATCCCTGCAATTATGCTGATATTATTCAAACTCGTCAACATGGTTAGTTTAGATTAGTTTTTATGAGTCAAGTGTTTACCTGTTCACCCGTGGAATTAGATTTGTGTCAATATTTTCAAACAACACTTGAAAGCAAACAAAAATGAAACGCACAAAATACACAAATTGCAATCCATTTAATCATTCAAAATGATTGTATTTCATTTGTTTGAAAAATACTCTTTTTGTTTGTGACAATCAGAATTGTTCGCAATTCTGTCCATGGGCGGGCCTTAGGAAGCTGCCTGCTGATTGGCTACTGAGTTTTGGAGTTTCCCACGTCTAGTACTTAATTATAATACTGTATATATATATATATATATATATATAGTATACAAGTACTTATAATAATCGTAAGTATCTAATGTTTGTCAGATTATCTTTGCGATATTACAAACAAGTTCCAGATGGGAAGTGACTCCAAGGCTGTGTACTATTGCACCAAAACTCAGTAGCCAATCAGGAGGCAGCTCCCTAAGGCCCGCCCATGGTCACAATCACAAACAAAAAACCAGGGAGCACAAACACAAAAGAGTTGGAGCAAGGGAAATACCAATCATTGCAAACAAAAAGTGTGTTTTCAAATGAATGATGATTCAGTCGATCAATATTTATTTGCAATTTGTGAATTTTGATGCTGTGGTTCATTTGTTGTTGTTGTTTGATGATATTGACACAAATCTAAATCCATATTCACCTTCCTGTTAACATAGAACACAGCTCAAACTGAATTTACTATAATCCCACTGTAGTTCATGATCAGCTGCACAAAACCTGAACCTCGCAGTTGCCATTTACTCAATATCATCACACGTGCCTCCTAATGCTGGGACATTTAAAGCTGATGAAGCACTTTTCCTATATGTTAAGGCAATTCAGTAAATTGCGTTACCAATGCCTCAACCATTTGCAGTGCAATTAAAACTCAATTTCAATGGCTTTGCTCAGGGTGATGAATGGACCAGTAATCCCTTAATTGTTCGCTCTTAGGCAGAATCATATGAATGATAGATGCCCCATTAAAGACTGAGACGAATGTGGAGGTGCAGATTTTTGTAAAATAGAATCACTATCTTATAACATCAATGGTCCAGTGTGAAGTAATTAGTGACATCCAATGGTGAGGCTGTATATTATTACACATGTAGTATACTCCTTCCTTTCTGAAGCGTGTTAGGATGTCCTTTATGTCTTTGTTTGTGTAGAAAGCACACTCTGGATAGCTGCTGTTGAGTCATAGATGCCAGCCTTTGTAAAGGCTTATTCTCAGACTTTTAGAAAGAAAAAAAGAAGATCATTTTAAAATGATTGTACACTTTATGCTATTTAAACGCTTGACATTTCAATATCCTTGTCATTTCAGGTGAAGTAGATAGAAAATGCAATGCACCAATGCACTACAGTTATTTCGTGGGGATTTTCAGCACCATAGACAGCTCTTTTGACTCTTTCTTTCCCTGCTCTTGCTTTGGCATTGTGCGAGTGTGTGTGTGTGTGTGTGTGTGTGTGTGTGTGTGTGCGTGCATGTTTTTGTTTTTTTCTTTCTGTCACTAACACTTTGAGCTGGATCAAGGAGACAGAGTGAGTGAGGAAGGACCCATGGCTCGTAGAGACACACACTTTTGCTGGAAGTGGACATGCGGGTTATGCACATGCTACTGTCCACCTGAGACTGCAGTGGTGTCTCAATGTTGACCAGTGAGGACTAATAATGACAAGTACTTGTCACTTGTCATAATCTGACGGGCTTGGTTTCTTTCTTTTCTTTTCTTTTTTTAAAATTTAATGTCAGATCAAGTTTGACCAACACTGGCCCGCACAGCGACTGCTCCAATAGGAGTTTAGATTAGTCTTCCCCGGCCCTCCCCCTCCATCCCTCCCTCTCGCTCTCTCTCTCGCTCTCTCTCTCTCTCTCTCTTTCTTAGTTGCAAAAAAAAATCTCTGCAGCTGGGCTGCACCTCAATGAACCTAATTGGTGCGCTGTGAGCGACCATCATCTATCCACTGGATTTCCATTTTGCCCGGCTCTCATCCCGAACATATGAATCTGCTCAGACAGACGCTTTTAAGGAGTTGAACAGATAGGTCGGAGAGAAAATGGCACAGCGCGTGGTTCTGTTTCTCCTGTGGCTCTGTGACAGATCATTCGCAGGATTCCCTAATCAGATTAATATCGGTAAGTGTGTTTGTTGTAAAGGGCTGCAGATGGTTGTGTTGTGTTAAGTGTGTGTGTGTGTGTGTGTATGAAGGAATCAAATGCAACATTGCAATTTTGCATCGGGGAGATGTGCTGGTGAGAGCGCGGAGCTCTGCGCAGTCCTCGAGCCTGTAACTTGATTATGCTACAAGCCCAAAGCCGCTGGGTGATGAAAAGTAGATAAAAGCTGCATGTGTCGCATGTGGAAATGAATGGAGTGAATGAATAAGGAGGACAGGAGGCGATCAGCTCGACCTGAAGAGTTACTGACAGGCGCGATTGTCAAAATGCATGATGGGAACAATCTTAAATCGCCGTGGGACGCGTATGTGTATGATGCTCCCACTGAATAAACATGGATTCACGATCCGACACGAGACTTAACCGCATGGAAGCGAACGTGAGCGCGTTGTCTGATCTTGATTGTTTTTTTTTGTTTTTTTTTGTTTTTTTTCCCTTCATCAAGGGGGGCTGTTCATGCGGTCCACGGTGCAGGAGCACAGCGCGTTCAGGTTCGCGGTCCAACTCTACAACACCAACCAAAACACCACTGAAAAGCCTTTCCACCTCAACTACAACGTCGACAACCTGGAGTCGTCCAACAGCTTTTCAGTCACCCATGCGTGTAAGTGTGCTTCTATTTCAGTCCTGTCCAGATCCTCAGCACTTCTGTCCTGAGCAGAATTATTCATGGCAAACTCATATTATGGTCTGTGCTCATATAGGCGCCTCAGCTCAGTCCGGGGGAGGCAGCCTGCAAGTTCACCTCACTTCACTCTGGCTCATCAAGTCTCAGTGGGAATTATGCAAACATTTACGAACAGAATTCATCTAATGCATTGCACAGTGTTACCATGGAATATTCACTGTTTTCTGTCTGTTTTCACAAATGCACAAATTCCACGTGAGAAAATGGGTTCCTTAGACAAACGCTGGTCTCAAGAAGACTATTATACGAAGCTTGTACGAAGGACTCTGCACTGAAGGAGTTTTACACCACATATCATTCACTCAGGATACAAATGAGTGCAGTATAGTGTTTAGATTTTTCCATATCCTATGTTGCATACATTGCACGCTGCAAGTGGTGCACGTAGCTGTTTTGTAGCTGATCTAACGTCCTCTCTCTGCACTCACATTTGGCAGCCGTTTCTGGAAATCAGCAGAAACCGAGTGGACGAAATAGAGTTGAGATTGCCATCCTGGGATGTCATCATAAATGATGGCTTCAGTTTGGCTGAATGGTTGACGCTGGAGCCACATAGCTCTGTGTGACTGCTCCAGTCCGTCTAACCCCTGTGTGGCATGGTCATAATGGCCCCTCTGACTCCATGTGCCAGAGCATCCCTGCCTGCTCCCTCTTCTGACTGTTACCAAGCATCTCCCCCCCAGCATTGCAGAGTCAGCTCATTAGCACCCAGCCCTCATAGCACCTCACAATGCTGTCATTGGGTGAAAGGGGAGAGGAGGGGGGGGGTGGAATCCATAGCTCTCTAACCAATGCCAGCAAATGAGTAAGGCTTAGACCTGCAGAGGAGGTGCGTCTGAGCAGTGAGCGAGTCGAAGCAGAGCATCATATCACAAGAAGCAGAGCTGCAGGAGCGCTAACGAAGGTATCCTCAAGAAACAATAAGCAAATGAGAGAGAGAGAATAAATAATAGATATAGTCCTGTGCAATTTCACGCATGTTGAGGAGGAAGGGAACCATACGAGAAAAAGGCTTGATATTAGAATCTAATTAAATTCAGGGGCAGAGAGAGCTTTAGTGAGAGGAAGGGGCTCCTGTGGGAGCCATGGCCCCGTTTCTTGTTTCTTTCTGCCAAGTCTCAGCGTCTCCGTCAAGAGCACTGTCTCAGGACTGCATTGAAGTTCCGAGACAAGAAAACTATTAAACCTTTAATGATGCAAAGAAATCGGTGCTTAGAGAAAATGGGCAATTTAACGATGTTAAAAGAGGAGGGGAATTTGTCAAATGTCTGGTGCATATGAATGATCGGCCCGGTGCTTAACCTGCAGCATTAGCTCCCAGAGAAGAATCAAACCAATTACATAACAGGTCCTCTACGTGAATATAGAACAGTTTGGTAAATAATCAGTCACTTCAGAGCTTTGAAAGCAGTCTAGGATGGAGTATTATTTTAAAATCTGATTTGTACGATACATAATCTGAGACTTTTTTGAAGGTGGTACCCTGTGGCAGACGGCACAGCTCACGCTGAGCTCACAATCCTCCACAAGCACCTCAAATTGTCTCCAATGTCATGAACAAAATAGAGATGGTGGCTATTAAATATCGTTTATCTGCTGGGGCCGCTTGTAAGTGAGGACCTCCTGCATTCAGCGCCTTCATATTTTTCCAGCGCCGATGTTTGTCCTGTAAGCTGTCACAGTTATTTAGTGGACATGCGGATTCCCTTTGTCATCGATAGCCTGTGTAGATGACTCAGACCTTTGAGAGCAACAGCACACACATTTGTGATTGGACAATGTGAAACAGGGGGGGGGGATTTACAGAATTGGCACTTGTGTCGGTTTTGGGTAGTGGAGCTATTTTGAGGCAAGTCTCATTGGTTTGATTGAGATGAGATGTGGCTGCCTTAGACCTGGAAGGGTCGTTGAAGTGACAGCTGTTTTTATTATACTGTTTGGTCTGGACTCCTCCTTCCATGCAGCTGATGTTTTTGGCTTGGTGTGTATTCTCGCTTTACTCTGGGACGGAGTCCTCTCCTCTGATTCATCATGTACATCACTCCTCCCCCCTTGTAAGCGCGTGTGAAGCAAGTCCAGAGATTCTCCTCTTCACACGTTGTAAATGTTAATTACAACTGTGGAGTGAAGACCACGACTCGCCAGTGTCTTTCAGGCGTGTTAAAATAATAACTGCTCCATGACGCACTGGTACCATAGTTAGCAGAACTCCTTCTAAAAAGCTGTTGTGATATAAAAAAAAAAGCCCTCAGCGAGCTCACCTGTTCACTCGTGAGTAACTGCACCTGCTCTTACACGACTGCCTTTGCTTTGCTTGCTCGCTGAAATGGCAGAGTCACGAACATGTGGATGCAAAAACAGACTTCTGCTGGTGTAGTGGGGACCGAAGTAGGATAACATCACTTCCCTACATGTTTGATGTTGGAGCATTTACATTTATATTCTACACAAATACTGACGAGCGGCGACGTTCGCCTGCTCATAATAATTGTATGTATACTGTATATATGTGTGTGTGTGTTCAGTGGACATGCCCTCGTGTTTCATACTGGAGAATGTTGCTGAAATTTACATCATTTCAAATTTCTTTTAAACACTTAGCAGCAGTTTTTAATCATTCAAATTTGGCAAGCTGGTTCAAATTGTCCTGTGGGGTGAATGAGTCCAAGGAGATATTTTTTTTTTATTGCTTTCCATGTACTTTAAAGTCTTATAATGGAGGGAGAGAAAGAAGACAATGTGGCATACAGGACATTCAAATAAGACTCGCTAGGGTTTATCTTCATTTACATAGGTTTAATGTATAATTAAGGCACAGACGGCCGTCAGAATAATTCCTTTCAAGGTGGTCGAAAAGCCTCATGCTATTAATTGAATTAGTGACCAGCAGCAAAACAACGTGTGGCTTCACTAATCCTTGAGGCTTGGCTTTGTACTTTGTTGTTGCTTTGAAGTGACATCAGAATTTTTTGAAATGTGTAATTACCAGTACTGGGCCGATAATGGCGGGAAGCTGGGAGTCGGGTTCACTCACGGAGGAGTAGTTCAAAGCAAAGGCTACTGGTCTGAACAAAGCAGCGCGGGCAGCGTTAATGTTCCTCACGTAATGACACCACCTTCCCTTTTTTCTTCTGTTTACTCTTCCTCTTCTTTTTCCTTCACCTGAGGCAAAAGCCCCCGCTGCCCTGCCTCCACCTCCCTGTTCAATGCTATTTATTAGATCACTGGCCTTGATTTTTTTATAAAGGCAGATTCTGCAAAGCTTGGCTTTTGAATC
This sequence comes from Solea senegalensis, assembly GCF_019176455.1. Taxonomy (NCBI): domain Eukaryota; kingdom Metazoa; phylum Chordata; class Actinopteri; order Pleuronectiformes; family Soleidae; genus Solea; species Solea senegalensis. The sequence goes on from NC_058032.1 coordinate 13,529,950, forward strand.
TCGTCTCCGTGTTCCTCATTTCTCATTCTGTCATTAGGCTAATGGTCTGTGTCCTCTCTGCCAGCCTTTTTACATGTGCCTAGCCCGTCTTTTATTGAATCCTTCAGGTCCTTAAACCCCTGGCATAAGCAGATGCTTCTTTGGCTGCACCTCCAACCCACCTTCTCCTACTGCAGTTAGATACTATATTCGAAAACGGCCTTGTACCAAGAGTATGGAATTACATTTGCTGAGAAAGAAGAGAGGCAACAGAGAAAAGCAGAGTGACTGGAAGGATCAGTGTGTCTCATTGTAAATAGAGGGCAGATGAAGGAAAAAACCCAACATTCTGGGAAACACTCATTGTGCTTTCTACAAAGGTATGAATCAGAACATTAGTACCACTTTCTGTGTATAGTGCTCAGCTGGAACAACAGCAAACTCTTGTCTTTCTTTAGTTTTCTAATTGTTGAATCATAGTCAAGCCAGTTTCCCTTTGTTTTCAGTGTTTTGTGTTAAGCAAAGATAGATCGAGTCACATGACGTTACGACATACTGTAGACGAGGGCGGTATTAATTGTTCAACTCGTGGCAAATCATTTTTCAAAGAAAAGCGGTTTTTCCTCTAAAAGCCTTTTTTTAGCGCCACGTTCATTGTGACACTCCTCAAAATGGTTTTGTGTTCGCGGAGCTTTTTTTTTTTTTCATTCACTGCTGACTGTCGAGTTGTGGTCAATGAGAACCACTTAAGAAGTGAGTGTGGGTAAATGTGTCGTTATCTGTCATAGCTCTCAGTTTCTGGACTGAAACACAGCCCCGGAGTCGGCAGGGTTTTTTGTGGTGACGACTGCAGGCAACACCGAGGCAAAATGCACGCAGGTCGTGTGCATTTACTGTAGCCTCCGCAATTATGATGATCATTCCAGTAGCCCAGTTACAATGCTACAGTGCTAACGAAACGTGAGCAATTACACTGACAATATGAAGCTAATCCACGCTGTCATCTTCAAACAAAGATAAAAGCACCTTTAATGCGATATTTCTTTCAACAATTTAGAAAAAATATAGTTAAGACATTCCGTTGCAAATTGCCGTTATTAGAGAGAAACAAACATTTTTGCAGTCATTTCATAAATATCAAAAGGCATTTCCCATTAACTAAGATTTATTAAGAGTTGTTTGTACATTGTCTGTACATGTATTATATACAACTACTGCAGCTAAAATATCAAAATATCAGCTTTATTTTTTTACATTTGGAGATCTCCAAAGTACTTTATAATGACTTTGACCCACTTATCGTCCCAAACGCTCCATAATTAGTCAACCATTTGTCCAGACACGACACATTCTTAGAAGCCGCTTCTTCAGTGACCTTCACACTCTCTCAGGCAATTCCAGCTTTACAAATGTTGCCCAAAAAACACCGGAGTCTCTTTACACTGGCGGCCTACTCTCTGACTGAGCATATGTGGCAAATGCCATATGTTGTGACGATGGAAAAACAAGCCCTTGTGCAAACTTCACATGTATTATCGTGCTTGTGTGAATGGCCGGTAAACACGGCAACGGGGAGACGTGTTTTCGCCTCGCGTGTCCTGTCAGAGGCCGGCTATGATCGAGAGAAGCTCCTCAGGTGATGGCGGTATAGTGCCACACTTACTGTCCTCACAAGGATGTAACTCAGCTTGAAAGGTGTGAGCAGCGAAACATGGAACGGGGCGCTTGGAGAGAGAAGAGAAGGGGAACAAAGTGGTGGGTGGACGGAGATAGAAAGCAAGAGGAAAACACATTTGATTAAATAATGTTTGTGTGCGTGTGTGTGTGCCAAAGAGAGAGGGAGAGACTTCATCTTCAGGCTATGGGGGTTGGACTGGGACATGCCTTTATCGTCCAGCTGTGCTGGAGTCACAGATGGAGGTTTGTGTATGGATGCACATGCTCATGTGTTCACATATGCACAGAGCCACACAGAGACACAGGCCTGTGCAGTCACACGTTCACAGACCAACGCATTCCATCTCCCTCCTCACATGTGACCACGACTAAATTTCACTGCTAAGAGCTCCTGTGACGCCATTCATCGTTCATCCCTAAGTAAACGTCATGGTGAAAATATCGCTAACCCATCCCTGCATCTCATGTGCAGAAAATCGCTAATGTCATTTCGGAAGATGTCTTTTTTTTGAAAGATATGCCAGCCAGGAGTGAGGGAAAAAAAGAGAGAAGTGTATCATGTTATTGGGTAAGCACCATGACGGCACAAAACACTCAGAGCCTCCCAACAGTAACACCGCGGTGGGATTTTTGAGGCCAGCAAGCCAGTTTGTCTCCCGAGGAAGACTGAGGTGGCTGCGCGTGAACCTCTGGCAGAGGAGTGTTACAGTAACAGCTCTGGGTGAAGTTACACGCTGTGGGAGCTGCAGGTCTCTGAGAGGGGAGAGGGGCAACAGCAGCGGGGGGGGGTGGGGGTAGGAGGACTGACAGCACAGCTCACATGACATGGAGCATCGATCCTGAATGATCTGGCTGAGATTTGAGTATGCCAGGGATGGTTTAATGCCATTTGAACGATGCCTTTGTTTTGGTCTGATACCAGTAACAATATCCCAAACCGATACGGATGTCAGTCCAAAAGAGTTGTTTTTACGTCTTGAAATTTGCCGAGCCGTTGACAACACATTTTGTGCTGATGCATTTACAACCTAGTTGTGGGGGGACAAAAAAAGAAAAAGTTTCAGCTGTAACAAATATTCTGCTGCTGCTTCGAGAAAGAAGAAATAAACAGCCCACATTTTCACAGTCTGTGCTTATAGTGAAGCATTTATGTGACAATAGTTATGGATTGTATGGAACTTGTGTTTTCTTTTTTTTCAATAATCTGACCAGCATTGCACCAATACCGATACTGAACACTTCAATGAACGTGTCAGAATTTAAATACAACTAACATTGACTGATACTGCAAGTGTTGCTACATTACAGCACGACAGGCCTTGTTTGCTGTGGTCTCATGAGGTTAAAGCAGTCTCATACAGCAAGTTAAAAACTGGACAAAATCCAAAGGGCAAACCGCTTAAGGGAAAATGAATCTGACCTTATTTGTTTGTCATTTTCATTATTATTATTATTATTATTTATTCTCAGGGATATTGGTGAAGTTATAATGAGATTCAGAATTGAAAACACACTCCCAAGGCAGATTCAACCCAATGAATTTTTAATCAGAATATCAAAAGATACTTTTAAACCCAACCTGAGGAGAAGTGTTGCTGTCAGAGTGTTATTTGTCTTGGAATCAATGATGCTGGCAGATGTTGTTTGATAAAACAACAGCTTTCCTCCCTCGCTGCTGTTGTTTCTCCAAATCTCCATATATCTTTCACAAACACTGGGCACTTGGCCATTTCAACGGCTACGGAATATAAAATAAAAAAAAAGAAAAACACATAGTGAAGGGAGAGATTTCTCATACGGATGCTCAGTAAATCAAACCATGGATACACACTACCTTAAGAAAATCTTTATGCAGACAGTAACCCATCATTTGTGGTGTGTTCAGAGCCACTGTGGGGGTATGTTGGGCTATCTGGCTTCTCTATTGATTTCTTTTATCTATTTGCTCAATTTTCTGGGGCAAATGTGATAAATTACAAGTGAGAGATGGGACTGAGGTGAAATCATTATGGACGGACTGTCATGGCAACCTGAGGACATCATCACCCGACAATTCATTGTGATGCGTAGATGATGACTCAGCTTTTTAAAAAAAAAAAATGATTTAATAATAATTCATAGCGTGGTATTTCTGGACTCTATCAGTGGACATATGGGATTGCTCATAAACCTTTAACATTTTGATAGAGTTTGGTCGGCGATAAAATGTCCACATCTGTAAAAACAACCCATGCCGCGGCTGAGTTGTAAAAACGCGGTTGTGCCCCATAATTATTAAGTAGAATACATTTAAGAACAATTGGTGAGACGCAGACGCAAGCTTTATGAGAAAAGCCATGAATGCAAGGCTTAGATTTTTTGGTTTTCTTCCTTCAGCAGACATGATGTAATATGACAGCCCATCTAGCCCTTATATGCTCCACACATCTGTTTATCACTGCTCAAATAATAGGGTGGTCTCTGAGCTATAAGTCAACAGTGACAGGCTAAGTATGTGTTCCCTTATTGAAGATGATATCAGCATCGCATTGTGAGGAATAAAAAGAGCTGGCTGACTATATATAAAGCAGTGGCAAACGCATATATGCAGAGGTACACACGACGCCTTGGTGGAGCACTTAACATATTTGCTGTTGTGCAAGAAGGAAAAAAACTGATTATGATAAGGAAAAACCCTGTGCATGTGCTGGATTCTCAGTGAAATGAAGCGGCGGGCCAAGCTGATATTGTCAACTATTCATCTCAGGTGCGTCAGGGACATGTGTGCCAGCAGCCCAGCGTCATGTAATGGGCTGCTTTCCATTTAGGTTTGTCAGTGAGCAAAATCTCTCAAGGCGAGCACAGATTATTCTTCTTTTCAACATGTTTGTCCTCACGCACTGACTGTGAAAAGGCAAAGATGGAGGCGGCAAAGACGAAGAAAGGAAACTCGTCTGTAAAGATCTCTGACATTGCAGTCAGCTTTACTTCTTCTACCCTTCCTCTGTCTTTCTCATCTCTCTCTTCATATATATATATATCTATATATATATATATATATATTTATTTATATATATATATATATATATATATATATATATATATATATATATATATATATATATATATATATATATATATATATATAATTTCTCGCACAAAGCCCATCATAGCTATGTCCCTGCAGCCATTGCGGTCACACTCAGCTGACTATTGGCCATTCACTTCTCTCCTCTACAATAGCCATAATCACTGAATCAGTAATCCTCTACTTCAGCTGAAATAGCACATCATGCCTCAGCGGACGTTGCAGCATCGGTATGTCTACACCGGGTCCAAATGAAAAAAGAACCTCTGTATCTCCCTCAATAGACGCTACTGACTACGTTGTCCTAACCAAGGTCACAGGGCTTGTGAAAGGAAACACTTCTGAGCCTTCGATTATCTACAAGTAAAGCATTGATTGGCACATATTTCCTGTCTAATTTGGACTGAATTATCAGCTGTTATTGTTTCGCTTTCCCTCTTCGTTTGTGCAGTGGAGTATGATTTATTTTGCAGAGGACTGGCAAAAAAAAAAAGAAAAGAAGAGGACATACAGTATAGTGTTGTGATGAATACAAAACACCAACAGGGAGTGTCACGATGTACTCTTCCAAATAGTAAATACTGGATCACAGTGCAAAGGGGCTTCCAGCTTCCATCACTCCATCTGCCGTCTGAGCAGACTGATCCGCACGTTTCTGGCCCGCTTCAAAAGAGGCAGCCGCTGACGCAGGGCCCTGCCAACGCTTCATGTCTGTGCAGAAACAAGGGCTCCATCATAATTGATTGCTTGTGACAGTTCACAGTCGCCAGGCCAGTGAAGCATCATAACCTTGTGAAACTAGTGTATGGGCAGTCTAGCATACAGACCGAAGGAGAGGAGGAGGAAAAAAAAAGAAGAGATTAGCATATTCCTTGCAGTGATGCAGAGATGCAAATAAGACATGTCCTGCCACAGCTTATAACGAAAGCGTAATGCATGGCAACACCTCTGGGGACGGGGCAAATTTATTGACAATTACGTCAACTGTGATTGCAGTTGGAGAGTGAAGACCTCAGCGATGTCAGAGCACGGTCGGCTGATGACATGTTGGAACTGTTGAACCGCTCGTGACACTGAAACAGAAATATCTCGCCAAAACTAGGTCCACTTAAATCGCTTCAGTTTTGTTGTCACCGTAACGCATGTTGTTAATCCACAGTCGGTGAACGCATGAAACGTGCATGAACGCCATCAAGAGCAGATTATCGAATGGCCAGAAGTAATACGTGCTGGGAATGATTTGGAGAGTGAGTCAAAAGGTCTGTAACAGCAGAGACGACAGGTGTTTGACATAATACGCATACTCGTACATGCTTGAACTTACTGAATTTGTGAATGTGGTGCAGTGGCACACATTTGTGTTGTTGGAAATGAGTGTTTTCCTGAGCCTGTCCTCCTCTGACTCCCTCTGCGTTCTGGTCCGTTGCTGCCTGCATCTGTCGCAGATATTTAGTGCAGTGGTTTTACCTCAGACAGCAACATGATAGTGACGAGTGTCCACTCTGTGGCTGCTATGGGGGCTGAAGTGTCCCCAGAAGTACGCTACTGAGAGGAAAAAGTTAAACTTAAAGGGCCTCAGTCATCTGAGGAGAGCGATCCCTGTTTACAGTAAATGTGAAATTATATGGAGGTAAGTGTTCTTATCATTTTCTAAGCTTTCCAAATTTTAATTTTAGTGAATACATTTGATATATTCAAGTGCTATAGTCGGATAAACTGATGGTGTCATATCAGAACACACTGGACTTAGATGGGAAAGGAGTTGGTATGAAATCTTAGCCATAAAGTGTGCCAAATCTTATTTTGCTGCAAAGTGTATTTTCCACTGAAAGTGCAGTTATGGCTCTGCCCCTTTGCATTTAGATAGAGATTTTGCCCAAATTCGTTGCCTGTGGGCGCTGTAGTGATGCATGCCTATAATGAGTTTGGTTGTGGGCAACAATAAAGCTCCAGGCTTCTTTGATTTGTTGTCCTTTCATTTTGGGAAAAGTGTTCCAAGATGTTTTTATTGGTGTAAAAGAGAAATCAATTTAAATAGAACACAGTGGCGTGGTCTCACTTTACATGCTTCCTACCGTGGTTCCCCTGTCCATAGTGCTCACTATCCCCATGAGTGAGAATGAAGTGAACACGATGTGCTTACTCAACCATGCTCCTCCTCTGTTTCTCCCCCCAATGGTTAATTCGGAGAATGCTGTTGTGTGGCTCTTGCCATTTCACACATGGCTACGTAAGACCTGTGGGTGGTTGCTCCCATGCTGCTGTTAATGTTTGTGTGTCCATGCATGACTGTGCGATGAAATATTGAAGTGTTCTATCATCGACCATTGGCTGGCCACTGGCACAGTTCCTGTCCCTTAATTTTATTTTCCTGCCTTCTTTATCTCAGTGGCATGGTTTTATTTTCCACGGTGTGGTGTGCAGATCAGGAAGGCAAACCTCATCTGGACCCATGACAGAGCTAATCCATCGCAGCTGCAGAATGAAAAGGCCGTTTTGGAGTGATTCCATTTGAAAGGCCTCAATAGAAAGCTTCTCTCAGATGCTGGTGCCCTTTGCAGCCTGCAACCGCCAGAATATGATGACAAAGGACTTGGAAGATTTCAGTGGCTTAGCTATGTTTATGAGAGAAGGGAGTCGTGGAAGAGAGTGGCACGGAGTTTCTGTGTGCATGTGTGTGTGTGTGATGTGAACTCGACTGCCGTTAGATACAGTGCCTTTCACTTTATCTCTACTACCTGCTATGCCGAACTGATGAGAGCTAAATGTTGTCTGTGCATGTGTTTTTGGGGGATCGAGCTGAACACGTTCAACACCAGACCGATGGCTGTGGAATGGAAAGTGGCCAAATGCACGTTCACATTAACTTACCATTAAAATAAAACGTACATGATGTGTGGTTAAGGGAAAATGAAACTCAGCTCTTTGCTGTCTAAACCGTTGGGGCTTGTCCCCCAAAATAATTGATTCTTTCTTTGAGAAATTGTATTGTTAAACTCCTGTTTGATGTTGGTAGAACGTGCGTATTGTGTGTGTGTTTGATTGAGTGAAAAAGAGCAGGGAGATGAATGAAACCATACATTGCATTTTTAAATAGACAGAACCTTGAACACCTGTTACACACACACAAAAAAAATCAAAGGGAAAAAATCCCCAGTGACAGAACAAACGAGAACTTAACTTCTCTTTTTATCTTGTGCGCACAATAAGTGGAACAACATTATTACATCGCGACACACTAACGGGTGCTGTAACGCAGAGTTAGTGCGTGTTTTGAGCAGTCCTTACTGCGACAGTCATGTTTGTATGAATGTGTGTGTGTGTGCGTGTGCATCGTCACAGATAAAGAGGCATCACAATGTTGAGTTCAGTTCTGACTCCCTCACCAGTTAGTCCACCATGTGTCGTGTTTGACGGGCCGCCATGATGAAATGAGGTGTGTCCGTGGGGAGCATGGACAGTGAGACAGTGAGAGTGTCCTTTTAGATTTGAACAGCCATGGCTTCCTGCTACGCTCAAATCAACCAAACTTTCTGTGTTTGGTTGATCGCCATTTCTCTCAAAGAAACTGATGTCCTGTAGGCGGCACTACGATCTCTGTAGAACTTTCTAGCAGGCAAAGCTATTTGTCTTTCATTCTATTTATCTGTTCATTGTTGTAATTGGTATCAAAGCACCGTTGCCTTTAAAGTGCCTTTAAGGTGCATCGTCAAAGCCATGTTTTGTTATCTATCGCCTTCGTATGCGCCTTGGTAGATCTATCTATCATCAGAACCTGTACGACTTGTCGGTTTTACAACCTAACTTCTAACTGACTAATGTCTAACTAACTGGTTAGTAGCTAACAAGATGCTGTCTAACTAACTAACTTCAGAAAGACAGTCGAGTTGTGCCCGCCGTACTTGTTCTGGTTACCCTTTCCAGAAGGGAGCATTGAGCTGGAAAGACCAGCCAGCAGAAATCTGGATAATCTCTCTGCCTCTCTCCGATCGTCAACATGCTCTAATCCAGGGGTGTCAAACATACGGCACGGGGGCCAGAACCGGCCCGCCAGAGGGTCCAATCCGGCCCACAAGATGAATTTGTTAAAATTTCACACTAACCTAAACGTAATGTCAAATGCTCCAGATACCCGTGACTAAATGTTTGTGCCTTTATAGATCAGTGTGCTGTGTAAATAGTAAATTTAGGCATGATATTTTTGAAATTGCACTTATATTTCTCAAGATATTTCATTAAATGTAAAACAAAGGAGAAAAAACAAAGGGGTTCTTGTTGTTCATTATGTTATTATGCTATTATTTTACTATTTTTACTGGTCCGGCCCCCTTGAGATCAAATTGTGCTGTATGTGGGCCCCTGAACAAAAATGAGTTTGACACCCCTGCTCTAATCCTTCACAATCTAATTTCCTCGTATCACCCACCTTTACTAAAGGGACAGTTGCACTTAGTCAAATCCCTTTCTGTGATATGTCAAGGGCACAGAGAAGTCACAATTGTTGTGCTCCCACTTCTACTCCGACTATAATGAACGAGTCCCGTTCCTAAAGTGGAAGTGGATAGACTTTGGGTATGCTGCAAAAGTCTGTGAACATTTCACTCCCAATTTGAGGGCCTTTTCCCAGAGTAAAGCATATACTGTAGCACGTAGCAGTAAAGCATGCCCCATAGGACATTCTGTTATTAGCTGGCATACAGGGGAGTTGTGCACGTTCCCTGTTGCAGTTTTGTAGCAGTCATGCTTCTTGTGTCATTATTTTCAACATTACAGGTGCAACACACATGTGTTTATTTATCATCAAAGCTTGTATGACTTGTTGGAGTAGTGACAAGATGAAACAAAAAGATTGGGCTCATGAGATCAAGACGAGTGTCTGACGGGAACTCATTCCCAGAATGTAAACAGTGTCCGCCATCTTTGCTAACAGTTAGGCTAACAGGACCAAGTGTCACTGGTGGGCACGTAACGAAGACAAGAATAAAGATGTTTCTCAACTCAAAAACACTAGCCCTATTCTAGTAATACAGAGCTAAGTATTCCTTTAACACTGACTTTAAGTAAACATGAAAAGTATTCTTTCACTGTAGCATTGTAAAAGGTTTTGGCCTAAACTCAATTGACTGGCTTCTCTCCAGACATTATAACTGTATCAGCTACAGCAGGGTTGGGCAACATATCCTTGTTTTCTTTTTTGTCTATATTTGCAATAGCTTTATGTAGCTCTCCACAGACCCTGAGCATCATCTCATTTTATGTCTCAGCATATCAGACATACTCCCCTTGCTCCGACACTTCACGTGACGGGCCGAATAAATCTAGTTTGCAGGCCAAAATCTTGCCTGGGGTCCATATACTTCCCACATTATCCGTAATGCTGTGGATCAGCAGATAAGGGAGGGGAAGAATAATTTTTAAATAAACATAGCAAGACAAATTGTTACTGGAGGAGAAATCCTGTAATAGTTTGATCATGCAGGATCTTGTGTCACACCCCTAATGGCTTGTATTTGATTGTCTAAATGTGGTTCTTATTGTTCTTGAACCCATGTTGAGAGATGGTGTTTCGTGCTCTGCCTCATGTTCATCCATTGACCAGAGCCATGAACATGTCATTTAATCTAGTAAACCGTTTTATGTGGGCTACTTATTTGAAAAAAGAATAATTCAGCATTGACTGCCAATAGTCTGGTCTGTGGAGTGGATTAAACTGAATTTGTCCACATTGTTTTATACCATGGCAGTAATCTATACACAACAAATAAAACATTACATTTAGGTAGTTGGGGGGAAGGGACAATATAACATTTGTTTGCCTATAGTCAGTTTGTTGTGACTGGTATTTTAAAAACTCTAGTGCCACCACTCTACATTATAGGCGTGTGTGCAGACAATTGAAAATAGAGTGGAGCACTTCTTTTATCTTTTCATCTAATGCAAGAAAAACTTTGTGCTCTCCTCTTTTCCTGCTTCTTCTTCTTCTGACGTGAAGTGGCATTAAGTGAAGCTCTTTGGTGAAAACCTTTTATTGTTCTTTGGAGAGAAATTTGCTTTAGAAAAGTAATATCAGTAAGTAGTAATATTTGAAGGGGTTGTATGACATCCCCTGGAATATATAGGGTCACGGCTCACTCATAGTCATAGCCCTATGTTTTCCATCTCTCCCTCTCCCTCTCTCTCTCTCTCTTCTTGCTCTCAGCTACCTTGAGCATTATCATGCAGGGACGGAGCACTGTCTCAGCAAGGGCACTAATAAGATGAAAACTGGTGCTGGGCTCTACATACTTAACCAGATCTGGATTAAGGCAATTCTTAAAGTGATCTCTTCAAGGTTAAATTACTCGTCCCATTTCCTGTCCTCATTGACTTTTTTCAAATATTCTCCAGGTAAAGAGCTGCGAGAGACTGGTCCTAAACACTGTGCTGTTGTAATATTCAGTCCTATGATCAGTGCAAATGTCTTGTTTTGTGTTACCACTGTAGGATATGAATTGTAATTTGATTAACGATATTGAGGGCAAAGGGTTAGCGTACGCAGACCCCGTGAGAGTGGCAGGTATTCTCCTCCTCTTGGTGTCTCCGCGTGGCACTCTCTCGTCTTTGCACGTGTGCATAAGTCGTACATGAGGCGCAGAGATCGCAAATTGCCCTAAAGGACAGAAACGACCAGTCAGGAAGCATTAAACTCAGGTGGTTTGCACTCTAACTGCAATATGGAGATTTCCAGACTTCTTGCTGTGTTGTTTTTTTTTTTGTGAGGGGAAAAGGAAATGACACAATGCAAACTAGTTTTTACAAATGTGACTGAAGAGTGCATAGAATTGCTACACAGTATTGAGGAGAGTGCACTCACATTTTTTGACATTGATAGAAAAATACATGCGCCTACCAGACATCCAGAAAAGTCTTTTTTTTGACTTATTTATTTACACCCCCTTATCCCAAGGATCCAAATAAGAACACGAAAAGGGGAAGTTTTCAGCTGCCAGTTATTTCCCCTGCTGGGTAGAATTGGATTCAAAACAAGTCAGTCAAGTGGAGCACTCTATACCTGAGATCTCGCCACAAATCTTTACCCTGGTGAAGTCAGCTCTCCTATACTCCAGGCAAATCCTCTAGAAGCATTTAAAAATAAATAACAATAATGATCTTTTTGACGGAGCTGTGTTTTCTTGTTTCCTTCATTTCGGAAATGTATCCGTCACAGAGTCCTCAAGTGAACTGTTTCTCTGCGATTCAGCAAAGCTAATCTGTTTAGTTTGTTGTGAGCACAGAGTCCAGACCACTTCTGACAGCTGCAGTCTGAGCGTTTGCTGTTGTGCTCTGACATGCTGAACTCCCCACATGTCTCCCCCAGTTCTGCCCTCTCTAAATCATCCCTCTCCCAGCGCGGAGATCGTGGGTGTGTTGGGTCGTGAGTGCTGGGACATGTTACCCCCCCGCTCTCTGTGGCCGTTTCTCCTCATGCAGTCGTGGCACAATCCACACACTCATCTCTATTTTGCAATCCCTGCATTGTTCCTGTCGCTTCACGCTTCATTTGGCTTCCCATCCTCTGCAGAGGAAAGCATGATTTAGGCCTGCAGTGCTGATTGGGAGGATTAGTGGTGTGTGAGGGACTTTGTCACCGGCTTTCTGGGAAATCCAATTACAGAATATCATAAGCCTTACATGTTTCATACTCTGCTGAATCCCCCTTAAAAAATGCATACAGCCATACTCAAATGGTCAGTGATTAGCAGCTGCCGTTGCTCCGTAGCGTTCCCCCATATTTTTTTGAAGGTGAGGGAATCTTTGTGAGGAGAAGTCACGTTCTACGGCGCTCTTCTCACCTCTGCATTGCAGCAAATGGTGGACTGTACGAGCCTGCGGTGGAAGAGGTTGTTATTTGTTCAGCGTGATGGGCTGGGATTCCGTGGCACTGCTCTCGAGGTGAAGCAAAGGCCAAGGGTTTTAAGTCTGTTATCAGCATGCATAGATAGTCCTTAATTACATGTGTCGAGGAGATGGTATGCAGCCGACCGGCGGGCATGCAAAGTGAGATTTGCGCATGTATTGGTCGAGTCCTGTCAAACTGATTTCCCCTGAATTATTCAGCAAACCGTCCGGTCTCTTGGCTGACATCACAACACTGTTATCTGTACTTCCAAAATGGCTGCCGTATTGAACATTTCCACGCCATTCTTGTTCACACCCTCTGCTCTTTTGCTCTGTATAATGACTCTTGTTTGTCAAACAAAGGGCATTTCCATGACAATAAGGAGGAGCGGCGCATGTTCAAGTCCTCAGTGACATGATGGTCTGTTTGACCTGCAAAGTGCTCTCTGCCTGTCTGTCGCACTGTGGCCAAACAAAGGCATGATGGTAAGACCTCGCAGGCGAAAGTATCTGTCAGAGGGAGACGGAGTCGAGAGTCATCGACTCCCTCGAGGATTCCTCACCAGCCTCTCGCAGGTACAAGTCTATATCATCAAAATGGCAGACGGAGAGGAGAAAGGGCTGATGGGTGAAGGGCTGCAGAGAAAAACAAGAGGAGAGAGGAATATTTAATGACGTCCAGTGATGGAGAAGCAAGTGATTTGTGGGGCCACGTCTGTCCTCAGCTCTGGCCCTTAGGGTCATTTCTTCATCGTCACAGCTCCATTCGCAGCCGTGTCAGATATTTTTAATATTCTGTAGGTTTTTAATGCCACGTTCACTTCAGACCAATGGATAGGACTCAGTGCTGTGTTGTTGTAATTTTAGCTAATTGTTTCATTAGTTAAGTATATTTCCCCAGTGTGGGGTCGATAAAGTCCACTCTAATTTTATTTATTCTAATCTAATCTCATTTCACTTGCAACATGTAATATGTAATTCACAACTAGCTCGCCCTGATTTCAGTGTTATATGAGCTGTGTTTGAATGAGAATGAAAAAAACAAAAATAGCATTTCATTCAGCATTAACACTGAGTGTATAACATTACATGTTTTTTTTTTTTTAAATCCTAATAGGTGCAACACAGCTTCATTAAACCCATCGTTATGTAGCAGTGTCTCCGTGCTCTTGTACATTATAACCCTGTTCATTTACTCACCTCTAAAAAACTGTTCCAAATGATTGTATGCAATGATGTGCACACAATCGTTGGTTTGCACATAATCCTCGCCCGTGATTCATGTCACATAATTCAGATGTGATTTGTCAGCTTTTAATTCTGTTATTTCTGCTTACTGAGCAGATTTCCGGTGACATTTTAATACTGAGTCATTCCCTGAACCTCCGTCTGAAAACACTCGGGTGCAGTGTGGGGGCAGTGGTTTATGTAGACAGAAATTCATTGGTATGTTTGTGTAGGCTAGAATTTATACATTTGCCATTAGTATTCCATTCATTCCGTTTAAAGTAAAATGTGAAACTTTGATCAGAATACTTAAATGTTTTCACTTAGCCAGTGAGTGGCGTCCTTTTAACACAAATTAGAAAATGAATTAAAACTTAATCCCTGTGTTATGTAATAAGTGCTTATCCAATGCATTCTTACAGCACAACATTTTAGTTTGCCCATTCTCGCAAATGACTCCCATCATAATTCCTGTGCCATGTGGTGGGCTTCATGTGTTATATTAAAAATATGTGCGGCAGAGTCTCCCCATGTACTTTTCACTGGTGAATCTAATGAATCGTGTCCATCTTTACCAGAAAATGAACCTGCTGTTATTTCTCACCTTACATTTGGATCAAAACTGTAACTGTGAATAAGAAACTTGTCAAAAATCGCACACATTGAATTGCCGCGTGAGGTTCCTCCTTATATTTGACAAGTTTTCCATCTGTCCAAGACACAAACGCATGGACTATACATTTATGTTCTGTTGTAAACAAAAGATTAGGCTTGCTTTATCTACGGCTTCACTTATTGTAGAATAGTTCAGCTTTAAACGGTCCTGAAGTAAGTACAGTGTGCAGGTCGGCATCAACTGCTATGAAAATGCTATTTTTCAAATAGAAATTGAGCACAGGTACTAAGGAAGTTAGAAACCTGTCTTTGTCATGTTCACTGGATGTGTGAGCTCCAGGCTAACAGGCTGCCGTGATGGAGCATTTGCAGGCGCCCTATCATCCATCATCACACCCTAGCAGTCAAACACACATGCATGTGCATGAACACACACACACACACACACACACACACACACACACACACAGATCCCCCCTGAAGTCACTAGTGGATCGCTTGTACTTTGTTGAAGATAAGGTACTTCTTGTTGGAGATTCCCAATCCGGCAGGTGGAACACAAGGAGAAGGAAGAGGAGAGAAATTCTAAAAACAGAGCTATTTTGTACATGTTATCATCTGCCATACACCTACACTGTCCAACTATACATTTTACTTTAATAAACTGAATTACTAATTAATTGTTGAATTATAATTTGTGCCGCAACTGCCTGGGCTAGCTTAAATAGATGTCACAATATTCTAACGGTTTTCCAATTTTACTAAACATTATTATGACAAAATGCAGGTGAGACTTAATTAAAAAAAAAAATGAGTGCATTATGAGTTTCTGTCCCCATGTAACATCAGAAGGGCGTCTTGATGTTTTAATTACATATTCCTGGAAACATTGCATTTAACATTTCATAGAAGGATAACGCGATCGTCACGTCGTGCCCACTGAAAATGAGAACTGCAGTGGTATTGAATTAAATCTGTTATGTACTATACGTGTGCACTGGTGCCATCCAGAACCAGCAGATAATCCAAAGTGCAAACACATTAGACTATATTTGTGGATGCATTCCAGCTTCCTTTTAACATTTCACAGGGCCACTGACGTTAAGGTGATCTTAAGTCTGGTTCTGCCGTTGCACGTAACAGTTTGAAGCACTTCACATTTCTCTATATGACAAAAGCTGATGCAACCCCGGGGCGTGTTTGAGCGCTCTCCTCCTGACAGCATCCCTTCTTCAGAGCAGGACAGGCCAGTTTTGAAGTCGACTGCTGAAAACTGGGGAAAGAGAGGGAGAGGGAGAGAGAGAGAGAGAGGTGGGCACCGTGCAAGAGGATCAATGAAGACCAGAGGGAGAAGGAGACGGGGAGACAGGCAAGAAATGGAGGACAAGTGGCTGACAGGAAAAAACAACTGAGCCACAGAGAGAAAGCGAGGATGTGCGTTTTTGTGGAAAAAAAAAAGAGAGAGAAGAACAGCTAAAGAGATACAATCATCATTGACATTTACAGTTCACGGCCCCCTCCCCCAGGCTGTGCAAGGCTATGGCTCATGGGCCGCAAAAGAGCAGAAATCTAAATACTCAGAGTAAAAGTGTTTTTTTTTTTCTTCTTCTTCTTCTTTCTTTCTTTTTTCCCCTTTCTTTTAAAATAAATAAATAAAAAAATGATCCTAGTTTCCCTGCAGGAAACCACATATTCCTCTGCACTAGCATTCCAGGCCAGCCATCTCAAGTGATGCATCAGAAATGTAACATCCCCGTAGCACTGCCGAGTGTCCTGATTATAGCAGGGAACGAGGGCGGCACGCTGTGTGTGTGTTTGACCAGTGAACTGGAGATGGGATGCATGGTCCCCTGCAGCAGGGAGTGGGAGGGGGAGGAGGAGGCGGCACGTTAACTGCAGAAGAAGAAGAAGAAGAAGAAAGATGAAAGTGAATTTGCAGACAAATAAAAGAGAAGGAGCTGATGAGAGAGAATTATCTTTGTGTGGGTAACGACTCCTCATTCAAGCTCCTCTAATAACGACGCGCGTGCACATGGCGGTGTGAGGACTGTGTGAGTGAATTCACATCGCTGAAACCTGAGGTGACACTTGCACACTGTATTAACTGCTTGCGTTATTTCGACCGTCTACAGTGGGACAATTATTTCAGTTTGAGGGAGCGAGGGTCCGTCTGTGGTCGGGGTATTTCTCTTTTCCCTGTACAGTACCTTTATTCTTTTTTTTCCCCCTCTCAACTCAAGTCCAACACCAATCTCTGCTTCACTGATGGAGCGGGGCAACATTACAGGGGAAACAATCTGAGAAGAGAAGGAGAAAAGAGAGAGGGGCATTCAGGTGGAGAGAGATACTGCCATGCTTGAAGAGGATATATGCTTTGGGGGATGACCAGATGGCCCAGGCAAAAGACAGGCAACAAAAGGCGAGGTCAAATAGAGTGGTGAGGATAGAGGAGAAGGAGAGTGCAGGCAGACAGTGATGTGAGATGTGAGGAAGGAGGAGGGAGTCAGTACTGCAACAAAGTGAGGGGAGGAATACATATACTGTATACCTTGTATTCTATAATTCCATTCCATATGAGTATGGATATACTTGTACTAACTTTTACTTGATTTAACTTTTTCTAACAGTATTTTCTGCAGAATACTGTGACAGGTTTGTCTTTTTTTGTGTGTAGTTTCTACTGTGTTTTGAATAGTAACTTAACCGTCTCCTGTATATGTGCAACTTTTCAGACACTCTGAGTCCATCACTGGATGCGTGAGGATTAATTAGGGATTAGCATAAGGAATGAAATTGACTGATTTTAAACCACACATTGATCGCTTTGTGAGGTGCTCTTTGATTAAAGTTGCCTTTATTTGTATGTTTAAGAAAAGAGCGAAAAAAAGAAGAAATTAGGTGATGACTGCGGGTCCTTTGAAAGAGCCGGTACTTGTTTGTTTGTTTTTGCTTGGCCCTGGGTGAAGCGGCAAACTGTTCACTGCTGTTTTCTCACATCGCTTAATTGGAAAATTATAATTGCAGAGGATAGCCTGCACCTTTACTGCTGCGGTGACACATTTGTTAAATCAAACGCGATAAACCGCACGTTTAATTCCAAGTTCAGATTTACTATGCCACCATTATGAACACCTTCAGCAGCTTAAGACACTTGAGACCTGTGGTGTGGCTTGTTATCCTCAGACCATGGAGATTGGCCAGAGGTTTATGCACTGCACAGCCTGTGGCACCACTGAAAATCAATAACACCGCTTCCGTTAATTGTATGTAGTGTATACAGGCACTCTTAACCACATGCATGATGCATTAACAACGACCTGCAGTTGGTGGCAATGCATGTGTATATATATATATATATCTATATATATATATATATATAGATATATATCTATATATATATATATATATATAGATATATATCTATATATATATATATATATATATATATATATATATATATGTATATTCATGTATTCTCTGCAAGAGAGAGAGCGATGTACTGAATGTGGCTGTGAATAACCTGTCACAAATGATGCTCGTGAGGACACAGACTCAGGAGTGTGCAGTTCTGGAGGCAGAAAGCTCTGAGGGGCAGAGTTACACAATGCTGGCAGATCTGGTGCCGTTAGAGTAGAAGGTGAGTGCCCCCCCCCAATAGAACAGGTCACTCTTGGTCTAGAACATTCTTATAAGACCTCAGTTCCCTGGGGAAAAACTATGAATATTGCTGCTATTGGACCTCTTTTGATGGGAAACGTCGCTCACTCGCTCATCTTCCACTGCTTTATCCTCCACATGAGGGTCACGGGGGTGATGACATGGGGCAAAACATGAGGCACACCCTGGACGCCAGTCCATCACAGGGCCACATAGAGACATCCTTTTAACCTACAGTCCAATTTGCCTAATCCCCAAATCCACATGTTTTTGGACTGTGGGAGGAAACCGGAGAAACTCCAGGCCTCATGGGAAACCTATCAGTACAATAGTGTGGCAAACATGAAAAGGTTAGGGAGCGCAGTGACACTGTTATCACAAATGTGGGTGGGTATTTGGACGGGAAGGTGGACATATCTGCTATTGACGGATGAGCTTACACTAAGCTCAACCTAATAAGCAGAGGACAGCCGAGCAGAGAGAAAGAGGCTGCCAGATCTGTTCCCTCAGGATCACTTCTGTGTCAGTACTGGCCCAAATTAAGAGAAAGTGAAGAGAAAACTGGGCCTCAATGAGGTCTGGAACTCCCACTGTCTCCCATTCAGTGAGGGACATTGCACCATTCAACCTGCGGCACTTAGCCACAATACTGCTGTCCATCTGTTGATTCACTTATCAAGAGGCGGTGTTACGTGTGTGTGTGTGCGTACATGTGCTTGTATTGCTGCACCCGCTCGTGTGTGTGTGTGTGTGTGTGTGTGTGCCGCTGAGGATGGATGCTTATACCGTAGGAGAGGTGTCTGTACCAGGACAGATAGGGAGCGAGAAAGAATTAAAAAGCTGGAGGCAAATCCCTGCAGTGACTAGATCTATCACTCGCTCAGCAATTGTGCTTAAGACCCGAATATGTGTCATTTGAGCGTCACAAGGGTTTTACACATACTGTAGCAGAGAGAAAGAAAGACGTGGTTATTGAGTGTGCGTGAGGGTGTGTGATTGCATTTTGTGCTTGATTAGGACGGATAAAGAATTTATTTTTTCAGTTTGGTAAACGTCTCTGTGCTCAGTCCATGTCTGATGTTTGCCAGCATACTACTTGAATGGAAATGTGTCAACCAATCAGGATCATTTGTTCAACAAAGCCGTCGGATAGAGCCCACCTTCATGTCAGCCGACGCATTGTACTGGGATATTCACAGTGTTTACCGATGTTAGGAATGCTTGATTACCCAGCGGGGACACTTGAGAGTCAATCAGAATAAGTGCACAGCCATTCATGATAGGGTAATAAAAGCAAAACACACCTGTTGCTCTGAATATTAGTTTGCACATTAATGGCTTATGCCTGAATGGAAGTCACACCAACCTGACAACTTACAGCGTCCCTCTAGAGCGCACGGGGAATACACAAACAAGAGGAAACATTCAGTTAAGAAAAGTCAAAGATATGCGTGCTTAAGAAAATAAAATGGCTTCTATTACGGAGTTGTTATTGATTTTTTTTAACCTCCCTGAGTCTTTGTGTCAGTTAATCCTCTGTTTAATCATGTTGCTCTGTCTTTGGGAGGGGCCTCGTCTTCTTTCCGTACCATTTTTCATCCGAGCAGCTGTTTTATGGCATCAACAAAGACTGTGCGCACTGAACAACACGAGGTCACTAAAAGTGAAACAGCGGTGGAAATTCACTTTTTCTTTTCTTTTTTTTACTGGAGGCAGAAAGAGTCGTCTTTTGCAGCTCTTTCGTAGGAGGTAGAAAAGTGACGGCGGTAGCTCATAGCTCGACTGTGAGCACTGCAGTGAGACGATCGCTGTGGATGAGGGAACTGAGCGATAACTGGTGGGAGCCGCAGACCTTTGTTGAACACCGTGATGCTTCTATCGGCCCGCCACTTTCCCACCGATGCAAACACACAAACAAACCTGCAGGATTCTCGCTGACAACCTTGATACTAGATTCATTTGACTTCCTGTTTGAGTGTTTTGTTGTCGTGAATCTTTTTCTTCACAAAATGAGATGCCACTGTGTAAATATCATGATTAATTACGCAAAGGCTTTTTATTCTCAATCCCATGATTTGATAAAACCAACGTCAGTTTGTTTTTTTTCCTCTCGATTTGCAAGACATGGAAGATTTCTCTTCACTCAAATATGAGAAGTGTGAAATGGGGGTAAATATGCGTCGCAAGATAATTATCAGTATAGTTCACAGTTTGACAGTTTCTGTCACGAAAGACAAAGAGAAGCAGACGCGAGGTTGCGTTTAATTGTATCACAAATTGAAGGATACTGAATAGTGTTTCTGTTAGTCAACTCATTTACTTATCTCAGCTCTGGTGTTGTGTAAAATGATCTGTTATTAGTGCCAAATGCAAATGTCAAGTTTTGGTACAGATTAAAAAAAGACAAAGAAAGAAATGCAAATCAATAATACATGCGTTATTTTATTTCCCTGGTCATGCTGTCAGAGCGGGTCATTTAGTCTCACCTATAATTGGTCATTAGCGGTGGGTCAAACGGCCGCCTGAAGTGATGAGGCATACTTTTGTGAATACATACTGTATATTCTGGCTGACTAACATCTTCTCCCCTCCTGATGTCCCCGCAGTTTGCTCCCAGTTTTCCCGCGGAGTGTACGCCATCTTCGGATTCTACGACAGGAAGTCCATGAACACCTTGACCTCCTTCTGTGGCGCCCTGCACACCTCCTTCGTCACGCCCAGTTACCCCACCGATAACGAGGTGCAGTTTGTCATCCAGATGCGCCCCGCCCTCCGGGGGGCCGTCCTCAGCCTGCTCTCTCACTACAAGTGGCAGAAGTTCGTCTACCTCTACGACACGGACCGAGGTACGTGACAGCTCACGGGGGAAATGTTCCAGTGATCGCGGAATTACCATGTGGTGTTTTAGGAAAGCCCAATAAATGCTTGTATCGTTAACGCCGCACTATTTCATACAGTAGTTTTTGTGTAGTGTAAATGTAAAATATATTCACTATCAGCTCGTAATACTTGTAATAACATTTAAGGAAACGGCATATCTTATTCTTGCAGTTGGCTGGTTTGTGTCAGTTAATCTTCTGTTTAATCATGTTGTTGATATTGGCTCATCTTTCATCTGAAATGAGGTATGTCACAGCTGCTGCTGAAATGTTTTCCGTGGAAGTCTGAGTCCCTGTCTGCCTGTGGTGGCTGATGATTGTGTCTCATCTATGTGGGGTTTTTTTTTTTTTTTGTTGTTGTTGTTTGAGGTTCTAAGATTGGATTTCCTATGGTTGATAATACACGCTGGTTTAATGCAGCAGTTTGCTGTGTGTGTGTGTGTGTGTGTGATGACCTGTCAACATGGTGTAGCGCTCCTTTCTTGGATTTCTGATGTCAAATGAGAAAATGAGCTCATTATCTCGCAACAGAATGATGATCTCCAATCCTCCCACAGAAACACCAGTTTACTCTAACAACACCTGGACAGACAGGAAGGATGTGTTCAACATGTGACAGGCAAAGAGACAATATGTCTTCTTATTTGTGGGGCTGCCAAATGGGGTGGCTACATATTCCTCCCGCTCTGCACATAGCAGCTTGGCTTTGCTGTGTTTATTTGCTCATTATAGGAAGGTCCTGACCTACAGATATGCTCCGAGCAACCTGTCTTCTCTGCAGTGTGCTCTCCACTATGGTCCGGCTCTTCGCCCCCCTCCTCTCTCTGTCCTGCTTCAAGGCAGAATATGAAGTGTGTTGTAGCGCAGAGTCCACTGTCTTTGGGTCTCCAGGCCTGTCGGCTGCAGAACGGAGGGCCTTAATCCTCCACACAGCCTGCAGATAATGTGTGGTTAATTAGGGTCACGCTGACTAGAACACTCGTTGGATCTTCCCTGCAGAAGCTTGCAACCCTCACGTCCTTCAGCACAACCAGTGCGGTGTAGCCATCGCCCCCATTCCTCTGCTTTGCCTTTCCCGTCTGTGCGGCGATGACGTCTGGGGCGGTGTGAGGGGAAAGAGCCTGTTACACGAGGTGGTAGAGAGCAAAAGAGCGATGAAAACCAGATTTATATTCGGAAGAGTAAAAACAGTGGTAGAGGGCAAAAAGTGGTGGAGAAACGGGAGCGAATAAAACACCAATTCAGTCCAGCAATTAAGGCAACAGCAGGTGTGTGTGATTTACAGTCTGGTACCTGTGCACAGACAATTCCCTGTGCCGCAACGCCCCGTGCTGAGGCTCATGCCAAGCCACTTTTACCTCTCTCCTTACTGCCAGTGGTGTAAGACGATCCCTTATTAGTAAGAGGACATTGGCCCCAGGGGGGGATTAAAGTCGTTTATTGATGCACTCCATCCAGCACTTTGGGGGGCTTTGACACTTGGCTCATCAAGCAGACAGATGTGTCAGAGAGCCTCTACCTCTGCTTATCAGGTAGTGCAGCTCCCCTGGCAATATGGACACTGACTGCCAGCGAAACCAGCTGAGGTGACAAGGGAAAATAGTCCTCTAGGGTGCAGGACTTTTTTGTTAAGCCTGTTGCTTTTTGTTTTGACTGAAAAGTAGAAAAACAACAACTTGTTTTTCATGGATTGGATTATTTTGAACTTTTCTTCAATCCTGACATCCCCCAAACCGCCCTGTCTGACCGGCTCAAGAAACCATTCATCAGCATCGCTTGTCATGTTCCCAACGTTATTTCATTTTAATTATCATTTTTAATCTCTCCAAACACTCTCGGCTAATTATTTAGATTGTTTTTAGCTCACCTATCTTTTATGCATTACTTCAACTTTGTGCCTCAGTGCCTATTGGCCTTTTAATTTGCGTTTGATAAAAGCATTGATCTTCCACAATACCAGAAGCAACTTTGCAATTATTCTCTAAACTCTTCCATTAGGGATCGAAAAAGCAGTACCACTTGGAAAAAAAAAAAAAGCATTCAGCTGAGTTCCGCCGCAAGGTTTTATTCAGTCAATTGAAAAGATTAATTGCAACCACACTATTCATTTGGCTCTGTTATTGGGCTGGTTTAAAATGCTTTTAGGCCATAGAGCTGTGCTTTCAGTCACAGGGTGATGGTCCATATGTTTCAGGCTTCCATGTATTGGCAGGAAATGAAGGTAAATGTGTGCCCTAATACCAATATCAGACAGATGTTTCAAAGCACACGTCATGGTGAAGGAACAGCAGGGGAAATGGAGCCTCTGTGCCCGTTTGTTACCAGCAAAATGAGTCACTTCTCTTTTATCTTTTGTGTTCTATTATCAGGCTACTTGATGGTAGCATTTGTATATGCGTGTACTTGTTCTTTTGGACCTTCTCTGACATAAACACTGACCTTGGGCGCGGGGAATGCTTTATGTCAAGGTTCCAAAACAAGTTTGTGCGTGTATGTGTGTTTGTGTGTAGGTTTGTTCATTCACTGCCACATCACACACACACACACACACACCAGACAATGTGACTGTTCCTGCGACACATCTTCAACAATATCTTGTGTTGGCTTAAGTCTTACCTCTGCAGAAGCAAATATTCTCGCTCCTGCACTTCAAGTGTGCATTAGCACACACGATATCTGTGAAAAAAGTGGGGCTGTGTCGGCTGAAGGTAGATGAATCCGGCCCTTTCAGTTGTGCTGGTCAGGTATGGGCACATAATGGCGAGGTCTGTGCAGTGGAGACAGATGATTACAGGATTTATTGTCTCTCCCAGGCACAATCAACCCTGATTCAGCTATTTCCCCTCCACCTGATTTATGAATTTCTCACTTTCTGCCTCACAGTGTGTTCACTTTGTCCCCCTGTTTTGCTGTTAGGTTTCTATTTTGCCTCCTCTTCAAAAGGATGAGTCTACTCATCCTTTTGAGTTTGGTGATTGGAGCATAGCTGTCAAAGCACTGGCAGCAATTCCCGCAAACAGCGCTGGGCTCATGTATATGAATGTTTCCAGTGGCATGACCTGCTAGCATCCGATAGCATCCAGATAGTCCGTGCATCGCAGGCTGACACATGGTGGCTCTTTCTTACAGAGCTAGTATGCTAATGAGTAGCTGCAATGTCAAAGAGATCATTTTTTTATCTTAAGATTTTCCTTTGCATAAAGAACATATTGTAGGGCGTCTGTGGTGTTGAAAGGTGCACTTGGAAGGAGTGACCCCATCCTGAACAAACAACCTATGGTCTGTGCTAAAGTTGTTGCGGTTTGGCAGTATTTACCAGTTAGCTCCGTTAACTACCCAGCGTACCTGTGTCCTGCGTATGTATGCCTCTGTTTTTAAAGTTTAGCGTTACTTCAGAGACTCATTTTAACAATCTGGAGTCATGTAACAACTATGTCACGCGCGTCCTTTCCCGGTCAGTCGTCATGGAAACATGAAGCTCTGCCAGTGCTGCGGTGTTTGGACCAGAGTCAAAACAAACGTACAAGCTGAAAAACGAAATAACATATCACTGGTAAAAATAAATGGTGTCCATTTGCTGTATTTTTTCATGTTTTACAGAGGGTTTAACCTGAGCCAAACCTTACCACCAATAACGATCATATCACAGTCATGCAGGCGTAGTATGATATATTTTTTTTTATAACACATTGGTATCGGTATTGGTACTCTGTATCGGCCGATACCCACAGCATAAGTATCGGAATCGGTATCGGGAGGGAAAAAATGGTATCGGAACATCTCTAGTCTAGTGCGTAAGTGCATAACATGAACGTGCAGTATTTGAATATATGGCCACCCCAAGCAAATAGTGTAGGTTATTTGATATTTAGCCTTCGGTTGATGTTTTTTGTAAATAAATAAACTAAATAAATAAATAAATAAAAATGAATGTTACAGTTATTGTTAAATCATGCATTAATTAAATGTTCACAACGTCACCTCCGGGAAGTCCACCACATGTAGACAAACAAACAAACAGAATACACAGCAATAGCAGTCACATCCCGAGGTTTAAAAGACAATTTTATCTAGTCAAGGCTTGTAATATTTCACCTGATATGTTGATTTATTGTGTTTTTCTCCGATCCTATTGTTCTTTCAATCTTCAGTGTTGGAGGAAACTCCAGTTCCCAGTTTTACAGTAGTAGTAGTTTTCTGACTTTAGTTTGGTTTTCCGGCTTTTTATATTGTGATGACAAGTGTTCTATATTAAAACCTAAATTTCTGTGTTCCATTTCCAAGTTGCAAGTCAATCCTTAGTCCCTCATTTAATTCCCTAATTTATTTTATTTATACACCTTGGGCTTGTGCAGTAGGTTCTGTATATAATTTTGTATTGGATCAAACACAGATTATCCTAGACTGTAGTATCTTTAAGTTAAATTCTCTCTATTTTTAATCAATATATTAATATCAATATCTTTGATGATGATATCTTTAGTTTGTTCATTTGATTTTGTGTGTTCCAGGGTTTTTCAAAGACTCTGCGACACCACTATAGCCAGGTACTTTAAATGTAAAGTATACTGTATATCTCCACATTCAAAGCTTGGCAGGCCACAGGTCACATACACCAGATTATGATGGGCCTGTCACGGTTTGTGGGAGTGGTTTAGTAAAAAGTCAATTGTATGTTTATCCTTCCCTCCAGGCCCTTAACTATATATGTGTTCATGTCACTCCCCTGCTGTGCTCTGTCACTGTGACTTTCTTAATAGAAAAAAGTTAGATTTTTCATGTAGTTAGAAAACAGAACAAATATGAAAATACTACAAAATAAGATTTGAATTCCTGACAGATCACAGATATATCACTGATGTGCCGCAACATTTCAGAGGCAGTTCATAAACTCATTACTGGTTTTAATGTTGATGTTATGGTGTCGGCGTATAACCGATAGAATGACTTGACAGTTACATCTCCCGTTGACGTGTTGTGAAAGCCAATCTGTACAGAGCAATACTGGTGTTATTTTGTGATAAGACCCGGAGATGACACCTCCTTAATCCATGATGCTGTTGAGAGACACGGGATTTGTAACCTCACTCAAAATATCCTTTGTCATTCAGAGGCACTGGTGACATATGAAGAACAGTGCTGGGCCTCCTGCCGTCGTTTTCCATTATTCCCTTTACCGATCAATGTTCTGAATGTGATACAGTTAGGAGGAAAACGATCTGACGCGTGCCGGCAGCTGCACAGAAAGCCCACACCTTTCATCATGAAACTGCCGACAGTTGAAGCAACAGTTGAAATGGTGTGCGCTGTTTAAACAAGTCGTTATTACACCGTGAAGTCAAATGAACTTTGAAGAATAATCATTCAGTCCAAAACAAAGTCCAGGGCAATTCACTCATTCAATATTTACACTGACCTCCATTGCGGCTCAGTCAATTCAGTAAACACATCTGAAACAATAGGGTACATGCACGGTATTGATCATTAGACGCTGCCGAAGTAGCCCGTGAGAACAGCCTTTAATGAAATACAGATGAGTGCAAATCTAAATGTTGTCCTTTACGCGCGCCTTTAAGCAGTATCCGTTTGAAGCAGTGTCACATTTATTATTAAAGGTCTTAAAATGCAACTATTTATAGCTAACATGAAAGAAAAAAGGATGGAAACCAAGTGAAGTAAAATGCGCACATGCTGCACGAGTGCTGTTGTATTAACAAAGAAATAAATGAGTCACGCGTACCGTCATTATCATTCAGGCAGAACAGGCCGAACATAAACCGAAATCAAACACTCCAATTTTGGTTTCCCACCATTAAAGCGACAATGTTTTGTTTGCTGGGTTTTACGTAAACTCCCTTAAAATTGATTTGGAAAAAAAAGAAAAAGAAAATCAATTTCACCCAACTGTCAACCTCCTACAGCAATTTTAATTTACAAACTTTTGGCAAACAAATAATAACGCAGGCTTGCGATCATTCATTTTCGTTCCACACAGAACACACTGTGCGGTGTGTTCGGGTGCTATGGACTCGGTCAGGAGAGACTCACTGCATGTGACAGGAATGACTGAGTGGAACCAGTGCAACGCTGACAGGGGACATGCGCACGCTGCTGCCATGCTGTTCATGTGACGTGTAATACTTGTTTAGGATTCATTTGGCCGCTGTCAAGAAACAGTCGAAGTGACATTTAGAACAAAGGCTGCAGTGGAGTTCCTTCCGATTTTGACAATGTGCTCTTTGAATCGATCAAAACAACCCCGCCAAGAGAGGCCTGTAGTTGAAGTCATTTTGTTCCTGTCCTTTTTTTTTTCCAAAAACGTGTGAGAAATTAAGCATCTCTATTTTTCATTTTTCATTTGATCAGTGATTAAAGGGCTAAATTGCCCTCATAAGTGTGTCATTTCTGTTTTAATCTTTGAGCTAATTTATTATACTGTAATTCAACCATTAATGTTTCCTGTCTGTGTCCACAGAGTTGTAATTTTTAATGCGAAATAGCGCCGGTGCTTAAGTCTTTATATTGAATGAGCAGTGCAGACAGGATTATACATCATGTGTAAATACAGTTAAATGTACTGTGTGAGTTTTTTTCTAAAACGATAAGGTAGGAAGTGAGAAAGTGTGATAAGGGCCTCTAATGCTGGGTAATAAAATGATTTGCAGAGATGGTAAAACATATAAAACCTAATCTATCGGACTGATAGCCGCATCCATCAAAAGACTGATTTGCTTTGTATTAAAGGTCCAGTTGGGAGTTTGGCGGAGTTTGTGTTTGAATAACGTTGAGTTCCCTCCCCTTCTTTTTTTATCGGATGAGGGGAGGGACAGAGGATCGGCGGAGGCTGCCGTGCACGCAAATGTATGCGTTTCCATAGCAACTGATGCCAACCAACGGTATGGAGCACGCCAGTAAGCACGCGTGCTTTTACGTTGTTAGCGTGCACGTTGTATCACGACATCTTTATTTGCTTTTTCACAAAAGTTTCTTCTGAGGACACATAAATGTCAAATAGTGACAAATACTAAAAATAAAGGAATAGAATTAGCAATAAAGATAAGACATAAATTCATTCATCATTCATTCATTCATTACATTACATTACATGTCATTTAGCAGACACGTTTATCCAAAGCGACTTAGAATAAGTGCATTTAAACATTTGGGTACAAACAAGAGCTATCGTTCATCCATTCATTCATTCATTCATTCATTGTCTACCACTTTATCCACCACATGAGGGTTGTGGGGCTCCTCCTGTGTAAAATTCAACACATAACCACAAAGTAGGCAGTAAAATACAGTATGTGTAAAGCTACAGATACAGAAATAGGAACGGAATAAGCAATATTAGCTATAAAAAGGACATAAATATATCTTAAAAATGTTTTCAAATATTTACATAATATAAAATGTACATACTTCACGACTACAGTACGTAGGAAGGTAGTAGCCTCTGTAAACTGTCAAATTCCTAACACTCTGACTGTCATGAATCACAATGTTAGCCTGTCATTGTACCTTGTTACTGCTTTAAGAAAGGTCAGCATTTGGACACACGTCAGGAACACCACATGTAGGCCGCTTAGCCCAGAACCTGCTGCCCCTCCAACTGTGCCTCATGTAGAGGGGCGGCCATGACGCGCCTGCTAAAAGTGAAAGGAGACGCGTACGGTGATTGAGCCAAAATGCCGTGACCAACAGTCACGTACACGCGTCTCTTTTCTACCACACATGGTAGAAAAGGCTTCAGTTCAGCCTAAGTGTTGCATCTGGCAAGGTGAATCTGTAACGACATTGACAGTTCTGACATGCTGCACACAGACAGACAGGCAGGAAAGGACAGTGTGTGCAGGTCACAGAGTGGTCATCGCCAGCTCACGCGTGGATCTTTCCCAGATCCCAGTCAACAATAGACACTGTTACCTTAGCAAAAATGTAAATAATTAAGTATATGCATACGCCAAGTTTGATCTATTTGTGTTATTGTGCATATTATCGTTATAGTTTTATTGAACTGTAATGTCAAAGTCAATGAAGTTGATATAAAAACGTGATAGACAGACTTCAGGGATAATATCGAGCTTTAATTTGTACAGAGAGGTAACAGCACAACAACAGGCCTCTTTGTCCATAGCATTGCTGCCCTGTAAACCACTAAAAATACTGATGACTTTTTGACGTGAAATCATAGATTACAAACGAGAATATGAAAATCAAATTCCATTACACTGCAACACAATGGCACATTCTAACCAATTAACATGGTATTACTACTTTGTGATTTAAAGCACCATGTCTCTCTCTCTGTGTGTGCTAAGGACGATCACATCAGATATCAACCTGTGGTTGCTGCTGTCCCTCGCTGTGTGGAATACACGACTCTCAATCGGAATTTTCTCCACTGCCAGAGTCAATAGTCGAGCACATCCTTTCAGACCGACTGCAAAATGAGTCGCAATTCCAACAATACCTGAAGTGCAAGCACTTGCAGTTCTTTTTGCAACAGCTTTCACCAGGTATAATTTCTGAAGCAACCGCAGAGCCCTTCTCTGTCCACTGTTTCCTCCAAGGACCGTGTTAAGTTGCATCTAAGGGGTGGGCCCTTTGCTCGCCATGCAGTGACATGGTGCAGTCGCCTCATCCACATGTCCTAAAGCAGAACATAGACGGGGAAAAAAACTCCCTGAGAAAAAGGAATGTAGTGTAACTGTTTAAATTTGCTTCACTTTCAAACCCATGCAGTAAATATCATACCTGTGTGTTTAAATGATTCACTGAATTACTCACTAAAAATATTCAAATCATTCTATAATCTGCGCATTGTTTTCTGACAACACACATTACATTAAAATAAAATAGACATATTACACTGTTGTTCTTTTCGATTCACACATCAAATATGTTTGATTATGCCTATATTATAAAAAAAAAAACTACATTTTTTCATTGATTCATTGAAATCAAAAACCTACATTTTGATTTTAATGATTTATGCACAAGTTTCAGGTTTCATGTGTAAAATAAACATGGCAGTCAGTCTCTGGTGCACTGGATCACCCGTCATTCCAGCTGCAGTTTCAATATGTGAGCGACAGCTAAACATTTACTTCAGCGCTTCCATGGGTGCTGACAGTAACTGTTCAAACAGTGCTAAGCTGTAAACGATATTAGCGTTTGAGAGCACATGCTAACAAAAAATGAGCGTAAACAGTAAATGGTGCGGCACGGTTCGTATTTTTTGCGCTTACATAAGGAATAGTACCAAAATAACCGGCCCCAAACATCCCATTTTCAGTCTATTTCTCATACAAACGTTGGCGTCTTGTTGAGAAAAACAGCCACAAACCGAGCAGCTGGATGTCCTCCATTGTTTTCAACGCCGTTGTTCATTGGTGCAGCGTTACACTACGGGTCTCACTGAGGTGGCCACAGTGCACACCCCCTCTCTACCAAGTAAAGGTACCGAACATAACTGTGCCATGATGAAAACACGGCATCAGATTGCACCAATATTTACCCTGGTTTCAGTCCACGCTTTGTCGACTTGTCTACTCCACTAAGTTGTTTTTGTTTTCTGGTATATTTGCCGTGGTTGCCATTCAGACTGGCTGTACTTTCACTGTATAGTGGTGATTTGGGCAAGTTCCACTGCTCCGTCTTTAAACCTTCATAACTCACCACTGAACCGCCACATCGGAGCTTGTCGTCTAATTCCTGCCAAGCTACTGTAGATAGAAAGACAGATATGGGGGGGGGTGCAGATACATACACTGCAATTAAAGTGAACCTTGCTCCCATAGTCTGCAGCAATTCCCTGTAATTGGGTATCTGGAGACAGTTACCTTTGTTCTCCTTAAAAAATGCCTCCCGCTGCTCTCCTGGATGCTTTTGATGGCAAAGTAAATCAAGTCCATCCTTTAATTTGATTGTTGTGGTTTGGCGCTGACCGTTGTAAACAAGGAAGCAAATCAAGGCGTGTGAATGGCCAAATGCATTAAGGAGAGTCCAAATTCCAGTTATTAAACACGGGGAGGCAGACATAAAAAATGGCTATTTGTTTTAGCGTAAGGAGGTACGGTGACATGTTTGTAATTTGATTTTTAGCTGTCTTTTCTCTTTCAATTTTTGATTTCTGTTGAAATAATGTTCAAATTTCCTTCCAATCATAATCATAATAACAATAATAAGTCTCATGACGTACAATATGGTCACCCATAATTGTTGATTTACACTCGCTGCTCTCACTGTGAGAGGATAAGTGTGAAAACCAACTGCAACCGTGTTTGTATCATACACTGCAGCTTGTTTTCTTGGCTTTGTGGGCTCATCACGGCCGCTATAATGGCACATCAGTTGCACCCAGCTGAGTCTTTGTACACTCACATATGCCTCTTGTGCTTAAGCGGCCCTCTCCTTCACGCTGGCTTCATAGCGACTGAATTATGCATGCATCAGGAGAGTAAATCAGCTTGGACACGCTGACAAGAAAGGGCACATCAGAGAAACCATAAAACGCACAAGAGAAAATAATATCAGAGCGACGTGAAGGAAACTTGCGTCACTTGCATTTTTCTGTCGTCTTTTTATTTTGCACTCATAAAGCGGGTATCGGGGCCAAAGTGACGCCCCAATGTTGCGTTTGTCTGACCTGCAGCGGCAACCTCTGTAATTCAGTAACCCCTTGAAAAAACTGAAAGTCAAGCACCTGGGCCTGGAAAAAAAAAAGAAAAAGGGGGCACATGAGAGCCGTCGTCTGTCACAATAAGCACACAATAAACCTCTGTGCTCCGTCAGTGTCCTCTTTTAACTGAACCTGGAATAAAGCCATTTTACCACCTACCCACTGTTAGCTTCAGCAGCCATGAAATTACTGCTTGGAGCTTCGTTTTTTCATTACAACAAAATGTCCCGGCCTTTGCTTCGAGCAACCGTAGCACAGAATGAATGCTTTGATGTTACACTTTGTCAAAAGGGCCAATTTGTTTCTTTAAAATAACAAATGAAATATTTATATGTCCTCCTCAAAAATAAAACAATATCTGACCTTTTTTTTCTCCCATTTCTTTCCATGGCAGTCCTTTTTTTTTTTCATTTTTCATTTTGTGCCGATTAGCCAGAGCTGCTCTGCTCTCTACGATCAATGCCCTCAGACACACACACACACACACACACAAATATGTGTTAGCCGTGAGTGCTGGAGAGCGCACATGCCCATTAGTATATGCACGCGTGCATAATGCTAATGTGACACAGTATGGAGTGAACGTGAGAGAAGGCAGAGATGGAGAAGCTCTGAATAAAGTCCGTGGGTGTGTTTTCACTCGGTGGAGGAGCGCTTCTCGCCTCATGTGTGCACTTCTGAAGATGCAGTATATAGACAGCATGCTACTTCTGTTTGATTTGACATGCCCTGTGTTTTTTTATTAGGACAGCACTGTAAACCCCACGTCACCGTCTTGGCTGCACACTTTCAATCTACAAGTGGTGTTGCGCCATAATAAGGCAATTAGACCAGTTTTAAGTGTATTTTTGTATATTATTTTTTCAGGTGTTTAAAACCTCTCTCAAAATCCGGAGCTTATTTTATACAGACACTGATTTGGCTCCTCGTGTTTACTGCTGCCGTATATTTGTGGCTGTATAAGTCGAGAATAAAGCCCATATAATGCAAACCCGCTTTAAACACATTTGTCGAGAGAAAATAAAAATGTACTGCTCTGTAGATCTCCACTGCACATACTTATCCCAGAGGCAAACACGCACCAAAACTTAAATTCTATAATCAATTATTTTGTCTCCCTCCAACTTGTACATACATAGAAATGTAAAAATGCACTATTTTGTTACGTTGACGGAGCTCTTCATGCTTTTCCCAATGCTTGTTGATTACAGGCACATTACAGACATGATTTCTAAGAATTACCCCGTTGAGATACGATCTTGTTTTGAGAGCTGCTGCATAGGAATTATCCCGTCATGAATAATTCACATACAACTACATGTATTCTAACATGGATTGGAATATTGGCAATTTTTCAACATAACCGTGTTGTCAGTCATAATACACTCCAGTGATTTATGAACATGCGAAACATCTGACGAACATAAACGACACACTTGAAGATTTATTTCTTTTTTTGTAACCGGTTAAACAATAGAAGCTGCCACTTCACAGTTGGATGGATATTTAATCTGCAAAGAACACGAGCAACAGTTGGGTCCTAATGAAAGGAGATCGACTTTAATGGGATACATGCAATGTGGATAAACGCTGATAATCAAGTAAAGATGCAAACAGTCAATCAAGCACTGTGTGAATAATAATGGCAAACATATGTCCAGGCTTTGTGTTGTTATAGGGTCATATACTGTATAACTACTCAGACATACAGGTATATTCATTCAATTTAAACTAAAGCTTTAGCTCCGGTGATTGTGGTCAGCATCATCTCACACGCTGATGATTGAATCGCCCCTGAGGAGTCATGGGCTCTATGTACGCAACACTTTCTGCTGTGAGTTGCTTGGAAGTTAAGTCAACCTTGTGCACTGCTGACTTTCTCAGGCGGTCTTGAGTGGGCGAACTGCTGGCTTGATGATTAATTACTGTGGCGCTTTGGAAGGCATTCGTCTTGACCAAAAAATAGGAAAACATCAAAAGCAATGACATGGCAATGATTAAATTTCCCCCTCCGCCTAAAATAAAAATATGGCCAGTGCTCTTCTGATCCAATTTGTTGTCGACTTTGCTTTTAAGCGAGAGAAAGTAACTGATGTGCTTAGGAAAAAATAATTTGGAAAACGTGGCGATGGGAAAAACAAAATCCATGTGGACGAAACAGCAGCAGTTAAACAGAAGTGTAGGGCAAATTGGCAGAAAACAGTTTTACAATCATGGTGAGTGACTAAGGCTTTATGTCAGTTGTGGGATGGGAAAAGGAGAACTGGCTTCACATCATAATAAAGTAATCCGACCAATTAAAACTGTATTTTATCCTATATTAATAATCAGGTGTTTAAAACCTGTCTCCAAATGTGTAACTTATTTTAAACCACTGATGTGACTCATGTTTGCTGTTGCTGTGTATGTTCGGCTGTAGAAGTTGAGAATAAAGTCCATATAATTCAAACCACAGCCTGTTTTAAACACATTTGTTGAAGAGCCAAGGCTGTTGTGATTCAGTTTTGTCCGACCTTGCTTTTAACCAAGAGAATATAACTGATGTGCAGAGGGGGAAAATAATTTAGAAAGCATGGCACGAGGAAAAACGAGACATGTGGACAAAACAACAGAAAGTGCAACATAGAAAGGACAAAAACAATTGGCAAACATTTTTAAAAGAAGAGCAAAAATGATTCCCACGGCTTTGTTTCCACAGAAGGCTGTGCTGTTCTCTCCCTTTATGTCAACAAGAGAAGGTTTTTCACCACTTTGAAACTGTTTAATCTGGAGTTTGTGCACAAAAGTCACACATCTGTCTGACAGAAAAGGAACAATGCAAGTGTGTATTTCATGTCAGGCCGTCATTTATAAGCTTTCGGCACGGCACTAAAGATTAATTTGACCAATCAAGCGAACAAATAGATTCTAACACTTTCACAGAGATTATGCAACAATTCTAAGGAATATAATAAACAAAAAAAAAAACATAGTTGTCTATTATTGCTGGAGAGGATGGTGGAAACAGATGTGGCCTTAATCTAAATCTAGTTGCTGACTAATAATCATGATATTTCCTGATCGAGCAGCTATTTTTGTTCAGAGATGTGTTTGAAAAACATCGCTGTGGTTACAATGCTTCAGGGATGGAACTTGTGATTTATGGGTGAGGAGGAGAAAGAGGGGGAAACGTTGGTGTGTGTGTGTGCTGATGAGAAGAGTTCTTTTGATGTTCCCCTCCCTGGAGAAAGAAAACAATCAATATTAATCAGACATGAAGTCTTTCTGAACTCATTTTCATTCTGCAGCGATGTTGCCTGTTTGCTCCCATCTGCCTCGTGTCCAATTGGCTCTGTTGTGATCCAGTAGGATTGTAATCGTAAATCTCTCTTCCACACTTAAATCCGGTCATTCCTGCAGGTGGTTTGGTTTCGACTCCATATCAGAGTGATAGTTTAATTGGGGAGAAGGAGAAGGAGGATGAGTCCTCGGGTCCATAAACAAACTGAATGCCCCCTTGTTGAACCCAAACGGTGTGCCAGCATTAGTGCCATGCCTGCTGGAACCGTAATAAAAGTAAAACAAAGCAAACTGGCAAGATATTCAATCGCTTCATGTATTGTTGCAGAGTGTAGTTGCCCAAACGTTTGCCTTTGTTTTGCGACGCCCTCCTGTGAGAGTCCCGTCTCCAACACTATGTGAAAACTATATATATATATATATATATAATATTTGCATAGCTTGATACCATGAAAGGTAAAGGATTCACTGTGTATTTACAAAAAAAAAAACGAAAAAAAAACGGTATCTTTAAAGTTCTGTTTCTTTTCCCATGTTCAGGCTGAATATCAAGCCCAAACACACAATTATGAGTGGAGGCCATTATATCAGTGGTTTCAGTTCAGTTGTTTTCTGTTGCCCTCTGAGACCCCGGGCAGTGCTCAGCAGACTGTTTCAAAGACTCCCAAAGACTCTCATTTACCAGAGGATTGGTAAATTGGGGAATAACGCTGCCACATCTAATGTCGGCTCAACCACCGATGCCTCTTACTCTTCGGTGTGCACCTTACTTTCTGATCCTGCACAGATTAGTTCAGCGTGCATGGCTGTTTTACTCCTTGGCCATTTGCTTGTTGTGCCGTTTATTTATTGCGTATTGCAGTGTGGTTAACGGTGACCTAACATGAGATTTGTGGATTAGATTTTGGAATGAGGTGGATTAGTGTAATACCTTGTAATGACTGAGTGTGTTGTGAACACAGGGTAACGCTGGCTCTCTAAAATCAGCTGTGAGATGTGGCTAATACGGAGTTGCATGCCAAGAGAAATGTGGTCTCTCTGATTTGTCTTGTTAGCCTGGATCAGCTGAGGGATACTTGTGAGTAAGAGAGAGAGAGATGCAAGGCTGTGACACTCTGCACTGAACCCTAATGAGATGGAGGGAACCGAAGGAGCTGGGCAATGAGATTAGATGCTCAACTCAATTCAATTACCACCGAGCCGCCACGGGTGACGCTTCAAAACTCATCCTGTTAAGATCCGGTTCAGAGACGAAGAAGAAGAAGAAGAAGAAGAAGACTGCAACTCTCACTGAGACGCCAAACACGACTCTGATATGATTTAAACAGGGAAAACACTTAAAAGCTGAGTTTTTAATGGTGGCTCTTTACATACAGCAATTATACTAAGTGTGTGTTTCAGATTTAAGATATAATATGTAACATTTCTGCAGTACAATACCTAACAATGATGATAGTCATTTTATATATTTTGGTAAACAGTGTACTGACGATTATTCAATGAATCGATTAGTATATGAATCATCAACTATTGTTTTGATAATTAAAACATAGTTTGTTTCTTGTTTCTTAAATGTAAACATTTTCAGGCTTCATTGCTCCGTTTGTCAAAGAAATCATTAAAATTAAAAACAAGACATTGGATAACGTCATCATTTTGAGATTTGGGGAACACAAATCAACATTTTTCAACATTTTCTGACCAAACAAATTCCTGATTAATCAATAAATCAAATATGAAAGTAATCATTTGTTGCAACTCTAACTGACGTTCACTCAAATACATCCATCACTGTTTAAATCTACAGATATCCATATTTCCATTCAAGGCAATGGCTTTTATTTTGGTGACCTTTTAATGACGTGATACTGTCTGTGCTTCAACATTGGGGGCAAACTCCCAATGAAACGTCAGAATGAAGAAGGAAGTGTTTGGTACAACTAGTTAGCCATTGTCTCTGTCTTGACAAATACATGAAATAATAATAATAATAATAATAAATTTGACATTTCCCCATTCCAGAGCACTTCCCTCTCAGTCGTCCCACAACCACTGGAACTCCTCTTTCCTTTCTCACCAAGTCGAAGCTTTAAATCCGTGAAACCAAGGCTCGAGGCTGAACGCAGAAAAGGGAGTCAAAGGTCACACTGGCTACGGCAGCTGAAGCGCTCAAACAAAAGCAAAGCAAACGCAAGCATCTCAGAACAATCCACAATCACTTTCAATTATGTGCAAATCAGCCACAGTCCAGCCTTGACAAAGTGAGAGTGTTTTCTGCTTTGGGTCAACTTTGACCTGAAATGTTCTGCAAAGCAAAAACAGTGCTTACAATAATGGTATGTTTTGTATTTTCTTACGCATATTACTAGACTTCATATAATTCATACCACTAGAATAAAAACTTATACCAAACAGGTATGAATACACATCTAGGGATATAGTATGTGTTTGTGTTTTACACACAGAGCATGTAACTGGTGGCAGCGAGGACTCAATTCTGTATTGCTGATACAACGATTAGCACTGAGAGTCATGATCAGCAGAAACTGCTGCGTGTTGCTGCTGCATTCAAACCATGGGGATTTAGATGGTGACAAGGAAATCCTGGCATTGTCTTCCATAGGTTATGTAGTTGACGGTTGATTGATGCAACACAGCGGAGGGGCTCATGGGATTTATTGTGTCCCTGTATGTTGGAAATAAGGATCACTTGCAGAGGCATTTATGGTGGTCCCCAAAGAGCTTTGAATTGGACACCGGTCTGAGAAGGGTAACTGGTGTGTATGCGGAGACACATGGAATAAGAGAATGATTTATTGTTATTTTTTACTTTCTGGCCGAGATGAAGGAGCTATCAGTGTCGCTGTCGCGGCTGTCAGTCATTCCATCGCGCTCAAAAGATTGTGTGCATTTTGATTTTGGAGTCTCAATCACAAAACAAACCTTTCAGCTGATGTTCAAAAAAAACCAAAAAAAAAAACAAAAACAAGCGACAGTAATCCATTTTTGGACAGACTATTTACCACCACCAGATTCCATCTCTTAATTTCCATACAAATGTAAAACGAGGCAGGCCTGGGCTCTTCCGTGAATCTTAAATGAATCCAATTGTTCCCACACAGTTCGGGTGCGCCGGAGGCACATGGAGACAAACACTGAGCAAATCAGCAATTTCAAAATAAAAGCCCTCTGTGATTCTAATCTGACTGACAGGACATTGTTTCCCTCTTTCACATAAGTGTTAGCATAATTCATGGTTTTCCCTGCACCTCAGAAATGGGAATAGGAAAGGAGCCTATTATTTATTTTTGTTGTTGTTGTTTTTTTGTCTGAACACTCCTTACATATACCTGGATGATCCAGGAATCCAAAAATCCCCGGAGCCTTCCCGTGAGAGCATTTTCTCGTGCTATTTGAGTCAGACATTTCACCACAGTAAACAAAAAAGACACCTACAGCCCTGAATCAAATGGCCACCCTATAATTTCAGCCCATATGCACGGCATGCTGCACACCCACCGTCATTACCACGTGTTAAATGGATCAATGGCATTTTCTTCACCTTCGTCAGCCGTAATCCTGCAACTGCAAACCAACAGAGAGCGTTTTGACCCATTTAATCGACATGACATCTCTCAAAGTGAGAGGCTTTTATTGCCGGGAAGACTGCCATGTTATCCAGCTGGCATGTGGTGGGTGAGGTTCAGAGCATATGCCTCTGGAAGATGAATAATGCATGCATATTATTCAGACCCTCATTCTGTAACGTCTTTAGGTAGGAGAGCGGTGAGAAGGTAAAGCATGCAAGGGAAAGTGCTCGTGTAGTAGTAATGCCATTTGAGGAAGAAGCTCATGATCACTTTTAGATTCTAAAAGAGTAAAATGTGGCTTTGTTTCCAAACACATGTTATACCTTTAAAACGACACTGCCTTCTTATTCTGCGTCCCATGGTGTTTGTGCTTTGAAATCACTCTGTGACCCAGCAGTAACGCACAAGAGACACTTGCACCTTTACAACATATCATCTGAATGTACATCCATACTATAAACTACAGGGTGAACTCCTTGGAGATGTGACCTGCTAATGGGGCTGCCAGATGACCTTGAGGTCTGGCATGTTGATGTCTCAAGGCAGGCAGTGCGCCACTGCTGTACCGCGCCGATGACACAATGCATGTTGGTGCGTGCTACTCACTGTGCGGCTCACCAGAAGGTCATCCATTGGCGATAGGACCATGTGACACACCGTGCAGCGGACTCGGAGCATTTCCTAGTCGAGAATAAAAGTCGAGTTTTACCGCTCCGACGAAATGGGAAAGAGGGGAAACGCAAAACTAGAGAAATGAACAGAGTCACAAAGTGGTTTTCTTGTTAAAGCTGTTCTCCTCCTTTGCACCGTATGCTGGCTTTGTTGGTCTTCTGCAGCCGGTTGAATGGTGATAAGGCTGTAGAGAAAAATGGCTCGCTGTGTAAAAAGAAAAAGACATATGACAAATGTATACTGTGCACACTGCTGCTAACACTTTACATCATTCTGAACTGTTTTAATCATTATATAAAATTTGCATTTGTGCCAGAATGATTTTCTAACTACACCACGGATTGTTATATATACAGTTTGTGACTGCATTGACCGTAGCTTATTGGAATACCAGCAGCGTGCTTGATATTCATTAATAATCTTCTTGTTCCTTGTCACCCGCTGTGCAGTAGAGAAGCGTTAAGCAAATTTTATTTCAGCTTGTGCTACATGCAATCTATCCCCCCAGAAACAGGACGACATAATTCATTCTGTGGTCTGTGATTTGACCATAGTGTGTCTGAGCGTTCTGTTAAATGAAAATAATTCACATGTGAATTAATCATTAGAAGGGTTCATTCCCCCATTCTTCTGGTAGCGTAATCATTTCTTTCTTCCACTGGCATGGATGAATCTTTCATTGTCTTTATCTTTAAATGAGTTGGCACAACCCTCTGAGGAGACACGGGCTGCAGCGAGTGTCACCGCTCTGTCAGCGTTAGCACGTGGTTGAGCCAATGGCAGTGGCGTCACTAGCTGATCTTTTAATAATATGGAGATACAATTCCTCTTCCTCTCACTTCATTAGGATTTTGCCTTCAGCATGTAAATGTAGCACACACTGGTCCACAAAGTCTAGACTCTCGACAGAACTCCTATTTTAAAATGTAACGAAATGGCCTTTGACCTTTAAATTCCAGCAAGAATCTCTTTTGTTTCTCATCCTCCCGGCCATTCTCTCTGTGTCTCTCCCTCCCTCCAGGTTTCTCCATACTGCAGGCCATCATGGAGGCGGCCGTCGCAAACAACTGGCAGGTGACCGCTCGCTCCGTTAGCAGCACAACGGATGCAGCAGAGTTCAGGCGCATCATTGAGGAGATGGACAGGAGGCAGGAGAAGCGCTATGTGATTGACTGCGAGGTGGACCGGATTAACACCATATTAGAAGAGGTGAGTCTCGCATCCACTGTAGAAACACCTGTAATGTCCATCTGTATCTTCTGGGGCTTCTACTTCAATATTTTAAGTTTCTTTACCCCTCCTAGTTTCGTTGGTTTGGCATAGATTTTATGCCACATCTAAATCCCCAGGACACAGCTGCTAATAGCAGATGTGTTAATCCCACTGTTTGCATATCACTCTAAGATGACAGTTCGCTCCTGGTATTAATCCATCCATCTCAGATGATCTGATCACACGTGGACAGCTCTAAGTTGATCAGGTCTCACTTCCCCATTCAATATGCAAATACACATGGATGTTAAGCCTTTTTGCAAAGACCCCTTAATGTGTTGAATATACAGCATATGTGTGTGTGTGTGTGTGTGTGTGTGTGTGAGTGTGAGTGTGAGTGCGTGCGTGCATGCGTGCGTGCGAGAGAGAGGGTGGCGGGATATCTGCTGTATCTAACCACTCAGCTCTACTGTGAAATATTTGACCAATTTGAAAAAAAAATCAATATGTGGCACTGTGTTAAAATTCAAATCAATGTATGGAAATAACACAAAGAAGTATAAAAATACTTTACGTTCACATGAAATCCTAACGGGTCAGAGGACGTGAGTTTAACAAGGACGGCGGTGTCAATAAAAAAATGCTGCCCTCCTTTGTACTACTGCTGGTTTTGCATTTCAGGTTTTACAAGGTGCTAATAAATCTTTGGGAAGTAAACTTTTTTTCAAAGGCAGTAATGCCACCTGTCGGAGGAGCTCGCTTTGATGTCGTTGGGTTGCCGGGTTTGGGGCCGGCTTGTTTTTAAATCAGTGCATGCTGAAGTTGCCCGGGAGCCTGAGATTGAGAGGTCTGAGTGTGAGCAGCCATTTGAAGAGCTGCATCCTCTTTAATCCTCCTTTAACAACCCCAAAAAACTCTGTTCTTCTATCACTCCCACTGCCCGAGGAGAAAATGAAAGGTCCACCAGTCCTTGTAGTAGGTGAAACACAATTACCATGAATGGATGAGTGGCTATTATGCCATGCATCCCCTCTGCTCACTTGCCCCACACCATCCTACACCTCTCGGCCTGCTGCTGCCTGCTTATAAGGCAATGAGCTCCAGAATTGGATTCTGCTCGTTAACATTCATTTAGATATTGGCTTCTCTCTGCCTCACAATATCCCCCCAACGACTGTTAGTTTCCCTTGTTTTTTTATGAATCTAATTTGATCCCAGAGTCATAGTTTAAAGCACAATTTCTTTTTGGATTAATTTGCTGCATCTAATTTAATTCTTTATGCTGCAAATCTCCTCCCTTTGCAATTCGAGGACACTCGTTATGCGTTAAGAAAATGCATCAGCTTCTAAGAATGCACTATATTTGTGGATCTGCCTTAAATCGGTTCTTTGCTTTACTGGGATGCATGGCAGTGATCCGTCTTCATGTTCTCCGGTTTTTGCCGTTGCTCCCGTCGACGAACTATTTACTCTTCTTCTTTTCCACCTCCCCTATTTGTTTTTGCACAGAAGGGAAATAAAACCTTGACAATAACACACATTCAAAGCAGCAGTTTGCTCAGTTTTGCATCTTGTTTTAGTGACAACCTCAGCCTGGGAGTTACTTATTGTCAGAGTAAATTGAAATAATCTTGCTAGCGCTGCCAGTATGGATGAGTCACAGGCAAGCTGTTGGACTTCACTCTGCAGCCGCCATCCACTGGGCCGTACCAATATGCTCTGAAACATGGATGGACTGTCCCCCATGAGGGCTATCACACCAAAAAATGGCACCCGGTGGTAGCTATAAGGAAACCCACTGCTTCCACCTTGCAGTTGTTGTCCTATTAAACTGTGACTATGCACAGATATATGTCGAGTTTCATCTCTCAGAAACTGTCGGCTGGTTGTGTCTTGTAAGGCCAACCTGTCACTTCAGTCCGTCAAGGT
Organism: Solea senegalensis; assembly: GCF_019176455.1. Taxonomy (NCBI): domain Eukaryota; kingdom Metazoa; phylum Chordata; class Actinopteri; order Pleuronectiformes; family Soleidae; genus Solea; species Solea senegalensis. Next base: position 13,572,295 of record NC_058032.1, read on the forward strand.
CACTGCAGTGATCCAGGTGTGGGGGGGGGGGAATCAGTGTCTCAGTGTCTCCGTTTTATAATTGGAATGGACATTTTTGTACGTGCAGAACTACCAAATGAGAAAAGATCAATGCTACGTGGTCATCGTTGCATCCTGCTTGTGTCTCATAAGCCCTAGGCTGGACACTATCGAGTGCGTGACACTTAAATAAGCAAATCAAATGTATCAAGCTGTTCATTTCACTGAATTTGTAGAGTTCATCTTTAAAAAGTTTCCACACTTTTGGTGATAATGCTGAAAAAAAGTAACTCTCTGATCTAGTCATGGTCACAGCCTCCTGTGGTTCTAACTTAGTGAGGAACATTTCATCACTGTTGCCTTATTCTCTAAATTGCTAAAAAGGATCTGCAGTGGTAGCATATTTTCAGCAAAGTACTTGGCTTGAGTACAATTGACTTACTTTGTACATTTCATTTACTCCATATTACTGGATTTTAGAAGGAAGAGTTCGCTTTTAATAAGTGTAAATGAGATTTATAGTCATCGCTTAGCGAGACGTTACTAATTCTGAAATAAACAACACATTAAATATTAAGCAGGTAAAATTAGCTTCACTTTGCCCGCCTACAATACTACAATGCTGCTTAAACATGAATGCATTAACAATGATAATAATAAGAAGAAATAGTATTATATAATTCAAATATATACAGCACATAGTGGGTTCTATATTTGTGGGATGTAAGTGCATTACTACTTACTTCTGTCCATGGACTTCTGCAAACACTGAGGATGTACATGATTTGTAAATGATGTTTTTTGGTTAATTCATGAATGTGATTTTCAATGAGAGAATGCCAATTCAATTGCGTGGATAAAAAGGCGAATATCGATACTTAAAGCACAGAAATGCAGCAAAAAAATGAGGTAACAGAAGGAAGAATTCTGCATTGTGTTGATGAATCAACAAGGAAAATGAAATGGTGATTTCAGCGGCGGCTGATTCATTTTCCACTTGACTGACTGATCGATTAATGGACTCATTATTTTGGCCCTGATCCCAGCCCATGCAGTGGACGAAACACTGAATGTGCCGCTTCCCCGGTCGCGAGCACACTCAGCTGAATGTCATTTTTATTGGCCGCATTTATCACTTGACATGATGTAGAAAAACGGTATGAAGAGTATTTGCATACTGCTGCATCAGGCACTGCTGTGTTTGCTCGTAAGAGCAGAGTGAGTCTCCCAACGAATTTGTTTTGGGATGCTGAGGAGAATACTACACCCGCGCCATTATCATTTCATGCTGTAACAACCACTCAGAATTTATCACCGATAGGACTTTTCCGTCAATACACTGCACTGCAGATAAATTAACCCAATGGCAATCCTTCCCTTACGACAAAAATGGGAGAGCCTCTGCCAGCTCTGTCCCTGACTCAAATCCAAGAAATTTGTTTCATTGAACCATCTGGGTTTATGAGAGTATACGCTGAGAGGAATGTGTGAGGCAGCAAAGGACAGCTAAAACAAAAAAAATACAAGTGATCGTGTTGCCACCATTTTTCACAATGATGATATTTTTAAAGCCCATATATAACCCGTGTCTGACGCGATCCATCCATACATGCTTCTGTGCTTCTCGCGGGATTCCTGTGCTGGTGTCTGCTCAGAGAGCAAACTACTGTGTAGGAGAGAAAAGAAAAAGAAATAGAAGAGTGCCTGGGACAGGCCCAGGGCATCTAAGCTATTCAAAGAGAACCAGCCGCAAAGCTGCATTTCCATGCAGGGAGGTGAGGGGAAAAAAAAAAAAAATTGTAGGAAGTGAAAGGGATTTACAGAATGAGAAAAATAAGCGGGGTAAAACTGGGGATTTGTTTGGACAACATTCGAGGCGTGAAGGGTGGACATATTGCATCACCTTGGAGAAGAGCTGGAGATTCTCTATATCCCTGTGTCTGATCTTGAATGGAGAAAATCCACATTCAAAATCTTTGGGTTATTTCAAATTCAAGACGGCAGACAACCTGATCTGATCCTGGGATATACTGTACGCTGTTGTTGGAGTGGAGGAGAATGGACAATAGATGGCTCTCGCAGCTGTTTATGGAGAAATGTCAGCAGTAAAAAAGGGAGGTCCTTAATAATGAGCGCTGTGGATGACGATAAAGGAGTGGGTGGAGTCATTGTTCTGCAAAGCAGTGGCCATATTGAAAACATGTTGGTACACACAGATAACGGTATTATGTATATGAGAATAAAATCCAAATGAAGGATTTTACCGGATGGATGGATGGACGGTTTCGTGAACATGAATTTCCCAAAAAGTCATGACAGAAAACTCACCACATGAAATGGTTTTCTAACACGACCTGGCATTGGGGGGGGAAAGACTGAGGCTTCGTTCAGACCTGATATTAACATCTGTCCTCCTCAGTGATCTAATCATGTCCAGATTGCAGCTGTTCACACCTGGCACATTAAAATGCACCCTGGATCCTGGTGTCTCCTGTGACCACGTATGGTTGGATCTGGCTTCCCCTGCCCTTTATTCAAATATACGCTGGAATGTGGACACATGCGTCCAACTGTGGTTTCTATGATTGGATCTCAGGATGCGTTCAAGATGCATTAGGACCATCCAGACCTGTACTGCGATCGGATCCCTGACGACGGATGTTAGTCTACCGATATGAGATCCACTCCTGATCAGTAGCTGAACGGTTCCTTGCTTGATGTTAATCTCTACAGCCAACTGTCATTACTGAATAAAAACTATATTAAATTTCTATCATTGAGGGGAATGTGAATTCCTCAACTGAATGAGAGGCTGAGACCTGTGTGTACATGTGGAGAATACAAGAATCTTATAACAACATCATCTGCAAACCAGATTAACCTTTTCTTTTTTGTCCGACCATCAATCAAGTAAAATGACCCTGATTGTTTTTCAGTGAGGACAAAGCAGGACATCTAAGCCTTTCACTTTTGGCACCAGCACGAGGACGTCTCAGCTGCAGTGTCGGTGATTCCTTCCTCCCGGGGTATCATGTCTCATATCGGTTCTACATTCCAGAGCAATATCATAATAATCTGAATGTGAGTCAGGTGTTACTGAAACGTTCTGTATTTGGTGGAAGGCCAATGCTCTCTTTGGGGGCATACGTGGCTCCTGCCAAGAAAATCATCTCAGCCACAGCCACTGCTTGCTGTTAATTAGAGACGGCTGCACCAAGAGCACTTCTACCAAGACCAGAAATAGAGACTGAAGAGGGGAGGCCCTCTGTATCACAGCATATAGAGGTCAAATTGATTCTCCCTAAAGTGGAGCACTTCACTAACACTGATTGGCTCATGATAGCTCTTGTTATTATGAAATGATACGATGCCGCTAATATAGCTTGTAATTAACATACTGATAATGAAAATATGATTAACATGTTGGGCTCAACAGGTTCAGCCAGTTCAGCCTTTTTAAACGAATACCGTCACACAATTGTTATTTTTGTTCAATAATAACAAACACTACACCTCACCAGTTTATGTGGTTAGAGCTGCAGTGCATCACTTTTAACCATAAACAAATGTCTTACCGAAGCACTGGCAGAAGGTAGGAGCTCCGTGAGTGACCGTAACACACTGGAGCTTTAAGGAGGAGGCTAAAAAAAATAATTGGATCATTAGTTGCACTCTTTTATGCCTCAGTAAATGGTATGATATTTACAAACTCTGGGGAACCTGTCATTTCTGTGCTGTGGCAAACTCCACAGCACAGAAAGGTCAAAGAGGAAAACAGCCCAGCGTTTATTGAATATATGCTGCTGTAGTTTTACATTTAAGGCTCTAAAGCTAGCAGGCAGCCAAGTCTGGATGAGGCTAAAGTCAAGGTCATTCCGATTGTTAGTCGGGTAAAAAAAACAAACATATATAAGTAAATAAAAATACAGCCTGCAAAGCACAGGCTCTGCTTTAGCGGCAGAACTAAAGGTGGCAGACCCGGCTATAGGGGATTGATGTGCAAGAGGCCACACTGGATGTTATGAAAAAGAGGAATTGCTTTGTTGAAGGGGTCGACGCGCTCATCACGTTTTGTTTTCTTTTCAGTGTCGTGTGGAAAGGGTGGCCGTGTGTTTGTGTCTACATGTTCACATGATTTATTGATTGATCGGTCAATAATCCCCATTTTCCCATTCACAAAAAAGTTCCTTACACCTACAGCTTTTGTGGGTGAGTCTACAAGCTTTGCACACTGATTATGAATTATAAACTCCTGCATTTTAACCATCACGTCGTTTCACTATATATATATATATATATATATATATATCCTATTTCCATCTCTGTGATATATATATATATATATATATATATATATATATATATATATATATATATATATATATATATATATATATATATATATATATATATATGACGCTCTCTTACAATAATTGTGGGGTTGATGGTTACTTCTCTGACCAAGACTCCTCTTGCTCATTCACTTTGGCCTCACAGTGATGCCGGAAAAGTCTTCGTGATTCCAAACGTCTTGTGTCCAGGGACAAGACGTTTGCCCTGATGTACGCATCAACGCAAGAAGTTCAGAGCTGCTTGAATTCTGTGAACAGTGTGAACTTTATACACCATGTCCAATCAGTTCAATTTGTATTATGAAGAGGAGGAAGTGAGTTAACAACTGTTTCCACTCTTTATGCTTGGCTAGGCTAATCGTGTTCCAACTGCAGCTCTGTTCTTTCTGTGATTATATTCATTTCGGCAATGAAAATATAGAGAAAACATGTGTATTTTTGTATGTGTATGTGTAATGTATTTACCATCTGTAACTCAGCAGCACTTTTCATTGCTGATCCGACTAAATTATTGTCTAATTTTATGTTTTCTTGATCAGAAAAACGTAAAAACTTAAAAAAGATAGCATAAGATAATTGCTTCTCACTAACATTGTTAAAAGATAATTATCACTGTCCGCAGGTTGTGCAGATTTTACGGACTGGGCAGTCGGTGGTGTATCACAACTCCCAACAATGAAATCTGTCCTCCTCAGCGGGAGCCCAGTCTTACCGTCTGCCTAATTAAAAAGGCTGAGGGGAAAGGTCGGTGTGTTCTGGCCGGAGGTTCAGTGCATCTCTGTGTCTTCGCTGTCTTGCTGTGCTCCATCCCAAGGTTGCTGCTTGTAGCCAATGCCAACCTGGCTGTGAGCTGCAGGCTGCATGCAGGGAACCTAGAGCTTCCTCTGCTCAGCTCCAGGGCAGGTGTGAGCGCAAGGGCTTGCAGCCAGAGTGAAGGTTAACACGCGGTGGTGGAGCGATGAGGTTTATTCAGGAAAACCTCAGCCGGGCTACAAGTCAGAAAAGTCACACTTGTGAACAATTGCAGAGGAGAAAGTGGCTGATCTGTCTCGCTCTGATATCAGTGTAGTAGAATGTGTTGTGCTTGTTTAATCCCTGTGAAGCATTCTGTGATCTCTGGTTTTGATAAGTGCAACATAAATAAACTTTGTTTATTGTTATTAGCGTCATTAGAAATGCTGCAGAGATTTTTAGTTTCCTGGAACTTTTTGTCACTTGCTCATTATACGCTGATTGATGGATTCCAAAAGCCAACTCCTGCTATTTCTGCATTCTAATCAGCTCATTTCCTCTTTCTTTCTGTTTCACTTTCCTGGTTTGCTCCCTCTGTCTGGCATCCTGCCGTGTTGGAGGTTTATAGCCTTAATGATGGGGAAGCTGTCAGAGAAGGCTGACCCACCCAAGCAGCATGATAGCATGAACGAACGACTATGTGGGGCTCTGTTCTCCTCAGTGACAAAAAGCAAAAAAAAAACAAGTCTCTTCGCTTTGTTGACAAGCAATTCAGATATCCACGTAGGGGAGAGACACTGACGTTCGGGGGTTTATTTAATTTGTATGTTTGCCAAGTCCGAGCATGAGTGATTGTTTTATTGTTGAGTGCTACTGTATACGAGTGTCTCCAGGTCAGTTAAAGTTCAGCATCGCCGAATTAAATACTGACATTTGAAATTAAAAACGTGCCTCGTAGACTTTTTTTTTTTCCACTCTGAGATGTGATGATACAAGTTTGCTTTTCATCACTCTCCCCTACTCGGTGGGAATGTCGTAAACGATCCACAGTAACAAATACCCACCATCCCCGGCCTGACACACAAACAGATGATAAACTGACAGTTTGTTTTTGTGACAGAGCCCGGGCCAGAACATGTGCAAACATGCTGATTTTGCTGTAAACTCGAGTGGCTGTGTTTGTAGAATGCAGATGAAAACCTGAGTGTGGTTGACAAGTTTCTGCATGGCCGCCACTCAGATGTCCATCCGCAGCAGACTCATAAGGAACAGACCTCACGAGGCCCAGTCGGAAATCATGTCCAGCAAGTCATCCACCAAAATGGCTGCACAACTTTAAATTGCATTATCAGAATTATTCGCAGGCCCGAAGGAACAAAAGGAGGAAAAAAAAGAAAAATCTTCAAACATATTGTAACTACTACAGTGATGGAGCGGCTTAGAACACCACTTGCTATTTTCAGACAGGCTGTGTGGGCTGAAACATGCTGTTATGCTCGAAAGGTGTGATATTTTCAAAGCAAAGTGCGATCTACATCTCACCATTCCTTTAAAATAGTCTTGCTCTTATTTCTACCTCCTGTCCAAGATTTGTATTCAAGGGTTCATTATCAGCCCCTCCTCAAACTGCTCCCTCACTCACAGTTGCCCTGTTTCAACTTCACTGGCGCTCTGTGTGCTCGCCGGACGTTACTGCTTTTCGCAGAGATTGTTGCAGCCACTTACAAGAGCCGCGGCTCTCAGCTCTCATCTCACGGGTGGTTTACTGTATTGATGTTTTTCCTCCCACAGGTTGTGACCCTGGGGAAGAACAGCCGTGGTTACCACTACATTCTGGCCAATCTTGTGAGTTATACCGAGCCGCTCTCCTGGGACAAAGTGGGACCCGCTTATTTTGCCACATGTGATGTGTTTTAGTCTCAGCTAGAGATACAAATGTGCATGTACAAATACGCGCGTGCCCATCCTCTATCTATCGATCCTGTATTAAAAAACAAGCAGTTTGAATCACAATAACAAACAACGCCATGTCATAGCATTTTTAGGGCAGCTGAAGTAGCAAAGGTTTTAAAGTGCATTGTAAAATGTTTATTTTTTTTCATCATTATCATTTGTCTGTGGCACTAAGCTTTCGCGATGAAAATTAAAAGTCCTCCGACACGGACTCTTGAGTGTCTAACAGCAGGTTGTTTATTTGTCGATAAATTCAGGTTGTACCACAAAGTGTTGAGAGGAACTGTTCCCCCGCTGTAATGGGAAACACATGTTGTTTTCTCAGACAAATACCGAGTTCATAATAAAATGCTCCGTGCATGCTGCCAGAGTAGCTGCTCATATTTTGTGGTGCTTAGCCCCAGGTTACATAAAAAAAGAGAAAGAAGGAAGGAAGCAACACAAGTTTTCTATTCCGCTTTCTCTTGTTTTTAATTGCAGGGATTTACGAATGTGAGCTTGGACAAAGTCTTCGCTGGTGGAGCCAACATTTCGGGGTTTCAGATTGTGAACCCTGATAACCAGATTGTGCAGCAATTTATGCAGCGCTGGGAGCGGCTGGATGAAAGAGAATTCCCAGAAGCCAGGAACACTCCTCTAAAGGTACTTGACTTGCAAGGTCTTTCCCTTCACATACAGAGTACGATCATCTCGTCTGAAGTGCTCTCTATTAGTTCCTAACCCCAGTGTGTTTGAACATGTCATTCTCTCTTCCTCACATCCCTCGACTCACTTCCTACTCTCTAAACTCTTTGCATCCCTCCCAGCAATCGATATATTGATAGCCGGTGCGAGGCGAGGTTATGTCGCCGCTTCAATTTCCATATAATTAAACAATGATCGAGAAAGACATGGATTTTGCATGTCATTTAATTAGATTTTGTCACGGTGTGGTGGTAAAAAAAAACAAGCGGCTCAACTCTCTGTGGCAAAAAGGTCAGGCAAAGTTGGAGGGGAAGCATGCGGGGTGATAAAATGGCACACTAATTCTCCAGCCTCTGCAGTAGCTCTGCAGTAAAATTTGTGACAGAGGTCCTGACCGTCAGACATGACCTGGCTTTTCGCATCCATCGAAATCAAACTACTTTTACTGTGAGTATGCGTCACACCAGCCCAATTAGCAACCCTCCCATTTTACTGAAAACTGATTCATCTGAAAATACGACATGTTTATGTGAAGCTCTTTCCAGAGTGGCTTTTACCATTTATTTAGTTTCCGTCAGTAAATAAACCCATGATGCTTGCCATACGTGTTTGTTTGTTTTGTTTTGTTGCACAGTACACTTCAGCACTGACCCACGACGCCATCCTGGTGATAGCGGAGGCATTCAGATACTTGCGCCGCCAGCGCGTGGATGTTTCTCGCCGAGGCAGCGCCGGAGACTGCCTCGCCAATCCCGCTGTACCTTGGAGCCAAGGCATCGACATCGAGAGAGCTCTCAAAACGGTAGGGGAAGAAGAGTAAAAGAAGGAGAGAGAGAGAGAGGGGCAAACTGATAACTAAAGAAAAGGCCAGAAGAAGTGAAGCAGAGATAGCATGTGAGAGTGTGATAAAGATGGAAATTGAGAGAGAGAAGGGAAGAGAGTGCAGAGCTGTTCCCCTCCCTCTGCCTCCAGATATCTGAGCTCACTCAAATCCAGGCCCTCATTACCATAAAACTACATCTTTTATTAAAGCGTATCCAGTTCATCATTTGATTAACAGACTGTGCACACTCCAGCAGCTCCATGGACATGAGCACCTTAATAACAGCTATATATGCAAAGTGAGGGCTACTTCAGGCCACATGGTGGCGTAGTGCCTAGCACTGTTGCCTTACAGCAAAAAGACCTAGGTTTGCGAGCTGGTCCGACCAAGGGCCTTTCTGTGTGGAGTTTGGATGTTCCAAAAACATGCCTCGAAAATGTCTCCTGGTGTGAGTGAATGTTGTTTGTTGGCCCTGCGATGGAGCGAAAACGTGGTAGAATGAATGAATAAATGGCCACTTGACCCCCCCCGCCCGTGTCTTTCTGCCCTCACGACAGGTCCAAGTGCAGGGTATGACTGGGAACATCCAGTTTGACAACTACGGCCGCAGGACCAACTACACCATAGATGTCTATGAGATGAAAACAGGAGGGCCAAGGAAGGTAAGACGGAGCAGTGACCTCCTTCGGCTCGCATCCATTCGCTGTCAAATCAGACATCAAGTCAGGACATGGCTAACAGCTTGCACACATCAGAGTTTGGTTCCTTACTTTTCAAAATCATGGAATCTGGCCAGCTTGTAATTTTAAATGATTTATTGATCATCTGTACTAAAGAACAAAACCCCAAGGATGGTGGCCACATGTCTGGGTATGCCAATATCGTGGTGTGAGGTCAGTTTAAACTGTGTTGTGTGATTGTGTGGAAGCAGAAACCCTTTTATAAATAAAGTACTGAGGGCTTTTCCTGTCACGAGGGACCAGCAGGGCTGAGGGGACAGTGCAGTGTACTGTTAGGTAGCAGCACTGATGAGCCATGCCAAGCAGTAAAAGCCCCACAAATCACACAATGCTTGCAATCTGATCGCTAAAACTGCCCTATCAAAATAATGATACAAGACTTTTTCTGTGCCGTGGGACAGTGCAGATAGGATATGTGGTCCTCTCCTGGCAGTAATTACCATTCAAATTACCAATCACTGCAAAGGGATCCAAGGATTCCTCTGGCTTCTCTTCAAAATGGTAATTCCCAGCAGTATAGTCACATTATAACCAGGACCAAATGATGATCTCTGGTTTTATTTCACAACCTAGCCAGGTCGGAAAAGACAGCTGTGAATTTCTTGTTTCAGCGGGGTAAGAGTGGGCTCAGTCTGATATGACATGTGATTATGCCGCCTGCCTCCCAGGCCTCTAAAGCCTACACTTCAATTAGCATCACACAGCCCTCACAGCCATGCCCACACAGCCAAACAGAAGGAGAGAACAGGGGGAGGGATGTGATGAGTGGGAGAAAGGAGGTCAGTAGGGAGCGAGTGAGGGAAGATGAGACAAGCCGGGCAGCAGTTTGTCAGGACCTGGAGCCCCCAGTCACCCCAGTGACAGTTAGAGGATGAAGGATCTTAGCTCTGACTGTCATCCGTGATGTATGGGGCTGATCACTGTCCCAGCTGTTCAGAGTGAGATCGGGACTTTGCCTCTGGAGCAGCACTCCATGACACAGCTTCCCACAGCCTCTCTCCCACATGCAGCGGTTCTCAAATATCGCTGTCGGTCAAGAGCTGGAAAGAAAAAGAAAAAAAAAGACCTTTCTCGAGTGTTGCAAGTGCTCTAAATACATCCATAACTGGAACTAAGGTTTAGGAGAGTTTGCTGCTTTCTAGCGCCGCCACTCGGTGTGTGAAATCTCTGCTCTGCTGTACACCTGTCTGGCTACAACCGTTTTAAGATCTGAGACCCCCAAAAAAAAAACGCAGACCAGATGTGAAGTGGAAAATCGTCGCCAGCAACAGTTAAACTTTTGGCAGCCACATACGCAACACGTTTCATCACGAGCCAGAGCAGCTATTATTTCAAATGGGCAAACAAACACTTGACATTGGTTTGACTTAAGCATCTGTACAGCAGAATACAGAGTAACTGGACTGTGCAAGAAGCTGCATGAGCTACTCTGCTAAATTATTGATCATGTATGCAAGAACATAGACCTGAATATCAATTATTTACCGTAAAAACCTGTGAAGCTGAAGTTGGGAGGGGTTGGAGTTGTCTGCTGTACGTTGCTGCACTTTTGTACCTGCATTTTTGGCTATTTAAGCAAATGCAGATGAAAAAAACACATACCCTATTTTTTCTTATGTCTTTGATCCTGGCACCAATTGGTGATGAATGATGAATGTATGTAACGATGGTATAAACTCTGTACGCCATGTTGAGCTTATTGAGCCGCGCGTGTCGTTTTAGTATTCTCTGCATTTGCTGCTGCTTTGCTCGAACTTGAGGGCAGAGGCAGCGGAAAGCGAGAAAACGCTGTGTTTTCTTAATGAGGCGGGCATCACGGCAGGCAGCTCCCTGTAACGCTTCGACGTGTCGCTGCTGTACGCTCATTAAAGTCAATGTTGTCCGTCGGGTTTGAATGCACCACTAACAGCTGTTTTCTCTTTGCAGATCGGGTACTGGAACGAGTACACGCGATTTGTAAATATTATGGACCCGCAGGTCTCCAACGACTCCTCAGTGGAAAACCGAACGATTGTGGTCACTACTATTATGGTACACTTTCCATGCAGTTTTAAATGTTTCACGTATTCTGCCACTCAAGGTCATGGTGTTGATTCCGATCAGTGATACATTCTGTCCTGGGCGGGTAGAACCACATCTTTTTTGTGTTGCTTTCCATCCACTCACTACACGTTGAAACAGTCGATCCAAGTCCGGGGGGAGTGTTTCAACTGTATCCGTGTGGGTGTCAAAGCATTTTGATTTCCCATACTTCAGTGGCCTGTCGTAGCAGTGACATCACAATAATGGTATACTGTATATGATAGTGGTTGACTCCATCAATTACAAAACGCATACAAACGCATACGTAAGTAGACCTGTCTGTCCTCATCAAGTAAATGTTCAATGACACTTGGGATAGACTGGCCGAAAGAATGACTAGACAGTGAACCTGCAATGGTTTTTCAAGCCGGGCAAAGCAAAATGAACAATATTGGAGTAGGAATAAGAAGGTTTGGTGTTTCCCCTTCTTATCACCTCTCCAATCTATTTTGCATTGCTCCTTCATGTGTTCTGTGTTGAAGTATAACTTCCAGTAGGAATCATATTCTGGGCATTAGCCCCAGACCAAAGTATAATATAACAACACATATTTTTAGATTCATTTACTTTTAAGTGTATGGACTCAGGTTTATTGTTTTGCCACCACTGCAAGTGTATTTACTGACTCTGTAATGACATCATAATTACTTGGCGCAGCGCCTCATTTAAAAAATGATAGGAAAACTGTTCAGAACCCGATCAGGACGTTGTGGCATTCATCCATAGACAGGGAGTCACACAGTAGAGAGTGGAAACATTTAACGTTTCTAAATGAGGAACACAGTAAGGCGGTTAACACATGTTAACTCACGGGAAACCGTGAATTGGAGGCAAGGTGAGGGGATACATTCAGCACAGAACAAACAAACCATTGTGCTCCTACTTGCACTCTAACTGCGTGTGGCTGTAATGACAATGCGTGCTCTCCTGAGCAGCCCTATTGTTTGACTCTGATGATGTGCTCAGAAAGAGAAAAGATGAGCTGCACCAGCTTTTTGAAAAGGAGAGGAAACCTAGCACGCTCCTGCTCTCCTAATGTAATTATTTTTTTTATTTAGTGGGTATTTTGTGCATTTTTCTGAATAGCAAATAATGGCTAATTTTGTTTTGTCTTGTTTTATTTACATCTTTTTATTTTTATTTTTTGGAATGAAGCAGTCTTTAAGTGCGCACTGGTGCAATGTGCTTGAATATGTTGAGATACAATGGGCACTTTCTGATCCCTCTCCTGTCACTGGCATTTACTTATGAAACCCATCCCCATTCCCATCCCCACCCACCTCTGAGCTGACCCACACCTCGCCTGCCAATGACTCCCAGCCCTGCGAAAGCTCATTCCGGCCTCTTGTTTTGTCCTGTTGAAATGAAAACAAACGTTGCTCTCCCTTGCTTTAACCTTCTTGTATTACGCCACTAATGTTGAGCCCCTGGGCTCACAATGGGTTGGGTGCATTGGGCTTGGTGTCTGCCGGCTGCCATGGCTTAATAAGAGCAGGGTGACAACAACGTGATCATGCTGCTGTTATAAGAGCATATTTGTGCGTTCGCGGGGCATCATCTCTGTAAGCATGACTGCATGGATGTGTTTTTAGCAGCTTATATTATATTGAATCTCTGTGTTAGCGTGTATGTGTGTGTGTGTGTGTGTGTGTGGTTGTGGCTGTGTGAGACTGCAGTGAGTGCAATAGTGTGAGTGTGTGTGTGTGTGTGTGTGCATGGGTACATGTGAGTGCATGTATGCATATTTCTGTGAATGTGGGCCAGGGCATTGGGAGGTAATAAACCAGCGTGTGTTTAAATCAACAGGAAGCTCCTTATGTGATGTACAAGAAAAATTATATGCATCTGGAGGGGAATGACAGATATGAAGGCTACTGCGTCGATTTAGCATCTGAGATTGCCAAACATGTTGGAATTAAGTACAAACTGTCTATAGTAATGGATGGGAAGTACGGAGCCCGAGACCCCGAGACCAAGACGTGGAACGGGATGGTGGGTGAACTGGTCTATGGGGTGAGTACTGGGAGCCTTGGTTTCACTGATTACATGACAGTTTGCAAGGAACTTCAACATGAGAGGAGATCTCATTTTTCTGTCTTAAGGTTATCACCAACCCGTTGTGAACTCATAAGCCTAGTTCAAAGTCTGATGCTGTTCCAGGAAGCTCAGCTGTGAGTGAATTTGTGAAATGCAGCCTCAAGCATTGGGGAGTTGGTGATCATCTTGAGACGGAGAAAATGAAATCATTTCTCAGTGCTGTTCATTGCAATTAATCCTTCTTACTTAGCCTAGAACGTGCTCTGTCTTTCTCTCTCTTACAGTCGAAACAGAGGTAGGTACATGAAAACAATGAGTCCATATGGCAAACACACTGTAATCACTTTGATGAATGAAAGATTGTATGCCTTTGAAGTGATTGTGTAATTATGTTCCATGTTTGATGTGTATGATGAATATACCACATTGTAAATTCCCAGCTGAGAAAGTCTGCTTTAGAATCAACAGCAAAATGATGCTTTGTGGTTTGAAACAACAAGACCCATATGTGTAGTGCTCCATTAAGGTTGAACCGCTCACATTAGCAAAGGGTCACGCCATGTTTTACATCTGACAGAGCTCTCACACAACACCTTAACCATTACAAAATTACCCTAGCCCCCCCCCATCCCCCCAGCCCTTTCTCGCTTTTCTCCGAGGCCACAACAGTTGAGCTGGGGCCAAATTCAAAATGCATGAGGGGTTAGACTTCCTCATCTGTTCAATTTCCCAACTATCAGACTGAGAGATTGCCTGGTTTGATGCGCTATAGCCACCAAATTATCTTTCAAATGGGAAAAGTCCACTCCCTGCCAAGGGGAGGGCGAACAAATATCTCAATCATGTCACTGTCAAGTCTTTCCAGGCCTGTAATTTTACAGCAGGTGGTCCGGGACTAATAGTTTTGTACATTGTGACCTTTTGACCAGTAAATTAATTTGATTTTAGTTGTCTTTTAAAGGTTAGGCCCGAGGCTGCTCTTTATTGCTTTGTTTCCCTCACCATTGATTGAGTGCTGCTTACGCCTGCACAAGGATTAAATGGTTATAGCCCTTCACAATGTTGTGTTGACAGCACAAAGAAAAACAGTCATGTTTATCGGGTCTATTTGTGTTGCTCCTAGTTTGACCTTGTAAGAAGCATTTTCTGCCTCGTGCAGCCTCAGTCCAACGTTTTCTCAGTTTGACATAAAAAGACGCTGTGGCACAACACAAAGAACTGTCCTTCGCTGAGTGGCTCCTTTGAAGAGAAGCACTTATTTAATTAATCACACACACACACACACACACACACACACACACACTAGCTGCAGTAAGACTGTCTTATGTGATTAATTATTTTCTTTTGCGCGTTTACAAAGGGAGCCATTGTGATTTCTAAAAAGGCAGCGCCACCTCGGTGGATGTGTTTTGATAGCATAATGTGATTGAAGGAGCAGAGTAAATGAGGGGGATAAAGAGAAACAGCTTGCAAAATAAAACAAATACAGCTAATGCCAGAACAAGCCGGGTTTGGGAAATCCAGCCTACTGCATTTCACACACACACGCGCACACAGTCGAGCCTTTTTCATTTCTCTTCCTATTTTCAATGCCAGCAACCTCTTTATGTCAATCTTAAGTTCAAATAACATTAATAAATAGCTGCGTGAAGTGACTTCACGGTTGAATCAAGCATTTCAATTATTCAGTTGCAGTTTCACTCCAAGCTTTAGCATGGAATGAATTGTTTTAAGAACTGTTCCACTGAAAAGTTTGAATAAGTCTCCCACTGTTTCTTCCTGAGTCCTGATTATGGAAGCATTTGGTCAAACGTGACTCAAACTCCCATCTGCCTTGGTGGATTTTTTTTTCCCAAGCTGTCTCTCTAAAAAGTCTCATAGGACTTTAGTGAGCTTTTCGACACATTTCAGAGAAAAATATACTTAAATTGACTGAATCTCTAGTTGCCATGTTTGGGTGGAACGCTGTGCAAATGCCACTCTTGCTTTTTTTCCCTGTGTGTATGTGATGTGTGTTGTCGTTTCAGCCTTCCTTCAAGTGTCACAGTCAGAGGCTTCTTAGGATAGTGTGAACAATTGTGTGCTAACAACATTGTTTTAAGCTTTCTCCACAGCTCCAGTCATTCACACATACATTTGAAATGACCTATTTGTTTATACAGGCCATAACTAATGCTCACTATGCATGTCCCTGTTTCCAGAGAGCAGATATAGCTGTTGCGCCTCTCACCATTACTCTGGTTCGAGAGGAGGTGATAGACTTTTCCAAGCCGTTTATGAGCTTGGGCATCTCCATTATGATAAAGAAGCCACAAAAGTCCAAGCCCGGTGTTTTCTCCTTCCTGGACCCGCTGGCCTATGAGATCTGGATGTGTATAGTGTTTGCCTATATTGGGGTGAGCGTGGTCCTGTTCCTGGTCAGTCGGTTCAGTCCTTATGAGTGGAACCTGGAGGAACAGGATGAGACCAAAGATCCCCAGACTCCCCCTGATCCTCCCAATGACTTTGGCATCTTCAATTCCCTCTGGTTCTCACTGGGCGCCTTCATGCAGCAGGGCTGCGACATCTCCCCCAGGTGAGTCAGCTGCAATAGACACCAGGAGGGGACGGCAATATCTCTGCAATGCAATATCTAAATACAACAGGACTAATGTGATTTTGGTTATTATAGTGCACCATTTTGGTTTGACGACCTCTTTGTTATCGATTTTCAATGTTTTAATCCTGAGAAAGGACTAGATGATCCAGTCAAGAAGTAATCAAACAATTTCAGGGAGAATCTCAAAGAAAGTTGCGTAATTTATTGTGACTTCAGAATATAAACAGACATGGAGGCGGACTGTCAGCGTCGTCAGTTAATAGCTGTTGAGTGCGAGATGTCTTGTGCTGAGAAACACATGAAACTATGGATGAACTGCGGATGGTTGTGAAGACGGAATCACAAATCATGGGGTTCTGCTCACGCCCCAATCGCTGTTCAGTCGTACATGTCAAACGTGTTAAATACGATTTGAAATCAGGAAGACTATGATGCGTCCAATGACGTTAAAATCACATCGCTTAACTCCTCACACTACGGGCTAATTTGGCTAGATTATCTGTTCAAATCAACCTTAAATTGGAGGACACCCAAGATTGTCTTAAGGGCTATTTCGGGACAGAAATCTGGCCAATTATCCTCTAGTGTGGGGCAGATTTTACCCCCATCAGGTATAACTTCTGGGGCAAACCCTCTATGAAATGTCAGCCAGTGTGTTGTATTTTGTCTTTTCATGTTATTGTGTGTATTTGTCACTCATTAGTTGTGAGTAGATCACAACTACTCACTGATGCATGTTCTGCCACGTAAAGTGCAAACCAAACAAGGCAACAATTCTCATGATGCCGACCGTGCTGTTTCCCGGTTATGTTTTTTTGTTATTGTTTTAACTGATAGACACATAGTGGCAGAAATGACATATTGTGATAATTTAATCCTCACACAAAACATCTCAGCTGTTGCACTGTATGTGCTGTTGGCTTTTGTCAGTTTTAAATACTGAAATCATCATCAACAAAATTGTCTCTTCAATCCCGTCTTCAGGCTATGAAATGATCTTTAACCCCAATTGTTCAACAGACATTTAATGCCTTGGATTGCACAACATTTTAAACAACTGGTGCCTTGGGGTTGCGGTGTTTTAGAGTTGCTGACACAGTCCGGGCTTGTTGGAACGATTTTACCAGGAAACTCTGATGACTAATGCATTTCGGTACATTAGACACTCCTGGTTAGATCTTAGCGGTTTCATGGGCACCACTGTGCGTCACTGTGTGTAATTACATTCTGTGTCCCCCCCCTTGCTTAGGTCTCTGTCAGGCCGTATCGTCGGTGGTGTGTGGTGGTTCTTCACCCTCATCATCATCTCCTCCTACACAGCCAACCTGGCTGCCTTCTTGACAGTGGAGAGGATGGTCTCTCCCATAGAAAGTGCCGAAGATCTGGCCAAGCAGACAGAAATAGCATATGGCACTCTGGACTCAGGTTCCACAAAAGAGTTTTTTAGGGTGAGTTGTGCCTGTATACTATTACTCTCTCTCACACACACACACACATGCAGACAACACCAGACTAATCAGGTGCTTTTAGATCCCAATGGCAAATAATGTGAAGGAACATTTTGCACTTAGACATAAGAACTGCTTTTTTAACATGCTCAATAAACCCATCCCTGCATTTTTGCCCTGCTGACCTGCACCGGATTGCTCCAAATGAGGCATGTTGACAGAGAAGCAGTTCTTGAACTCTTGTGACACGAATGTGAAATTGATGCGGCGGCTCTACAGTGTGCAACCTTGAGGCACCGGGGCTGTCAGCAGAAAGTGTGATAACAACGTGGAAGACTCAGAGGTGATAAAAACAAAGGGCTAATCAAAGCAAATACATCAGGCTCCAACTCAGAGGGGTCAGCGCACGGAATATAATTAGCTCGCCAGCCATAGCTGACAAATTGGACCTGATGAAGAAGAGCCCTGTAGGTCAAACCGAGCAGTCTGGAATAAGCAAAAATATTTCCATCAACATGAGGGACTAGCTGGGAATGAAGTCATAAATTAACTAAAATCTGAAGAGAAAGTATGTTAGGCTGTGAAAGGCAACCACATGCAGGAGTTCAGCAGCACTGCATGTTAAACGTGAGTCAGCTGCTCTGCTGTGAAATTCCCTGTTGTCTTAACGTGTGGCCCGGCTACTTTGGAGGTCCAGTCGTTTAGAAATAAAAAAAATAATTAATGAATCTGCACTCTGCCTGTGATGACGAAAAGGCAATATGACAGTCTTTTATCTTACACCCCCCCATTACTCATCAGCAGGAGAGGAACAATTCATATGTTTCACAGCTGCAGCCTCTTGGCAGCAAGAGCAATTCATTTGTATTACCCCTGGGTTGATTTGCAACAACAACAACATGCAGAATCAAATCCATGGTTTTTTTTTCTAGAGAAAGGCGAAAAAGATAGCGTCTTTATATTTACAAAAAAAAACAAAAAACACACAAACCTTGTGTTTAAAGTTGTTAACTGCCGAGAAGCTCGTATATCATGGGCAACATGGCACATGACATGTATGACAGCAACACTTGACTCGCACAGAACCTCAGAAGGCGTGCCATCACTCTCCCTTTCATCACAGATGCGACACAGCTCCATAAACAGTATTTGTCTTCAGACAGTATTGATGCAGATTACAGATCATGACTGTGACTGTGAAGCTGTGCAGCAAGTAGAACAATCATAGAGGTGGTCATGAAGTCACCGTTTTCCCCTGTATTCTTGATAACAAGTGTTCCACTCACATCCTTTTGCAAGTCCTCAAATAGAAAATGACACGCGTGAACTGCTATTCCGAGGAACTTTTAATTAAAGCTGTAGACGGCTGACAAGAAGAAAAAAGAAAAACACACACACACTGATTAATAAGAGTCTAAGTTCATCTCAGATCTGTTTTTCAGGAAATACATTCAGGCTTAATTAGACCCGTGTGGCATCAGCCAGCTGGAAATTTTTAAATCAACTCCAATGTTTCAAACAAGACATATGTCATCATCTCTGACACCTGTGGTGTTACATTTTTGATGAGTTCACCTGGTTTATCCTCCAAAGTTACTTGAAGAGGAGAACATGCTCAGTCGTGACCCTTTTTCCCGAGCACGGCTGTAGTGGTATGAAAATACCATAATGTGAACATACACAATAATTAGCTGCAAAACCATCAACATTTCCCTGTTTTAGAATCTGGTAAATGATCTCAGCGTCTTCTGTTATTTAAGAAATGCCCTCGGGGAGAGAAGCTGGCAGTTTGAACACATGGCTTATTACCTGACAGTTACAGTTTTTTGCATCACCGTGTGTCTTAATTGTGGGACGGGAATGAAGAGGAGCTGTGGAGGAAATTCCAAAGACAGTGGTGTAAGTGTTGATTGGCCATGAGAGCCCCAATTCTGCTGCTCCTAACCAACCAGGACAGCTGGCCTGGGAGCCTGTTGACGGGCTCAGCGGCAGCCTGTGAATTCGCTGTAGGCTCTTGGCAGCGTGGCTCTACCTGCTCTTGGCTCCTCTCCCCCAGACGCTCCTGCTTTGTTTGGGCGTCCTCTCCTCTGTCTGCAGCCTGTGTGTTGCTTTTACCTTGAGACAATGTGAGATCGCTTCAAGCTTTGTGTTGCCCGTCCTCAACACGGCAGCTGCCGTGCACCACTGCACCTCTGAGCTTAATTGCGTGATTTTAATACCCGCTCTGGGTCTTTTCATGCAGTCAGTTGAACATTTGGGCTCGGGATGATTAGAAAATGATGAGCTGTACCAGCAAGGCCATGTTTGTCGCCTTGATGGGATTGTATTCAATCAAACGGCTTGGCACAGTTACGTTTCGAAATCGAAGGAGAAGCCGGATCATAGCAATGGTTAAGATGATAAAATGGGCTGATGTGGCTGTTTAATTATGTGTAAAGACTGGGGTGAGACCATCAAAGACAGCCACACTGCTGTCCCTTTATGCACCTCATTTAACAGCGTAACAATGAAAGACTGATAATTGCACAGCGTAATGACATACCACGGAACTGTGTTCTGTACCCTCTCAAACGATTAGACATTCGTCAGAGCCTCGCAGCAAACATGCATCTTGCTGATCTGCAGGTGTGGCGGTAACAACAGCTTGAGTGCAGTCACCGGCGCATTTTACTATGCGTTGAAATCAATTTCACGTCTCAGCTCTTGCGGCACTATAGCCTCCGCTTGGTCCAACACTATGTTTAATAAGTAGCTTTTCTGTGGAGAGCAGACCTGCATTTATCCAGGGTGGCTGGAAGAGGAGCCAGCACAGATATTTATTTATTTAAAAAAGAAAAAAAATCCTTAGTTTGCCCTGCAATTATACACAGCACAATGTAACATAACTTCCTGAGCTCTTGTCATTTTGTGTTTTACCGTAGTGCTGAGTGAGGGGGAGGCTCCTCTGTAGATTAGAGCCTGTTTGCATAAAAGAGAAAGCTGACACAAGCGATGATAGACTCGTGCGAGATAGAAGTAACCTCTGAGGGGAAAGCACTGTCCTCAGAGAGCCTTATCGAACTTTAGATGTGTGGCACAGCAGGCGCAGGAGGAGCTATTGGAGTCCAGCAACAAGCAAAGATGAGCGATTGGTATTCAGGGCGCAGTGTGTGGCACTTCAATGACAAAGTGCAACCACAGAGCCTCAACTTTCATTTCTCCGCACTTGAGATACAGGTAGTCCCGGCAAACTGGATATTGGAGGAAAGTGGCGATGTCCACAAACGAAATAGAGGGGAAGTAAAGTTGAAGGAAATGTAGTGGTGCGTGTTTTGAGATGGCATTTAGATATACAAGCAGGGGGGAGAGTGCGTGAGGGAGGCAGCCTGAGATACTGAGGGACGAATAAACAACAGACTGTGGTTCGAAGGGCAGCGGACAGAGGTCTGGAAACGCTGCGTAACTCTAAATCAATACATATTAAGTGGTTGTTTAGAACAAACAGGGCAATTTCCTTGACTTTGGACTTTAATCACTTGTCCCCTGTAAGACATTTTAATGACGTTGTTGATTTCAAGTGTTCAAACAATAGATTAAGTAAAATACTTAAAAGCAAATCTGTCTCTCCCCCTTAATGATTTTAGTCTGACTTTCATCTTTTGACCGCGTACATTAGATAGTGTGAGCTTGGCTTTGTAGAGGAATGCTGGGGCCGCACAGTCAAGTGTGGGCCAACAAAACGTTCAACCGATTGGCGACAGGTAACGTTTTCCCTTATGTGTGAACACATTTCAATGTTGACCACTGAATGGATACAGGAAACTAGAGTGGATAAACTGATAAATAATAGGATTGACTGAAAATGATGCAAATATCCAAGCAAGGTGAAATGTTTTGTACAAATTGGATCATCACAGAAGTGTGTCTCGCAGTCCAAATATAGTAAATAAAAATAAGACCGCAGTGCTGTTCCTCTGCTGCTGTGGGTTTAGGTGAAAGAGATTTCAAGGCGCTTCATCATTCTTGTTTAAATAAAACTTATAGCAGACTACTATATTTGGTCTGTTGTGATTTATAAAGGGAAAAGTGATAGTGGGATAGGAGGGATAGTGATTATACTGGACAGAGGATGTTGTCGATGGAGCTGCCGGATAGGAGGAAAAGGTTCATGGATGTTTTGAAGGAGGACATGAGGACAGTTGGTGTAACCGAAGAGGACACAAGGGAGACGGGACAAGATGGAGGCAGATGATCCGCTGTGGCGACCCCTAAAGGCCAAAAGAAGATGAAGAAGTGATCATACCTCATCCTCGGTCACCAGGCTGGAATGAGGCACCTAAGTTTGTGTTCATGCCATTTAGAATCGAGCAGGGAACTCACAGCTTCAGACAGATTTGTGGGAGGAACACCTACACAGAAGATGTAACTGTGTCACCGCAGTAGGAGGGGTGCCTGAGATCATATATACGATATATATATATATATATATATACATATATATATGGTTGTTTAGTATAGTGTGAAAACACTTGGAGAAGGAGGGTTATGCTGTTTGCAACACATAGCAAGTCATGTTATATTTTATACAACAGCTATAAACTCCTTGTTAACCGTCTGGACGATCATTTAGAATGCATTGGGCAGTTATAGTGTGGTGTAAAGTAGAGCCCCGTGTACAGAGCTGTATCCAGGGCAGATTGTAATTGCTCAGCAAGTTATCTTTTCATTGATGATGGACTTTTTGCAGCCATTATTCCCTAATTGAATTTTAAATGACGACTGCAGACCAGAACGTAAATTATTAGATTGTAATGGAGATGAGAGTAGGCTTTCAATACATTGTGGTGTGTGTGTGTGTGTGTGCACATTTATGGGCCAGCCAATCAATAGTAAATAATCAAACATCCCTCCTCCCCTTCTGGGCTTTCATACTGCTTTATTGTCTCTCATGCTACATCCACACTACTTCTTTGTCTAATGTTGACAGTATTATACACCTGTCATCCACACTGCCGGCCTTTTTAACGCCCCCGAAATAGAGACATTGAAAAACAATGGCTGTTTTCATTTGAAAACTGCGGCGCTGCATTACCCACATTGCCTTTCTAACCGGCTCTTATTGGCCACAAATTGACTCTCGGCTGTCAACGAAAAGCTCAGAAACCTCCAGATTCATTTATAGCTGCTTGGCAGTCTCATAACAGCAATCCTCCGTCCTTGCATCTCACCGCTCTTGTTTCTTGTAAGTAGTACTTTCTGAAATCAAGCAAAACACTGTAGTAGAGGAACAGGAATCTGTTTCCTGTTGGTGCTGGTCACAGGTAACAGACTGAACTCACACCCTAATTGTTTTGAAATGAAAACATAGCACATACGGCCCTGAGCATCTCATTGGTTACTTGAGTTGCAGTGGAATCAGCCTATTTCGGTCTCTGTTGCACTTTGTCCCTGCTCTGATATTGATCAATTGACTTCATAAGGCTTTGAGGCAGCACACTCTGTCATCAGGAATCAATGCACAGATCCATTCTTCTCTCCTCATTTGAGGCGCCATTCCCACTGCTGAGCCTCGGTCCTTTGGGGGAAATGTCCTCCAAACTCGTGTCCTTTCCACTTTGAACAAGATTTGCAAACAAAAACATCACATCCATATCCAACTTGCCACCACCGCCTACCACTCGTCTCCCTCCCCTGTTGTATTTGCATTAAAATAGAACCGCCATCGCCTTGAAATCCTTCTGAAGGAAACATTCATCATGCAGACTTATTTCTTTTTTTAAATGTGTGTCTTGTTGCCATCACATCTCATCTGCACCTCTGGTCTGACGCTCTATATGACAGATGTCTACAAACAAAATAGTGTGTGATTACATGCCGGTGGAGCACTTAAGTCGGGTCAAGGTTAATGCTTTTGTTTATGAATAGAAACGCATTAGAGACGGATAGGCTTTTACATACTCCTATTAAGGAAGCTTTTACCAATTCAGGGTAGTGATGAGTCTATTCACTGATAAATGTGTTTGGGCATTCTAAGCCCCGGAGAGTTTAAATATCCTCTGTCTGCAATTTTAAATACAGCTTCAGTCCAAGAGACTTTTCACATTTCATTTTGTTTGCTGCTCAGATCCTATTTTCTGTCGTCCCAAATACACTGCTCGGCCGACTTCCATTTTCATTATTTAATAATATGCACATTTATTTTTGTGAAAACACAGTTGAATATTATTATGTTATGCGTTTTACATGCTGAACAAGTGCTGAATCCTGGCTCAAACGGGATCCGAACGTCTGACAATTACTTAAAGGGTCAGTGTGTCTGATTTAGTGGCATCTAGGGGTAAAGTTGAATATTGCAAGTGAATATAATGTTGCTTTACACTCACAGTCTAATTGTATATGCAAGACTGCTGTGACCTTCAGGTAAGAACATTAAAGATTATAGACGCCCACCCCAGAGTTTGATTTCTTCATTCTGGGCTAAACTGTACAAACATGGTACAAAATGACGTACTCCATGGAAGAGGATCCGCTCCCTGTGTGCAAAAAAGGTGATGATAACACATCCGTTCCTAATTTTCAGGTGATAAGACATAATTGAACCACGGTTTTATATATTATGTGTTCTATTTCTGCTGTTTTCTTGTTTTTCTGCACCATTGCTGCATGGCTTATGACTATGAGAGTTTTAAAAAAAGAATTAGCCCCAGGAAAGCATCTCTGACAGATGTTGGTCTATGAACAGCTCATCCATATTCCATTAACAAACCCATTGACCAAAAGTGGACCTTTTGATTCAACCACTTTTTGAAAAGCATCCAGCCACTTCATCAATTCTCTGGCCTTTACTGAAAGAGGGTATCTCTCTTTTTCTTTTTTCTTTTTCTTTTTTTTATGTGAGATCCAGTCTTCAGTAAACACAGTGCCAATCAGGAACTGGCTCATCACTGTTTGGACCAGGATCTGTTCAGAGTCTGAAATGCCCATGCCAAAATAAATCCAGTGGCACTGAATAATTTACTTGAGGCTTATTATAGATAGGGCTCCAGTCCCAGAGGTTTTACAGTTCTTGCTAAGCTTGACCCCAGGCGCTGAGAAAATGCTCATCTGTGTCACTTTGTGATGGGTTTCCTGTCTGAATAACACACTTTCTGCTTCACTTCTATTGCTTCTTCTGCACATCGACTCTGAGTCACAGTTGAGAGTTTGCATTAACGACAGCGTCGCTGAATGACTATCATTGTGTCGGAGTTCAATTGAATCTACGAGCCAAGGCTCTAATTCACTGAGACGTATTTTTAAACAAACTTTTACTCCATGTAAATGATTATTACCTGCAATTTTTTGTCACTAAAAAAAAAAGAAAAAAGATTGAACTTCTTTTTTTGTTTAATCCAGCCCACAAATGCCAGTATTTCTGCTTAAACCCAATTTGCATGACACCGCTTGCTGTAAAGATGATGTATGGTCGTTCGTCACACTCAGTGGATTGGAGTTTCAAGCTGCGACATACTGTAGATCCAATATTCCGAGAGTACATAAATGTGGATGGAGAAAAATGGATTTTGTAATTTCTTGCGCTTCTTGGTCTTGCAAAAGTTCTCCTCCCGCTCTATTTTGTGGAAGTATTTAAAGATACCGCACCGCTGCTTTCCGCGATGTCTATTAATACTTCATGACGGCAATTTTAAGGGAGTGCTCATTAAGCGCAAAAATCCTACAAACTCCATTAGAACAAACTGTTAATGCTGGGTTTTTTTTTTTTTCTCTAAACGACTTCTCTTCTCCTGTTCTTCCCCCCGCACAGCGATCCAAAATAGCAGTGTATGAGAAGATGTGGTCATACATGAAATCCGCTGAGCCCTCAGTGTTTGTTAAGACCACGCCTGACGGCGTAGCCCGGGTACGAAAGTCTAAGGGCAAGTTCGCCTTTCTCCTCGAGTCCACCATGAACGAGTACATCGAGCAGCGGAAGCCGTGCGACACCATGAAAGTGGGCGGGAACCTCGACTCGAAAGGATACGGTGTGGCGACGCCCAAAGGCTCAGCATTAAGGTGGGTGGAATAATATAACAATATCCTCCATGTTGTTATAGTATTCCACCTACCCTGATGTCCCCCTGTTGTCATTCTCTTCTCTCCCTCCTCTTATATGTTTTTTTTTTATGAATGCAGGTAACAATACAATATAAAAGTGGATAAAAAAAAGTTATATAATGATAATTAATGTTTGTTTTATAGATTTGTTTAGAGTTTCTATTTATATATTAAGGCTAAAGCTAACAGTCACGTCATATTTGTGCCTCTTTTACTGCTGCTCTCTCCTCTCTCTCTCTCCTTCAATCTTCCCTCCTGTCCCATGTGCTGTCCTACCTGACTGTTGTGTTGTCACTTTTAATTTAACAGTTCAATGCTTTTTCAATTTAGCCTTTAAAAGCTGCGCTGTCACTTGTGACGAATGTTAATTGCATGATGTTTGTTGTTGTTACTTCTCTTCTCAATGACAAGTGTCCCCATCCCGCACACTTCAGTTCTAAACAATGTAACCCTTCATGCCACCTTTTCCAAGATTTAACACTGTCTTTACCTGATATGAGCCTTTCTTATCTCTCCATATTCCTTCAATTCTTGAACAATTTGTCCTTTCCCAGACCATTCTGATTAGCCGATAGTATGTGCATAAGCCCCTGCTTTGTCAGCGGTAGTCTCACTACCGCTACCTATCATTATGATGCTTCGTACAATTATTACTTTGCATTAGATTTCTCACGGACCTGTGCATTTTCTTACAAGTTATGTTTTATCGTTTCAAGAAATGCTGTTAACCTGGCAGTTTTAAAACTGAATGAGCAAGGCCTCTTGGACAAATTGAAAAACAAATGGTGGTACGACAAGGGAGAGTGCGGCAGCGGGGGAGGTGACTCCAAGGTCAGCCTCGATGTCACAACAATCGGGTACAATAGTGCAGAGTAATCGGCAAGGCTGTTACAACCGTCCAACCATAACCAAACCAACTGCCCAGCAACCTGCTGCTGCCCTAAAGCAGATAACCAAATTAACTGAGAGTCTGACCAGTGGGTTTAACAGCTCAGATCAAATGAAGGAGCTCTTGCTTAACCAACAGAAAAATAAACATTTGCCTCTGGTGACACCGCTGTGTTCACAGACGTAAAGTAGACCAAGTGCTCATAAGAATCCATAGGTGTCTTCTGATTGACTGCCTTACAGCTTGGAAAGGTTGAGCTTGTTTCATCCATCCTTACAAACCTGTAGGGCAGATCGCCCACTGACTTTTGTCTGTGTACAGTCGTCGTAGACTGTTATTTCTCATTAAAATTCAAGTTAGTTTCGCCCGACAGGAAAGCAAGGGGAACAGCGGCATCTTGAGGGGACTAAGCATTGCAGTCAAACGTGAGAATTCTAATTGAACAAAAGATTTTATGATTCACTGTGAATAATTTCTCGGATGAAGCGTCTGTGGTCTTACTCCACCACATGCATCTCCTGCACCTCAACTCATCACCTACACTGCGATGACCCCTCCGACCATCAGATCTTTCCTTCTGCTTCTGTGGTTAGTTAATGAATGATTTTTCTATTATGGGAGCTAATGGTGCTGAGTGTGAAACACCCACTCACTCACAACAACTTAGTGTAATGTCAGTCTGGTTATTTGCCATGAAGCATCGTATTGTTTACAGTTCAGGTCAATTTAATGACAAATGGCCCACATGTGACGCAATAGGTCAGATTACTGGCTGGATTACACGCCCGCTTCAAGGTCCTGTGGGTGGCACATTGTATAATTACAACCTCAGTGTCATTTGTCATGGATTTGTCATGGACTGGGCTTTAAAGATAAGTTAACCGGCTGTGACTCTGTTAAAAAAAGGCATCACCATAGAAAGGCTACATGAGGCACAGGTCAAATAATGCACCGTGAAACGCCTGTGGTTAATTTCGGTCATCTTTTACTCAAGAGTCCCATTTCAAAAGTATCTGTCTCTTGAGCTCTGAGTGATCTTTTACCGCGCACAGGTATACGCGGCGCTCTCCCTCCGTTTTCCTGCCTTGTTGTAGTTCTCCACCAATGAGCGGAAAGGCCTGATCGTGTGGAATAAAGCAGCCCGGAGCGCTTTTGTTCCCTAACGGTGCATCTTCTGGCGCGTCGTGCTCACAGCTCCGCGTTCCAACGGACGACAGGAGCCGCACACAGCCATGTGCACGGTGTCTTTTCTCACCCTCTCGCACACAGTTGACACAGCTCTCGCTTGCCCCCAGGCACAACAAGAGTGTAGCCTAGATTGAGTTTCAGACACAGAGCATGTTACTGGGTAATTGCATTGTTAATCAATGTCTCTCTGAGCCAAGACAATGGTCTGGTCTTCACAGTCCTTTTCTCCAGATTGGCTATGAGGGATATACAGTGGTGTAATCTTCTCTCAGTGCATTATGCATTGCATGGATCCCCTTGGGGGACATTGTTCCCATAGAGAAGACAGGTCACTCATTTATCGATGCACTATTTCTCTTTGCCTCCAATTTGCTTTCCTCTGTTTACGGAGAGATTGACCTGAAATGCAAATGATGTTATGACTACAAAGTGCGATCTTCATGGCTTTATGATAGTTTTCAGACGTAATGCAGATACACTAGAGCGTTATGGTAATTTATAGTGGCGTGCAGTATTGGGGGGGGTTATGATAAAACTCTTAGAGATATCAAACAGCAAGAAACAGCTGTGTCAGGCATTAGAGAAAGCCGCCACGGGCAAATATGAGTGGAATTATTTTACTGATAAATCTGAGCTTAGTCTTGCAGCTCTGAGCGTTTTGATTGGGACACACTCGCCTGACACTAATCTGGCGTAATTTGGAGATAAAGTTTTCTTCGCAAAATGTCAGAATAGGTAAGAATTTATTAAGCTTTCACTTTCGGTCATGTGTGAAACGGGTGATAATGCCTCCAAATGTGTTGGTGTGATTGTAGTGACAGACAGAGTCAGCCACTGTAGGGGTACGCTGATAATGTGGAAATGGAGATATAGTGTATAGTATAGTCAGTTGCATTTTTTCTGTTCGTTAAGACAAAGATCCCGTTGGACTGAATTTGTTAAACACTGTTCACAAAAAAACAAACCCCATGACTGATTTCCTGCTCCCAAACTAATGTCGCTCTTTGATATTCATGGACTTGCAGATTGTATGTTTCAGTACCTGCCCGTCACCCCGCTAACAGCGTCTGCCGATTACTCAAAGCGATATGGGCAGGCCCTGGCTTTAGACTAGGGGTTATGAAGGTAATAGGTAGAATGCCTGCTCTCTGTGATGTTGACATTGCCAGGAGCTCTGCTTTATCGCTTTGTTAAGTATGTAGTAGTTTAAAAGTTGAATAACATAAAATAACATAATATAATGTTATTTATGTTATTTCCCACGTGAAGAACTCCTGTAAACCTTGCAGTATTGAAACTCAGTGAACAAGGCATCTTAGACAAGCTGAAAAACAAATGGTGGTACGATAAGGGTGAATGTGGAACCAAGGACTCTGGAAGTAAGGTCAGTCGCTGCAGGTCTTTTGTACTGATTCCAAATTGCATTTTGACGTACTGTTCATATGCAAGACAAAACGTCTCTAGTATACATTTTGTTTATTTGCTACACATAATTTATTTTCTCTTTTTTTGTATTCTATTTTTCCGCGCCACCAACTGTAACACAGTTTTGTACGTGGCACTGACACATGGCACTGTTTCCCCCAAATTCTTTTTTTTTCTTTCTCTTATGCCATAGGAATGACACATTTTTGACAAGTGATAATACAAAAGAAATACAGTAATGATAATGCTAAAGGGGAAGTGCCTTTCAGATACATGATTTCAAGTGAATCACAGCAGTTAATAGTTGTTGATAAATGCTATTTTTGCTCATTTTCACTCTTGACATTCATGATACTCTGACCATTATGCTGCTGTTTCTATTAACCAAACTGTTAATGAAAATTTGATTTATTTGCGTTGTTACTAGTTTGCACTGAGATGTGTCTATTAGATTCTTTAGCCTCCTGTGGTGTGACGAACAGCCGAAAGCCTTTTATTGCGATGAGTCAGTCAAATTCAACCTCTCTAAGTGGCACGGGCACTGTAGGGTGTCCTCCACATCTCATGGCTGTTCAGAGTTGAAGTTGGAGTCTCTGTTTGCACATCATAAGAAGTTGAGGAATGTAATAAACCCACTATTTAACCCTCTGAGATGCTTCCAAAGGTTCAGATCACATGTTAGGGTTTACCGGGTAGCTTTATGTTATCCATCTACTTGCTCATAGGGTTAAACTGCAAATAGTAAAACTCCAATGAACAAATTTTTAATGAATAAGTTTGGGAAGTAAGCAGCAGCAAAATGGTTTGATCCTCAGTGATCCTTTAATGGAGCTATCATTCATCTATTATGAATTTGACTGTACTGTATGACAATGTTGCCTTGAGAGTTATACGTACATGTCTCCAAGATGATATTTAAAAAAATTTAAATAAAATAAAAAGATAGGGATTTTCAGAGCTGTTGACCTATGCGATACTGACCAGCTTCCTAACATGGTCAAGAAGAAGCCATTTTACATACGTTTGGTGCAGTGTAGGGAAGCATAAGATCTACATTCACCAGCAGAGAGAGTTTTAAGAGTTGGCTTCTTGCTCCGTAATGGAGAATGGTTTGACTATGGCAGTCTGAAGTTCCTCATAACTTTGTGACAGCCATAGGAAAATCGTTTCAGTCAAAATTATAGCCTTAGCACCTGATTTCACCTTAAATGATACGTTGCTTGTAGCTGTTAGTAGATTATTTATGAACTTGCATCAGTAAAATGTAGTGTAATGATTCATGAAAGCATTTTTTACTGTTGAAAGTCAGGCTACGTGAGGCTCAGTGTGAAGGATACAGGCTGCATTTTGTGTGATGTTGTCCTTGCTCCACTGCAAAACTCTTAACGTTGCCATTCACTTTCCCCCAGGACAAGACAAGTGCTCTCAGTCTAAGCAATGTGGCTGGTGTCTTCTATATTCTGGTTGGAGGGCTGGGGCTGGCCATGATGGTGGCTCTGATAGAGTTCTGTTATAAATCACGGCAAGAAACCAAACGGCTGAAATTGGCCAAGAATGCCCAGAATTTTAAGCCGGCTCCCCCGACCAACACCCAGAACTTTGCCACATACAGAGAAGGCTACAACGTGTACGGAACCGAGAGCGTTAAGATCTAGAGGTACGTCGCCGCTGCTCACCGTCCAGAGAAATTGCAGGGGCGCCGTGATGGTGAATAATTCATGTGTGTGTGTCACTGTGCAGATGATGCTTGAAAAAATAGTTTGTGGCTGCTGTGTTGGACTAACACACACACACACACACCTGCCCAAACACCAGAATATACAGCTTAGTTTAGAGTTGCTATGTATGTACTGTATAGTTAGGCTAAATTTACGTCATGGAAGAAGGTCTGAGATATACAGTCCCTATTAGATGTCAGCAGCCATCATAATATGGTGGAGGCGAACAGAATTCAGTAGCTCACGGCATAAAACATTTAAAGATGAACACCTGTACCGTTTTTAATGTATTTACTTATTTGGCTGCAGTGAAATGAGCGTTAATGCAGAGCCTATAAGCTGCAGAGTTTAACACGGAGCATGCGCCGACAGTAACACTGATAAACACAGGACTGACTGCACCTGTGTGCTCTTGCTAAGCGCGAGGTTTGTCACAAGCATCCTAAAGTGCAGTTTCTGCATGTTTTGGGGGGGGGGCAAGAAAACATGCAAAAATATTGTAATAGGATTCATTGTACGGACAGCAGATGCATATTTAGTTTCCCCTGACATTTGCAGGATTGACACTGTGAGCTTTTGGAAGTCTATCCAAGTGGCTTTGGTGCCTAATCCTAAACAAACAAGTTAAAGGTAAATATTATAATAAAGAGGAGAAAAAAAAAGGAGCGATGGGCGTTGAACCCCAGTCTCTTGGATAATTATATTTTTGCCAGTCCGCCCACCACATCCTGATTCATGCACGTTCTTTGATGGTATTTATACAAAACCCAACAAAGTAGTTGTTTTTCCCAAACCTCAGCATGTATTGTTTTCGCCGTAACCCCCCAAAAAAAGAAAAAAAAGTAAATAATAGTCAAAAGAAAAGCTGAAAATGGGAAATTATAATAACACAAGCAGATTAGCTGAGTTTAACTCTTCTTCAAATTCATTTCGATGATCGTTTCTTTCATCCTGTGCATATTCGTAGGTTTTAAAAGTGTAGGCCTTCCACGTTGATCAAAGGAAGTCACCACACGCGCCGCATGTTGTTTTAATGCAGTTTTTTGTGCCGCTGCTAAACTTCCCCCGACATTCACACGGAACCTCACATCTCCCCCGTGTTTGTTTCTGCTCCGTATGTTGACACAGGTTTAGGAAACACTTGCATTGCCCCTCACAACTGTGACTAAACATCTACAGTATCAAAGGACAGGATCACGAGGGATTGAGCTCCGTGCCAAATTCCTTTCGTGTGGACATGGCACGATAATCTGCAATGACGACACGACTGGACTGGTCGCGCGAAGAGCCGATGCGGTTCCCTCCTCTCAGTGCCTTATGGAACTCCAAGTCCAACCAATGCAACTCATTCACACTGATACTGCTTTTTGCTTGAAACTCAAACAAAACAGAAGAATGGTGCAGTGATTTGAAAAAAAAAAAAGAAAAAGAATCTATATATAAAATACATTTGACATGAAACGGTGAATGAGAGAATTAAAGCCATCATTTGCAACCCTAAGCACATTTTGAAGTGCCACATAGATGACAAATCTTATATGACAAGTGTCTAATTGGTTTCTTGTAATCAATATGATCAGATTACACATCATCCTTCTGCTGCCAGATTTTCACTGGTCATATAGGTGTTCAGATAGGTTTATTAGATCGACTCAGTGCACTGTAAGACACTGGTAGACAATAGCTTTTATACTGCTGTAAACACTTGTGGTGACCTTGTACTTGTTTCAAGAGACAGACGGAACCTATTGGAGCGAAATTCAGCCATTCAGCCCAAAATGACGAAGAGTCTCAACTCTAAACTCTGGTGCTGCTGCCACTGTCTTCTGAACGTTCGACAGAGACTCGCGAAGATGTGAAGATGACCTGGTTTGGCTTTTTGATGCACCGCAGAACCAGGTCATTATTCGCACTTCCAATACTGCCATGAGTGTGTTTTGTATGACAAACGGAATATACAAAAAAAAAATTTATTCACGCTTGATTAAAAGAAGAAGAAAAAAGACAACACCAAATCAGTTTGATTCGTATAGTTTGTAAAATATCAAAGGAGCACTGACTCGCAGAGGTTTGCTGCTGAAGTCATTCAAGTCTTCTGTACATGACAGTAAAACCAAACAATAAAGGGGTAATTCAGCTGTAGATGAACTGCAATCCAATGAAAGGATAACAGTAATGGCTTTTGAACTGTAGTATTTTGGATTACCGTAACATTATTATTTTTTTTTCCTTAACGATTGCACATGATGATACAATGAGCTGTGGTTTGCTTTTAATTTGACTTCCTTTAGGAGCATTACAGTGTTTGGTGACTTCACTTAGTAAATGAAAAATATACGATTACAAGGGAAAACATAGATTTGTACAAGTTTATACCAGGGAGACTCCTGACGCTTAGCACATTTCCCCCCTATTGCTGTAATAATTTCTCTCTAAACGACTGTGATTCCATGGGATTCAGGGCGTCACATGCGTGGCCACCTGAACCGATGGGCAGATAGTTTTATATATATATATATATTAAAAAAAAAGGGAAAAAAAGATATGAGGTGAAAAATAAACTACTTGAGAACTGTGTACATTTAGATAAATGAGACTTATTTATATTCCACGATGAAAGATTGGTTCTCCTTTTTAAGAAACTGCATGTGAAAAATCAGTGATGCTTGACGAGCTCTGCTACTCACACACCTCAACCTTAGGTTAACAGTAGAAACCCGTGGCCTGGTTATTCTTCGGTTAATCAGTTTCACCCCCTTTTTCGTTTTGTACACCTCACCTTCTGCAAAAAAAAACAACAAAAAAAAAGTATAATAATTAATAAATAAAAAAAATAAAAAAAGCCAGGCATAGTTGTGGGTACAAAAGAGCAAGCGATGCATGCATAATTTGCCGAACCTCGTTAATGAGGTGCTGTACAGAGAATTTTAATACATTTTGTAAATAAAATGTACAGAAAGGATCCCTGTGTCTGTGTTTGTGTCACAACAATCTTGAAACCTTTTCTTTTGTTTTTGTGTGTTGAATAAAACCACTATGCTTATATGTTTAACACACTACATACGTCGGTATCAGCGGGCCCCCCTGCAGGCAAATACACAAACAGGGTTGAGGGTTTTTTTTCTTGTAATAGTCTGATATTGAGCCATTAGTCAATGGAAGTATATGTGTGTGTGTGTGTTTTCGATCAATAGTAAGCACCATCTGCTTCACGCTTCTCGCTCTCCTGCTGTGCATCCACTGATTGAAGGCCTCATTGACAACTTCATCTCACAAGTGATCTCTCTCCCTCTTTGCAAGATGCCTTGTGACATCACCGATAATGTACTATTATTATTATTATTATTATTATTATAACCACAAACTGCCTACACAGCAAACTGCACACATACGTATGTGTGTGTGTGTGTGTGTTTCAGTGAGGGCATTTTCATCATTAGCAAACAAGGCAAAGCTCCAGTTCATCACGTAAAGCCCTGCTTATTCCCACAGTGTAAATCCTCACAAATACACTAAGTCAGTGGAGTTCTTTACAGATAACCCAGACAATGTGTCATTCTGCCGGTCCCCGGGTCTGCATTGTGCAGTAAAATGAATTCCTCCTTCCAGAAATCCAGCCTGCCACAGCACAAATAACAAATCCAACCACCATGGCAAAACACCAGTCATTTTTTTTTCCTTCTTTCTTTCATTTCTGGATGCAGACACTATGATTCAGGAGTTATTTACTGCCCCAGTCCTGTGGAACCGCCTCTTGTCTGTATGAAATGCTACTGTACGATTCAAACAGCCCATTTCTGACAAAGCATGAAAGGATATTGCTTTTTTGTTCTTCCTTTGCTTCACTGCCTGTCCTCTCCTTTTGTGATTCTTTTTTTATCTCAGTTTTTTTTTTCTCTCTTCCTCCCCTCGACCTGGACCGCTTTCAAACGGGGGAGGGTGGGGGGGGAGATGAAGTGCTAGGAAGATGTGGGAGAGACTGTTGCTGCACTGCAGCACACGATGCTCTTGAGAGTATTGTCTGGAATTAGTTTACTCACCTATTAAAGAGGGTGACACAATTCCACCGTCTTTCCTGCAAGAACGGCAACACAAACAAAGAGACAACAAGCACGTGGGTTGAGGCCGTTCTTTTAGAAAAGCACACGGGGGAGCAGATCTGCCTAAGCAGGAGAGCACATTTCATTTCACTAAGAGAAAAAAACGAATCATCTCCCACTGTGTCATCACACACTTCGCGCATGTTGAATGTGAATGTCTGACTGTGGGCTCTGGGACAGTGGCTGGAGAAGCCAATCTGATCCAACATGAGCTCTGGTGTGTGTGTGTGTGTGTGTGTGTGAGTGAGAGATGCTTTGATTACCAACACTAAAGGGGGGGAAAAAAGGAACTTTCTGGTTCACTTGCTCCCTCACTGTGCAGTCGTACTACAGTCGTCCACCCTGTCTTTCTCTCCAAGGGCACGATGAATAAATCACTTTCCAACTCAGTTGTTCCATTTCCCTCTCTTCTCCCCTTTGGCTCTTCAGCTATCTTAAGTGCACCTTAAGCATGTGACTTTCAAGTGCATTTGACATTGATCAGCTTCCCACACACACACACACACCATACCATTACAAAATGTATATACACTTCAAAGGTCGTCATTATAAACAGAGCAAATCTGGACAGACTTTTGATATTAGCACTTTTTTCCCACATTTATTGCTATTTCTGTTTGGCATACTTCCCTCGCCTGCTTTGTAGAACAATTCCAAACTTGTTTAGCTGTTGATTGTTCTCTTTGAAGCGACGACTGCAGAGACGACAGAGAGAAATTACACATGGAGTTCATATGTGAAGCCTTCAGGGCTGGAATATATCTCATATAACAATGAGATATGAAAAAAAAAAAAAATACCCTGAAATATTGTTAGCGTTCTGCATTGAATATGATTTACATACATCATGAGTGTTGTGTCGTTATTTTTGTTTACGTCCGCCATGTTTTGCATATAGCATGTTGCCCATATTAATATTTAAATATTGACAATAAAAACGCCACCTCCGCACATGGTGAGCTAGTGTCGGTGTGACTCACAGAAAAACAGGAGGAGACGCTGTTAAGGTTTCACTAAACATGAATGGGCAAGGCCCATGATGTGACTTTGAACAGTGTGATCACTGGCAATATGTGCCAGTTCCAGCATCTGCAGAGACAGCTGCTCTCATGGGAGCGTTCTGCTCTTCAGACTCATGGGGTACAGAGTTAATAGAGAATGAGTGCTGTGATATACAAAGCACATGCAGGCAGTTCAAACAGCTGAAAAGCCTCAAAGAGAGAGCGGGAGAGCGAGGTCAGGAGGCAAGAAACGCTCCATGAATCCTGCTTTCTGCTGTAACATGCCACCGCCAGTTTGTGGATCAAACTTTAAACTCTGGTTTATGCCTTTGTACACTTCAATATTGTGTGCTAGGGATTACCAGTCACACTTCTTCATCTTGCCTTGGTGCATCCGACCACTTTTCAGACTTTTGCTTACTTCCCTTTAAAGCCCACATAGACCGGAAGCTCCAATTAGCGCTGCGTTTGTGTGTGTGTATCTGCGTCATTACCTCGTTTATGAAACCCTAAAGTTTCAGAACAAACAGTTCAGCCACTGCTGAGAAAATAGTGTTGTATTATTTTCCTGGGCTCTGCGAAGCGGATCGGCACTTCCTTAATCTGATGTCGTCATCAGAAATCCTCACCACTCCTCTCACCACCGTAGCGCCTCCTGGTGCGGGCACTAGTCCGGGCACATCCGGTTGCGTACATTCAACCGCAGAAGAAGAAGAACTACTCTTGTTGTAGCTGCTGAGATGCAGAGCATCCACCGTGCCAGAGGGGGAGCTGTGTATCTGAGAGCTGGCCTATCTATTACATCACTTCCAGGTACCTGGCCAATAACAACACAGTCCACGTTCTGGGGGTGTGGTTTTGATGAGGAGATATTTTGATCGGCTCGTTTGCAGCGATTAGGAGGTTTTTAACCATGAAAACAAGTTAATATATGTAGACCTCCATAACTGACATATATGTGTGATACAAGCATTCTATGTCACCTTTAACCTTCCTCACTCACTGACACCCCAGTCATGATTTCCTACTTCTCATTTCCATCTGAGAAAAGTGAAACTTGTGCTCCGAGGAGGTTTTATCGGAGATGTTGTGCACTCAAAATATCCCGCGGCTGCATTACATTATTGATTGTCGGGGGGGGTTAGAACATTAGTACACAATCAAACATTAAAGCTGTACTCAAATCATAATTAACTAAATAAACCAATCTGCAAAGAAAAATCACCATCTTAACACCTCACTAAAGTATTTTCATATTAACTGGGCAATATCATGCTATATCTTTATCTACGGTGAATTTAAAGTGGTAACTATTGTCTCTTTTTGTGCTGTGTGAAGGTTACATAATCTGCCTATAGCACCTCTGCATCTCAATTATTGTGTGGATTAAAAAGATTAAATCTGCAATAAACGTTAATTGGAGTGCTTTACAGTTGTAGGCAGATTTTACCAACACTGCATGAAGTTGAGTCCACCACGTGCTGATAGCGGCCTGTAATTTATTGGAAACTCATTTATAGAAGTGCTATTTTATCACCAATTCTCTGCCAAAAAAAAAAATAGCACGACTCATGTGAAACCACCGTTTATTAGAATATTAACTGGTTTATAATGATGTTGCTTATCTGTGTATAAATTAAGGTGGGCAAATCTTCAAATCCATGTACGGAAACACAACCTAAATAGAGCACCACCTCTCTCTCTCTGGGATGAGATGGAACAAAATGCTCACGCCGAAGAATAAAGGATCCAGATGCAGGTGCTGCAGCTGAAAGTCAGCATGTACCAACATCCCTGTGGAGCTTTTTTGCTCTAATGAATTCAGCTATTCTTAAGATAAAATCATCGAATGAAGTCTCCCCAGCAAAGATTCACAGTCCTCTCAACCATTTTCCACCGATTTATACCAGCTTTTTTATTCATGTGTGCGTTTTGTCTGTATATACGTGGAGAACAGAGGACAATATGGAAGCGAATGCTAGCGGGAGCCACGTCGTCCTGCAGAGATACATTTTTAGAATCCATTATAGAAGGGACTGTGTGCTCTGTGTGATTTTACATTTTGGACAATGTACTTTAATATTCCACCAGGCTTCACCACACGCAGATGACTGCAAAAGTATCCCCTTTGATTTCATGCTGGCCAATATATATTGCCCACTTGGGTCTACATTCACGGAGAGAAGTGGTCATCAGTCATCAGCTGCCACATGCGGCAAACACTGTTATTTCTCACAGAGCGAAATTGCTTTGGTAACTGCTAAGGTTGTGCCGGTCATTGGACTTCACTTTTGGATTTTACAGTCTGATGCATAATCCAAACATCATAACAGTTTTTATATCATGTTGTAATTGCTCCCCACATTGCTCTTTCCCTCTAGAAACCACTGATTGGCTTTAGATGAAAGTTCAATTGCATCTTGTTGCTCAACTGCAGCTTTTTCTCAGTCACACTGTTTGTACCCGGGGGGGGCGTGCATGACATAGTGGGTTTTACTAAACTGTGGGGAATGATAACATTCTCACATTCTCATAAATAAACACATCAGCCCATACACAAAGGAAGGTCTCTACATAATTTGTTGACTCATCCCTGCGTCATATGCGATAATATCTGAGACTGACCTCGGACATGTTTCCTAAAAGCGGATCATTTTATTTGTATGCTGTATTCTTCTGCGCAAGGGAGCGTGTCTAAAAACACAATATTGATATTGCCTCCATCGGTCTTGACATAAAACAAAGCACTTCCTGTTTCCTGTCAATGTCACCCATCGACATGTGATGCAAACAGAGAGATCTGAACTATACTGAGAGCCATGTAGACTCAACCAGCATGTTTATATTTAAAAGCTATATACAGTTTATTATCAGTAGTGGATGGACAAATGTGCTAGTAATTTTTTTTTTTTAATTTTGTGTTATTAATGTTCTAAAATAATCTGTGTAAAACCCACTAATTGAGATGATTGGTGCCTCTGTTTGTGTTAGGTATGGAGCTAGCGCTAAAAAAGTGTAAAGGCAGAAAACAGCGTGTCTGGCTCCCTCCAAAGTCCAAATATAACAACACATCTCCATGGTTCACTGATTATCACTTAAAGGCTTGTTAGCGGTGCTACCAGGAGGCATAAACCTCGCACAAAACACGCTGCTTTCGTTCATAATCAAGCTAAGCTGCAGACAAGTGGCAATAAACTAACCAAATAAGCATGGTTATTTCCTTAAAAAAAACAACAACATTCAGGTAGACAGAAATGTAATTTCTGTTCCTAATGACTTATTTGTGACTAATCATGGTTTGGGCCGGAAATCATATTGATACAGAATTTAAATTAGTTAGTAAGAACTAAGAAATGATCATACCAGGTGATCGATGCACATTTTCACACAATTAGACCTGTTTCATATCGACTTTGCCCCCTCTGTACCATATTAGAGTTGTCAGACCTGAGACAGTACATGAATAACAAGGATGTGCATAGTCAGAGAAGTCAATTCATTCAGTGAAGCATCAGAAGACAAAAAAAACAGAGAGTGGTTGTGTGTTAGAGGCAGAGGAATAACATTTGTTAATACTAGCAGTGGCTTTTTATTCATGACAAAAAAACACAATAAACCCTGTGAATGTGAGACAGTGAAAAACAAAACCTGCATGAGGCTGTGCCCGACTCATTATTGCTGGAAAGAAGACGCTTGTGTACAGGAGACGAGCAACATAGTCCAGGTCTTTGAACAGGAAGTGATGCTCCTGTCACAGTAGCTCCTATAGAACCTAATTAGAGCTCCAAAGGCAGCGTGTCTCTTTCTTCTTGTGCAGCTATAGAGTGAGGATGTACCTGGAAACACCTTTGAGCAATCATCAAAAGTTCAATCAAAGCTTCACTTTAACTGTAAGCCAGTTGTGCTGCATGCTTTTGCATGGGAAGTAGTTGCTATTTTTTTTTTTTTTCAGTACACACATGAAAAGAGGACACGCGTGTTTCAAGAAACCGTTTTGCAAACAGTATACACAACTACATGATGACGTTTGATGCTGAAATACCTTTTGTTTTGAATTAGAAAATGAACGAGGTGCTCGTCTAGTCTCATAATCTCTAGTCCCAGCAGCTCTTGTCTTTAAAAATGAGCTCTGCAAGCTTCATATCTCACAAAAGAGTGAGGTCAGGGTAACAGTTATTGGAAATGTGCATGACCTGGTTTTCTCTCAGCCTTAGCATTGGTCAAGTCTGTACAGCTTATGTTGCTGACACAAGAGCATTATGTTGTTGCTTGATAAAAATGCTTATATCCAAATATTTATGTATTCTCATGCTGTGACGACTAACTGGAACAAACAAACCTGACCTGACCTGAAATTCAGTCCTGCTTGAAAATCCAGTGTGGTCTCAGACACACAATGTATCCATAGCCCTAGACAAAAGCATGTCACATGATTCCTTTGGTGAATTCCCTGCCAAGAGTACTGGAAACCCTGTGAAGGAAACAGTGGGGGTCATGATGGAAACGGCGCTGCATCTAAATCTAAAACACAGCAAGTCATTTCTTCACTGACCATAACAGCAACTTGATGGGTACTATTGAACAGGGAGCAGCTGAATAGAAGTGCCAAGCCTGCAAGGCGGCCTCGACCAAGTTACGGGAAGCTTACCAGCCTGAACGAGAAGGAGAGATTGTTGTTTACAAATGACATTACAGGAATATGTGATTTCACAATAAGAATAGTTAAGGCCAATATAATCCCTCCAAATGTCAGAGAGGCGTTCTTGGTCACCTCATGCAAAGATGAGAGTGTAGGGAGTGCATAGAGTAAAATGTCTTGTATTTAAAATACATACACCTATAACCTTACACCTTTTTTGAGGTAATGACAAGAAAAAGAAAAAAAACACTTCAAGGAAACAATCCTTTAGTAAAAAAAACGTTTTACAGAGCCACATTTGTTGGATTTTTTTTCAATTGTCTGCACATAATACCCATGTCTTTTGTGGAAGGCTATATTTGCCATCTCCCTCAGCAATAGCTCAGTTTAATAGAACAGTAACGGGATACTAGCCTAGAACACTGTTCAATTTGATTACGCAGTTCATGGGGACTGCGGACTTTGATAAAGAATTGATTTATTTTGCAGCGAGCTTGAAATAATAATCCTCTGCTAAACCTCCATGGCCTCCAGGCTCAAACTTTTAATAACATTATGAGAGATGAGAGCAGTGCATCACTTCGGGCCTGGTGCTGCTCTGCTCAGTATAGTCCTCCACAATATTCCTTCAGCTCTCAGTGAGTCTCGGTTATGGGTTGTTTTTGTTTGTTGTTTCAGGAATTTGCCCTTAGGATTGTCTTAAACAGTCATACGTGCACTTAAATATCCAAAGCCATGAATCATAGGAGGTGGTGAGTGTTTATCAAGACAATAGTTCTTTGAAAATGCCACAGAATCCTTATAATACTAGTGGGGTTTGTCATTAAAAATCAGGAGAGAACATAAAGGTTTAAGGCTTCACGGGCTGCAACCAAATGCAAAATTAAGAAATTCTGGTTTGAGGGCACATAAGGGAGACAATGATATAAACAGGCTGAAACTGCCTTGAACTGCCACTGGGGGGGACATAAAAATGGAATTGAGACTGCGCTTCTCATTGAATTATTTAAATCTTGGAGGGCAA
The DNA here is from genome assembly GCF_019176455.1 of Solea senegalensis. NCBI lineage: Eukaryota > Metazoa > Chordata > Actinopteri > Pleuronectiformes > Soleidae > Solea > Solea senegalensis. Next base: position 13,613,802 of record NC_058032.1, read on the forward strand.
AGACCATGCAGTTGCTGCGTTCTCAATGAGCATGTGTGGGCATAAACATCCCTGACATAACAAGCAACCAGCAGTGACAGAAATGAGCAGGAAAGATGTTGTGATTTGATGGTGAAAAGATGTTCAGGACTGAATTAAATCTGCGGTGAATTTGATTTTGAATGTGTAGGATGCATGTTTCTCTTCTTTATTTATTTGAAGCAACTCCTTTACCATTCTGGGAAATAACATTACTATATGAGGGAAGCATTACTTTACTTCATGCAGGTTACAGTTACACCATAGCTGTAATCAGCTCACAGCCAGCTGGTTACAGTCTGTCAGTCACGGTCCAATCACATCCGCTCTTACTCCAAGGTGGTCCACCACCAATGCCGCTTCCCGTTGCTGCCGCTGGCAAAGCTTTGCCGCCGCCACCCCAGCATCCACCTTTTCGAGAACAGAGTTTAGAAAGTTCAAAAGTTTAGGATGTTATTCAACGTATTGTTGCTCGCAGCATTCAAATAATGGATGAATTATGAATAGAGTGTTTGTGGAGGCCTGAGTTTGAGCCGATATCTGACCTCCCATGAATGCAGTAAAATCATATGTGTGGGGTCACCAAAACACTACCCAACAAACAGTAGTTTACTTTCAAATAATGCTGTTTTTTTGTAATGTAATAACATAAACATGATAAATACGCTGAGAGACAGTGACTGCAGTTCACCATCAACCAAATAGAGTGCTGCATCAAATATAGAATCAACTCTGTCTGCTGAGAGTGCATGACCATAAGAAAAATGAGCCTAATTAATAACTGAAAATGAAAAGAGCCATTCATACTACTGTATTAAAAATAACCGTCATTGTCAGGGCCAACGAGGCCGGAAAACTTTGTGGATCCAGGAGCAGAATGATGGTTACGGTTTATTTTCCTTTTTAATAAACAAGTTAAATAAGACACAGAATGAAAAAAATGTCAAACGAGATAGTCGAAAACCTGACAACAGTACAGGTGGGGTTGGGGCAAAATCCAGGAGTCGGAAAAAAACAGGCAGAGTTTAGAAACACTGGCAGTTAGGGGGAACAAAGGTAGCAGTCACAGAGCAGGAAAGTCCAAAATTGTAGGGTGAAAACACAGTCCAAACAGGCTTAGGGAAGAATGTTGAAATACTCCAAAAACTGTAACGTGTGAGCAAAAATCCAGGAAAACAGGAGCGATAATCTGGTGAAAGCTGTCAGTCCTGGTGTGTATTTAAAGCCCCGGCTGACGGGGGAGTGGGATCAGGTGTGGAGCATCAGGCAGCTGGGGATTGGATGCCTCACTTGTCATTCAGTGGGGATCATGCAGAGAGCCAGGTCTAAGGAGGATGGGTCCTAGGCCGGGGGCGTGACAGTCAGACTTAATCACCCTGAGTGTCAGGATCACAACCACAGCCACATTTTCCTGTATACATATACTAGAGGCTGTTACGACACCAAACGTTTCGCACTGCAGCTTTAAATGAGATCAAACCATTTCATGTTGCAATGTAGCCTTTATATGATGTAATCATGGGCTTCTGTGTGTATGTAATTATGTGTGTGTGTGTGTGTGTGTGTGTATTCATGTTTCAAATTACCAATTAAAGAGATAAGATGTAATGTGTTTATTAGTGAGCGCTGACTGAGGCTTTGAACAGACCCAGGCAAGCTGTTGTGCGAAGTTAACCAGCTATATATCTCTGTATTTACTGTGCAGACATGATGAGTGATGATATCAGTCTCTGGTTACTAACTCTGAGCACTAGCAGTTACTAACTCAGTAAAAGACAACAGTATCCCACACACACACATATGCATATGGCCTTACCTGCCATCATCAGACCAAGGTGTTATTATTTCACCAGCTGAGGCCTGTCTCCCGTGGCCACAGAAGCCCATTATGATTGATAACTGATATCATCACTTAATCATGACTGGACAAAGGCTGTGGTCGTCTCAACAAGTCCCCTGATTGAATTAATGATATTCATTAAGCCCCAATGAGAGCCTTCACAGATGCTGCGACCTTATCCCACCCCTTCATCTTCTTGGGGATTGACTGAGGGGCAAAAACATGCTCATGGAGGGAAGAGCGGTGTACGAGAGGAAGAGCGAATTGGAGACTGAGATTAGTGAGAGACAAGAGAATGAGCCCCCAGAGAAGACGGGGGGGAACGGAGTGTGATGGGAATGTACTGTTCATTCCACTGGCAGTAGACGATGTTCCCACTAGGGGAGTGAAGCCAGCAGGGACTGCCCCAGAGCAGATTACTATCAGCTTTGTGGGGACTTGTGTACTCCTGGACTAATGAGTCCTCCATTGCCACATTTCATCAAAAGTCTCCTGAAACATATGTGAACAACATTACGAAGAGATGGGAAATCACTCCTTCCTCATTAATAGGATTAACCTGAGGCGTAATATCCACTCAGGGACCCCAGACCTTGAGTTAGAGGACATCATTCAGCTGCGGCTTTAAAATCAGTGCCAGCTTAAACGTGCCTGCCTGTAAAATATGAATCATTTACAGCCGTGCTCCAACAGCTTGCTAACACGCTGCTGTGCTTTTGGACTCCCCTCCCTCAAGCAGCACTGAACCAACAGCTCTGGAATACACAATGATTTTGACCCCGAAGGTGCATGCAGAAAGAGACTGTTATGTAGTTACGGTGGCATTGCACCTGTTCACCCCATGGGGAGGTTTAGTGTTGGGTCTGACTGCATTCTCGCTCTCTCACGGATGGCGTTTAGAGGAGCTGGTTAAGGCTCAGATGTCAGGACACAGACTCGGACAGTTCTTTAGTGGTCTTGTTACAGATGTGTTTTATGATCTCAGGAAAAGGAGTGTGGCAGGTTGAGCGTTGGAGTTAACAAGAGACACATGAAAATGTACTGCCTTACAGGCGAAAGTTCTGCAGAGAGAAATATCAAAATACATGAGGGACCTAAACCTGTTTACACAGCCACATTACGGGGTCATGTCCAGAGTCAACGTAGTATCCTCTGAAGTAATGGAAACCAGACTGTGTGCGTGTCTGTGAAAATGTGTAAAAAGTTGTTGCTGCAACTTTATTTGTGAATAATTGTGACTAGGTCGGGCAGAATCGGTAAGATTGGGATTTTTTGGACTATGTGTTTTGTACTCCACTGAACCAGGGAAACAGCAGTAACAGTGTGGTATATAATAGTGGGTCAGTCAGTCATCATCTAACCGCTTTATCCTCCACCAGAGGGTCGCGGGGGGTGCTGTGCCAATCTCAGCTACATCGGGCGATAGGCGGGGTACACCCTGGACAGTTCGCCAGTCCATCGCAGGGCCACACACAGCTAGAGACAAACAACCATTCACTCTCACACTCACTCCTATGGTCAATTTAGAGTGTCCAATTTACCTAATCCCCACATTGCATGTTTTTGGACTGTGGGAGGAAGCCGGAGAACCCGGAGAGAACCCACGCACACACGGGGAGAACATGCAAACTCCATGCAGAAAGGCCCTTGTTCCAACCGGGGCTCGAACCCTGGTCTTCTCGCTGCAAGGCGAGAGTGCTAACCACTTCACCACCGTGTGGCCCATAATAGTGGGTTTAATTCTATAATTGGTAAGCATTGTGTAATCTGATGTAATATTATGTAAAACATCTTTTTTCTGTTTCACCAAATAATAGCTTGGTAATAACAATGGAAAAAGTGTGTGCGACATAAGGGAGGATGCGTTTCAACATTATGATATTGTAATTCCCAACATTTTTCATGTGAAGGTATCACACTGGACTCACACCCATGCATGACTTTAATGACTGACAGTGGACGGGTTTGACACTGAAGGTATCACAAGTCGGAAGAGCAGCAATTGTTATGATCTGCATAAGAGTTGCTCATGTTGCCGGGCACATTTCCGTCAGGGTGGCCCCTCACTGACCTCGCAATTTAAAAATGTGATCGTGATGTCGTGTGCACCATGTCGGGCATTTTAGGGTGCACTTCATCCAAGAAAAACATCGGTAAACAGGAGAACAACCTTGTCCAAGAGCTTTGATTGGCTGAGGCTCGAGCTGATGTTTGGAAAGTTCGACATCTCTCAACGTCTTTCTCTTACAGCGTGAGCAAAGTGAATGCCCACATTCATTCCCTGGAGTACCCACAATGCAGTGCGCTTGATGTTGTTCCATTCAAAGTGAATGAGAAGTGTTTCGGTTAATACCTCCACCACTTATGAGCAAGTCCAGTAATTACTCTAATACTTCTTCTATATTAAAAAAAAATCTTTATCATACTATTACTATGTAAAATGATCATACTTTTATTATTTTTATTTATAATGGGACAGTACATGTTAATGAACACTTGCATGTAAATATGCAAGATTAAGTTAAAGCTAATTTACTTTTAAATGCAATGTAAAGGGATATCAAATCTGGCACAATGCATCTGTCTTTGTCTTATATAAGGTCAGTGTTTTATTATGAACTGTCCATCGCTCACAGATCAGACATGGACAATCTAGAACCTATTTTCACAATTGGAGAAAGCACTCAGAAAGCTCAAACCTCTCATTTTTCATCTCCATCATATACATCCCCATAAAATGACATCAAAATCTCTTCTTAAAATGTTGAGTGATGCTGTTCATTCTTTTGGGGTATTGTGTTGCATTTTTCCTTTCTGTTGATATTCTGTCTTTTGATGTGAGATGACGGAAATAAATTAAATGAAACAAACAAACAATAATAATAATAATAATAATTATTATTATTATGGCTGTGCAATTAGTTCTGATATATTTTATGGGCCCTGTAGACAAAGGATGTAGCAAGGTGGGTATCATTTAATTCACAAATTAATTCTTCTCAAATTCTACTGAAGCAAAGACTTTGGGTAGACGTCCTCAACAGTGATACGATCAGTGGAGTTGTGTATGGATGTGAACCTGTTAATACAACTGATGGGACGTGTTGTGCTACGACATATCGAGTGTAAGTTGATCATCCCACACTTCACTTTCATCTTTACTTAAAGTCTCTTCTGACAAATCTGCTCAGCGGATTTTTCCTTTGTGCTGCGAGGAGGAGGCGCACCATGATTCAACTTTATCTGATATGTGTAACCGTCAGCTACATAATCTAATTTCACTCACTGACAGAGTTTTTTAAAACATCTTTTGTCCTTCATATAGATAGCCTTGTCATAGACAAGTTGCTGTTTGGCAAAAAATGAGCAGCCTCTGGACAGTAAGAGGTCCCAATGCTGCACATAATCTTGTGGCTCTTAAGCTGTTGTAGATATTGAATTTGGAAACAGTGACAGTTTAAAAAGTCAGCAATAAACATTGAACTCATTATCTCGCTTTACATGGACAAAAAAAAAAGTTTGAGCAAGAACTTGATATGTAAGTGATGAAATCGTCATTGTCTGAACACTGTAAGACAAATGTCAACCAAAAGCATATACTGTATATATGAAAAGTAACTCTGATTTACGGCCACACAAGATAGTATTTTGTGTGCACAAAATTAATAACATTAATAACATTCTCATGAATTTCCATTGGGAGCTGCACAAGTAAAGCGAGCGAAGAGGGCTAACAGACAGAGATAGTGTGATTGAGTTTTATTTTAGGTTGGAAATGAGTTACAAAGTTGGTGCCAAGGTAGTTATCCCCGACAGGATTTGTATCCCCCTGCTGTGGGAGCACGTGTGCATTCGGCAAGGCGGAGGCGGGGTTATGTTGCTACCTGTACCTGTTTCAATGCCTCTCACTAACAATGATTCTTTGCAATGCCAGGCTTTTTCTACCTTTTTTTTCTGGTTTCCTCCCACAGTCCAAAGACATGCAATATGGGGATTAGGTAAATTGGACACTCTAAAATTGACCATAAGTGTGAGTGTGAGAGTGGATGTTGTTTGTCTCTGTGAGGCCCTGTGATGAACTGGCGTTCTGTCCTGGGTGTACCCCGCCTTTCACTCTATTTCACGCTGAGACTGGCACAGCGCCCCCCTGTGACCCTCGTGTGGAGGATAAAGCAGTAGAAGATGGATAAATGGACGTTATACCTATTTCATGGGAACAAATTAGTATTTCGTGGGCACAAATCAGAGTTTTTATTTTCCCATGTCATGTTTGGTGCTGCGTACTAACACATTCAAAATAACTATAATTAACATCTAAAGGAACGCATGCCATGTGCCATGCTCCCTGCTCACTTTTAGACATTTTTCAAAATTAGGCTTTGGGTGGAGTTAGCCTCAGATCACACTTAGTTATGCTTTAAATGAAAAAAGGGCGATGTTAAGTTATACTCAGCAGTTCAGCTGAGTATAAATCTTAAAGCATGTAACTGAAGAATCATTCAAGAATTTATTCCTTAAAGCCCCCATAAATTTAAGATAATTACTTTTCTCAGTTGTAATATGTCACTGTGTTAATGGTTAATTTATTTCTTGTATTATTTTTTAAGAATGAGGGTTTTCTTATTTGTGAGCCAAGCGACTCCCAAAAGACATCGACAGCAGATGACTGGATGAAAGGCTACAGAGAACAGGAGAACATCATGTCACTGTGCTCTCACGATATAAACACTATGCTACAAGTGAAGAAAAACGAGGCCACATGGACAAGTATTCAGTGATGAGTTCACGTTTAAGCCCTTTTTTTAAGAGTTAAGGAAGTGTTACAACCTGCAGAGTTTACCACCATGACTTATTCCTAAAAAGCCCTAAAAGTGACCTCTGGAAATCAGACATTAGATGCTAAATTACTATTGCATTAACGTTTAATTGCCCACCCCACACCCCAATTTCAGATAGATTTGTGCAACCGACTGGGGGTTTAAAACACGGATGGCTCTCTGTAATACAAATAGCAGTGAAATATGAGTAAGAGGCATCTGGGTCTGTAATTATTCATGCAAACAGCTTCATTAATAGTCCAGTGGCTCTGCATGTGGAGAAACGACGACCTTCCAAAGCGCGTGCCGCGTGTAAGGTGAGCACAGCGCTCCAACAACAGCCTACAAATGTCCACATGGACGTGCCACTTTCACCAGGCACTGCAGGGATACATTTGGTATACATGTGTATCACAAGCCTACAGAAAATGAATACATCTGTACTTTGCATTGTTGCACATTTCCCCCATACTGAGCCGTTACGCGAGATGAACGGGGTTAATCAAATGAGTGTGAAGCACTCTGTTGCAGTATAGCGCCCTCTCTTACAACAGTGTCACCCCCACTGCTGGTTTTGTTTAGATAGTAATTCTTTGAAGTAAATACATTTCTTTTTTTTATTATGCACTTGATGAACAGAGATTCACATGTGAGAACAGACAAGTGGCATGTGTGTGTGTGTGACAAAGATGCACAAGCATTTAAGTTTGTTCAAGGTCAGAAAGTCATCACTTAAATGGGATTTTTAGGGATTGGGACACACACACACTTTCTAGTGACTAGTAGTTGATAATTACATTAATTGTGTACCTGGTAGGCCTTATGTTGTGGGTACCTAAATCATTATGGGGACAAAAATCAAGTCCCCATAACGTAAATGACTACATTTTCAGTTGAAGAAATGTTTTAAAGTTAGGTTAAAGGTAGGTTTGGAGATCCTGGAAACACCGTTTGAGCAGGCTACGTTTTAAATTCATTAAGCCCCTTTCTTCAGACTTCAGACCCCCCGAGGCTACGAACACAGATTCACGAACACTGCGCAGCATCTGTAACTTTTTCAGTGACGCTAAGTTTTTTGGATACTTTTCAGTAGACAACATGATGATGAAAAACAACAAATACTCTGACAAGAACACAAAGACATAAAGTAGCACCGATGCTACTTGGAGCTACTTGGCAGTAGCTTACCCAAGATGGCAGTTTGATTGATGCATCACGATCCAATTCATTTGTTCGGGCCGTTCAATATGATTGGATGGCGTTTTTATGGGGCTGTCCGCTCCAAAGCTTTAAGGTTAGGTTCAGGGTTACAATTAGGCCAGTAATAATTACGCTTAAGGTTAGAGTAAGTCTCCAGGAAATGAATCCAGGTCAATGCAATGTCCTCTGAAGTATGGAGTGTTTAGTAGTGTGTGTGTGTGTGTGTATATGAGAGAGAGAGCGATTAGCGAACAGTAACAGAAGCACACGGGGCATTTTTTAAGTGTGTGAACCTTGCGAAAGAGATGGTAAATGTGTTTGTAATTACAGACTGACTTGTCAAAATGCTGTCATTAATATATTAAAAAAACATGCTCGGAAAAATTGCAGTCATCTGTGAGGGCAATTATCTGGTATTTTATTGCCTCCGTTTCTTTTTCATGCAAATGAGTGAGTGAACCCACTGTTTCTACGGGGGCTTCGAAAAGGTCACAGGTCAGACTACTTTATATTTCGCTCTCTCCTTTTTCCCCCCTCTGCTTTTTCATCCTCCAACACAATGACTGGGTTAGACAGCCGTGGCTCATCTGTGAGCCTATTAATTAGTCCAATCACTGGCGAACAGGCCCGCATTATTACTGCAGCACAACATTCTTTCAGCGCTGAAATTAAACCATGCATACTCTTCTGTTTCGCTGCCAAGAGAAGTGGAGATTTAGCTCCACTGGCACTGCACATGGATAAATCACCACCACTAAGCAGTCTGTAGCCTGCCATCACAAAAAAAGGAGAGGGACAGTGCTGTTTATGACAAAAAGACTATCATATTGTGTACGGTGACAACTAAGTGATGAGCACTTTGGGTCAAATAATATTCTCTCTCTCTCTCTCTCTCTCACCCTCTGTGCTGCTTCAAAAAGGAAGGAACGTTTGTCAGAACAAGAGAGGAAAGACAAAAGAAAAAGGCTGAGGAACATGAATAACTGAGAGGACGAGATATGGCAGAGAGAGTTTCCAAGGTCTCCCTTTATTGGAAGAGAAAGATGAATCGAGATGTGAGAGTCAAGTGACATTGAGGATGAAAGACATGATGATAGAGGGCAGTGATTGGAAATGTACGTGTGCATCATGTATATGCATATATATATACACACACTTGCATGCACACACTTGCATGCACGCAGGTTGCAAAGACACATTGTAATTCAAACCTCTCTTTGTGAGGTTTTTTTGAGGGTTAAGGCTTGGTTTATTTTTAAGGTTAGGTTAGCGTTAATCATTTAATTGTACAGTTAAAGTTAAGGTGAAGGTAAGAGGCTAGGGAATGCATTATGTCCATGAGTGTACTGACTAGAATGTTGAACATGCTGTACACACATGCTGTGTGTGTGTGTGTGTGTGTGTGTGTGCGCGCACGTGCAGCTCTGCACATGCATGAATGTTTCTGGCACAGACTGTAGGTTTTGGGTAAAATGAAACAGCGTAGGCCTTGTTTACTCCCCTTAAAATGCAGATGTTGTTAATAAATCCCGCATTTGCTCATTTATTTGGGGGGGACTGCACCTTGCTTTATTAAACCCATCTATCACTTAGGTCTCCTGAATCGATGGAATGCAGTGGAAAGCAGTGTCAGCACTGAGGCACGCAGGAAGAAGCCGACACAAGTCAGAGAAGAGAGAGGCATCGAAGAAGGAAGAGCTGAACGCATCCGTCACAGATTGTGGTTTGTTGTGTGTTTTATTATTTAGATGAATGTACAAACACATACACATACTCGTGAAGTGTGAGAAATGACTAAATACTACACTTACTGAAGAGGGGAAATGACCAGGGAAGCATGTAAATAAAGACCTAAATGCAGTCAGGTTATTAATTACATTCAATCTGCATTTGGTATTCACATATGCAGTTGTATCCCGTATGGGGCTCATCTAGGGGAACCAGGAGTGAACTGCTTCAAACCGAGGCCATCTGGAGACTCTCTGCCCGGGATTCACACTCCTGTGGTAGAGGGCCACATCAACCTCTTCTCCACAGCTGCCACATCCACAGCTCAGCCTGCCAGGAGCTTGTTAAATAAATCTGTCTCAGTCTGTAGACCTGAGCAAAAAAAGGAATAGGGAAGAGATCTGGCTCAGCAGAGGGAGATGAGAGAGTGAGGAGAGAAGAAAGTTGGGGAGCAAAGGGAGCGTGGGAGGGTATAAACGAGCAAGAGGGAAAATACATGTCTGCAGCGAGAGAGAGTTGCCATGCATATTGACATCAAAGGCTCCAGATTGGTTTGTACTTTCATGAAGTTGCTGCTCCTCCGCTAACAAAGCAAACCAGCCTCGTCTACGGAGGAGGGGAGTGCTACCTGAGAGTCAGACATTTCCCAGAGATGTGAGGAAAGCCACCATCCATCTTTCATTCTGAAGTGGGACTAAGCTGTCAGTTGCCTGAGTCAACATTCAAAAATCTGTCAGTGACTTATGTGTCTGCTCGTTTATTACGCCACAGAGGAGGAGAGGACAGGCACCAACAGCGGTATGAGAGCTGAAGACCTAAGATGTGAACTTAGGTCATGGCTTTAATCATAACAATTCAAAGTTGACTTTTGATTTGCTTTTACACTTGACTTAGTTGAGTAGAACTGGGGTCAATTAACAATGAGTAATGGGGATGTAGTACTTTGCTCAGGGGTAGCCCAGCCCTAGACCTGGCGGGGATTCGAACCAGCAACCCAGTTACAAGCCCAAGACCCCCAGACCTTGCTATAAACCAGGCTATCACCTCTCTCTTTTTTGTGTGCGTATTTGATATTTTATTTGAGTGTATACTGTGTAGTCCAGTGCAGCAGACTGATGACAAAGGAACAACAACCAAAACAAATAGTTTTAGCTTATAACTTAAATACCATGTAGATGGAATAAATGTTCGTACAAAACTTATAGAATATAGAATTGCTCCAATGTAGTCAATGTAGTTTTCAAGCAGCGATCCAGATGTGTACCTTGTTTCTGCATGGTCTTCTGCAGTCCATGGACTGCTCATGCTTTAATTTCCTCAAACTCTCCATTTTAGATCAGCGTCTGTGTCGACTGTGTTGCAAGAGCTCCTATAATGCTGCACTGTGTCTGCCACTGCAGGCGACACAAATACCAGCAAACAAGGACACCGGCCTTGTCCGAGAGCTCGAGAGTTTAGGCAGTTTACTGTTTTAGCCCAAACTACAGGAGTCTATAGACATGATTATTGGCTGGCATCTGTGCTGGAGTATTTGCATAACGTGATTTGATTAAGTGGCGTTTGCAGCTTCTGTTGCACACCGTGTGAGCACAGAGGAAGGAACGGCTCTATGATGCAGTGTGGCGATGCTTGAGGCCTCTCCCATTCAATGTGAATGAGAAGCATTTCACTTGACGTGTCCGCTGCATGTGTGTAGGATTGTGTTGTAACAACACTGCTCTTATTTAAGCAACATTTAAAACATAGGGCCTATTCGTAACAAGCACTTGGAAATGAATACTGCATGAAACAAAGGGTCTGAATCTCTTCACCCACTACACACGTTAGGTGGAGGTTAGCAAAGGGCAGCAACTTTTCTGACAAAACAGAAAAGTGCATCATCTATCAGAGCTAAAGGGAAAACTCTGGTGCTGTGTCAAAAGCCTTGTCTTGCCTGTGTTTATCAAAGGGTCAGCACCCACATCAGATGACTCCGGAGATCACTCCGGTGACTCACATATCACCATCAATCACCATCTTCCATGTCTATGGCTGAGGCAAATTATGAAGGCCCAACTGCAGGTAGCATCAGTGAAAGAAAGTGAGTGTCGCATGACAGCTTGTGTTCCCCAAAGGCTTTGAACAAACTTTTGGTAAATATTCACCAGTCGTGTTATTCTGCCATGTTCAACACATATTCAGTGGAGTGAGTGAGTGATGTATACTCGAATGCCTAAAACAAACATTTTTAAAAACAGTGACAAAAGCTCTAATTCAATGAGTGATAGTCCTAAGGAACCATGACTTTCATGCATAAATCATGCAATCATCATCAATACATATTCAGAGAGGTGGTATCGCTCTGCTTCTCTATGGGAGATGAGAGACAGCCAGGACTGTGACAAAACCAAGCTGATTATAATGAGCTTTTTTGTGGCTTCTAGCACTGAAAAACAAGCCTAAATTAATCGTGATACCACCCTCGCACTGCGGCAACCAAGCCTAAAGCCTTCCATCGACACTCCCAGTTGTAAATGGACCCTGAGAAAGAGATTTCTAAGATGCAGGGAGGCTCCAAAACACTTTAATTTAAGTCATTCATAGCAAATGGTTGAAAGAATATGTTTTCAATAATTGGCCTGCCTTTCATGAAGCATGACTCAAATGGTTGCGGTTGTTTGTTGCACCATCTGCAGTGAATGGTGTTAGATAAGTGAGAGGGATGATGCACGAGTGGAAGATATGGTAAAACCTACTGCCGCCATAGCAGGAAGCAACTGCGATTTTCTTTCCAGAAATATGTGTTAGCATGCATTGACTTTCCATCTCCATCTGACAACTGTAGCTACTGTACGTCAATATTTCAGCCGAAACGATGGATTTTCATGAAATAATTGAAAGATTTCACAAAAGTAAATGTCTCCCCTTGGAGAGTAATTGTGCTTAAGTTTGACACTTTGTGCTTTGGTTTATTTTTGAACTCACTGACAGCCACGATATAATGAGGACAATGGAAATCCAAATTTCTCCGTCTTTTTTTAGCTGTTGCATGATTTCATGTAGATCTCAACAAAAATGGGTTTCTCATTTCATGGCATCTACTAATGGTTTTATAAATGAACACATGAGATGGTCTTCTGGATACCTTGGATGTAGTGGGTGGTTATTTTTCTTTCCTTGTCATCTTTTCCATGTCATCTCAAATAAGCACTGACTGCCTTTCAGGCTGCCATTAATGACATTCAAATGCAAACACAACTGAAAACACTTGACAGTATTTTAATTGTACAGTTAAATAATTCCCTGGTTGCATTGCAGGCAGTGAGAACTGACAGCAAAATTAAAAAGCTGGCAGCTCCTTTAAAATTCTATATTAGAAACCCTTTAATACATAAGTAATGACATTACCATATCAGCTTATTCAGACGAAGGCGTTCTTCAGGTCGAGAATGATGGCACTGTGAGGGTTGTGATTTGACAGAGAACACATACTCGTCCTTTACATCCTGAATGTCTAACTGATACTTGCCTCATGATTCCATTACCTGGAGTGCCAGAAGGCCTGTGGGACAGGAGCCATCCACACAGGGAGCCAAGAAGCAAGTAAAGGCAGGGACGAGATGAAGGCAGGTGCCCGGTGGAACATGAATATATCAAAAAGGCTTGGGTGTCTCCTTCCCTGGCAAACAGATTTCCTAGGTTGTGTAGATTTCATTCCACCCCTGTGCCTCAAGGATAAACTGGGTCTTCTAATTTTAAGGCTCATCTTCCCTTTTTTGCATGTTGAACATTTTGTGTTAATAGAGAAACTGGGTCAAACTAGCTCTCTTGCATTCCAGTTGCAAAATGGAGGGAGAACTTCCAGCATTTGCATTGTACTCTAGGGTGCTTGAAAGCAGAGAGCCAGTTTTAATTCAGCAAATGAACTTTGGCGACTGGCAACTTTGGGATATGTCCACTCGCACATCGAGTGTGGGAACAGAAGAAAGGGGGAAATAGTTGTGAGTATAACTTCACCCGAAGACCCATTGTCTCAGAGACAGGTTATTACATCCAAAATCTCACAGCTGCAACAGAACTTGGTGCTGTACACAACAACAATAAAAGAAATACACATCCTTAGGGGTCAATATGAGACCAGGGATGCCCCAAAGTAATTTACCTAGAATGACCTTGCACATGAATATTGTACAAAGGCCATAAAATAGCTAAGATATAACTTTAATGGTTTTATCTCGCCTTATACAAACTATCCCAAGAGATGTGACATTACAAAAAAATCATATGGAAACAGCAGCTACCAAAGCAATATGAGCCATAATAAACTTGCTGACTGCAGTTAACATGACTTCCATCTCTGCATGGAGTTGAACTGGTGCTGAAAGGCACTGAGCTGAAGACTATACAAGCTGAAGTGACTTTGTCAAAGCACTCAGTAATCGTGCTTATCAATACAGAATCGTCCTTTAGAGGCAAAGCAGGATCTCCCCGGCAGCAGGATAGGCCAAAGGAAAACAAGTAGATGTGCAAATAAGGGGGAGAAGGAGTGTGAATGAAAGAGGTGGGGGGGGGAGATAGTGACAGCAAGGGTGCAGGTACTGAACCATTCTCAGTGAATGAAGACTAAAGGCAGCTATTTGGACGCCACCCAGACACCTGGACCGGTTATCAGGTTGCGTTGTGGGGCTTTTAGAGAGTTGTGAATGGGAAGCCGCAGCTCAGCACTAACAGGCATTTGAAGGTGCTTTCATTCTGATGATGGTGGCCTTTTAAACGGGTCAGGCTGACATGGCAGGAGCAGTGACCTCTTTATCCTGTTCCACAGAGGGAAATCTGACAAATGGACGACTGGACGGCGTAACTGCAGGGGCAGTCGCAAGCAAGTCTTAACCTTCAAGTCTCAAGCAAATCCGAAAGTCATTCTTGCAAGAATCATTCAAGTCGAGTCGCTGCTTTAGATCAAGTAACTTACAAGTCAAGTCATCATGAATATAGAAGATATTCCACATTTATGCTAAAAAGAACATTGTATAAATAATACAGTGCTCTTTTTAGCATCGTCAGGACGGCTTCATGGTCCCATACAACTGAATTGTTTATGAAAAAAAAAACATTATTAACATCAATAAAATGAAAATAAATAAAACTAAACTAGGTAAAATGTAAAGAATACTGACATTAGGCCTACATTAAACAGTGGAAATGCATTTCAAATATTAGAAAAACGCACTAATCAGAACCAGCTCACAATGGCAAACAACTGACTTCCTGTCTCACCTTCCTTTGTGGGATTTTAAGTGTCGAATGGAATTTCATAAAGTGGTGTTGGTGTCGCTCAGTTTCCACGTTTGTATCCAAGGCCACAAAAGTAGACACCTGTTTTGCCCTGGGTGTTTTTTATTTTTTGCATGACTGTGCAACTTGTGAACATGCCATGGTGGGTACACTTTGTAGCTTTTACTTCTGTCCTGCTTTCAAATGATCTTTCATTTGATCAAAATGATGAAATGAAAAACATTGAGTGCTGTACTAAGTTCTAAAAAGTAGCAATTTGTGAAAAACATGAATCACTAACGGTTACGTTTACGTTAAGAAGTTGAATGAATGTGTAAAATGAGGCGTAGGCATGTGCATCACTGCCAAAATGTAGATGACGAAGAAGAAATGAGGTGTTGTGTTCCTATCCAATGCCGAGTCACTTGAATCTGCAATGTGAACTATTTAAACACATTCCTACTGGTCCAAAACCCATTTAAATCTGGGCTTAAACAGGTTATGTGGAATGGGCTTATATTCAAAGATTCAGTTAAAGGAACTGAAAGTACTAACGCCACAAACAATTACAAGTCCTGAACTGGACTGCAGGAGAACATTACGACAATTAAAATAAAGTATTCATTATGCAGAATTACTAATTTTCTTAATTTTGTTGATGGTGTCAAAGCTACAGTGTGTAATTTGTTCCTATACACTTTTTATCCTATTACCGGAATCTATATAGACATCAAATTAAAAAGAAAATACACCTGGTCCCTTAAAGTAAAAAGTTTTTGATTGTAAATTAGTTTGAAATAGAGTGAAATAAAGTGGAACAACTTTAAGGTGCATAGTTGTACTGACGTACAGCACTGAAGTAACTTTTTACCTTACATAATTTGACCTTTCCAAGTGGAGAAAAATGGGGAGATAATAATTTGAAGTCTTAGCACTAACACTGATTCCAGCTCAAATAAAAAAAGAAGAAGACTAGATGCAATGAAACTCTGACATTCATTTCATGTTTGGCTGGTGCTCTAGCTGAATGGATCTGGAGGGAAAAGCAGAAGGAGGAAGAGGTATGGGAAGGGTTTTTTTTTCACTGAACATTAGTCCTTGGTTGTGTCAGTCAGTGCTGATACAGCCTTTCTGTTTCCTAGCAGATTCCTCTGCTATATCCTCTGAAATGCTAATATAGCAACTTAGTGTGGCAGAGTCAGCCTTATTTCGCAGCCTCACATCTTCATATCTCCTGGATGAGATCACTCTCCCTCTCTCTTTCCCTTTTGCTCTGTCCCTCTGTCTTCTCTTCAAGATATGCACAAATTTGCACCGCGTTAAGTTCACACTTATTTATAATATCTACAAACTCACAAGGAGGTCAGCAGTCATGGAACATTTTGCATTTTCCTGCAAAACAAGGAAAACAAAAACAGGCGCAGTACTAAGCACTACTCCCAGTTCCCCGACAAAGTGACCTTCCTTTGCAATGTTCTGAAAGGACCAATTTCAGTCATCTTTAACCACTTTGCACGTGGATGAAAGCCATCATTTTTTTGTTGCTGTTTCTCAAAAAAGTACTTTGACATTACTCACAGTTGGGTGCTCTCCTAGATATGAGCTAGGCTATTGCGTTCACAGATGCTACCCAGTGTTCTGCTTGACGTAGATGCAAACAGGCCTCTTCCTGATGACTAACAACTCCTCTTTCTCATTCATCTCAAGAAAAATGAATGTGAGGACAATTAAAAAAAGGCCTTGGTGTATCAGTTAAAAACCCGCGCGGACGGAGATCAAATGTGGGCGCAATCAAAGATTCTGATGGCACCGCGGCTGTATCTGCACCACAGATCTGACTTGTAGAGGAACTTTTCCAAATTACACTTCACATTATGATTACAGCACACCATGTCTGCACTCTATCGGATCTGCTCTCTGGTTGGCTGAGTCTTTTCCCAGTATCTATTCTAATAAGCAGCAGAGTTAATCGAGAGCATAGACCAACACAGTTTCCCCCTGAGAGCAGCCAGGCAGTGCTGCTGACTGTGGCGCTGACAGCCAGAAAGCATTAAGCACAAGGGTACTGCCGTCCAGTGCATGCGCTCAGTGAACCATGACAGTGTCATTTCTTTTAATAGGGCTTCTTTCTTTCTCTTTCTCTCTTTTCCCTCGATGATAGACTGTTTCCTCTCCCCTTCTCTCTTCTTCTTCTTCCCCTTTCTCAATAGTTCCTTTTCTTCTCCCTTAACCATGAACCCTTTCCAGCCCCCTGACCATCTTTATTTCCATTTCTAGTTTCCTATTTTTTGTTTAATCCTAGCGCTCGTTTGTCTGTTTAAAATGCAAGACATGGGGAGGCAGTTGTTGCTTAGAACCCCAACGGCGTGTGGGGAACTCTAATTGGTTTGCTTAACCTTCAGAGCACAATGAGCAGGCTGTAATGAAGGCTCATGATTCATGGCCAGGTAATAAAGCTGAAGAGGGCCGTTTACCCAACAGCATGCACACACACACACACGCACACCTTAAGATGCTGTGAGTAACACACAGCTGCATATGGGACTTAAACAACATCAGAACTGTGCTGTCAGACAGGCGTATGGTCCCTAATAAAGCCTTAAGCTATTCTACTGAGACTATTGAAAAGCATTCTTTGTTGGCAAGTGATTTTCATCAAAAACATGAAACCAACATGGCAACCAGGTGCGGGTAATTTAAATGCTGGATGCCAGGAGGGAAAATTATCAGAGTGTGTGACAGTTGACGACATAATGTAAAGGTTTTCATGTCAGCGGCTCTGCCTGTGACACACCAGAGTTGCACAGGTTGCTCACAGGTTGTGGACAGCGCGATTCTTTTCATGTGCCACAGCCTGAAGCCAAGCTGCCTTTCACGCCGTGTGTTCCGACAACAGCTCTTTTCAGTGGGACAATTTCAACATCTGAAACTATACACGAGGGCTGAGGGAAAATGGTTAGCTCCACAGGGCAACACTGAATGTGTGTGTGTGTGTTATGTGTGTCTCTGCGTGTTTGTGTTGTGCATGTTTGATGAGGTTTTTTAATGAACTGGCGGATTCCTGTTGGATATTGCTGTGTCAGGGTAAAGTCTGCCTTTTAAGGGCTTCTGAATAAGTTATGATATTTGGAGAGATAATGAGGTGGAGTGAAGGCGCTGAGATGATCAGCAGAAAAGTCTTAACACAAAGTGAAAGTGGGGGATTTGAGGCCATTTTCAAGGTCAAGCAGATATTCCGATCAAAGTAAGTTACTTTCTTTGTCTTCGTCTGTGAAAGTTACTGGAAGTGACTGAAGCTTGACCATGACATTTATTTCAAGAATTCATTTTTAGGTCAAAATACCTCTCTTGCTGTTTGGTCAAATACTTATTTGCCATCTCGATCTAATTCTAACGTATTTAGGGATACAATTTATCATAATGATGTTTTCGACCCAAGTGCAGTCCAGTCACAGCTCACAAAAAATGAGCTTGTGTCATGTGACCGACAGCAAAGAAGGCTACACTTCAAATGTGCGCTCCCTTGGGCCTTTGTCACCACAGGCACTGCAAACCAGTGATACACGGTTTTATATAGCTGCATCCAAATTGTTTCAGGGCTTGGCGGCATTTAATCTCATGAGATGAAATAAATCATTGAGGACCTCAGGCTTCATATCAACAAAAATATACTGATTGAATTGTTAATTTACCTGCTATTACATCGTTAAAGATCCACTGCCTTTGCAGGCTCACAAACATCGGTTCTTCGCTCTGTTCCTCGCAGATATTTGAGCGGGGCCTTTGTTAACCACACATACAAACAGCTGCAGGTCCAGATTGTTGGAGTAAACTGTGAGGCCACAGCTTTTGAAATATAATCTGATGCTGTTGAAAGAACGGAGGATTTTACCATGACAATAATAATTCATTTTTAGCCACACGGGTGGTTTGGCAGCATTGCAATGTTGGCCTGTTGGTTGAGCTACTATTTTGGTGCAGACTTATCTCAACAGTCAATCGATGATTGCTGCAAATTCCACCTCCACCACCATCAAGTAAAAGTTTTGATTCTTGTCTACAGGAGAGACTGGCACAAAACATGCTCTTACAATCATGAGACAATACTGACACTGGAATTGAATGAATGAGTATATCTAGCTACATAGTGTACACTGGGTTAAATGTAATACAATCATTGAGGCAGTGGATATGTAGAGTTAAAATGTGTTTTAAACCATCTGACCTTCACGTGTGGACTTCCAAACAGGTTAACTTGGCACAAGGACTTTACAAATGAGGCCTGCAAAAGACCAAAAAGACCATAAAGTGATTTATAATGACACCAAAGAAACTCAACGTGACTGCAAAGAGCCTTGAAATGACTACAAAGAAATACAGATCTAAAATGATCACAAAGAAATCAACAAACATGCGTAATACTACTACAATGAGACACACTTTGCAATGGGTGGGGACCTTTTTGCAAGTCTGTTACCATAAGCTTAATATCTCTTAATCTGACCAAGCCCTTACATGACACGCTTTGTTTAGATGAGGTCGTTTTCACAACTGATTGCAAAGATGTTCAAAGCTGTAAAGGCATGACTGTAATAGATTGTAATGACGGCTAAAGAGTAATATAGTAATCCCGACTCAGTGAGATTCCAACAAAGAGAAAATATCATATCACACACCGAGATCCAGCGAATGTATTATGTGGACAGTGGCTGTCACTGAATAGGTTCTCCACCCAGATCATTTCCCAACACAAAACACTTGGAGGTGACACGCAGGCTTACTACAAGAGCTTTTGCCAAACAAAACGTTGTTGGATGTTTGCGATCCAACTGTCCCTCTAGTTTTACTTTGGCATAAACCATCGCAGGTGAGCCAGGTTTGTAGACCTGACAGTGCCGTGTTACTGATTTACTTAGGTTACTGATGCCTGGGTATCAGGGTACACATTTGTTGCCCTTGCTGCGTATTAAAGCCTCCAATGTGCGAAAGTGCTGCAGTGTTGAAACCGGTCTTTGTGTCAAAATAAGAGAGAATTCATACCTCAAAATGAATTAGCTCATTTCGAGTGATTTAATCTGTGCCACTTCTAACTGGGGGCAATTTGATATGTTAGCTCTTATGATGTGCTGCAAGCAGCTTCTTTGTGAGATGTTTTCTTTCTCGCTGGTGAACATAACAGCAATTACTTTCGGTGGTTGGCCTTTTCACACCTCCCATTCACATTTTTTTGAACCTGCCCGTTCAACTGTTAGGAAGACGGGGAGGATTATGGAGTTTAACTACTGCAATTTCTCTGCCAGAGTTCTCAAATCATTCATCTTGTAGACAACAGGTGAACTCACCCCATGAGGGGGGAAAAAAATATGAACACTGACCCTAGCAAATGGATATTTTTCTTCTCAGAAATGGCTGTGCTGGGAAGCTGGGATCCAAGTTGAGAATAAGTGAGAGATTGAAAGAGACAGAAAAAAAAAGATTTGGTTTGGTTGACATAGTGCTCTCCTGGCAGCGTATGAAATGGACTAAGGTCATGGGGTCCAAAGTGGGAAATGGAAAACCCTGGCACAAGTGCGTATTAGATTATCATGACATGATATGGTTGAAGATTCAGTAAGAGTGACACGGCAAGTATATAATTCCCACTCTAAACCAGGAGAGAACATCAGCCAATAGAATATAAAAGACAGAGAGATAAATAAACAAAGCAGGCAGCGAAGAGAGATGAGCTGAGAGGTAGATTACCTCTGGGTTCACCTCAGGTGTGCCTCTTGATCATGCTGTTGGTCTGGCTTAGAGATTTTGATATGGGTAGTGAGTGTTTATTGAAGCTGGCAGAGGTTGTGCCCTCTGAGGTGGCAGTCTCACATGAGCAACAGAAACGAGCGGCGTGGATAACATCCAGGGAACAGAGAGGCCGTAAACCGTCATCCTGGCACATATAAAGGCTGACAACATGCATCTCACTCGTATTTCACCTCTTTATTGGAATCAGCTTCGAAGCACGTCCAAGATATACAAGTGTCTACAAGAAGATAGTCTAAATTATCTCTCTATCACTGTTACCTGCTGTGGGGTACTGAGCAATTTGATGCCTAAAATCCCAAAGTGTAAACAATTCCTCCAATGATGGAGCTGGCAGCCAAGTATGAAACATTTGCCTCATATCTCGTGAATCCTTTAATCTTTTAAGTTTCTATTTCTATATGTAAGGAGCCAGAGAAGTTACATATATATATATATATATACATATATATATATATATATATATATATATATATACATATACATATATACATACATATACATATGGATATGGATATGGATATGGATATTGATGGATGGAAAATATCATTTTCCATCTATGTTGCTGTTAATCTCAAACTAACTTGTGTCTCACTTATTATGTAATTGGCTCATGTGCTGGTTAATACTGGTGGCTATAATCAATATGTTTACATTATGAATGGATCCCGTGAGTATACTGTATGGGAAAGGGTCACTCTGTGTACAGACAAACCGATAATCAACTGCTCCTCTCACTTCACGGAGCACACTCTATCCTCTTTCACACTGTTGTGCTAAAGCTAAAAGTGTCTACACGCTCATTGTGTTCATTTTAGCTTCGGCGTGGGACAACACAACACTGACTCTTGATCCACTGTATTCTGTCTGTTCAAAAAAAATCCTCTATTTATACATTATACATTTGTTTTGGTCATTTTATTGTGGTATTATAGTACACGGAGGGCTCTTTTGTACATTGTTTAACACTTGAACTACTGACAAGGCAATTATTATTATTATTGCCATTATTATTCATGGATAATCATGGACAGCAATGTTTTATTAACCTCATTAAGATGAGAGTCTTTATTACGAACTACATACTAACATGTAAACGGCACTTAAATATGGTCAGACTCAGTCAGTCAGTCTTTGTGTTTGTGATCGTATACAATCACAGAGTCATGTCCCTTCTGTTGGTGCCGCAGCGTAACATACAAGGTTACACTGATGGACTCAGGGCAAGACAAATATTACATCCTGTTTCATAAATTGCCTCCGACAGCGAACCCTCGGCATGCGACACGAACGTGCACATAAAGTTTAAGCATCAGAAAGTTTCGCAGTTTCACTTCGGCTAAGAACAATCTTATGGCGACATGCAGCATGGACTCGGCGCTTTGTCATTTGTATCAAATGTAAGTGGAACTTCACTGAATATTGCATACAAGCTACACAAATTATTATGACTCTGTGACCACTGTAGTGACAAACCCACAGAGAATTATCCCTGCTCCTCTCGGCTCTATGGGCCATTTTCTCATATTTGAGTTTGGGTTTTATGAACCTGCAACCTCACTTTTTTTGGTTCCCTTTTGCTCTGGTCTATGAGCATCATTTCTAGCATCAGCAGGCAGCATCGCACTATGTAAAAGTTCTTATAAACCCACAGTACAGTGCTTGCCCATGACCAAATGGTATGCAGATAAAATTAATGACTTGCTAGTGAATATAATGGAGCATTTAACACACACACGCGCACACACACACAGACACACAGCATATTTCCCACAGGAGACTAAAATCGGAGCGAAAAGGAGAGCGGGTATCGAACCTCCATTCATCAAGTGGACAGAAACATGACACCAAATGCTAATGCCGCTCTGTGCTTGTTGGATGTCCTATTAGGTAAATGTTCTTCATTTCTGTGTTTAAATATAATGGCATGCCAATGTTGTGTTTGCTTCTTGTTCTGCTGCTCCAAGTGGCCAAAGGGGAAAAAAAATACATAATACAAAACACTGAACTTTTGAAGCATTTTCCCCTATACTTTGTACCTATCTTTGTATCTTAATTGTCTCAATGTTAAAGGAATATGTTAACTCGGTAAATGTAAATGTCACACAGTGCGATAGCGACTACATTAAATTACTGTTTACATGCAATTATTAAAAGAATAATAGTAAGTTGTCATATTTTTACTTGGGAAATGTTGCTTGTAATTCAAAGGTGCAATATTTTTGGGTGCTGCCCTTTAACTTCCTGCCCAATGAAGATCTAAAATTGAAAAATCTGAGCCAAATTGAAAAGAAAACATTCCAGTTTACTCACTGCTCTACTGGCACCACATACCAGTCAGCAAACGAGCTGAAAGCACAACAGTAGTACCGCACAGAGAGGGAGAAGGGAAGAGAGAGAGAGAGAGGGAGATCTTGATAAGACAGACAACCACAATGAGAGTGAATTAATCATTGTTCAGGGAAATGGAAGACATGGTCCAATTTACAAGAGATTTATAGGTGGGAAATCAAATACCACAGCATATCAATTAGCCAAGGCTACACCTCCGCAATCCGATGTGAAGAAACGATGACTCCTGAGGACGTAAAGTATGGAGCGAGGAGTTTTAAAACAATTTAATGTAACAGTAAGGGTGTTATTCCATGAGCTGTGAATCACTTTGGGGGAAAAAAAAAAAATTGGTTTTGATTCGTGCTCTTGTATAAATCAGTATAGGAGAAAAGGGGGACATTTGGATTAAGCATCTCTTTAACTGTGTCCAAGCAGCCATCATCATCATCATCCAGCAGCTTGTTGAAGCCACAAGCCTTAGCCCACCACTCAGTTCTCAGTGGTAAAATAGAAGTGTGCCCATTCCTCCTGCAAAACTCTATCATCTGGGAGGAAAAGCCTCTAAATCTTGTTATAAGCTCAGAGAGGATGGAGTGGTGCACCAGTTATGAATGCTGCACTGAAGCCCAGCGGATATTATAAGAACGATTCCCTCGCTTTCTGATACCGACAAAATCATGACAAAACGAGTGCAGTTTAATAGATGTGGGACTTGATGCTGTGTTGTATGAAACAAGGCAGCCCGACATGGAGGTGACTCGCGACAGACACAGATGGTGTCAAGTTTGAGCTTTAGCTCGGAGCCGCCTCATTTTCTCTTCCCATTAAAACAAACAATAACAAATGATTTCAAATTAAATTATGGGAGAAGCATGCGCCTAACTATTCCAGCATTCCAATAATCTGCTTCTCAAAGTCAATGTGGCTGCTGCTTGAATGAAAAGCGTGGCAAACATGCTTAGGCTGAGCCCTCAGTCACAGGCCCTGTGAGGGTTACTTGGAAAGTTGTTGGGTTTTTTTCTTTTTTCCCTCTCTCTTCTGAATTTCAATACCTCATTCTCCAGCAATGGAGGAATGACTTTGGAGGAGAGAAAGAAGGAGGATGCCTAATTTGAGATCAAAAGTCGACAGCGAAACTAAATAACACTCTGCCGAAAGAACATAAATGATACACATAAATCTAATTACTCAACAAATGTTGAGTTCAAGTTCATCAGGACGCTGGTATGCAGCGTTATTGATTTATAGCTTGGCAATGCTGCCCTTCAGTGGCAGTTGCCTAGAATCACTTTCTTCTTGAAACTGAGTTGATGGCTGATGATAAAAAGAATGTGTTGCAGAGGCAGTGAGGAAGGAATTAGCCCAGATTAAAATAAAGTGAGAGTCGGACATAGTTATAGTAATCAGCTTCATGCAGAATATATTTCACTGCAATGAAACACCCTTTTCTGGTTTCGCATGAAGTCATTCTTCTCCATTATTTCCTCCAACAATAGCAAATGAAACACCAGCAATTACTCAGTATCTGTCAGCATGAGCTCATATCATGAAAGAAAGCACCTCTGCGTAGGTCAGGTACACACAAATGTCAGGTTTGGTCCCAGAGAAATAAAGACAAATGTTATGTGGCACTTGCCTGAAAACTAATCTAAGCTGGCGATTCATCGTGGCCTGAAGTTGTGGCCTACTCACTGCACTGGCTTCATCATCTCAAGCCTCAAGGACAGAGCGATCCACTGGCTCCCTCTGCTTCCATGTTTCAGAGATCAAAGTGTCGACATCTGAGAAGAACAGACGGTTGGCTTTGGATGTGGAGAGAGGAGAAACCGCAGTGCCGCATTCAATCTTGTTAAAGCATTGTCCTGAATATTTGGTGACATAAATGTCAAACCATTCCCGCGAATCGTGAGCTGAGTGACACGTGTTTAGAGAATTTGATGGTGTTGTACACAGAGCGGTGATGACCTCACTGTGACACTGACTTTCTCCCTGGGCTGTTGGTATGTTGCTGAGCCCAACATGGCCCAGCTGCAATAAAAAAAAACATAAAAACAACGTGATATGTAGTCTGTTTGAGAATATAATTTACGATACTTTGGTTATATGATGAAATCATCAACCACTTGACCCGTTTCAACAATAACAGAGGGCAGCATTTACGGGATTGAATCAATTCTTCACACAGGACCGCTGCTCTGCGTGCCAGCCGCACAACAACACAGAGCGGCAAACACAGCGCACCCATGAATAATGGCATGTCTAAAAGCCTAAAACATGTAAACAAAACACTGTGTTACACAAGTGACCATGACTTCACACGCGTGTAACAGAATATAAATCATCACAGAAGGTCGTGAAAAATAATCACACACACACAACGCTACACCCAGCAGTGTAACGAATAGCAATAGGGTCATAATATTATAGTAATACTATATTATTCCCACAGTAATATTCAGGCAATAGCTTGGCAATGACAAGTGCAATAAGACAAATTCAAAATTAAAAAAAAGTTAAAAGTCAACCTCCCTTATGTCTCCCATTGTTAGTGCCAGGCATTGCTTGCTGATTACTGTACAAATAAGATGGCAAAATAATAATTACATTTTTAGTGTAGTGAAGTCCAAGCACCAGGATGAAATGACTCATTATAAAAAAAAACTACTGTTTTGAAATTAAAAGCACATTATTTGGATAAATAACAAAAGAGCATTTAAGTAGCAGAGCTCTACATTTTGTTCACCTTTCCGCATGACTTTTCAACAAAATTATCACAATTAATTAGTATAATTGATGCATGAAGCTTGAACAGAGGGGCACAAAATACAGCTGCCCTATTATGACCCTCTCATAAAGCTGGACCTGCAGTACAGGAATTTTATTTTTCTTTAAAGCTGACTTTATTTACTGGGCAGACACAGTACATTACAGTTTATTACTCGAAACCTGAAGCCCAAACGTCATGTTCTCTCCGTCTGTCTTGATTTCCTGTACTGTCACATGTAACTCAGCCAGTCATTTTGTGGCTCTGAATATGTTTGGACAGATGGGGCCAAAAAGAAGTACAGCTGTGAGCCCCCTTATGACCCCCTGATGGGGTTGGGCCTGGTGTACCATCATGTTCTGCTTCCTCTGCTTCATCATCATCTTCTTCTTCTTCTTCTTTCAGTTTGGATGGCGGGTCACAGATTATAACCTGCCCCGCTTGTTCAAAGACACAAAATCTGTCTTTGTTCAATGGGAACATTCATCAGCGTCTTAAAGTTCAAAACGTGAACTCCCCAAACTAAAACACATTATTTCCATCACTCTTGATTTCCTCTTCAGTTTCAGTAGGACAGCGTGTAGCTCCGCCAAATGATTCTGTTGTCCTCAATGTTTGTCGACAGATGAGGCGCACAAAAAATAAAAAAATAAAAAATAAATAAATAAATGTAAAAGTGTGCTGGGCCCCCTCGTGGCTGCAGGACTCTCTCCCAGCATCCTCTCATGATCAACACCAGCTCACACACAGGCGTTGCAGCAGCTCGCTCTGTCCGTTAGGTGTCGCTCGCCTCCTGCATCCTGACGCACCATCCAGCAGCAGCCTCCCCTCAGCTCCAACCTCTGGCCCGGATCGCCTGGGCTCGTTACTTGTCCCGGGCCAATCACAGAGGAGGTGGGCGGACCTCCGGTTGTTACTACAGATACTGGAAGAAGTTTGCACCGCTGACCTGCTGCTGCCGCCGCCGCCGCCGCTGCTGCTGCTACACTCATGACTCTCTACGTTAATGAATAGCCGCGGGAAACGAAACGTGCCGATTATGCCGAGATAAAAGAGCGCCTGGCCCGACAATGATGGCATGCGACGGTTCACCCGCAGAGGATTTCCCGCACAAAGTGATGCCCGGAGCTGCTCCGTGCACGTGCAGCAAGAAGTGCAGGAGTCGGAGCGGCAGCGTCGTGTTCCTGGGATTATTCCTGCTGTCGCTCTCACTTCACGCTGTCACCCTCGTCTGTTACTTGGACCTGCGCTCCGAGGTCAAAAGGGAAATAATCCACCAGAAGCGGGACTCCATGTTGACACTTGCGGGGAGTGACCCGGCTGCTGACCCGACGCCGGTGCTCTCCCCGCCCGGACACCCGCGACCGGACTCCGGCAACAGAGGAGGAGGAAGAGGAGGACTAGGAGAGGGTAATGAGGTAAAAAAAAAAAACATCCCCCAATTATTTAAAGAAAAACAACAAGAAAAAAAAAAAACAAGCTCCTCTTTAGCAACGACATTGTTTTCATTCCTCACACGGAGGCAGTTGAGCTCACTTTGTGTTCATGTGCGTTGAGTCCTGCTGCTCCTCCAGTATCACGGGTGTCAGGTTCTGTGTCTGTGCTCTGTCATGGCATGTTTCTGGGCAACTTATTTTACAGTAGCTTGTCACGAAGTTTGTGCCCGGCCAGGTATTATTCTGAAAAGAGTGCGTGATACAGCCTCATGAAAGAAAAAAGAAGATGAAGAAGAAGAAGAGAAAAGAGATGCACAAACGTGTAAGCTTTGTCACCTGGCCAAGGTTGAGGTAAACACATCCGGGAGGTGGTGGAGGAGGAGAAGGAGGAGGAGGAGGAGGTCCAAATGTAACCTTCATAAAACAAGAAACTGCTGTTTTATTCCACAGTGAAGTCATCAGAATAAAAACGTGTTTTAATACCTAGCAGATTTTAATGAGGGATGGCTCGATGCCACTTTTTTGTGTGCGATACTACACCGATATCACAACCTGATATTCTACAGATAGTGATATCAGACCGATACTGTCTTTTAACTATTTTACATCAGATATATTTACCACCCAGTCATAACCAGCCATGTAAAAAAATATAATGCTCCAACTGCGTGGTCGACATTTGCAACCGCCACTCGCATCCTGGTCACATGACAGTGGCAGCCAATAATACGGCACATAACCCGTGTTTGTTTGTATGTTGAGGCATTTACTGGACGCATCAGTCTTTCCTTGTTTTCTTTTTTCCCGATACCTGATCCAGTGGTTTTTGCCAATATCGGACTTCACAGCTACGTTGTGACATAACTTGAGACATTTGACTTGGTCAAACATGGCAGCAAAGAGTAAAGGGAGTAAAATATATTATTTTAGCTTAAAAATAAGAGAAAAAAACATACATTATATGAAAAAATATGAGTAGGAGTTGCAGGCAGTGTGCTTTAATGTAATGCAAAATGTCCATGATGGGGTCACTTACCTGCAGAATGGTTTCATTTATTTGCCCACGCTCCTTTTAATCAAACGCCATTTAACCCAGAACGCCTCGTTTCCAGAGGTGGGCGCTCAGAGGTGAGGCGCGGCTGCCCAGCTGGATTCACACAGAGCCGGGTCAGTCAGAGTGCTGGAGCAGGTGGACGGAAAATTAACTGGATCACTAGCAGGTGCAAAGCCCAAGGGCTAATGTAAATTCATCAGGACTTAGATGGGGCAGTTGGTACTTGGAGCAGAGCCAGCCCCGTCTCACATGTGTTTTCCTTTTTGGCAGCAGCAGGCTGATTGAATTTTCACTGTGTTGTCTGTGGCTTTGGCAACAGCAACCATCCCCACACGCACACACACACACACACACACACACTACCACCGCCGCACACTCCCTAATTTGATCAGTACAAAGGTATTACTGAAGTGGAGCTCGCTCAGCTTTGCGCATTGTGTCATATGTCACCGGTTGTGTAAGGGACACAATGATCCGCAGCATGTGTCGGGGGGCATTGGCCGAACGTGAACTCGTGTGGATGCATCACCATCTTTAGTCACTTAAAGGAATTCAAGTTATTTAGGACGGAGGCATTTGTTTATCCATAGGAAAGAGTTTCTAGATCCCTCACCAGTATTGGGGTTTGTAACATTTTCCTTTCATTTATTTTCCTTTCACAAGTGGGAAGCTCAGCCTTTTCATTTGGCCCTGAGTGTGTCCTTTGCGAAGCTTATTTTAGAGAGTAGTGGTTTCCCTGGTTAGACCTGAGTGAGATGGGCCTGGTATTTAACCCAGATGGTGACTCTTCATGAGGTGAAAGACTGTAGCCTGGCTGTAAATATTTAACAGTGCTGTGATGCTGTCTTTACCAGATGTCTGCATTAAACAACTCTGATTACACATCCCGCAGTTTACATAGTTGGAGAAACAGGAGCATGTGGCATTTGGACGCAGAGGCAGCACTTGTTAGCTTTTCAGGCATTTCCTTTGAAGAGTCCCTTTTGTAGAGCTAAAAATTGTTTATTGGATTTTTCACACAACTCCTCATCAAAGGCACGTCAGCGGCGTGAGTGATATTTGATGTGATGTGCAGGCTTACAGACAAGTGTAACAGAGCGTGAAAAAAACAAAGAATAGCAAAGAAATCAGCGAGGTATCACAACCAGTATGCAAACCAGACGCATCTGACATGATGATAGCGTATAAGTCTTGTCATAATATTAGTGTGTTACTTGTGTTCAAATGGACTCGATCCACTTTGTGGTTGAGCTTTGAAACAATGGCCTTGCACACCACATTTAGTGCCTGTCAGATAGTTCTCAACTGTATTGATTAACAGCTTTGTGAGTCAAACAGAAGGGAAATTGAACTTTTGATCAGCTGAGATCACGCTATTAGGACGGATGAAGTTTCTTGATTCATCAAAAGGCCTTTTGGGATTCGGGATTCAAGTTGTTTATTCTGAGAATTTCAAAAAATGGTTCCGTTTTTATTGCGAAAAACAAGTTCATTTTAAATGTGTGTTATTTTTGACCAGATTGTAATCAATTGTTATTGAATTTTTGTCTTGTACTTCAGCCACCTCTGGCTACTTATTTTACAGTCCGTCAGTGTAGGCCTGGCATGTTGCAGTGAACACACGCAGCCGCATCTGAAGGAAATCACTGTGGCTAAGATTCTCCAGAGTATAGATCCAGGCTGTATGAGCTATAATAACATAATTCTTTAATCAATCAAAATATCCCTGTGAACAGAAGTGGAGCAACTTCTAACTGAGTTTGCAGTGATGTGAGACCAATAAATTAAATAAGACAATACAGCAAATGCTTTCAAATCAAATTTGTCACAATGTAACACCATTTGAGCGTAACTGTATCTGACGGGATGTCTATAAAACTTTATTTTATCTGTTTCCACAGATGTAAGACCAGAAATATTTCTGTTCTTCTTCTGTTATGGTAACTGGCACTTGAAAGGTTTATAGACCTTCAGATATTTTGCCAGCAGTCATACTGTTTAAAGGAAAATACATAATAAAAACATCAGAATAAATTGTAAAATGGTAACATCCTTTTGTTGGAGAAATTCACCCGTTTCTGTCAAGCACTTTGCGCACCACTTAACATCTCGCACGTTTTCCGTCCCCGTAGTTGCTTCTTAATGAGAGAAGATAATCTGCTCCTTTATGATCTGGATCTGGGAAGTGAACAAACACTCGTCCCTTCAACAGTTGGTATGCCCTTGAGCAAGGCAGTAAATCCCAGCTGTCCAGCAGATCTGCACAGTTCCCAACAGTAAAATATCCCCCCGCCATATGCGTGTGTGCGTTGCTCTTAAGTGCGAGGCACGAGTGCGAGGCAGGGCATGACTAAGTGTCACTCACAGTCGGCCGACCACAGCAAGTAAAACATAATAAAATTCAATCCTCCGATTTGTGTTAGCTTGGTTAGCGTCTCATACTTGAGTCTAACATTTTTCTTATAGCCATTATATGAAATAATTTCCCCCCTCTGATGTATGCCTTCAAAGTCCCACAAAGAACAGATGCTGAAACATCTGGAGTCTACTTAGCGGCTATTAAAAAAGTCAGTTTGATGGGACACAAAGTCCTCAGCAGCATACATGCTCTGGAGTGGTGGGGTGGGCTGTCACCCACATCTACTTTAATTGTGACCAGTGCGTGATTAGTTAAAACAAGCAGTATCATATGTACTGATAGAGCAGGCCTACATGTCGGGGATTAATCAGTATGGACACCAGTGCCATAAAAGCACAAGGCAGAGAGGAGGTAGCGAGATCAGAGATATGAGGCTACAAACTTTTCCGTATAAGAATAGTCTTGACAGACAGAAGAAGTAGACGCCCAGTAAAGATTAAGTCCAGAGTCAGAAACTCTTCTACCAAAATAATAAATTCTCAAGGCATTCATGGCATTCAGCTCGGCATCACTTTGCCAGCAAGTGTTGCAAGAGACTGAAATGTGACTGGCTGTTGACAGGCAACATTTCCCTTAGGTTGAGTTCCACAGCTTTTTAGATGGTAATCTATGGATCCCGTTATTAAATTAGCCCAGTAATGTTTTAAAATATGTGGCCTTCCAAAGAGCAGTTTTAGAAATTGGACAAGGCTCAGACACTCCTTGTGGTGACATTTAAGAGGAAAATACACTGCCATTGTTGTATCCAGGAGGGTGAATCACTGCAGTATTGTGAGCCTCCAGTTCACACAAAAAAAGGTATGCATGCCTTTTAAATTAGTAATGCCTGTACAGCAGTACAGGCATTACTAATGATGGGCACCCAGAATGCATCTGGCACCCTCAGCCACCAGACCTCAGTGTTGCCTCTTCAACTTTTGTAACCTCACATTCTCAACCGCAGTTTAGTGACTAAATCTTGGACGAGCAGGGAAAATTAAAGGCGTTACTGCTGTAACCACAAATGTCTGTATTTGCGGAGAAAATATAGAAGGAGTCAGAAGAACTTGACAGCTTGATGGTTTCAAAAACACACAAGCCAAAACAGTTTATTACCATAGTCAGCTTGAAATGTTGTGTATGTCAGAGAGTTTCAGTGCAGAAGTGCCATCCGTAGTTATTTTAACTGTGTTAATGGGGCAAAAAGAAGTCTTCTGATCAGAAAATTACACATCCCTGAGGTAACTGAATTTTAGTCATATCCTTTACAGAGCAACGGGGAATCAGGTCCTCTGAGCATAACAGCACCCCCCCACACACACACTTTGAAGATTTGAGAGCCCTCTAATTAATAGCATTTTCCCCTTGTCCTAAAAAGAATGGTTTACTCAATAGTTGGCACTTGGCATACATACCAACGCGTTGTCATCCTGATTTACTGTAACTGCGTGCCTTTGAAGGGCATGGATGTTGTAAATGTTTTAATGGAGCAAAATGAAACAAACAAATGGCGCAAAAACCATTGCTCAGAGCTGTATAAAGGAGCACCTTTTATTTATATCTTCGTTGCCGTCATCTGAACACCAGGCGCACCAGTTTGGTAGTAGCCTTGCAGACGGCTTGTTTGTTTTTTTGTCGTTCTGCTGGAGCTTAATCTCGGCCCAGAAATTGGCTGTTGAATCATGTTTGGCTGTCAGAACAGACGAAAGTGTAATGCCATATGCCTGAACACACACCCAGAATGCTTTG
This sequence comes from Solea senegalensis, assembly GCF_019176455.1. Classification (NCBI taxonomy): domain Eukaryota; kingdom Metazoa; phylum Chordata; class Actinopteri; order Pleuronectiformes; family Soleidae; genus Solea; species Solea senegalensis. The sequence continues at coordinate 13,646,195 of NC_058032.1, forward strand.
AGAGGTAAAAGCCCCCTGTATGCCAACAGCTGGAGAGGAGATGTGGAGACACCTGCGCACCAAATGAACAGCAAACGTCGCTCCTTGTGGGAACATCTGGAGGTCTGTGTGTCGATAAAGCGTTCCAACACATACTCCACCATCAGGCTGGAATTCCCTTGCCTTTAAGGTCAGACATGGCTGGCAGCTGGTCAGGGATGTACATTTTAACTACTTTGAGCTTGCCCAACACAGCCAGTGGGGGGGTGTTTGACATGATACAGCTCATCCTTCACTGCAGGGGGGAGTTCCCACATCTGAGACAAGGTATAGAAGAAACCCGAAACATAACTTTTCTTGTCTGTCTTCTCATAGTCTTTCAGTGGCTCTGCTTCTAAACCACACAAAGAGGCAGTGGGAGTTCACGCTGCTTTCACGGGAAGGAGATTCTCGCTGGCGGCGCAGTTTAACAACTATGTTTACTCGAGCGTCACACATGGAAACATGGAATATGTCATCTTGTATCTCCAACTGGGTTAAACCCCCATGGAGAAAGAGAGGTCAAAGTGTGTTGTCAGTAAGCGTGTCAAATTCACTCAAAGCTGAAAAAACTGAACGATAAAGGGCTCTTACAACCCCGTTATTTATTATTATCTTTTGATCCATGTTAAGGTGCTGCACGTGTCACTGCTTTGGAAATGTCAGTTCTACAAACTCCAAGCAGATGTCCAGCACAATACAAGCTGTCTTGTCGTGTCCTCATCCATTAAGAGCCTTCATATCTCATACTCTTACCATTATTTATGCTGACAACCCAAAGTGTGACCAAAAGCGATCTTGTATATTACGAGGCTCGACGAAAGGGCGGCTTTGGGTGGTCGCGTTGTGTTCCCAGGGCCAGCACTCGCTGTCCATCCACCTCTGGGGATCTTCCAAAGATGTGATCTCAAACTGGCTGTTCTCGTCGAACGTTGAATAATCTGCATCTAAAAAGTCTTAAAATCCTTCCTTCCTAGAGTGCTACAGTCAGGTCAGCGCGTCCTACAGAGTTCATGTGAATGTAGGTCAACGAGAACCAGTCGCATAAGAACACAGGCATGCAGTCTGTCCCACCACTCGCTCGCCCATGGGAACACCCCACAACTGTTGCTTTTCCTTCGCTTTTCCTGCCTTCAGCGTTGAACTCAGACCAGCTCCATCAGATCCTTTTCTTTGACTCTGTTGTTTTAGCACATTCATGCTGCCTCTGAATAGGGTTGGAACCAGGTGCCCCGTGAATGGGTTTTGCTCTCAAATTAACCACAATTCATGCCCTCCCTTTGTATAAAAAGGTGAATTTTAGAGCAGCAGTGGCCAGGTGACTGTCTCAAACGGCAGAAACGCAGACAAAAGTGACTTGGGTTACAGGATGAGTTACAGCCCCGATGGGGCAGACAATGACTTGGCCACAAATGAATGTGCCGCTTGACGGTGTCTCAAATCTTTTCAAATGCCTCAAGTTGTGTCTGTGCAAACAATATACCTCAAGAATAGAGAGGCCACTTGTAAACATGGTCTCAGGAACATGTATCACTTTTGTTTGCCTCGTGGAACTAGTGTAAGGTGGTCTTGGCTGGTATTAATATACTGAGGAGAGTCTCTGTGTTCAAAATGAATAATCACTCTTGAATTTCCTGCTACGGCTATTTTCCATGCTCATTTATACGTGGGGTTTTGTTTCACCAGGAGAGGATACTGCACAGAAATAGTGACTTCCGTGCCACTGAGGATAACAGGGGCATAACTCAGCGATCGAAAAGGAGTCCCGGCAAGCAGCCAGAGACAGGTATGAGGTTTTTTTTTTTAAATTCTTCCTCATGTTTATCATTCCATGCATTGACATAGACATTTGCCGATGCATTAGCTTTATTGCCTCCCCATCTATATACTTTAGGCTCCGACTTCAAATCCAGTGCATTAAATGCCTGCAGCAAATGTACTGTCTGGTGCATCTCTGTATCACTGTGTGTTCTTGTCATGACCTGGTCAACCTTTTGGATTACAGTTTTTTTATAACTCTTATTTAAAGTGGATTCAGGATGTAAATAACAGGCTGATGTTGGGCTTCAGGCTGTTCAATTTTGAAAACAGTTTTGTTAACGGTTTCTCACTTTCCCGTCAAATTGATTTTTTTACTGCTCTGTTCTTATTTTACAGAGCAGCGCCACCACATTATGTTGTTGAGTTTATAGAGCAACAGATTAAATGGAATGGGATTGATTATTACTTGGATAGCAAAGGAGTTTTGGGAGGGTTTCTCCGATTTGAAACAGACAGCCAAGCCTGTGTTAATTTCCCTCACGTCAAAATAATGTCAGGTCCCCAAAATATCTTTAGTATCTTAGCAGGTTAAGGCTTCGGGAGTCCTGATGTGCTATCAGTCATATCTAAATAAAACGTGATCACGCACAACATGTCGTAAATTAAGAAAACCAGGTCGACGTTTGGGTTATCATCCTAAAACTTGATGGCTTTCATTTGATCTATTTAAGTGATTTATGGTCATCGATAGCTCGGCAGAAAACTACATGGGCAATATATTTGAAATTGCTTTTGTAGTTAGTTTTTTTTGGTTGTTGTTGTTGAGAATGTGAGCTATGCAAATAAAAAAAGCAAAGCCTTTGAAGTTTCATGTCTGAGTGCAACAAGTGCAGCATGATCACAAGGCATTCCAATGTCTGTGGCGTGACACTGAATACTTGGGGGTTTAGTAATTGTGTTTAAATTAGAAGAAAAAACTCACCTTTGAGACTTTCTACATAAATCAGTAAAGTCCCGAGCCTCTAAACACTAATCATTCCCAGGTCTCTCTTCTGCTCTCAGCGTACAGACAAAGGCTTTTGTAATCTCAGCCTTAGATGTGTGTGTGTGTGTGTGTGTGTGTGTGTGTGCGGCGCGTGTGTGTGTTTGTGCGTGCGTTTTCTGCACTCCTAACGGGCACCAGATTCCAGATAGGGCTGCTCGTTAAGAGAAATCTATGCGGATGCATCCAGTCATTTAGCCAGAGGAGAAACGCTGGCCATATGTTTGAGGGGGACTCAAACTGTGAGGTTTTAAGGTTAAATGGCCTTTGTAGTTGTAATGACATGGTAAACACAAGAACAGCGAGACGGCATTTTGAAAAGGATTCTTCAGCTGCACACGGAGAACACACGCAGCACCACACCGAGTGCATTTCGTCTTTCAAGCGCTGACATATAATAGATGCCCCACCAACACCCGTGCACACATGTACACGCACACACACACACACACACACACACACAAACTTTCATCTGCGTTCTCCATCTGGGCTTAATTCAAAGAAAAGGATTTTGGCAGGATAAAGTATCTCTCTAATGATCTTCTCCAGTTCCACTGCCTGTGAATGCTTAAGGCACTTGTTCATACAGAGGAGGTGAAACCACACTTACAAATTACTACACTAGAAGATACCACAGACTGACATACCTCCAATCCAGTGTACAGTGCTCGACATCATGAATCTGTTATTTTAGCCCACTTAAGGATACCTGCACAGAATAAGCTGGAAGTGTGAGCTGTAATTGTTCCGCAGACCATTTCAAGCCCACTCACTGTTTTTGTTTCTTACAGAATCAACGGGAAAGGAAAAAAGGAGGGAGAGGAAAAAAGGTGATTACAAAAAAAAATTTCTGCTTAAATTTCTGTAACATTGCTACTTGCCATCTTCTTTCTGAGCGTTTTCTTGATATCATCCAACATTCACAAAGTGAATGACAGGCTTTCAGTATCTGACTCTGTCTTTCACAAAAGAATTCACATGATTCTCGTCTCCTGCTCCACTTCATATCAGAATTTACAATCTGTGTCAGATGCTGTACAGATTGTAAATCCCATGGAGGCGTATTTGTGATTTTGAGCTGCATAAAAGGATTAAAAGGTAAACCTGCTTATTGTTTTTGTAGTTTGCCAACCATTTTGTTTTGTTTTTTTCTCTACAGGGAAGAAAAGGCCTGTGCCGGGGCCTCCTGGTCCCCCTGGTCCCCCGGGCCCACAGGGCCCTCCGGGAATCCCTGGAATACCCGGTATTCCAGGAAGCATTGGTGTGGGGCCTGCAGGGCCCCCTGGACCTCCAGGGCCACAGGGACTTCCAGGCGCTCAAGGTCCAGCAGGTATAAAATGTAAAATAGAAATGACACAATAACGTGCTGAGATAGTAAAGACTCAAGCCAGAGATCTTGAAAACACCCACAAGTTGAGAGATTTGTTCTTAGATTACAGTAATTTCCTGCACGTAGACACATTCCCACACTAGAAGGCGGCTCAGGTTGTCAAAATCGATGAACTCATTGTCTGCACAGTGAGAGTTTCAGATGCGGTATGTCTAACATTGTGTGAGATCGTAGTGCTCTGTCTTCAAGCTATGTCGGTGTTTGTTTTATTTTAATCTTCATCTTGTCCTCTTGTTTTTTTTTCTCCTTTTCTTTTTTAACACGTCTCTCTCTCTTTTGCTCTTGTTGTTGCAGGGGTTCTCGATAAAACAAAAGCAAAGGACTTCCAGGTACTTAAATTCAATTTCTGAAACACTTGTTCTCCTGTTCCACTGTGTGTTCCAACCCTAAACCCAACCTGTAGTTACCCGAGACCTTTGTTTTTCAGCCTGCAGTGGTTCATTTGCAAGGGCAGGAAACAACCATCCAAGTGAGAGAAGGTGGGTCTTGTGTGTGTGCACTGTTGTGGTTACACCTCTGTGGCTCAGACAAAATATTAAACACACTTTTATTCTCTGTCAGCACCATTTGTCAGAGACTTGGATCTGCAGCTTAACTAATATACACGGCTGCTCCGCCTCAACACTCAGGATTGGTTGATTTAAAAATCCTCACGCTGGAGATCCAATGTGTTGGATATTGTTTCTTCTTTATTTGATGGAACATGAATGCGGTCACCTACATAACCTATTTGTTTGGTTCATCAATATGTATTTAAAGATTATGTAAGATTACAGTAAGACTAATGTAATCCTATAGCTATTATAGGATTAGCAAACAATTATCCGCATTTAAACTGGCGTGCGTTGATGTTATTATTTTGCCGCTGTTTGGTCTTTTCTCAACAGAAAAAATGTAACACAAAAATACGATGTTTTAAATGTAATAGCCATTTGTTAAGATTTAAAAGTTACGTGAGCGTTGCCTTTACTGACTGTTTGCTTCTTGTTTGTTTGTAATTTGTCTGTAGATCTGTCAGAAGGCATCCTTAGGAACTGGAAGATGGTGTCCATCCACCACCGGGTTTTTAAAATGCACCCTCGCTCTGGAGAGCTGGAGGTGCTGCTGGACGGTGTCTACTTCATATATAGTCAGGTAGAAGTGAGTACGGTCCTTGACGTAACTCTTAAAATTTACAGCTCAGATTCAGAAGAACTGGCAGATGTTGTGCAGTTAAGCTTAAAAACCTGCCTGCTTTACTTATCTGTACTTGTTTTTTGAGTTATGAGACATTTTTATTTTCCACTCTCCCAGTGGCTAAATGTAAAGCTCTATAACTCAAACCATTGTTTGGCAACTCTGATGTTTTAGCCGTTTCATCTTTAAATGAGCTCTCAAATGTTGCTGTTGACTAGTTTGGTCTGTGTGTGTCTCAGTCCTTTGTGATTTATTTTATTTTTTTTTTTTGTCTTTCCCCCACTTCACTAGGTGTACTACCTCAACTTCACCGATATTGCCAGCTATGAGGTGATGGTGGACTCCAACCCGTTCCTCCGCTGCACCTGCAGCATCGAGACGGGTCAGCGCAAGTTCAACACCTGCTACACGGCTGGGGTGAGCCTGCTGCGCGCTGGCCAGAGGATCTCCATTCGCATAGTGTATGAGGACACGCTCATCAGTATGACCAATCACACCACCTTCCTGGGAAGTGTCAGACTTGGAGAGGCTCCATCTGCTGGACACAACTAATAACTACACAGCCACCAGGCCTCTGCAGAAAATGACAAAAGTTGCTCGCAATGGTCAAATCAGTTCAGAATCACACAGGTTTTCTCATCCTGCCTGATCTTGGACTCATGAATTGATACGATATTGAAGGAGCAACTTCTTGTCCCAAGTGCTGCCCCCGTTAAAGGGATACTTCAATCCTCCGGGCTGATTAAGGTTGAGGAAGCCTCTGAGTGACTATTGTTCACTTCCACAGCTCTGTGTTAAAAGGAACAATATACTGTCATAGCTGTCCTTCACATTGATTCTGTGCAAAGAGATCAGCCCGGATGAGCCGGGCGTCCTCATCCGACAAAAGGTTTATATTTATAGTTACTATTGTGTCCAAACAGACGGACAGCATCTCTCTGTATAACAATGATTGACACTGCGCTGACAGATACTTAAAATGTATAATATTTTAAAGTGCTGTTGAATGTGGATCTTGTATCTCCCAAAAAAAAACAAAAAAATAACACCAGCTATTTGAAATGTTTTATTTGCAGATTGTATACTTGGCCTTTTTTAATTAACTTAATTGTATTAATGGTTGTATGTGAGTGGTTTTAACAGAGGGTTCAAAGCTCCAAAAGCCCCTGGGTTAAAGAAATAATGAAAAGACCATATAAATGTTATAAAGTATAAAAGGTACAAGTGCAAAGCTGAGAAAACCCATTTAAACGGGAGTTATTAGGTGTTCACAGAGCAACAGCACTATATATTTTGCGCACATTTGCACTACAGCATCCCTGCAGAATATCAGTGATATGTTTTGTTACAGTGCTATTGTTTAGTTACAATATGAATGAATCCATGTGGAATAATTATAATTGTTTATACATCTCTGTACATATTGTATATAAAATGGGATATACTTTTGTAAATGGAGTTGATTGATGGATTAAAGTGTTTCATTTTCTGTCTAAATGCATTTTCCTGTCTTCTGTACTCTGTAGTCTGCTGGTGGTACTGATTTTAAAAGGTTAAAACTTGGTTTTCCGATTGGCACAAGTACTGACAAGAACCAAAGCTGTTCTATCAGGGAGGCCTTCACCGTGATTGCAAGTTTCACAACGCATTGCTATGTGGGCCGTAATCTTCATACAATCTAAATGAATTCCATCTTGAGAGGCAGAGAGAAGATAGTTCCTCATTTAGAAACTCATTGTGAAACTGAGCATTTAGTTTTTCCGGGTTTAACTGATGTGTGACCTCACCCATTTCTGTAACTTGAAGACATCCAGACTGCAAGGCTCGGTATGCTGTACAATTCTTTATTATCAATAGTGGCATTTTTGTTTTGTCTTAGTCTTTTCCTGGTGCACAGAGCCAGTGTTTTAGAAAATGATTTTCGGAAACTCCAGGGGGATTTAATTCTACAATTAAATCAACCACGTTCTGAGGGAGTCAATGGGAAAATGGCCAAGACGTCTGAAACAAGGGAGGTATGTCACTGATTATGTAGGATGGAGTCATCTTGGACATTGTACTACTGAGATTAATGTCATCATTGAGCATTCAGACAGTACTGCAAGGATATATTTTCTTGTAATGTTTTGTTTTCTCTCAGGACATTAAGCCAAGTGCTTTCCAAAAAGCTCAGAGCTCTCTGAAGATGTCCTTTATGAGAGAAAAACGGGAAGAGGGCCGCTGCAGAGGTGGGTTGGAGCTAAGAACTGAAAATGTGTCCATTAGTTACAGTCTAATCTGGTAGTGAGGCCATAAACAGCATTTGCTAAGTTAATAAAATTAAAGTATCATGTTTGTTTCCTACTCATGCCAGCTCCAACATTCCTGCAGTTAACTGCTTGCACTAACAAACAACCAGACATAAGAGGTAAAACTAAATTCAACTCCTTGGCTTCAGAGTTGCACTGTCTGCCATTGTTTTGAATAAGTGTATCTCGCCTTTTCCCATAGGAAATATAACTGTGATCTATTGGACTGTTGCTGCACAGCAAGGAAATGCAATTTCACAAAAGGAAAACAGAATTTTTGTCCAAGAGGATGGTTATTACTTGGTGTTTGGACAAGTATTGTCACTGAACTCAAGCATAACGAAGTTGATATTACGTCTGATTTGTTCCAGCTTTTCATCTCATGCTCTGCTCAATTCACAGGTTACGTTCAAAAGCCCAAGCACAGTTGTGGGTCACATTATTCGGAGCTGGAGCTCCACTGAGACGACATCAACAGAGCTCTTGCGCTGCCTGCAAGAGGTGCCTGCTGATGCACATCCTACCAACACATGCTACACTGCAGGTCAGTGAGGCACTGCTGCGCTACACTGTGGCTCCTTAAGGAAACAACATTTTTAATGTGTATTATTGTACACATCTAACCATTTTATTATGTACACATTAAACTGTTCAAAAAAAAATTAAGAATAATTCTTACTTTCATTTTTTCATATAGATTAACTAAGAATAGATAATGTGTCAATGACGGGAAATATGCTTTCGTAATAAGGAGACAGGCTTGGCTTTGCCTTTTTATTTTAACTTTATAATTTCCAAATGTAAACTTAGTCCTCTAAACTAAGCAGCATTGCCCAGCTTGTCCTTGTATAGGTTCAAATGTCATCCATCTTACAATTATAAGCAACAGACCTTCGACATTTTCAAGTGAAAACACAAGGGTGGAAATTCTCACAGCCACTTCCACTAAAGACACAATGGGTCACTTGTGTAATCCTATGCTATGATCTTCAAAGTCACCATTTCTCTGTAGATTCTGGATTAACACCATCTCTCTCAACCACTTTTCTCATAATAATGGCTGCATGTTTTGGAATAATGTGGTTCCCTTCAGTGGAGACTTCCAAGACAATGGACCCTAAGCCAACAAGCACTGGAAAAAGCTCACTCAAAAGTATGTTTTCTCTTCATCATCATCATCATCCATCTGCGGATGATTCCACAGGTATTGTGCGGCTGCATCGGGACAATGAGTTAGAACTGGTGGTCCCGTACCGGCAACAAGCCCTCATCTCGACGGCTGCAGATTCGACCTTTTTTGGCATCATGCAGCTGAACTGAGAGACACTACTATGCAGCCCATTGTTGCAGGAAGTGGATAGCTGACTCTGAGCTGTGTGTGAGGGCACGCTGATAAAGAACCAACTGTTGGATGATACTTATCTCAGGGAAATGCATAACTTTTTAATTAAACTGCTCTCCTGACAGCATTTATGAGGACCGTTATTTTTTCTATAAACATATTTAGCCAGGTCGTCCACTTGAGTCTGTTCTTTAGATTCGCTTAAAGGTCCTTTCAACGATCTATTTTTTGCATGTCTCTTTATACCTGGGCTGCTTCCCTCCAGCTCCACCTCCACACTCTCTGTTTATTTGTTCCTCTCATCTATTTTTGAATGGTTTCCATTTTCCCTATGAGTATGACAGGAACAAACAAAGGTATACATTTATATCCACCCACCAGGATGGGTTTTTCCTGTCTGACATGTAAATATAGAATACAGTAAACACTGTAAATGCTTCATGATAATTATTATTATATTACATATATATATATATATATATATATATGTATAGGATTAAAATGATTAAAGTTGTTAAACTGTTAAACTGGATAATATGCCATAGTGCAAACATGTTACAATATAACATTTGGTTCCTTACTAACTTTAAAGTGAATTAGTGTATTCAACACCTAAATATAATCAGCTTTAACTGTATTGAACTGTATTTAATTAAATTAGAAGGTTGTTTTCTAAAGCTGAAGAGAAAGTGATGTACCAGTGGCCAGGCCTTTGTTGTCTTAATATAGCAACAGCGTCTATCTGGTGTCCACAGACGTTTTCCCGCTCACCCTTTTTTTTCTTTTTTTTTTTTATGAAGCATGGTTATAAGAGGAGCTGTGTGCGTGAGCGTGTGTATATGAGCTCTGACACCAGTGGTGGTACCATACCCTTTAACAGCAGCAGAAGCGGCAGCTGAGGAACAATGGTCAGGCACATGTTCTCTAATGTCCTACTCCTCTGGTCACTCAGCTATGACATTTATATAACTGGACTGACATTTGATTATCCAAAGGTAGGTTCAAGATGCTTCATTTCAAATGTAAAGTGTGTAAACATCGTTGTGATGTAATGTGTAATCCATTAAGTTGCACTTTTTTCCCAGCTTTAAAGATCTAAGAATCTGCTAAATTAGTTTGACTGTGATTTCCATGGACCACACTCTGATTATGATTAATGTTCCTTCCATTTCAAGGAGCAGTCCTGGAACAACCAGAACCTCTATTTTGTCCCTCAGGATTTAGATGTAAGGCTTAGAAGACTAGACCTGTCCAATAACTTCATCAGACAGTTGCACACAGTTGTTTTGCCATACTTGCAGCAGCTGGACCTAAGCTCCAACCAGCTGGATCTCATCTCTGAGGGGGCTTTTGAAAACCTGGCTCAGCTTGAAGAATTGAATTTGTCCAGAAATGCACTGGACAACAACCTTGGCAGCAACAGCAAAGCTCTCCAATCCATTGGTAGACTGAAGAGCTTGGACATATCGATGAATGGCTTGAGTGATTACTCAGCGGAGATGTACCTTCGAAACAAATCTTCTCTTAATCAACTTAAGATGACGGGTAACGCTTTAACACGACTTTCGCACAGCTTGTTCAAAGAGAGTAAAGGTTTGAGGGCCATTACTATGGAGAACAATCTGATATCAGTGATAGAAGAGGGGACATTTGAACCACTGAGCCAATTAGAGATGCTGAACTTGGCCAAAAATAACATTGCACAAATCTGTGATTTTACATTACATCAACTTAAATACCTGAATCTTAGTCGAAATTCAGTGGAGTTTTTTGTGTCGCGTGAAAATGACCTGCTGTATAGGCTTGAAGTTCTTGATTTGAGTTTCAACAAACTCCTTTATTTCCCAATTGTTCCAAAGATGAACCAGCTGAAGTACCTTCATCTGCAGAATAACATGCTTGGCGCGTTACATTTAGAAGCTGCAATGGTATCAGAAGTAAATTATCTTTATCATGAGATTATGAATGAGAAAATAGTTACAAAAAATACCCTACACTCTAACTGGAGGCTAATGCCACTAGTTTATATGGACCTGAGCAACAACCACTTCAGGTCTTTCCCACTGGAGACTTTGAGCCGTCTCACATTTTTGGAAACACTGAATTTCAGTTACAACTGTCTGCAAAGCATCATCTGGAACGTGAGGCCGTACAGTGATAGAGAATACCATCGGCAGATTTTCTTTCCCTCCTTAAAGCACCTCAACCTGCAAAGCAATGGCCTTGCATACATTTCCCCGCTCTTTCTTAATGCACTCACACAAATAGACACGTTCAATTTACAAGACAATTCAGTGCAGCCGTGTGCTCATACGGACCATTTACGAAGCTCGGAATCAACGCAGCAAATTCACCTCAATGGGTCCTGTGTTGCCTTCCAGACGCTCAGTACTCTTAAACACCTAAATCTTGAGGGAAACAATATCAAAATGCTCAATGCTAATGCATTTCAGGAAACCTCTTTGGTTTCCCTCAACCTTGCAAGAAATGCACACATGGTGATGCACGTGAGTGCACTGGATGGTGTGCAGGAAACCCTGCAGTCCTTGATTATCAGTGAAACAAACATGACCAGCTCAGATCTGTCTCTACCCTGCATGCCAGCATTAACTCATCTCAACATGTCAAACAATCGTCTTGATAGCATACCCAGCTCAGGCTGCTCCCCTCTGAGGGAAATCGACATACGGAACAATCGTTTAGTGTCTTTAAACAATTCTTTCATTAGTGCTATATCTGCACACCTTCGTGTCATGTTCATCAGTGGAAATGACTTCAACTGCTGTGACAGCAAGTGGCTGACAACTCTAGACGAGTTGAAAGTAAAACTGCCTGATATGAGTGGCACTGAATGCTTTTCGGGTGATAGTAGAGTCAACATGACAGTGTATCTGAGAAGCTCTTCTTCTTATTGTCTGTTTCATAACAAATCACAGGCACTTCACTCCTGGCAAATGTTTATTGTTGTTTTATTTGTATTTGTAATACTAACCTTCTTGATTATATTTACCAGGAAACTGTGTTGCACACAAATACCATTTGTAGTGTGATTGGGAGTTTATTTTGTGCGTTGATAAACATACTGCATGTGAGAAACGGCAGAGCAGACTATAGCAACTGGAGCACAATTCCTGTGAGTTTGCCTTTGCGTGACGCATTTACAGAAGTGCAGCTTAATGGCTGTTTAGGTTGTAAAAACAAACAGACTTTCAGTTAAGTAAAGCTGTAATGACTTCATAATGGGACACATGCATCTTCTCACATTTTTCAAAGCCTTCTCTTGTGACTCCACTCCCCATTACTTGTCTGTCAGACATGTATCCCACCGTGTGACCTGTGTAGTGAATTGTTGTGATTGAAACTGGCTTTATTGACTCCCAAGCCGTTTGGTTGCAGCTCGTGCCAAATCACTAATCACCCGGGGAACTTTTAGCCCATCCACCATTGGAAATTGTTTGTTTGCAGCCAAAAGTTTAACCTTGACTCAAATTTCTATGACGTCTGCAAAATCTTGCACAACATTCCCAGAATCAGTGTTGACCACCACAAACGCTCACTTTAACGTCAATAACAAACCTCGTAGGAGTCTCTGTATAAACATATGTATATATATTCTTAAATAAATTAATTGTATTTGACAGTGTGCATATACAAGATCCACCTTATGCTATTTGCAACTGTGTTGTGTGCTGTAATCTGTATCATTTATGTGGCTCTGAAATTGTCAAAAATCAAAAACTGTTTACAACAAACACGCTGTACGTAATAAACAGTCTGTATGAAACAACCGGAAAATTATAGCAATATTCATTTTAGAAAATGCACTCCCCTGCTTTTATTTACATGCAAAACAAATCACGGAGGTTTGATGGGGAACAATTCTGTTTTCATTATAGCACAATTTGAATCCCAGCATGGCATAGAATGCTGAGTGAGCGGCCTCTACCATTCATTGGGTCCTTGTACAATAAATGTGACTAGATTTGCATCCTCTACTTCAAGAAAATAAATGCCCTCTACCAGCAACACATGAATAGAGTTAATTTTATCCTGTTGATCTACAGACAGTGGGGTGAGGTGACTGTCTGGCGAAACAATCATAAATTCTGTGGATTTTATTACACTGCAACTAGTTTTGGATGACATAGGGAGAAACTACTGCTGGAGGATATCCTGTTGAGAAATTATCATACCGTCTGACTCATGCTTCTGCTTTAAACTAAAGCAAAGTGCCACTTTGCAATTCTTAGGCCCATGACCCCATTGCCCACTCTTATGTGATCTCACCATTTGTAATTTGTATCAAAACCACCTGGATGTCTATTGATCTAGTTGTTGAGCAATATAACTAAGAAATATCTCTGTTGCCCCACCTACAAGATTTAGGTACAAGATCAAGTAGCAGCTTGACAAGTTCAAACAAAGAGCACTCGAAGAAAAGAACACTGTGTGTATAGTATTAGGTGTAAAACCATAGGAATGCAAGTAGCAAATTGTGTTCATTCTTCTTCTTGGCGGTTAATGGTAGCTGGTATTTAGATATCAGCAGCAGCTTGTTTGTTAGCGCTCTGAAAAGTTGTATCACTGTCAGTCTTTCCCTCTAGGGTAACTGTATTTCCAGTAAACAAGCAAAGCATTGTCATCGTTGCCCAATTAAACCTGGCGCTATAAAAGAAATTGTTTCTATAGAGACAATCTTATCTTGCATCACTGCTATCTTGTTCCTCAAATGTAGTACATATCATACTCTGTACTGTCTCACCTTCACTCATTTTTATCTTTTAGTCAGAAATGTGCACACCTAAATTGTAGTTTTATTTCACAAATGCAAAATGCTCCTTCCACACACTCTTATCAACTGACACAAAAATGTTATGGTGCAAATATTTATACATCCCTTGCTGTGTGTTTTCTGAATTTTCTTCTTATTATATTTTGCTATTTATTATTTTTTTGGCCAGCTTAGTGGAGTCTGGACCACTTTAATTTTATTCAGGCTCTTGGGAGCCACTTGACCCTGTCACGTCCTCGCAGCCGGTGTCCTGTTTTTTTCCATCCAGGAATCCATCCATGATAGACCATAGATAATCCCTGTCTGCTCTTACAGCATCAGCCCTAATGTGCTATGTAAATAAACAAGACATGATGGTCTACACCGGTCATTCCCAGAGTCTGGGAACACAGATGGGTTGTGTGAGACTTTGCAATAAAATGACGTGATAGATTATGCACAAATGTGCTCTTGTTACAGTCTATCTAGTGAATTAGGTTGCAATGGTTTGTAACCTTAATATTTTCTCTCCAGCCCATAACCTTATGCCTGCATACGTTTGTAAATTTTGGTAAGTGGGGTACAAATTCTTTTTCTGATGACTTTTAACATATACTCCCTTTCTTTGAACATAAATAACTGTACCTCCTGCTCAGGCATGCTACTTTAGTTATAATGCATGTGACCAGAATGATCCATTTCTTTTTTACTTTGTCAAGTTAACAGAAGATGTGTCATGTATCATAAAAGTGAAAAAAATGTTTTGTATGCAATTTAATACATTTCAGAGCATGTATTTTTAACATTTATATTATGCAATATATAAGGTAGTATATTTTAAATCACACATTAGTGATGATAAATCTAAAAAACAACTGGCTACATAAGCCAAACTTCTCATACTCAAACATTAGGGTGGGAATCTGCCACAGACAACTCTTAAGCTGTGTAAATACAGCCTTTCTGTCTATGTGTGTCCTCTATCTCTACCTCTATCTACCACTGTAACATCCTGTTAACGTCAATGACACAGTGATATCCTGTATAATCCCACCACTTACAATAAACTTAAAATGTTTATTAATGTAAATGTTGCATTATAAATGTCTTCTTCCGTTTTGTATAATGAATTGTGTGTATTGTTCCATATCAATCGTGTACTACCATGATAGAGAAATTGAATAAAGCAGAACAGTCACTGAACTTGAATTTCTCCTTGGGGATCAATAAAGTTTTTTGATTTTGAATTTGAATTATTTGAACGTAACTTTACACGGAATCTTCCCATTTGGTGAGGACTTCGGCTAACCTAACAACAGATTTCAAGACTGCGGTCCCCTTGTTCCCTGGTCCCCCTTAACTAACAAACGCGGTAGAAGCAGCAAAACAGCAGAGTAAAGCGGAGGTCGTCAGCCTGACACCGTCACAGTAAATATTTAACAAGAGTAACTCCACCTAGCTAAATAGCTAATTAGCTCGCATTAGCCAACAGCCGCGCGAGTCAAAGCTCGTGCTCCAGCAGCAGCAGCAGCAGAAGACACGGACACAGACACGGATCCCGCTCCTTCGACCATGACTCCTCTCCAGCAACAGCAACTCGCCCGCCGCCACCACCTGCAGTCCTCTATAGACACACATAAAGTGCTGGTAATTTACAAGCTTTTCTTGCTGGAAAACGCCAGGAAAACACTGGAACAAGAACTCAACAATTTCATCGGCAAGGTGAGATTAATTGCTGTTTGTCATTATGTGGGTGTTTGCACAGGCCACACGCTGGGTTCGCATGTCCCTAACCAGATAAATAACAAGTTAGGCGGTTTAATTGACTTGACTGAGATTGCCAATAGCAATGGGACTAATAACTATGAAGGATAATTGATTGTAGTTTCCAGAGCTGTGGTGCAAATTTCAATTATTGACTGGCAACACAATGGAGACACTTGACATTATGTGGTCAGAGCTCAATGGGATGTCTCACAATGGGTCTCATTTTTAAAAAAGAACGTCGTTTATTTTCTTGTAAACCAAACTTCTTGTATAAATGCCTACTTTTTGTAAGAGATAACAAACCATCACAACCAAATTCACAATTATTGCACAATAAATAAGCAAAAGCAATTTGTTTGCTGTCATTCCTGTAATTTCCAACAGATGGCTGATTTGCAACATTATGTGTATTTTGATACATTTCAAATAAAAGTTAAAAATAGATATTTAAATTGATTGAGTGAGCCAATAAAAATTTGACCTGTGGATCCTGAACCAGTCTGTAGGAATAACTGATTACTTTTAAACTGTCAAGTGTTCATGTGTTTATTAACCCAGAAAACATTTTTACTGGCATTTTTATAATGAACAGAAAAGCAACAACTTATGGTTGTTTCACTTTTCTTTCAGGCCTATGATGACATCCAAGGATTCTTGAATTCATCGCTTCCAGCCTGTGTGTTCATTGACCTGGCAAATGTTCTGGATGCAAAATGCCGTACAATAGACAAACTCTCAGCATTACTGGAGGAATTTGTCGCTGGTAAGTCAGAAGTTAATCATATCATTTTAGCTGCGTGTCTGTGTAATGTCAAACATTGCACAATAAAAGGGGTTCCTAATCAAGGGCTTGCACATCACCAAGAAACCAAATTCTGGGAGCTGCTGACATGACTGGAAAATTGCTAAGTTACCCCAGTGAACCAATGCAATTTGAATTTGAACATAATCAAAACAGATGAACACAGAGATGAGAGAAACAAAATAATGTGACCAGTTGGATAATGTTGTAGTTTCGTAACTCCAGAAGATGGTAATTATGGCAACATCATAGATGCAAGCTGACATTAAACCCCATAGAAGAGGAAAAAAACAAAGATGAATGTATTAGTAGCACCTCATTTCCCTTCCTGTAGCTTTGCTGCTCGACATCAGGAGCTTCATCTTAATGATTGCAGTTGCAAAGAGACCAGTTTGACCTATCTATTTTGCCTGAGTGTCAATATGCTTTAAAAGACGCTCTGAAAGCTCTTGCCAATTTTGAAAAGCGTTGACATGTTTTCATTTGGAAAAGTGTTTCACAACAGTATCACACCCATATGTGCTTCATCCTTTTTAAATCAATAATTTTTTGTGCTCAAACGTTTCTGAATGTGAACATTACCTAACATTGCATTTCCATGTTTAAGATAAATGTTGTCTTGTGTACCTCCACTATACAGGGAAGAAAAATTTAAAAAATGAAGTGCAGTTTTTTTCATTACAAAACCCTCTTCCTGCTTCTCTTATCACCAGAGCCACAAGTTTGTGTCCAGCCTGCTGTCAAGATGGGTATGAGAACAAACCAGCCTCAGTCACTTGGAGACAAGCGGATCCTGATAACAGATGTTCTCAAGTTTGGGCCCATGTTGCAGAACGTGCTCATGGCAAGCTCTATTGTGAAATCAGTCCAGGTGCTTGGAGGGACACTGTCCCTTCAACAGCTGAAACATTTCCTCATTTCCCAGCCTGTAGCAGCCCAAGAGGATGACATGATCTACTGCATCTCGTCCAGCTACAACAGTGCTGTTCAGACTAAGAGCTCATCTTGTCACTTAAGGGTCAAAGAAAATGAACAAGCTGTTATTTATGATGAGAAAAGCCAACGCGATGATGTGATTCCACAACCTGCCATGAATCAGAGCCCCAAGGTGAATCCAGAGAGACCACCACTACTACTACCACCAATAGAAGCTATATTCCCAGAGTTAAGTAACCCAAAACCTAAAAAATTAACACCAGTTATTAGCTGGGGATGGGAGGGTCATTTCCAGGTGCAACACCAAAAACAAACATCCTCTCAGCTGCTGCACTTCCTCAGAGCCAAAGCTAAGAACATGGGTGCACAAGAGGTCACTGTGATGGAGTGGAATAGAAGTACACACCCTTCAGGTTCGCCACAGTCTATGTCGTCTTCCACCAAAACCCAAAGTTATCAATTCAGAAACGTTGAGTCAGACGATGTTATCGAGTCAAAGGCCCGGAAAACATTGCGTGCAAATATGGAAGACCAAGGCCCCGTCTTCAGAGTCAAACGAGTGGAATCGAGCGGCACGCTGACCTACACGTGTGTGATTGCAACTAAGACTGAATTGTGGGATATTGGAGACATTTTAACTGAGGTGCAACAAGCACACACCGATGACAGCCCAGCAAAAAATGAAGGCTGCCAAAATACAGCTGCTCAAGTGGAGAGCTCTTGTGTAAACATCCAGTGGAAAACCCAAACTTCCCAGTGCACAGAATCTGAGAGAGAGGACAATTATGCTGACGCGAAAACCCCAACAAGCAGCAGTGTTACCATTCCTGAGTTTCGGGTCCGGAGGTTTGAAGAGATTGAGGTTGTGGTGTCTCATATTGTCAGCCCAAGCAACTTTTATATCCAGCACGCAGACTCCTTCATCGGGCTGCAGGCCCTTGTCACAGAGTAAGTTGTTCATCATGGATTCTAATCTCTACACTGCTTTCTCTCAGCTTTTCACAACCCTCGCTGATTCCCTGATCGCATTTACAGGACCTACAGAGCCACTTATCCCTTTTTTATTACAGCTTTCTTTGTAGATCCCCTTTTTAATAATCCACATGTTTCTGGTTGTCATTATTTTTTGCTCTCATTTGCAGCAGCTGGAAAGCCAGTCGCTCATATGCAGAACAGAACTGCATTCCAGACATTGGAACCCAAGTAATGGGCTGGTTCCCTAAACAGGAACAATGGTGCAGGGCTCAGGTGACGAAGATATGTGGTGTAATTGGAGGTGGGTTTGTTTTTTTTGGAATGGTTTTGCAAATGCATTCCTCTAGATGGTAGCAGTGTCACTTCACTCGCATGTGGCCAATTGGAAACTTCCTGCTGCACTTAACCTGCCATGCTCTGTTTTGTTGGATGTAAGACGATGACTCCAGTCATGGTGCTGGGAGTGAGACTTCGATCAATGTGGAGGTGAAGAGGCTGGACCATGGTGACACTGCCTGTCTGTCACTGCTGTGCATCAAGGAGTTGACCCCAGAAATGGCTGTTCTTCCACTTCAGGCAGTACAGGTCTCACTTGCAAATGTAAGCTCTGTATTTTTTCTTCATATCAGTAGAGACTTCTTCATTCTCACCATGTATATAAACTAGTACATAAATCTCCATTTCAAGATTAAGATTATCTGTGCATAGACGGAAACGGTTAAATACTGTGCTGTGAGAGCGTAGACTCATTCATTGGCATTTGTCCACATGATTTAGTCACGGCCTTATCTATTGCTCAGTGATAAAGGAAATGAATTATCGCAGTTCATGCTATTTTGTGTCTTGTTTCCTGTCGCCCTGCAGGTGACGCCTGTTAATGGGACAGACTGGTCTGAGGAGTCAGTGGGCTGGTTCAAAGACATGGTGCACAACAGGACACTTTTTGCCAGACTTTACCCACAGGCGGCAAACGTTACCGTCGAGCTGTTTTTGGAAAAGGGAAAGCTCGGAGCTATGAGGTACTTGTGAATCATGAAATAATGAAAACGTTTAATTGTGAGTTTAGAAATATTGAATTGTAGTCACCAAAATTTATTGATGGATTGTATCTTGTTAAAACATGCCATATATCTAATATAACTGGCTATCATGTGTAAGAGTGTGTATTTATTTCTCTAAAGTAGTTCTGAGTCACTGCCTTACATTTGTATGTATTAGGGGTGGGAATTGCCTGAGACACCATGATAGAATATTATCATGATACTGAGTATTTGCAAAATCATATATTGTGATATACTCACCCTACAGCTCCATCTAGTGGACTGAAAATGTAAATTGTTTTTATGCTAATCCACAAAGTCATTCAAAAATTGTATACGAATAAAAATGTTCCCTCCCCCCACCCCAGTATGTATAATTTTTGCAGACGCTTCCTTTACAGTCATCTTTTATTATTCCTTTTAGGAGGGGAGCATCACTGTCTTTGAGACTGGCCCAGAATGGACACGCGAAACACAGCGAACTGAAGAAAGGCAGTCTCACAAAAAGTACGTGTGAGTATTTTCTTTTACACTTTCAGTGTGCATCTACAGTAAATAGCAGTATAATCTAGGTGAGACCTTAGCAGCACATTTCATTTTCATTCAAAATCCTGTTTTTTACTTTTTAGGCACAGTTCAACATAAAATGAAGAAACAGGACTCTGACTGGGGCAAATACCTCATCTCGTGCTACGCTCAAAACAAGAGGGAGCAATAAAAGCAGGAAATGCTTCGGTGTCTAAAAATCCTGAGACACATTTTAAATATATCACATACTTTCTATTGACAAGTGAACATGCAGAGGACTTTGAGTATTTGACAAACTGCTGTGATGGGCACTTTGCAGTACAACAATAAATGGAGGATATTTGAATATAATGAGAACAGCATTTACTGCAGTAGAACATATCTGCTTTGTGTATTTTAATGTTTAGGACTGCAGTTCATACAGTAAAGGCTACATAACTGTCTATTGAATGTGAGTGTTAAAGTGAACATGCTCTATTAGATTATTTGAACTTGGAAGATTCTGATTTGACCTTCTATAAAATTCAATAATGTTCTACAAAAAAGATTGTTATTGTAGAAGATAAGGAATCTAATGTCTTTTCAAAGAATTGATGGGAAAGTGTTAAGATTTTAATATCTATATATTCTATATAGATATATATATAAAAAAATACATATATATACACACACACAAGTATGATTATTTATATATGTATATATATATGTATGTCTTTTCCTATTAGACATAGTTGCGTTTTGCTGTCCCTCTTTTAAATAAGGGAAGTTTGCATCAGGTGCTGATTTATAATAGTTATACTACTATGTTGTAAGTTCAGTTAGATTAGTCTTCATTTAATTTTTTTGTATCCCTATCTTCAGTGAACTGTGGCAAATCTATTATTTACTCCATGTTGACTGCTGTAATAAAGATGTGTGTGTGTGTGTATATACACTGGCATCCCTCATCTCTCTATTTTGTAGTCGTGGAGAGAATATAAATGAAGCTTAGTTCATTCAAAGAATTAGCAGGCCTCGCAAACCCCCTCCCACTAAATCTGTCATGAATGACGCAGAACTGCTCATGGCACAGTGAACTGCCATAGGTCATCTGATGGAACATGACAAACGACCACATTGTGTTTTCACTTGGCGTTCAGTTTGTTGTCACTGTAAATAACTACTGTTGTGAGGAGGAGTTTGACTTGAGCAATATGTGAAAGCTCCCAAAAAAAAGAATAATTTGTGATTATTGGTTGAAAGTTAAGCTAATGATTGATGTTGATATATTGTGTTCGCTCAGTCAGAAGCACGGCTGAGACGGTTGTAGCCTTTTAACCTTTAACCAAAATGAATGGATATTTGTCCCACTTGGCATAGGCTTTGGTATAAATGTGCTCATGAATATCAAGACACCAGAAGCAAGTTTGTTAGGAAATGACTTGCTGTTAAAATAAAAACACACAATGATGGAATCAGGCATAAAAAGGTCATATTAAGTGTGCTGGTTATAAATGCGTATGAGATACTAAATTTAAAGGGTTTCGATTACAGTACATTTGTCTGTAAATGTTCATTTTCACCATGTTTATATAAATATATATATATATTTTTTTTTTTTCAGATTAATCTTCAAACCTGTGAGTGACCGTATGCTCTCAGTGACAGTGGCTCAGGTCAGAAAGAAAAAAAAAAGCTTCCCTCACTCCCCTTCTCTGCCAAGCACAATAAATAATGTGGCAGGCCGAGCCCTTTTGTGTCCACACAGATTCCTTCTTTTGCCCGGGGTAGGCGGAAATCGAGGCGTTTGATCTGAATTCTAAAGAGTCTTGTTGCAGCCCAATAAAGGCTGCCATTGTATGTAAATGGTTTATATAAGAGCATATGACCGCTCCGGTGCAGGGCAGTGGCTAGTGGCGGAGGAATGATTAGCATTTCCCAGACGCATGGTGTTCTCTGTCCAGCCTTTTGGCTTCATAAAAAACACAATATTTTCATTCATTTCCACCTGATCTGTACACATTTGTGTGTACCACCACAGCGGAAGGTAAAATACACGGACTGTAATTTTCCCTCTGTTTACTAACAGCGAGAGTGCAGTGAGGTCAGATGTTTGTGTGACTTACGGCTGACATGCCTGTCAGCTGGACGTATAACTTGTTTTGCATTCCTGTCCTCCTGCAGAGTCAAGTCGAGTCATTTTGAGTTTTCATCAGGGCACTCTGGTCAAATCTGTAACCTTTCTTGCAAACAATGAGATCTCTCACATCGTAAGAGGAAAAAAAAGTAGTCATGAGATGAATGTCTTGCTGGTGTCTTGGAGAAATTGTCTGGCAGTCTGACAATCTGTCTGCAACTGGGCTGTAGGTCAGTTTGGGAGTAGAGTATTAATACAGGGTGACTTGACCACGTGTCCCGGCGAATGTTTCGCAATTGGCTTCGAATTTGTTGCGTCCTGTGACGGGGCACGGTGCGAAGCCATCGCCCCTGTCTTTATACGGCCAACTGGCGACTTGGCACTTCTTGTCTGTCGAACAAATCCAGTTCGATGCTCAGGCCACAACTCAAGATGGTCTTCTTCGGACCCGGCGCTGCTTACGCCGCTTGCACTGCCGGCTAAGCCTGGTAAACCTCTAAAAACTAATAAGCAACAGAATATTACTGCATTATTAAGTTGTTTGTGGGTGATTTATAGCCCAGTGATTTTTATAATGTTGTCTTCCATTAATATAAATGTGACTTTATGCAAATATGAATTAATTAAATATTATGTTGTTGTTTTTTATTTACCATAATATTCTTTTGTAGCATATTTTCTTAACATTGATGAATAAAAGTTTCTATGTCCTTTTAATCCTGACTAAATTGTTGTCCCTCTTCTTCAGACCTGGAGTCAAAAATGAACTGGGGGTCCTTTTATGCCGTGATCAGCGGCGTAAACAGGCACTCTACAGGGATCGGACGCGTTTGGCTCTCCGTGATCTTCGTCTTCCGTATCCTGGTCCTGGTTGTGGCTGCCGAGAGCGTTTGGGGCGACGAGAAGTCCGGCTTCACCTGCAACACCCAGCAGCCCGGCTGCGAAAGCGTGTGTTATGACCAGTACTTCCCCATCTCACACATCCGCCTGTGGGCGCTCCAGCTCATCCTGGTCTCCACCCCTGCCCTGTTGGTGGCCATGCATGTGGCCCACCGCCGCCACATCGACAAGAAGATCCTGAAGAGGACGGGGCGCGCCAGCCCCAAGGAGCTGGAGCACATCAAGAATCAGAAGTTTCAGATCACTGGAGCTTTGTGGTGGACGTACATGATCAGCATCGTTTTCCGCATTGTCCTTGAGGTGGCCTTCCTCTACATCTTCTACTTGATCTATCCTGACTTTAAGATGGTGCGTTTGGTGAAGTGTGACTCGTTCCCTTGCCCCAACACAGTGGACTGTTTTGTCTCCAGGCCGACAGAGAAGACTATATTCACTGTGTTCATGCTGGCGGTTTCCGGGGTGTGTGTGCTGCTCAATCTGGCCGAGGTGGCGTACCTCATCGGCAGGGCCTGCAAACGCTGCTCTCGGGGTTCTGAGGAAGAGTCCCAGGTGGCTTGGATAAGTCGAGGACTGTCTTCTTACAGGCAAAATGAAATCAATCAGCTGATAGCAGATCACCCTCTCAAGTCTAAGTTCACTGTGACCAAAAAGAGCCCGAGTGAGAAGGTTGAGAGGTGCTCTGCTTTCTGAGACTCTGCCTTTTTGTCTCCCGTTAAACTAATCCAACATGTCCAATACATATACACATGTACATATGTATATATGTGTATTTATGCGTTCTTGTTTTACTGACTCAAGTGTTAGTTGCTGTTTAAATTTGTCTAAACTATTTACAGAGCCAGTAGTGAAGATTAAGGGAAAATACCTTCTTTTCTTTCTTTTTTTCTTTCTTTGAGCTGATTTTCTTCAAATCATCGATGTCCACAATTTGTCAAATTTACCTTAATTTGTTTGGATTTTGCCTGTTGTTTTTTTTTTTCCTTCCCCCTTTGAAGCAGCTTTAATTCATTTTACTAAGAAGAGCTGCCAAGTTGCCATGGTGGGATGATTGCTTGGGCTAAACAAACCATGACTATGAGGATTGTGCTTCCATTTATTATCGTCAAAGTTGGGCTCTCGTTGTGTGACGGATCACTTTAATCTGTATAGATGAAATGCAGCAGGTGTGTCTTGTTTTTGTCCCGGTTTGACGCCTGACGTTTGTGCCAGAATAGTTGCATTTATGAAACACAGAACATAGATATGAGAAGTTGCACATGAATATTTATGCGTTCTAAACGTTGCCGTTTGGAAACCTGACTCTAGTTTCGCTTATCAGTTTCTCATCAGCACACGGACACACCGTCCAACAGACTTTTCCGAGTCCTCCGTGTAATTTGGCTCCTTTTGAAAGCGCGTTCTGGAAACCAAGCGTGAATAAATCATTTCAAAGATGTTTCCTTCAAGTCTTTATGAAAAGGTTTTCAACGGGCGAACGCCTGGAGAGCAAACAAAAACAATTGGAGGATAAAGTTTGGAAAGTGCTTTGCAGTGATGTCAAATATACATGGTTTAGAGTTAGAGGTAGAGTTTACTATATAAAAAAAAAAAAAAATGCTGGATGGAAAGTCAACCTTTTTATTAAGATTTAAAAAAAGGCTACTTTGTATCTTATTTATTCCAGTCTGAGTCAAAGCGCGGCTTGTAGGAACAGTATTGTTTCTCCATGCCAGTGGGCAGATGCTTGGATTTCTTCAGACTCTGTTGCTTATATGCCAACTTTTTTTCTGCAGAAAGCTGCTACTATTGGTGCTAGAAAACCAAATATGTTTGGTTTTCGACAACACACTGTAATCACACTGTGTAACGCCAGCTTGAAGGGAGAGAAAGGGCATTTTAAATAGTTTTCTCTCAAACTTTTCCACAGTCTGCACAACTTTTAAACATTTAACAACTTTTTTCATAATGTCATAATGTTTAACTGACGACACTGCAAAATTGCTCATTCATTTATTTATGCCTTCTCGTCTCACTTTGTACTGTACATATCAGATTCAGATTTAGCCGTTTACTTTAGCTTGGATTGAAAACAATATTTAGGCACTTGTATATATGACTTATTTATGTTACTGCAGTTTTGTTTTCTAGTTATCGCTGGTGAATGTCTGAGTTTGGCCTCCTTTTTTTAACATTTATTGTCTCTGATCATGTGTCATACGCTGGTATGTGATGAACTTAACCTGTTATTATGTACACTGTAATGCATACAGAAACCCTGTATGTTAATGTTATCAGTTTACATCAAGGTAAACAATACAGATTTAAAGGTGCAGTGTGTAAAATGTAGGTGAAATTATGTTTATTTGACAGTAATTGAAACTAAAAAGAAATGACCTCATTTTTTTCATTTCCCCAGAATGAGCTTTTCATATTTGTATCAGGAGGCGATTTGTTTGAACCACAATTGTGTTCTTACAATAGCCCACAGTGGACAAAATTAAACGTTTGTTTTAAGTTTGATGCTAATTGAAGGCTACATAGGTTCTCTAACATGTTTGGAAGTGAGTGGTGAGGTGAGGGATATTCAGCTGTAGCATGCAAATGTTTTTACACACTGTACCTTTAAAAAATGGGGAAAACGCAATATACTGTGTGTATATCATGTAACATGGTGAAATAAATTGCCTGATAATTTGACAAATACAATTGCTCAAACCGAGTTTTTTATTATTATTTTTATTATTATTATTATTATTATTATTATTACAGTGAGTTTTTCCTGAATTGATAAAATAATGATTCTTTTCTGTAGTCTTTTTCTGTTTGGTTCCTCCTATCAGGGACTGCTGTTATTCTAAAGCTGAACATTTTCGTTGACTTCCCTCCCTTCCTGCCATTGTGATTTGTAAGTTGAGGATGCAAATGGCTACTCATCTCCGACTCCTACCCCACAACCCCCCATGATAGGAGAGACCCTCCTGCTATATTTAGACCCCCAAGGCACTTGTGGTCAGACAGATTGACCAGACAACACGATTGGCCAGCTGCCCCGTCACTCACTCTTCCCAGCGAGTAGAGGGGCTTTAATAGTTTATATTGGAGAGTTTACCCTGAGCCAAATTTAACCAGGAGGAGCGGGGAGGGTGAGCAGGCAGGTCAGACATGGTTGCGAGTGCATCCAGTGGGTTGTGTTCATGTGTTGTGCTCAGTGGAAGACCCTGGGGCCTGGATCCTGATTCCTGTCTGAGCTGAATCTGAAGACAGAAGACTGACTCGGTGGATTTGCTGGTGTGGACAGAGGTGGAGGCCAGCAGGAGACCACCTCTCTCCCTGCCCATTCATGGGCATCGCTGGGGGCCAGAAGATCAGTTTTGCTCTGAGGCCTGTAAGCGATGAAGAGCAGCTCCATGGACCCTCAAAGACGTGTAGTGCTTCGCCACAGGAGATGAATGAGGTAACAAGGTGGGTCCAATCAGTAAATATTGAATTGACTGAATTGACTTTATTCCTCCCCCAGGGGGGAAACACACAATATATATTGATTTCAAATATAACTTTATGTGTGATTATTTGAGACGTTGAATGCTCTCTCTGGACTTTCTGGAGATAAATTTGGACCAAATTTAAATAATGTAAGGTGGATTTTGTGGCCAAAGGCTGCAGTTTGTTTACGGCTATCTTGTGTGGGAACACAATGCTACTTACACTCTTAAGAAACCTCTTCACCTTTACTTTTTAAATTAAGTGTTATATATTTTTTTCCCTTTGTTACTGTGACTTACAAAGTCTGAGAGGCTTAAACTGAAAGTAGATATGATAGATTTTTGTTTCAGCTCATTCCACCTGGCACAAGTCAGCAGGTATCAGTTTAATCTTCCCCACATTACTGTCGTCTGACTGTGCCGTCCATCCATCAGAAGCAGAATATATTTATAACATAGCGTGTTTCAGGACAATACCAACATTACTCAACTGTTTCTAATTCACACTTCCTCCACATCTGCCTGGTGTTTGATTTCAGTTCGTGTGGATCATGTTGCTGTGGCTTGGGTCCTGAAGGCCAGCAGCCACAGACTTATGACTGGAAACGACCCCCCCACCCTGTCCACACTTGCCAAATATATACCCTCCTAAAGTAAATATAATCCTGTTCTGAGTCCACATGGAAAAGGCCAATCTACCTGCTCAGCAGCCGAGTCCCACACTCACTTAGTCACTTGGCTCCCTTGAGACTCATTTGGTCTGAACGCTGCGGAACTTAGGTAAGACATTTGAAAGCTTAACTGATGCTGGCTTCGACCTCTAGCTAAGGTTTATGTTTTCATGGAAAAGATTTACTTGATATATCATTCAAAAATCAGAGAAAAGTGACTGTTGTTGTATTTGAACTCTTTTCACTGCTTTGACAGTCCCAGGTCTGAGCTCACTCAGCTATGGGGGACTGGAACCTCCTGGGAAAGCTCCTAGAAAAAGCCCAGGAGCACTCCACGGTGGTGGGGAAAGTGTGGCTCACCGTCCTGTTCATCTTCCGCATTCTGATCCTGAGCGCCGCGACGGAGAAAGTCTGGGGTGACGAGCTGTCGGGCTTCACCTGTGACACCAAGCAGCCTGGTTGCGAGAATGTGTGCTATGACATCACCTTCCCCATCTCCCATGTCCGCTTCTGGGTGTTGCAGATCATCTTCGTGTCCACGCCGACATTGATCTACCTGGGGCACATCGTCCATCTCGTGCGGATGGAGGAAAAGCAAAAGGAGAAAGAGCGGGCGAAGGAACAAGCACATCATTCAGACAAGCAGGCCCTCATTGTGGAAGCTCACCACAAAAAGGCCCTGGTGAGGGATGAGAAGGGCAGAGTGCGCCTGAAGGGGGAGCTTTTATGCACATATGTCTTCAATGTGATTTTTAAAACCCTGTTTGAGGTAGGCTTTATTGTGGCTCAGTATCTCTTGTATGGCTTTGAACTGAAGCCCATGTACACATGTGACAGACCACCCTGCCCCAATGTGGTGAACTGCTACATATCCCGACCCACTGAGAAAACCATCTTTATCATCTTCATGCTTGGGGTGGCAAGCGTGTCTCTGCTCCTAAACCTCATAGAGGTCTACCACCTGGGCTTCACCAAGTGTCGCCAGGGCATTACCTTCAGAAGACGTCAACAGGCTTGTGGGAATAACTCCAAAGATGCCACTGTGCCCTTTGCCCCGAGTTATGATGACTATTTTCACGGGCACCACCAAGTCCAGCCTGCCTACCCTCCTGTGCCGAGCTACAACCTCTCCCCTCTGTCTGAGGGCACAGACTCGTCCTTCCACCCCTACCACAGCAAGGCGGCATACAAACAGAATAAGGACAACCTAGCGGTCGAAAGGAGCAGCAGCAAGCCAGAGGAATGTGACCTGAAAGGGAAGAAGGGAGCAGGATCGGCCCCTGGGTCACCAACGCAATCCCGGCCCAGCCGCGGTGCCAAACACAGCAGCAACAAGACTAGAATAGACGATCTGAAGATATGAAAAGGTTTATGTTTCTCATAAACCTCTTAGGTCTTAAACTGCTGTGAGACGATCACGTGTTGTTTGGACACATTCATACATGTTGAAGTGGCCTCTGCTTTTTTGAGACGGCACGGGTCTGAGTCAGTCCAGCCTTCAGGGGAGTGACAGTGATTGGGCACACGAAGACGCTGTAATTGTATTGTGATGTTGGAACACTGTATGAAAGAATAATTCAAATCCAAAAAACAATCGTTGTCTGGTTATTTGGTTCTTTTGACAAACCTGGTGTGATAACATCAATGGTGTGGCAGTAAATGTTTAGTCCGATTTACTGACATTTTGCAAAACCTATCGATGTGTGTAAGGGATGCATCTTGCCACTATTTACTGTACTCAATAAGAACCAAAAACACACAACAAAAAATATGGTCTGCCCAGGTTTTTTTTTCTTTTACCATGTGATGAACGTGTGCCCAAACTTTGGAAACAGAATTCAGGAGAGAAACTTGTTCGCTGCTGCCCCAACCTCGATGAAGGAAATCAGTTAGGGGCAAAAAGTTGAACTTAACTTTAAATTTAACTCTTTTGAAGTCACCGTCTAGTCTTGATTTTTCCAAAACTCCAAATGAGACTTTTAACATGGGAGTGAATGAGAGCTTTGACCAGAACTCTGCGCTTTTAGGTGATTTTAAGAAAAACTGCAAGTCATATGAAAAAGAATGAAAACAACACACAGGGTTAGACAGCAACCATAGCAACGTGTTGGTGTAAAAAATGTCTGTGTAGGTTGGAAATTGTGGACAGGAGATGAGTGTTCAGAGATTTTTGTGATTATTTTTCTGGATCTCAGCAGAGTGTGCCACTCCAGCGCCATGCCAACGGACGCAATACACACTCATTATAAGATCAGAAAACGTCAAAACGAAAACTGAGATTTTTTAAAAGCCTTAATATGTAGCAAAACTTTGACTTAGGTGAGAAAAGTCCCAAGTCTTGCAACCCATTTAAAGTTCCAACCACATTTCTATGTTAGTATGACGACAATGTGAGGCTGTAACAAGGGCTTGGTTTTTATCCACCTTTGGACCGTTTCCCATTCATGTGTATGAAAAAATTATTTTGCAGTGTTTCGCGATATTTTTTGCGACTAAACTATGACATTTTTGTCACATTTTGGACGACATACTAAACTATGACATTTTGGTCACATTTTGGACGACATACTAAACTATGACATTTTTGTCAAGTTTTGGATGACATACTAAACCATGACATTTTTGTCAAGTTTTGGACGACATACTAAAGTATGAATTTTTTTTCGAATTTTTGAGGACATACTAAACTATGACTTTTGTGTCAAAATTTGGATGACATACTAAAGTATGACTTTTCTGTCAAAATTTGGAAGACATACTAAACTATGACTTTTTTGTCACATTTTGGACGACATACTAAAGTATGACTTTTTTGTCACATTTCGGACGACATACTAAACTATGACTTTTTTGTCACGTTTTGGACGACATACTATACTATGACTTTTTGTCTCATTTTGGACGACATA